>NC_143556.1:141337500-142537500 GCF_054136105.1 Typopeltis vanoorti
GCTCAGAATGAAAACGTGGATTGTCTTTTTCGGCTATGTGCTTGCATAAGACAGGACAATCCACGTTTTCATCCTGAGCATCGATGGCGCGCTGCACTGGCCGGCGGCTACTGTTCTGCCACTC
Source organism: Typopeltis vanoorti (assembly GCF_054136105.1). Taxonomy (NCBI): domain Eukaryota; kingdom Metazoa; phylum Arthropoda; class Arachnida; order Uropygi; family Thelyphonidae; genus Typopeltis; species Typopeltis vanoorti. Next base: position 141,337,625 of record NC_143556.1, read on the forward strand.
CACTCTTTCCACTCTTGGACCACCTAAACTACAGCAGTTCGCCTGAACGACCATGGAATTTGACCGGAACTAATGGTGGTAGTGTTTCGCAATCTACAATTCAACGTTTCCTTCCTCGGTATGGTCCTCTGAAATATGGTCCTCGGTATAGTTGTCAGTGATTGACTTAATCACTGACGACCATTCTACAGTTTGAACCTGGGAAACGTCATTGGAATATTGAAGACTGGAAAAACGTTGCCTTTTCGGATGAAGCGCTTTCCCAGCTATGCTGGGTGGACGGCAGGAAAAGGGTTAGGTGAAAACCAGCGGAAAGGAATCACCCGGAGGTCATGGTCCACCAGAAACAGGTAGGAGACAAAAGCTTCATGGTAGAGGAAATTTTTTCCTGGGAATCTCTTGAAGCCCTGATACCCGTAGACGACTACCTGATTAGGCACAGTGCAAAGTATCTATCCACTGTGCCTGATCAGGTACATCTTTTTCATGGTGAAAGAGCTATATCTTATGCGACATGCTACTTTGCTTGTATCGTTCGAGTACGTTTCGCCGAACACGACAGAGACATTCATGTGCACCATGGCCGCCGAATTCACAGAATTGAATACCACACAGAAGCGGTAGCAAAATCTCGACTCGCAAGATGTTCGCTGCAGCTCTTGAGGTCATTTCAGTTTTCACTGTATTTATCATAAAATTATATCAAAAATTCATGATACATATATAATATTTTTCACAGACATATCAGGTGTTTTAATAATTTTTTTAGAAAATATGTAAAAACATCATATTGATAAAATATGCATGTTTATATAAGGTAACCCCAAATGTAAGAAACTTTCCCATGACCACTACGGAAGCCTTAATGGGCTATATTACTGATAATCAGTATGTTTACATTGGTGCAAGATAATGGTGCATGGAGGATTTGAAATAGGAAAGTTGTCACTATCTAGTGTTGAAGAGGATAAAATGAATATCGCAGTGAAAAACACATCATGATTATCTGTTTGGCTATATTCTTCAATTGTTGACTTTCAGCATGCAGAGCTGCCAATATTATGTTACAGTTTGCTACCTGCCATCATAGAAAATGAAGCCTGAAATAGCGCCGGTGCTGTTTAGTAGTGGGACAGTCAGTTGCATTAAACGAGAGAATTTTTATTATTATGTTGAGCTCACAGACTAGAGGTTGGCTGATATAGTACGTTAGTGTCGTGTATGGGTAGTGGGGTTGGGAAAGTTGCTTACATTTGATTTGAAGGCCCGTGAATTGTATTCTTTGGGGGGGGGGGGGGCACACGAGAGGGAAGACTGATCCACGAATAGAGAAGTAGCAGGGATGAAAGAGGAGGAAAAGAAACTTGTTCTGTTAGTTTGGAGCTGTGAAGGGATGTTGTGTGGCAGCCTGCAAGTGTTTCAACGAATTTAGTAGACAGTGGAAGAATTAGGGATGCTATTTCATGTGAACACTTGCCATAGAAATATTTAGATAAGATATATAATGTAGAAACCAAACGTCTGTTTGTAAGTGAGTGGGATGAGTTGATAAGAGATAAGTCATTAATTAATCTAATCGGATCTTTTTTTTTTTTACTAAATGCTGTAATTTCTAATTTCTCGATAAGCAAGCACAGGGAAAAGTTTTCGGTGATGTTGGAATAACAAATACGTTATATAATAACATATTTCTTATTCAATATTTACTGGTTAATATGTGTAATGTATTTGATTGTTCCGCTAAGATTAGTCAAGATTAGAATATTTTGATAAATAAAATATCTACCAATATTATTTAAAGAAAAAGAATGCGTTATTTTTATTTGCGTATAAAAATGTTCTCTTTAGTGTAACATCAAAATATGCGCAGGTGGTTTCAATGCAGCTCTCCGAAAATAGCGAAACTTTCTTCGCATGAGTATTTACTTAAACAGTGAACGCTTCATGCATCATGAAATACACGAGCGAAAAAATGTCCCTATCTACATGCTATGACAGTCTTGTTTGTCTGGATAAAATGTTATTACACAGAAAAAAGTGAACAACTTACTACTACCCTCGAGGCGATTCTGAAGTCACTCACGTCTAGTCGATTTATGCACTACTTATGAAATTCAAACTACCCGGCCGTCAATTGCTATGCGTACAGTTCGTAATTTTGTTGAAGCAGTTTGTATGTATATGCATGTTTTTGTGTGTGAAAGAACTGAAAAATGGCTTACTTTTTTTGACAATTCACGCAAATCCAAATTCTGTCATCGCTTCGATAATGACGACAAGCCTTGCATACTTTTTTGTGGCACAGGAGACAGAGGGCACCTCGGTTGCTGATGCGTCCGAATTCAGTCCAACATGCTGCACAAAAACGAGAAAGGTCGAAGCCATAGGTCAGAAGTCCCTGCCTTTTTAAGCTGTGTAGTTCCACCTTCAAGTGGCTGAGGGGAAAAAAAAAAAACTCTAGTATAATTAAAAAAAAAGTGACTGATACTACACTACAGTATAATAAAAAATATATATGTGAGCATTTATTTTCATTTATAGCGTTGTGATATCAAACTAATATTTTTTGGTCATAAATGCAATTATCGCAGTTATACGGTATTATCTTAATTAAAATCAATGAGAAAGGAAAGACCACCCTTTCGAATTATATTATGCAATTTCTTGATTTGAATGTATATTCAAGCAGCTGTTATGCTAATATCATTGTACGTATGCATAAATCTTTGATGCAGTGTCTAATATAAAATTAAAGCTTTCTAAATAAGAGGTTCAGGGGAGCCATTGGAACATAATTCTGAACTTCGCATAATGGCGTAACTACGCCATTATGCGAACAGGAAGATGTAGAGCAGTAAAGTGCCTTCTACACAAAACAAATAATAATAATAATGAGTTGTTTTTCTTAATACTTCTGGCAGAGAGAGAGAGAGAGAGAGAAGAAGAAGAAGAAGATCCCACACCGACTACGTATTCGAAAACCTTCTGCTTACGTCGCCTAATGACAGGCAAAATGCTACAAAACCGGTTAGGAACATGGGTCAGAGCGAGCTAAAAGTGGACCGTATATTTATCACTGTTTAGGTGGGTTTGGCAGAAAGTTTGAAGTAGTTAATTGCAGCCGATGACTTGAGAACCAACACAAGAAAAGTAGTACAGATGACGCAGTGATAAGGAGTCTCTGAGGAACAGGAAATGGTAAAGTCGTGAGAATTCGTTTGCCGATGATTTATTCAGTCGTCATGCATTTATTCGTTCGCCATAAGTCTGTTAAGCTCAAAGGAATTTATATGGATTGTGGTTCGAAGTTTCGGTAACATTTTGGTATCGTGCCTGACAACAGAATTCACGCATTTCTATTTCCACGAAATTGAATTCACTTTAAAATGCTCGTGCTGTACTACAGAATACGGAAATTAAAAGAAAGCAGAACAAACAGGGTGGTTATGCATTAACGTAGAGTAATTCTGCCGCAGTATTACTATCGCAGATGACTGCATATAGGCTACCAAAGATTTCATGCAGAGATTTTAGACAAACAATTATAAGCGATTAGCAAATCTATTAAGATGTTCACAATGAATCTTACTTATAAAAGTTTGATAAAAAAAGTTAATGACAAGTCGAGTCTTCAGGAAGCGTTTCTGCACGTGATGATACAGTGTACAGTACAACGACTGTCTAAAGCAAAATCCCGTTCAATAACAAAGCCACCTACATAATTTTCTGATCTTCACAAACTTGGAAAAAGAAAAAAAAATAAAGCTAGTCTCCGGTTTCTGTCTCCCTTCCCGCTTTCTTCTCACACGCAGTGAGGATGATGACGTTGCTTGTGCATCCTCAATACACTGATTATTAATAAATTAGGGATTCAACGCGCCTTCCATTTAAGGGTATAGCAGTGAAGCAGTTTCTACAGGTAAGCCGCCAGAAAAGACACGGAACCGAACACGACGGTAACGCGACTGCTGGAGGATTCCCGATCAGCTTGCGAATAATCCTGGTGCTACTGCTCTGACAGGTAGTGTCTGGTGGAAGTCCGAATACAGCATCTTGCAGTGGATACTGTCCAGGTCACACTTAGAGTCTGGCCACTCCATGCATGGGAATTCTGTGCACGAGTGCCTCAACTCAGCTGCATGCCCTGTCCCTGATCTTTAGTTTCCTGCACCAACAAACTCAACTAAGAAAGATAAGAAATCAAATACTAACGTCACTCCAGATGCAAATCTCCAATGAAAATAACGAAAATGTGAAAATGTAATAAAGACTTGCAAAAAAAAAAAAAACTATACTAAGAAAAGCCAAACCATCATTTTTAGGCAGCAAAACACGATCGGTTTCCAGTGGCGCACTCAGAATTTAATCTTGGAGGGGGGACCGAGCACTCAAGATTTAATCTTGGAGGGGGGGGGGAGTTAAGTAGACGATTTGAGAATACACACTGCGCATTGCATACGAGCTATGACTGAGCATCTGCAGTGATCGCCAATGCATGATGTCCGTGATCTCCTCTGGCCCGGCTCGGGCAAACGAAGTAGCGCCCGAGCACTACTTCATTCGCTTGCGTTCACAGCAGCCAGGATTCCCGAGTGCTATAAGATTCCCACCTTATGTGACCGCTAATTCATAAGTAGCATAGAAATAGAGGACACGATACAACATAAATTAAAACAAAAGAAAAATTTTAATTAGAAAAAGATTTTTGGAAATTTTCTAGTGTTTTTTCTTTTTCTTTTGGGCGGAGGGGAGTCAGGGCCCCTCGGTTCTCTCACTGGGTGCGCTAATGGGCTTTTCCTAACTGAATCTCAGCTGACATCCTCCATGTCAGCTGTCTCAGCTACGGTCCTGCATAATGCGTTTCGCAAACAGAGAAGGAACGTGCACTTTTGCTAATTCAGACATTCCTTGCCAATGGCTATCAGACCTGGAGTCCCAGCATCTCCGTGCTCTGGCTCGAAATTTCGTTCTCACTTTATAACTGTAATTTTCTGCCTTTACTGCTCTCATAATATTCAAACATGCTGTTTTTTTTTTGACTATTTATCTCTAAATGTCTAATTTCATGCAGTCTATCCAAATTGTGTGATTTTCTTCCCCAGAAGATACAACGCACTTAATACAAAGTGGATCCTCTTCGTTGACTTCACAGATCAAGTCGGAAAGGAAGTCCAATCATCAATGATCTAACACAAATCGTTAACAAGAAAATTTCTCATCATACTTTGATGGCAATGCCTTCTAGGAAGAAAATCACTTTGGACCTTTTCGTAAGTAGCTCTTCCTCCAAATACTGTACACTGTAGATGTCTACTCCCCTCTTGGTAACGGCTATCACGATCTTATGACCGTCTCCTTTTCTACAGATCGATCTCCTCCCAGCCAATCTCCGCCTAACACCCTATGGCACAACAACTGGGACAGCCTCCAGAGTTTCAACGTTTTTTTTCCCCCAATGACTGGATTATTGCTCCATTTTTCCGATCCAAGTATATGCTCCGAATTAATACCTGAAATAATCCTTACTGAAATGAAGCCGTCTTGTCCACTCCAGTACGAACTCTATCTAAGCACCGATTTTCTAAAAATGCATCTGAAGTCCAAGATAAAAATCCAGCATATGTTCAATGACAAATCTTCAATTCAAATTCAGCAAATCTTCACGTGAGGCATTGAACTTCACTCACACTTGCTGAAACAAGTGTAAAAAAAGCAATCCAAAAATCCAAAATAGACTTCGTAAGGGCGAAAAGCAATCGACCTGCCTTCTGCTCAACTGGCAGTCGAGCCTTCTAGTCAATCGCTAAGACCGTTAGGCAGGTGGTTAAGACTGTTAATCTCCAAGACTGTTGGCAAGTAAAGGCAGGGGCGGCAACCTGCCTTTCCTTGTTTTCAGCTGTTTCACAGATTTCAGCTCTCATATCAGATGGATTCATCTTTTCAGAGTTCTTTGTCAATGTGGAGTATACCCAGTGTTCTGTACCCTCAATCAATGATCTTGTATCTCTAACTTCAACTTTCATTCATGGTTTGCTATTGACAGTGTTCTTCATTCTAGAAACCCTGTAGTACTGAAATAAGTAAAGCTTAGACATCTTTCCAATGTCTTAAAACTAATCTCTTCGCCATTTTCAAGTGGGATGAAAGCTACCTTAGTAAATTGCCGTTAAAACACAGTGCTGTCTTATTACTAGCAAGGAATATCCGACTTCACTCCCTCCCTTACTTTTGACAACATTCTGATATCCGTTTATGATCAGTTCACCTCCTTTGGTTGACTTTGACATCCTACTTATCTTGACATAAAAATTATATCAACACCCTCCTCAGTCTCCAAAAACTTGATGTTCTTTTTCGTTCAAAACTTCTCGTCTGCTCACTTCCTCATAGGTACTTTTTCTGCATTACGAATTTTCTATAAGTACTTTCATGGGCATTGCTCCGCTGAAATGGCCTCCGACTCCCGTTCCTTCGCTTTCTTCAAATCATGTAAGAATCAAGGAGGCCATTGGTTAACATCCCTACACAATCCCACTTGAAACATTTGGAACCAACTTCTCATCGTCTTCCTTCGTTCGATCTACTTCTGTGCTTTGGAGCAGCCTCCCTTATACTGTTTTTATTAATGAGTGCAATCAACACTTTTCAAGAAACGTGTCCTTCTTAATCGCTTACCCTACATGGAACTGTTAGGTTATCTATCTTGTAGCGTCTCACATGTCGTGTTGGGGGCAATAAAAATTATAAAAAAAAAAATGTTTTTGCGAAATCCGGATTTTTATTTGTTTTGTAGGGTCTGATGCGCTATAGACAATTTATTTACTACCATTTACAATATTATTTCATTTCTTTTTTCAAATTTTAACACTAAAGTAATCCGATTTAAAATGGACGAGTGGGCAAATTTTAATGACGATCCCAAATACAAATTTAAATAGAAAACTTAGAGCTCATATATCATGTACGTGTGGAAGGATCAATCGAATCTAATAAGTGCTACACATTTTCCAAATCTATCTACAAAAATATGAAAATAAAAATAAATCCTCTAATGACCTTTGTTCCCCAAGGAAGTAGACAGAACTCTTGAGTCCGAGCTTTCTGGAAGATCAGTAGGCAGCCAGTTTCTATCCTTAGAATCCACTGATAGCCGAGCTCATGGCTGACAACTGCCGCCATATCGTTTTCCTAAATCCTGATAGGTACAGTATATGCTATCGTCTGATATAGTGAATGCCGAAATGATGCGTTTTAAGGTCAAATTTGGAGTTGCGGAGAAAAAAACCTGAGTTAGCGGGGGGGGGAGATTTCTACTTTACCCAAAAAACGGCTAACTTGGGAGTTTGCCAAGAAAATGACTGGAAATAGTTCTAGTTGGAGACGAACTGAATCGATAATAACGGACTTGGACTACGGAGACAAGGTGTCTGGCACAGACACCTTTCGAACCAACTATGATGCAACGCTTACAGTCATTTCGATTGTCTCATTAGCCATTGCTGTTTCAAAAACTGCTTCCACACGCTGCCTCTAAGTATCCATCTGCTAAGCATTAATCCAACACACGACACCCTTCGCCGTAGCGGAGAATTCTGTGAATGATGGGGTGATTTTAGTAAGTAGGTCACTCACTGTGTATAAATAAATAAAAATAATATGTACACACTTATAAAAATCATATAATAAACGGATTTGATATATAATACTCGGCGAATTTTAAACCTTATGGATATTGGATATGTTTGATATTTAAATTGTATTTGAATTGCACCCATTTTTTAATGTTTAACATTTTGAGAATATTTTTATTATTTCAATTAAAAAGAACACCCAGTAGCAGAAATTAGCATCTGCCTACCTATTAAAATGGTTTAAATAAAACTTCTGGAAAAATTCCAAAATATCACGTGGAACTCTTCTGTAAAAGACTAGCAAATTCAACTTATCACTGAAGACATTTCTGTCTTTCTCTGTCTATCTATTTACCTATTCTATCTACCTATTAATGGAAACAGCCATATGGGAAATCCCTTATAAAATAAATTTCTAACTGAAAGCGCCCATTTCTTTAATTTTTTTTAATTTACTTAATATACATTTTGTATATGTGTTAAAGACCGAGGAATGCTTATTACATAGCTAAAAATATCCTTGAGAGGAAGATGTTTTTGTAAATTTCTTATTATGAGTGATTACGTAAGAGCTACAAAATTATTTGTTGTGAACTTCGATGCTTCACGACACATAATTAAGATCATTATTGATATATTCTCAGAAATGGGAATAGAAGACTGTAGGCCATTCACATTATCAGAAAATAATCGCCATTAAATGCAGTGCCCTACTCTGGAAAAACCTCTTTGCCAGTTGGTCGACAATTAGGCACAGAACATTCCACTCAATGGGGAATATTTTTGGCGGCCTAGTGATGGGCAATATTTCGTTCAAAAGGCCGCAGTAAAGAAATACTTTAACTATCACAGATTTCATTAAATGTGTCGCAAATAACTAGGAACCAGCTAGTTTGTTACCTGAAGCGAAACTAAATTTGTTACACTTGGTACCATTGCTTAACGACTTCAGTAAAACGCAGTCTGATGGTAAAAAAGAAAGCAAATAATCGACGACAATCATAAATTGGCGTTTTTGTGATCGCAACAGTTAAAACCAAACTGGTTTTTGGCGTAATTTTAATTTACTTGCGATTAAAATGATCCGCTTGAAACGACTCAAAGTGTTTTAATAGTCATTGTAATTATTTTATCATTTCGAACACGTTTTCCAATAAAATAGTCACATTATAACGAAAACTCCCAATAACTATCTTTAACATTTCAAATTGTTTTACCAATTAAAATGACATTATGAATTTTCATCAATCAGTCTTGAATTCAGGATTCCATTGGAAATTACTACTCTGAAGCATACCCACATTCACAACAAAATCAACATCACAAAGCGACTTCCTTTAATTACTTGCATATAATTGAAACCGTTGAAAGTTGAAACCGTTCAAAGGCGAATTTTACTACGAAATTCCGTTATCTTTAGCAGACCTATTATCTTGCCTAACAAAAGTTACTTCGTTCAAAGAATTCTGTTTGCTCATCATCATCAAATTTCCTGATATGTACCCCCCCCCCCCCAAGAGATGGTCAGGTTACTATGACAGCACTACATGATTAAATTTGCAGCATTATTAATCTCCTATCAATAGTTTTTCCAATAATATCATATCTAACATCTCATCCTGCTAAAGCACTTCTGACCGAATCAATCCACCAAGACCTTGGTCTTCTTCCTCTGGGTCTCTTTTCTACCATCTTGCTATCAAACATCCGTTTTTCTAACCTTTCTTTCCCAATTATATTTAAGTAGCCACACCACCTTAGATTACAGATTTCATTAAACGTGTCGAAAATAACTGGAACCAGCTAGTTTGTTACCTGAAGCGAAACTAAATTTGTTACACTTGGAGCCGCTGCCCTGTTCCTTGGTTACGTCTGCTAACCTATTCCTGGATGCTAACATTGTCAAGTTCTTTCCTAATAACCTCGTTTTTAATATGATTCTGCCATATGTTCAGTCCCCTAACCTTTCTCAAGACTTTCATATTTGTGGTCTCCAGACTTTGATCATGTGCTTTATTTTTTTATTTTTTTTATTATTGTTTCTAACCCAACTCTCAGATCCATTACTTAAAACTGGTTTGGACACTGTCTTGTATACAGCTAATTTAGTGTTTTGACTAATCTCTCTCTTATTCCATATAAATTTATTCAGGTGGCTACCCACCATATGGTGGGTATCCGGCTTTGCTTATTCAGCTGTCTATGTCCATTTTTAACTTGCTATCTTCACTAAAAACTGTGACTAAATAGCTGAAATATTTTACTTGTTCTTTAGGATATCTATTCAGAATGCAGTTGAAGTTTTCTATGCTCCTGTCTATTTTCATAGTTTTGTTCTTCTGTTTACTGCAGACAAATCATTTTGGGTTTGCTAAGTGTTTTGTATAAATAATATGAATGAACGAAAATTGAAATGGCTCGACAAACTTTGATAGAGATCGCTGAATATCATATTAAATTCCATCAAGTCAGTTAGAAAATTATTAATATCATTTCGAATCGTTTTGATGCATTTTCCAATAAATATGTTCCGACTGACATCAGACTTGAATCATTTGGATGTCTGCTTCACTGTATCCCAAATCTCAAATTTATTTAAATTCCGTCCAGCCAGAACCGAGTTATTGAGATATATCGGTGCTCGACAGAGTGTTCCCCTTTTGGCCAGTGCGAACAGTATGAAATGAAACAATTACTGGTTGACAGGAGGAATTATAAGAATCTGTGTGGAAGAGTGACAATGTTATGCAACCGTGTTAATGGTGGGAATGGGCATTATCATGGAGAATGATTACGAGAGAACGATTTTGTGTTCATCCAGTTCGGACTTATCAAGCATGTGCAAGGATATTTGCAAAAGTGAGGAAGTAAATAAGAAGAGAGAGATCTACAAGTTGTCTATTCTGTAGTCTGTGTCAACAGACTACAGAGAAGAATATACAAAAAGCACAGGCAAATAACTTATTATCTGCACACGAATGCTAGGAGTATCCGATATCGTTTGTTGCCTTGATCAATATGCTCAGACCTCAGATTGTAGGCATTAGTAAGACCTGGTAATCAGAATTAGACATACTAACTGGTATCGAGTGTAAAAGGCACAGTATTTTTAGAAAGAATAGACAGGTAGGAGAGGAGGAGGAGCGACTGATGCTAATGATATCGGACGAGATATTTGACGAGTGTTGAGACCTATGATTGTAGTACTACTTAACAGTATTTCATGAGGCAGTGAATTTGAAGCCATCTGGTGTGAGATAGAATCTAACAAGATCAATTACATAGTGGGGTGTGGTTACAGACCTGGTGGATCGATTGCTACTGATGAAGAAATGCATCACCAAATAAAGACGATGGACGAGATATAATGGGGGACTTTAATTATCCAAATATTGATTGCGTAGTAGCAGAATCTCATAAAACTGAATATATAGAGCTGTTGAGATACAACTTCTTCAAGCAACTTGTGGCAGAAGGAGATGTAATGGAGTGTAGGATTTCATTATAGTGTCAGAGGGGATTTTAGTTAAAGACGTATTCTGCATCCGGTTGGTGATAGTGATCATATTCACTTGGGAAGAGACCAAGTTTATGTGTATTCCATTCATAAATGCAAAGCATGAATGAGGAATGCGAAGGTTACATGCTGAACTATAAAGCAGGATATTATGACCAACTGAGGAGTTTACTGGGTTCTTAGCTATGGTATCAGTTATTGAATGGGAAAGATATCGACGGTGCATAAGAAACGTTTAAAATTACTTAAATGATGAAATAGCGGAATGTGTCCTAGAATTCGAAGAATATGGTAGTAATGAAATGGATGTACTGCTTCTTACAAAGCAATCGATTTGTAAGAAGCAGATGCTCTGCAAGGAATACCGTTTGAATAGGGATGATGGCAGCTGTGAAAATTATTGTTGTGCTGAAAGCAAATTCGGAGTATGACAAGAAACTCTCTAGAAGCTAAAAACGACCGAAAAGAATTCTGTCTTATGCGGAATATAAAAGATAGAATGAATATGAAAGAATAACTCTACTGAATACACATAGTACGGGTGACAGATGCAGAAGAGATTATTCAACTAATGAGGCTCATTTTTCGAAAAGCTATCATTCAGTGTATGTAACATTGAACTAAGTGCTATCTCGTCATAGGATGAAGAAATTTAGTTTGTACTATAGCTGTTGTACATCATCATACACTTAAGTTTCTTCATCCTATGAAGAGATAGCACTTAGTTCAATGTTGCATATACCAAACTGATAGCTTTTTGAAAATGAGCTTCATTAGTTGAATAATCCGTCAATAGGGACTGGTGGGATATCAGCATGAATGCTAAAATAGTGTTCAGCTTATAGGGCTATTCCTTTGACTAGGCTAAATAATTTTAGTCTCAGAATATAGAAGATTCCACATAAGTGGCAAGAATGTATGTTAATCCTATTGCCAAAGGATGGGGAAAAGACTCGGGTATCTAACTATCAACTAATCAGTATCTCTGGAATGGGGGAGGAGCGAATGGAGATTTTGGAAAAATTGGGTACGGCTCGCCTAATGAAATAGATTCACATAGAATTAGAATCTCTATTTTACAAAGAACAGCATGGGTTTACTAATGGAAAGTCATGTTTTAGCAGTTCTCTCCATTCTATAATAAAGTTACCATTGAGTTAAATGAGGGGAATGGATACACATGACACTTTTGACAGAATACAGCATGGAGGACTATCGCATAAATTAGAGAATATGGTTTTGGATTATAAAACATTAGCGTGAATAAAAGTACGATTGATTTACAGATATCAAAAAGTGGTATATGGGAAATGAATGTCTGCAAGACTGTAGGGTAACTAGTGGTGTGACTGATTATCCTAAATCTTGCAGAATTACCCTAAATGAGTACAGAATATAACATCAATACATAATACACCTTATCAATTTAGGGTAACCACTAGTTATCCTAAATTGATAAGGATCAATCATTAGTCTACTGTTATTCAATCTGTACATTAATAATATTGGGAAGGATCTGAGAAGCGACATATAGCTATTTTCTGATGATACAAAGATCAGTAGGGTAATAAGAAATGTTTCTTGAATGCATTACTTGAATAGGCTTGAATTGTGGGCATGAGAAAATGGCTATCAGTTCAACGTTAGTAAATGCAAAGTCATGCAGATTGATACCTCATGACACGAATGTCAGATTATATTGGTTGGATGATCATTTTCTTCTAATTATTATTAGAAGAAAATGATCAGGATAAAGATCTGGAAGTTTTAGAAGTTAAGTCCATATATCAGACTGCAAATACATCTCAGAGGATAATTGCGACGTTGAAGCCAACCTTGACAAATAAAGATAAGTCAGTCATATTTTGCCTTTTTACACGGCTTTGATAAGACCTCCTTGGACTATTGTGCGTAAGTCTGGTCTCCTGGTTTCCGTTGTGATTCTAATACAGTGACGAAAGTGCAAAGGAGAGTGTTAAAAATGATATCAGGATTGCGGAATGCAGATTATGAACATATTAAGAAATTGTGAACTGTTGACACCGACAAACAGGAGTAGGTTTAAATCATTACGTAATATTGTATAATTTTGGTAGCTTGTTGTGTCTGTGTGATTTTGGTGTGAATTCCGTTTTATTTAATTTAGTATTTAACGATACGTTTCATAGATTAGCATATGGCGCCAATGCGACGTAAGATAATGGCGTCCAAAAATACGACGCCTTTGTTCAAAAACTATAATGTGAGAGAGTTTGTCCAATGTGATGTGTGTGGGATGTATGCATTCCCGAATAAGGCTGGAGTTTGGATTGAAAGTGATAGTGGTGGGAGAATGTGCAGAAAGTGTAAGCAAAGTGAGGAGTTGAAGTATGTGTCAGGTTGTGAGACAGTTATGGTTGAAGAAAGCCAGAATGTGAGTGAAAATAGTGGCTTGATAGGGTATTGCGATGCACAAGATGGCAATGAGAGCGGTGATCAAAGAAAGAGTGAAAGCAACTATACAGAGAGAGAAAATGGTTTGAATGATAAAAAAATGAGGAATTATTTGTAGGAAGTGAGATCGCTAGGTTGCGCGCAGTGATACAAAATGCGCAGAGGCAATTAGAGCAGCTGCAAAACTCTCTCCAGAGTGATTCGGCTAACGTAAATAAACAGCGTAAGAATGGGAGAGTTTCTGAAATGAAGGAAAGAGTGTTGTATGGTAACTCGTTATTAAGAGGAGTGATAGATGGGAGTTTAACTAAATCGTACTTACAGGGTGCGAAATTTAAGGATGTAAGTGAGAGTATTAGAGCGCAAAAACAGAGAGTGAAAGAATTGATAGTTGTGGCGGGTACGAATGAATTGAAAGGAGATAAATTTTTTATGAGAGAGGACTTGAAAGTATTGTTAAAGGTAGCGAAAGAAAAGAGTGACAGAGTTAGAATGGTGAGTCTGTTGCCGCGGCATGACAGAGAGGAGTTTAGAAGGAGGGCCATAATCGCAAATGGCACTATGCGCAGGTTATGCAGACGGTGTGGTGTGGAATTCGTGGGCGTGTGGAATGAATTTGATGGGCGAAAGGATTTATACAAGATGGATGGCCTGCATTTGAATGGATTTGGTGTGCGGAGACTGGAAAGTGTTGCTGAATGAAGTGAAAATGGATGTGCAGAACCAGGGAAACTAGAACTACCAAGGGAGTGGATATGCGGACATCAGTGAGACAGTTGAGTGTAAGAATGTATATGATGTACCCAAGCCAGTACTAAGGACAAAAAACCGGAATGGGATTGTTAGAATAACGCATCAAGATAGCGGTGGGACAAAGGGATCACTGCATTTCATGTATACTAATGCCAGGAGTATTAGGAACAGGAAGCAAGAATTTTTGGCCTTGATTGGCTCTTCCTGGCCACAGGTTATTGGCATTAGTGAAACATGGCTGACGGAAGATGATATAGTTAGTGGGATAGAATGTGTAGGTTATAGTATGTTTAGGAGGGACAGAGAGAATAAAATTGGGGGAGGGGTGTTATTGATGATAGCTGATTAACTGCAGCCAAGGAGAATTGAAGTTGTATCACAGGATAGTGAAAAGAGCTCATTTGAGGCTATTTGGTGTGAGATTGAGACTGGCAGAATAAAGTATACAGTTGGGTGCTGTTATAGACTAGGTGATGGAATAGATGGTGGAGATATTATGCATAAGCAAATTGATGAAATGAGTGGAAGGAGGGTAATTATTATGGGGGATTTCAACTATGGTAACATTGATTGGAAGGAGGAGAGGGCACATGTGAGGAAGGAAATGGATTTTGTTCAGTTATTAAGGGATAACTATCTGAGACAGCATGTAATTGAAAATACTAGGGGTGAGAGTGCTTGACCTGGTAATAGCATCTGAGAATTTGACTGTAATGAATATGACCATATTGCCACCTATTGGTGAGAGTGATCATAAGGTCTTGACCTGGGAGGTGGCTAAAGGTGTGAAATTTGTGATTAAGACAGGGTATATGTGGAATTACCGTGCTGGCAAGTATGACAAGCTTAGGAGATTGCTTGGATCAGTGCCATGGCACGTACAACTGCAAGGGCTGGATGTCGATAGAACATGGGAAGTGGTCAAAGAGCATTTACAGGAGGTTATGGCTGATTGTATACCTAGGGTCCGAATAGTAAACCAAGTAGGGGTTAAATGGATGAATAACACCATTAAGCCTAAGCTGCAAAAAAAAGAAACAACCGTGGAGGGAATTTAAAGAAAGAGGTGCCCTGCAGGCACAAGAACGGTATAAAGTGCAGGCCAGAAGGGAAACGAATGTGGTAAAAAAAGCAAAAGCGGATTATGAAAGGAAACTAGCTATGCAAGCTAAAGAGAATCATAAACAGTTCTTTCCATATGCTGCAAGCAAGAAAAAACTGTACACGGCAAAATGATTTTAAGGAAGGACGATGGTAAGGAGGTCACTGAATCAGTCGATATAGTGGAGTTACTGAGCGAGCACTTTGCAAAAGTATATCATCCAGGTGGCGACATTGAAAAACTGAAGGAACCATTAGTTTATACGGGAATTGTGATGAATGAAGTGGAGGTGAATAGTCTATTACAGAACCTTAATGTGAATACATCTGTGGGATTGGATGGTATACCGGCACGGTTCTTGCGTGAAGCGGCTAAAGAATTATCAGTGCCCTTGATCATGTTGTTTAATCTGAGTCTCGGGTCTGGTTTAGTCCCGAAGGTGTGGAAAGAGGGGAAAATAGTTCCACTGCATAAAGGAGGATCCAAGACTACGGTTGCAAATTACCGACCGATCAGCATATCAGGAGTCGTTGTCAAGGTCTTGTAGAAAGTAATCAAGAGAAAAATACAGGAATGGATTGATGAAAATGAGATGATACTGTATGGGGGACAGCATGGCTTTGTGAAGGGTGGATCATGCCTTAGTAACTTGCTCAAGTTTTATAACACGGTGACGGCTGAACTGGATAAAGGTAATGGGTCTACAGTGATACTGCTGGACCTGGCAAAGGCATTTGACAGGATACCACATGGAATTATAATCCGTAAACTACAACATATGGGAATGGATAGGTGGGTGGTTGAGGGAGAGATATCAAAGAGTAGTTTATTCAGGAGTTGAGTCCAAAAGACGGCCTGTGACTAGTGGTGTGCCGCAGGGTTCTGTTCTTGGACCACTGCTGTTTAATTTGTTAATTAACGATATAGGGAAGGATCTAAGTGGAACAGTTCATTGTTCACTGATGATGCAAAGTTGTGTAGGGCAATAGTGAATGCAGAAGATGTCAAAATCTTGCAGGACGACTTGGATAGATTGGAGTTCTGGGCTAAGGAGAATGGATGTCAATTTAATGTGACAAAATTTAAGGTTATGCATTTTAGTGTGAAAAGATTAGCAGCAGTATACCACATTGGTGGAACTGTACTCCAGGAGATTGATGAGGCTAGGGACTTGGGAGTGTTGGTGGATAGGGACATGAAGTTTAGGGGACATATTGCAAAAGTAGCTAAATCAGCTCATCAACTCACTTGGTTGTTGAAAAATACCTTGATGAGCAGAGACAAGCAAGTTATTGTACCTACCTCGTCTCGAAGGAAATAAGACCTCATCTCGACTACTGTGCCCAGATTTGGTCACCTAGGTTACTTCTTGATGGGGAGGAGGTGGAAAGGATCCAGAGGCGAGTGACTAAGATGATAGCAGGTCTATGGAATGAACCATATGAGAACAGGTTGAAGATTTGTGGGTTGCAGAAATTAGTTGATAGGCGGAAAAGGGAAGATATGATTGAGACATTCAAATTGCTAAAGGATTTCCATAGGATTAATTCAGAGGATATTTTTGAGATCAGGACTGGTGGTGGAAGAACTAGGGGACACCTATGGAAGCTAGGGAAGAGTGTGGTTATCAGGGGTGTTAGAGCTGGGTTCTTTACTTTTAGAGTGGTAAATGAGTGGAATAAGCTGCCAGAGTCTGTTGTGGGTGCTAGGACGGTGAGTGAGTTCAAGGCAAGGTATGATAGATACTGTGAGAATGTCGTATAGTTGTGTGGACATGATGTTTAGGGCTTCCCTCGATGAGTCTAATGACTCCCTGGAGTTGCCCGTGATGATGATGATGATAATAATAATAATAATGACTGAGATTTCTGAAAGAGTTATATAAGATTCAGTAAATGAAATTTTTCATTTTATGGAAAGTTGGGAAAGGACGAGAGGAGATCCTTGGAAGTTGAGAATGAATACTGTCAAGAAGGGAATGAGAGCTAGATTTTGGATGTGATAAGTGTAGGTAGTGAGAATGAATTCAAGAACAGGTATGACAGCTATTGCAGGAAATATGCGACCTTTATAGACGAGTCCTGATCCCCTGGAGGTCTCTTAATAATAATAACAATAATAATAAGCTGACAATTTTTTTTTCTGAAGACAGGAAATACAAAATCTAAGCAAAACGTCCAACCTGAGTTTCAGAATAACTTGTGTAGGAACCGATGGTCGAAACAAATAGCATAGATGAGTATAAGTTTGCAAAGCGCCCGTAGTAAATGGAGAGAGAGAGAGAGAGAGAGAGAGAGAGACATCAGTAGATTAACGACAGTAGAGGGTACGTGGTCATTTAGAACAGATCTTCAGAAGAGTATCTTTACTAATATTTGAGATAACGTATAGAATTCGTAAGCGAAAATGCTGGATTGTTCTTCACTAATATTTCGAGTATCACCTAGAACAGACAGGCACATGATATCCACTACAATTAAAAAATACATTATTGCTGAAGATCAGGTCCATGTCACTTACAGATTGAAATCAAGAATCCATAATCCGCTCTCCGCAGTCACGTGTTCTATTGGCAGTAGTCCAAAATCACAATGTCCATAGTTGGTTTACCAACGATACTCTATGTTTCTGTTAACCAAAGCTCAAAAATTGATCACGACAGGTTTCTTATATTCAACGAATATCAACAAGTGCTTATGTTACATTATATGAGAAAGATATTTATTTTAGAAAATTATGCGGCCTTTCACTATTATGCTTATGTTTTTAAATGAGACATTTCAGTTTCAACTATTAACAAAAAATGGTAAGAGGCCTCTTCCGAAATACTAAGACAAAGTCATTGTGGAATCATGTTTTTTGTTCTTGGAGCTTTCTGTGAAAATTTTTTCATTACCGATTTTGTTCACTGGTGGAAAGCAACGATGATTGCATTGCCAATTCCGCTCTCTACGAGTGTTAAGTAGAACAATGGCTGGTTAATGTATTGCTCTATAACGATACTGAGTCGGATATCCTCCTAAACTGTCTCCGCCGTTCAGAACACATATTTAGGGCAGAATGAACTAGCGGCGTGAAGAACTTTTAAACTGTTTAGACTTTACAGTCAACTTATTATATAGTAGCAACTAATTATTATAATAATAAAGAGGCAGCCTAAGACTAGTGACCATGCACAAGGTAATCAACAGCGAGGTAGACAGCTGCTTGCCGTCATGAAGTTTAGACGCCGGCGTGAATTCACTCTCCAGCTAAAAGGCTGCTGTTCAAATCCCGCCGTGGGCATGGATGTTTGTCTGTAGATGGAAGATGAATTTGTCGCCCGGTGTGGGACCACAGTCCCGCTTATTGGAGGTCTGAAGTGGCTAAAAAAGTTCCATATTTGGTCTCTAAAGGAGGATTTCCAGAGCATGTAAAAACAAATAAAAATATATAAACTTTTAAAAAGTAGCAAAAGATCCTTAGCGCATCCGCGATATTAATGTAATATACGCTTATAGAAACCTTTCGTGGGAATAGTCACAATAAAAAAGACAATATGTCTACTCACGTCGAAGTACTACTGCACTCATTAAAATAAAATTATGGTACACTTTCTAGCAGCTACTACTGGAAAACCTTTACAAGATAGAAGTTAATTTGCGTTAGCGAAGCTTATAGTTAGAGATTGGTCAAATTTTTGAATTTTTATCTGAACTAAAAATATTTAAATATTTAAGATTTTTAATTTGAGAAGTTGAACAAGGGGAGAAAATATAGTATTGCAAGCAGAGCTTTTTGGTGGAGGTCATACGTTGTTTTTAGACAGAATATCACTAGCGGAAGGATAAGGTAAAATTAAGGAAAATAAACATCTGCATCCCAGCATGTTAGAAATGTTGAGTAGACTGGTAGAGTTAGTGGAAACGCTTGAGAAGAGAAAAGTAAAGGTGACATTTATTGGTATCAATTGAAATTGCCAAAGCAACTAAGTCTATGAAACTAAATGAAAAGGCGATGTTTTGAATTGATCTGGATGAGGTGTATGGGGGATGATGGTGAGTAATCAAGAAAATGATAATAGAGCGAGAAGCGAGCTACTGAAATATTCGTGGTGGTGGTCACTAAGAATGCAGAACGAGAAATAATTATAGAAATAACAGTACCACGTAATTTGTTTGCGGTAAATGCCTATGTCTTGTTTAAGCAGGAAAATGAAATTTGTAATAACATATAAAGTGGATTAGATGGCAGTAAAGAAGACAGACATCTTCCAGCTGTTGGACTACGTGAAACAGAAAAACACTCCAATTACGAATCTAATTCTCTATACACTCCTTCCCCTACTAAAATGTCCCTAGTTTCTTTTACCCTCTCTCTCTCTCTCTCTCTCTCTCTCTCAATATATATATATATATATATATTTTTTTTTTTTTTTTTCTCTTAAATTTTCTACCTCATCCTCTGGTGGTATGTTGTCTAACAAACAGTTTATGTCCTCAACTGCGATTTCCTACATGCATCCCACAGATTTTTTTTATTATTATTTACACTTAAAAATGATAACAAATATTTCTTGATAATGTACCTATTGAATGGGATGCTGATACGTATCAATAATTTTAGTTCTAAATAGTATAGAGTTCAAGTTTCACTTTATGAGAAAAGATGAGTGCTAGTCAATGCAATAAAAATTTGCAACTACTGCTTGCTTCAAAGTCAGCTATTTTTATTTTCATCGTTTTGGAAATATATGCCAAAGATTATCTTATATATGCCAAAGTTATCTTTGCTCTTTGTCAGTGAAGTTTTCAACAGAAAGTGAACTGCATTATACATTCAGGAAGCATAGTTTATATTACTTTCAACAGATTAAAGCTGCGCTTTATAAAACCGAACAGTTCACACGAACAGTTTATACTCCAAAAGTGACACAAGACCGAATGGTACACACCACAATGTTTGAGTTTGAAGTCAGTGAAAATGAGAAAATTAGCTCAGTGGTTGCTCTCTTGCCAAGCGATGGGCTTGTTAAGAAGGCAGGCATTTCCCAGTCATGGCCTAAAACGGAAGTTACATATTTGCGAACAGGTTTGAACCAGAGACTTGCTGCACAGTGGTGCTTCATAACCATCGGACCGCGGCAGTCTCACTTTGTGATGGGCATGTAATGCAAATAAAATGATGGGTGGCATTAAGTGAAGTGGTGCATGAAAATAAGTAGCATAAATTGCGATCAAAATAAAATCCATCACGTGCACCATGAATGTTGTGATTTTGGAATGAAGTTTAATAAGGGATTAGAGAAAACTAACTTACAAAGTTCGATTTTTATTGGCCAGAATTTCATTTACATTTCTTGCTTCGCGATAAAAATTGACACAATTTTCAATCACTCACAAAAAAAAAAAAAAAATGAAACGATATCCAATACTTCATCTTATGCTTTAAGTTCAGATTTTGAAATTACAGTACGCTGTGATATAACTACGATTTTGGATACCCAGAAAAAAGTTTTCAGAGCTCTTTTTGAGACGGTTTTAGACCTTGAGAATGCTTTTAGGATTTCTGCATAGAACCACCTAAACGAATGTTCCGCGGCATGTCAGTTACGTCAATGGCAACATTTACAGTTCGCGAATGTCTTGCTTTAACTCATCAATCACCAATGGATGATGGTGCAGCTTATCTGAATATTGTTGCCAACCATGCATGACAATTCATGTCGACCAGTTACTCAGCATATGATGGACGCTTTCAACAGGATAACGTGCCATTTCACTCTGCAAGTCATCCTAATGAAAGTATCCTCATGCTATTTCGTTATCCCTTAAGATAAGATCATCATAATGGATTTAAGTTAATGGACTGGTTCCCCCCCGCAGTCACCTGATCTCAGTACTAGAGCAGCTTTAGGATAGGATAGGGCATTCGTATCAGAAACCTACCGGAAACGCAATAAAACTACAAAAATTCTTCATGTTTGCCTCAAGTAGGGCAGCTAGAGATTCAGGAACCTCGGGGAAACTACACAGTAGAGTACTGTGGCTCTTCTGAAGACTCATGATGCATCACGCAAGTAGGTGGGCATATAATATACTGCTGCTGCTGAGTGCTTAATTCTACCTAATATACGTCAATATGATATGTGCATTATGGAACTGTGCTTATTGCACAGTGCTCACACTCTACATTAAGTACAGCTATGCTCTTTCCATCCAAAAGTTCCTGGATTAGCTGATTAAACAAAGTGCAAGCTAATCTTAGTCCTAGACTACTGCTATTGTACTATTCAGTGACCAGAGCTTCTGCCATTGAAGGAAATACCTCGACCCCCCCCCTCGCCGCAGCTTCCTTCGAAATCACATTCAACACTGCAGTTCACTCTGAATTTCTGTAAAGTGTTCTATCATTTCAGAGCGACAATTTCATTTCTGCAAGAAATTCGCAGGAGGTCAGGTTTGCCACAGTACAGAAAGAGACAGTGTGAGAATCGCAGTCATGTGAAATTAGACAAGAATTGTGGCACTAACAATCCGTGTGCATTGGGAAAATGGCGTATTTTCCCGATGCACCGTTTATTATTATTATTGTTTTAGTGAACATCATCCGTTGAGCGCTTCAGGTTCGGCATGATACTTGGATGATAGCGGGTGTGCAGAAAAGATTACTTGATAGCAGTGGCGCACCCAGGATTTAATATTGGGGGGGGGGGGGTTGCCGAGTTGAACGGATAAAAATATTTTTATCCATTCAACTAAAATTCGTTAAATTTCATTCATTCAATAAAATTCACTAGGTGATTATAAAAATGTATTTAAAGAATAAAACCCAGTTTTCTTTTCTTTTTACAAAGCTCTTGAATTATTTCAGTCGTGGTTACATTAACCTCTCTCTGTATGTGTATATATAGCAAAGCCAGTCCGTTCAATCGTGATTGTGTCATGGTAGATCTTAAATTGGTTTTTAAAAGGCGTAAGTTAGAAAATGACCTTTCACTGAATATTGTTACTGGAAGCGTGGCAGTGGCGCACCCAAGGAGGAGGCCAAGGGACCCCCCACCCCAAAAAAAAAGAAAAAGTTAAAAAACACTAGAAAATTTTTCAAAATACTTATCCTAATTAAAATTCATTTTTTATTTATGTTGTGTCGTGTCTTCTATTTCTATTCTACGTATGAATTAGGGGTCACATAAGGTGAGAGACCCCTATAGCAGTGTTTCTCAACCTATGGTCAGCGGACCACAGATGGTCCGCGACGATGGGACAGGTGGTCCACAGGCTTAAATTAACCAAATAAATCTATATATTTTAATTATACAAAGTTAAACAAATTAAAAAAATTAAACAAATTAAAATTGAATAAGTAAGTAAAAATTATTAAAATAAAATTAATACTTAAAAAAAAATAATGGCAGAATGTTCATTCCATGAACATTCTGCCACTATTTTAATTTGTAGGAGCAGAATGACGATTAATAAAAGAGGGGTGAAGGGAAAAACAATACGGTTTTATTGCTTCCACCTTTCCTTGCTGTTTTGTCAGATTTGAAGTGAACATGTGTTATCCACATGACCACATTTCAACCGATTGCTTGTTGTTTATTGATTTTTATTGTTGAAGAGTCCTTCAACCAAGGCTCAATATATATCTTCAGAAGTGCTAAGTAATACTTAGGCAAAATGTGTTGCGAGTTAACTCCAGTATTTACATATTTTTCGGAAATCGCGCGAAAAGCAAGCTGACAGTTGAGTTGAATGCTAACTTTCTTCAACCGAATTCCAATAATATGTGAAACCGCCATGATTGCATTCACTATATAAAAATATATATATATATATGTTTTAACACGTTTACGAATTTTAACACTTTTGGTTGAATTTTATTGCTGCCGAGCAATAAAATTAATGACAATAGTTTTTAGTTAGATACTGTGTTTGCCGGTGCAAAATATGGTTTTGCTTGAGTCTATATATACAACATAGTTTCTGTATGAGGGGACATGCGATTTATTAATTAGTGTCGTTTTTATCCCAGTTGTCTCTAATTGCACTATCTGTTGAGAAATATATTACACAGACTGCTTATACCTTATTCACTGACGTAATAAAAGTACTTGTTTTTCTTGCCTCTGCAATATAGTAGCTATTGGGGGAGGGCGTGTTGCTTACTGCGGGAGCAAGTTACTATCGCCCTGCTCTGAACGTGTTTCAGCTTTTTTTCATTTGCGAGGTACATGCGAAACTTTTTAATTTCTTTTTTTGAAAAGTAAAATCAGGGGTGCGAGTTATATGCGAGTAAGTACGGTATTTCAACTATGGATAACTACCTTCATTAAACGGAAAAATGATAATACAAAATGAGTTTGTAATGACAGTTTGTGTGTAGTTTCTGAAGAGAAAGAGATCTGTAACGAATACACAGAAACACAGAATTCCCATCAGTTGCAATGCGATAATATTAATACGTTTAACGAAAGGAAAGATTTGCTGACTTGCTGGACACCCGACCAGTGGATCACATTCAAAGTAATACAATTGGTTAGTTTGTAGGAACATTTTTCTGTTTTGTGACTTTTCTCCCTTTGCGGTAATTATGCCGACATTATTGTGTTATTATTCAACAATTGTTTACAGCTTTGAATGTGTATATAAAGTCGATACAACAGTCGCCTGATTACGAACGCGTGATGAAAGGGACGGGGAGGTTTGGAGCTTCCCGGATAGTATTTAAAAGGTAAATACAATTGGTTATTTTGTATAGGGCCCCGAAACTTATTAGTTTAGAATTTAACCACTGGGAAAGGGTTTGTGTCCACCTCAAAACTCTGAAACAGAATTTAGAAACATTTTACGAATAACTTTTTATAAGACATTTCTGTGATCTCACGATCTATTTTAGGCTTGCAGTCACGAGAATGACCTTTCGTTATCGAAAAAAGAGCAGCTAATTGAGCTTTGAAGTAACAGTGGGCTTAAAATGCAATCCCGTGATCGTGGTTTGGCTCGATTCTGGATCTCGCCTTCAGTGAGAAGTGAATTTCCCGAATTATTTGAAGAAGTCGAAAATCGTCATGCAGTTTCCTACAACCTATCTTTACGAGAAACGATTTTCATCGCTCCTTCAAATAAAAACAAAATACAGAATTCGTCTTAGTGTGTGTGCCGATCTTCGACTGAAGTTGACCAATATTGAGCCAGATATCCAGCAACTCTGCAAGGCCGAGAAGCTCATCCCTCTCGTTAAAAGTAAATAGTAACATAATTATATCATTTTATTTATTTGTTTAATTAAAATTAAGACTTTGTTTTAATTTTTATCCACAAAATTTAATTTTTTATCTATATATCCAGCCTGGTTGGCCGACGCTAAAGCCAAAAGCTGCAGGTTCGAATCCCGCGTTTTTTGTGATTGTCTGTGGAAATACTAGTGGTCGGCAGTAGAGAGCGTTGGTGTAGATCAGTGATGGCGAACTTATGACACGCGTGTCAGCACTGACACACTTCAGGGTTTCATGTGACACACCTTGGATGTTGAAAGATATTGGTATTCTGATGAAAAAGCTGCGATAAATCGTGTAACATCGCTCTCAGTTAAGGCGAAGGAAGGTTTCGGTTCATTGAAAGAACTTTCTACCAGTAGTCAGCAACAGAAAAGTCATGAAATGTAATGTAAGTTTGTAATTTCAGTTTATTAAATTAATTGTATAATATGAATTCATAGATTTTATATCAATGTCCTATTAACACGTTCATTGCCCATCACGCGATATCGCGTGTTGCGAGTTCTCACCGGGCGGCCGATCACGCGTTATCGCGTAGACGTCGCTAACTAAATAAAAAAATAAAAAAAATTTGGCCACCACACGAAATTCCAATTTTCAGCTTGGCAATGAACGCTCATTGCCAATCACGCGACGTCAGTTCTCACCAAACAGCCGATCACGCGTTATCGCGTGGACGCCACTAACTAAATAAAAAAATTTGGCTACCACACGAAATTCCAATTTTCAGCTTGGCAATGAACGTGTTAAATAAATATCCTAATATGATATGTATAAGTCACCATCTATGATTATGTAGTTACATTTATTATGCATGTATGCAAGTGGCACATCAACAACGTCAATATTTAAAAAAAAAGATGTTTGACAGACCTGGGTAAAAAGGTTAGCCATCACTGGTGTAGATGATGATGATGATGATTGTAGTTGTGGTTGGTGAAGATGGAGAGTTGTAGAGTAGGTGCCCTTCCTCGATATGTCTTTGGCTACCTGGAGATGTTATGTAATAATAATATCGACAAGCTTTATATGTTGTTTATTTGTTTATATGTGATTGTGCATCACATAGTTTGAATTTGGCACTTGGAAATGCTATATCTGTGACAAATAAGAAATTGCATTGGCATAATTGAAAAGGTACACAATTTCTTCAATACCCATTAAAAGACAGGACGTCCTTGTTGTTTATAATATTATAATATTAATATCTTTTGAGATTTATAATATCTTTATTTAGCTTGCAAAAAATATTTGCGTGCACCTAACCATTGTCTAAAATAATGCAAAAATCTGACAGTGACCTCTTAATTGTCCTAAAGTTTGTTGATGATGATGTGGCTCAATTAAATACCGTTCGTGAAACACCAGATTCTTCATTTAAAGATATTTACGATGAAGCATGTATGAAAGCCAATAATTTTAATATTGACATTAAAAAGCCAAGGACTTCATCAAAACAAACATTAAGGTCCAATTCAAGCCGATTCTGTTGAAGAGTATTTCAGGAGAACTATTTCATTCCATTTATTGACCAGATGTTGACTCAACTTCATGAACGTTTCACTCAGCACCGCAACATTTTGAAATATTTTTTTTTCTCTTCTATCAAATGGAAAAGACGCTCCAACAGCAAGTGCAATGGAAGATTTTCATCAATTGTGTGAATTTTATGACGGTGGTTTGCCTTATACAAATCCAGCAATTATGAACGCCGAATTCAAGTTGTGGCATAAGAAATTTGAAAAAACGTTTGCAATAGCTCCATGCAAAAATGCCGTTGATGCAATTTCAAAGTGTGACAAAATGATATATCCTAACATCTATAACTTATTAAACTTATCATAACTTTACCGACGACATACTGTCTAATCACGGCATCTACGCCTCGCAAGTCCTGAACAGTCCTGAACTCCCAGTTGAGCGATCTACTGAGATACGATGAAAAGAAAAGGCCTCCCTTTTCACTACTCTTCTGTCCGTTTTGGTTCATTTCCGTGATCTTCCTGACTTTTTCTTGAGTTTCTTTCCATCCTCACGTGTGTATGTTTTAGTGATGTTGATTGCTATTAATTGATCTTAAGTGCTCTACGTGCTGGAATCGCGCAAACTCATTAATAGCTAATAGAGCAGGCTATGTTAACTGTCATCCATGCTCTAATGAAGTAATTTGAGCGATTGCAGCTATTTAGCCTGCTAAGAATCTTTTTAAAGGCTTTTCAAATGAAGATGAGCTAGTCAGTCTTATTCTGAAAGGGTAGCAGGTAACAGAGTTTTACTCCCAAAAACTGCGTTTTTCATCCTCGAAGCCATTCAGAAGAACACATTCTACTTGGGTTCCTCAGTCCGAAGCCTGGTTGGGATAGCAATATTACTTTACTAGGGAATAGTGATTATAGAACAAAGTGGTTTCCGGTTTCCTTCCTTTCTTGCCCATCAGTAAGTATTTATGTCTCTGCACATGTGAGTTCACTGGACCAGCTTGCATGTTCTGAGAGATGAAAAACCGAAGTTTTTTGGAGGAAAACCCATCACCTCCGTACGAGACCGACTAACTCACCTTTTTACTGAAAGCCCTGATAAAGGTTCTTTTACTTCACAGGCGGGAATCGAACCTAAGTCATTTCAACCAAAGGGTTCCGTCGAAACCAACTAAACTACGGAAGCAGAATACATGCAGATGAACGCAATGTACTCACCTCTCACAGCCTTAATTTTACTTCGTACTCAACTGCAAACAATCCAATACAAAATAACTATCCAAAGGAAAAAGTTCCTTCTCTCTCTCTCTCTCCTTCCATGTGCATGGCATTGCAATGCTAATTATAGGAGCAAAGAGTAATTAAAGTGGTAAAAATTTGTTTCTATTTATTTATGTTTTTAACTACACGCTGTTAATTTAGAAAATGCTAATCGAAGCAATTTGGGCGCATTTCAGTAGTAGCTGAAAGAGGGAGACCGTCTTTAGACGAATCCAAATCGAGAGAAGCTCGTGCCCATCGGTATCAGTACATACGCACAAGATACACAGAGGTTCATTGCACAAACGGTAACCGTTAAGTACTGTACTATTAAGATGGTTTCCATTATACTGCGATATACGCCGTTTCCATTTTTAATTACACCTATAAGTGTCGCTTTAACAAGTTACTTTTTTTTAAATCCATATCATTAATAATTCTTTTTTGAAAACACAAATCATCCCGTGAGAAAGATTTCTGGCGGATACGTTCAAGGAGAAAAAAGAATTTTCCTTAAATCATAGCTTCCAAATCCGATTCTTCATATCAGCCCATGCACACAGTTTTCAATACTGTTGGGAGTACTAAAACAGCAGTCTTGAATTCCATGAACCACAGAACAAATAGTTTCGATCTTCTGGGTTCTCTCTCTTTTCAGATGCAACTTCAATATTCATTAAGTACGAACGATGAAGTCGCATGTTGAATTCATTGAATACAAAGACGCATACTGACTATAAAAAGCACTTTTATTTGCAGCTGCATTTTGAATTCATTCAGCTCATAAAAGGTAAGATTTAATATCTACAAAGACATACATTTTAAAAGTTTCAAGCTACTTTTTAATAGCCTTATATAAGCAACTTAGAAAGCGGCTTTCAGGTTTTAAGAAAGATACTAGTAGATAATGAAGATGTGCACAGAATGGCCTTGAAAAAAAAACCGATTGGTTTTGGAAAATCGTGTTTGAATACGTTATTTGAATAACGTATTCAAACACTTTGATTGAAAATCTAAGGCTATTGTAGAGGGTGCACGTTTGAAATACGTTCCTTGTGTTCTTTGTAAATATTCAGAGCAGGCAGTTGTTAGCATATACCAGAACGTGGTGATCAACTTTCACCTGCCAGCAGCAACTGCTGTTGTCTTTCAAAGCCTCTTTCTCCAACGTTAAGGGAGAGGAGACGTCGAGAATAAATGCTAATGATAATTACATTTCCGCATACACACCTGGCAGAAATAGACACCTGCTATGTGTGCACACACACACACACACACTTCTATGGAAATGATCACTTTATACTCTGGGTGTATAATAGATACCATATCCGGTTATTAGATGATGCAAAAAAACCCTCTCATATGAACAATCAATCTAAAGCCATGTTTTCGGTATGGAGGGCAAACAAGAATGGTGAAAAATAAAATAGTTATAATAATGAACGTTGCATCTGTACTGAAGGGAAATTCTAAACGGAGTGAAGCAACTGGAGGATGTTCGATAATTGTTTTCTATATTTGAATATACTAGTTTGTTTTTGTTTTTTAAAGAATTAAGCAATATTTCAAGCACTTTGAAGTCGAAATCTTATCTCGCTTCATTTTGGTAGGCATCGTAATAATTTTAATAATTCAATAATCTCAATGATTACAGTGAAGATATAGTTTAAACCTGCTTAATTTTCTTAAATAATTATTTTCGGACCAACTTTGAAAGCAATTAAAGAAACAGTGCAGCAAGTGCTTGCTCTTGATTGCATAGACGGCTCAACCTGTGTGGTTCAAACCCCACTATAGGCATAGATATTTGTAAATGTCTTGAGATGGAAGATTATTTTCATCACAGGGGACAGACCACCCTGCTTACAGAAGTGACTTGAAAAGTTCCATATTTGGTTTCAAAAGCCAACATTCTGGATTATGTAATCATTAGAGTATCCGTGGCATAATGTTAGAGGTTTACATCCTTTCATGGGTGAGATTCATTTAAAAGCGATGCCTTTAAATAACACTTCTCAACTCTTCCATGAAATGCTGATTTAAATGTGTAGTTTTTAAATGACTTTTACTCCACAAATATCAACTTTGCACAATCAAAGTGAATCTACTGTCTCATTATTTTATAGATGCAGCTTGCAAATTGCTTTCAGTACTTCGATTTTCTTTTTCACTGCGGCTTGAATCAATTTTCCTCACGCCTCTGTTGTAGGTTTTGCAGCCTATCGTGTTTATTTATATACGGAGAATTTACTTTAAAAATATACATAATACATGAACTACTGGATAGAAAGAAACTTTATCAAGGTTTGTGACTGCTTCTGATCAGAACCACCAGTTCGAAACAAGCTGCCAGGCTAGTTGACACTCCCAAGCAAAAGTCCTAATAAAAGACAACTCTATCATCGTAGTAGTAGAATTCCTATCTAGTGCAGTACCAGAGATTTGTATGCTCTAAATGAAAAAAGCTCAAAGGTGACCTTTGAGCGTTTTCTTTACAGAAACTGTTTGCATACTAGATTTAAAATAATAACAGATATCTACACATTCGTCCTTTTAATTAATTACGTTCATTTAAAATATATAAGAAATGTAGTGAACTTTCTGGATCGGAATTATTCATATTTATTAAAGACGCTTCAGAACCCAAATAAATATTAAATATCTCGCTCTATTTATTTATTTATTTATCGTATGGCTTGTACACATGGTTAAAAGACAATAAGATATAATAGACATGAGTATAGATAAGCTACACATATGATTAAAAAAAAGTCTACATTCAGGCAAATACAAATATGAAATTTATGACAAGCATCAGACAGAAGATGAGTCATATTTTAACATTTAGGTTTTTGATCCAGCTGATCGCCTCTGGGGATAGGTTAAAGATGTCCTTAAATTCACCTGGATATGCTGTCAGCTCGCATTCCTGTACTTTATGGTAAATGGTTTGGGTCTCGGCTCCACAGGGACAGTGGGGATTTGGTATCTTACCCGACTTTCAAAGTAAGTCTCCACATCCACCATGGCCTGTACGAATCCTGTTAGCCGTCGTCCATATATTCCTGGGCAGGTCAAACCCAGATGGTTTTTGGAAGATGTTTATGTGATTGCGAACTTCAGGTGATACTGCTTGGGACCACAGTACATCCCATCTACTCACCATACTGTCATTCTGGCTAAGAAGATTACGGGCGGTTTTTATGGCAGGTCTTCTGGATTTTAGTCTATTAGATAAAGCATCTGGAATAAGTTCATGTATTGGGAGATTTTGGTTATTTAAAATTATTTTATATTCAAGAAGCAAGGCTTCCTGTGGTCGCAGTTCCGGAGGAGCAATATGGCTCAAAGTGGAGAGCCATTGTAAGGGTGTACTCCTAATGCAACCTGTTATTAAACGCAGAGTGGAGTTAAATTGAGTATCTAGTTTATTGACATGGTAACTATTAAGCCATACAGGAGCACCATATTCTGCTGCACTGTAAACTAGACCCATTGCAGTGGACCGCAGAGTTGTGGCACTTCAGCCCCATATAGTACCACAAAGCTTCTGAACTATGTTATTTCTGGTGCGAACTTTAGCAGCGATATTAATCATATGCTGTTTATATGTCAGAGTTCTATCCAGAGTTATTCCCAGATATTTAGGTCGTATTAAACGAAACTAATGTTCCATCAACATATATCTCTGGTTTTTGATTTACAAGACTATTGTTCAGGTGAAAGCAAGAACATTCGGTTTTACCAGAATTTGGTGTTAATCTCCATTTTTTATAGAACTGCCATAAAGCCGACAGATCATTTGTCAATATTTCATCACTTCTTTTGATAGACTTGTCGCTGATCGCCAAAGCTAGATCATGTGCATAAGCAAACTTTCTGCTGGCTGTTTCAGGAATATCTGGGATGTAAAGACTGAAAAGCAAGTGCGAGCATTGAGCCCTGAGGTAATCCATTCTTAAGCACTCTCTGTTTACTGATCTTTCTCCGGTGACTACCCTGAAATATCGATCACACAGCAAGTTTAGGAGATGACCCAATATTTTACATGGGATGACCTTAAGAAATTTATATATGAGTCCCTCCCTCCAAACAGTATCGTAAGCCGCTGTTAAGTCAATAAAGACTGCAGTAGTCTTCAGGCATCTTTGAAATCCTGCTTCAATGTAGGTTGTTAAGCTGAGAACTTGATCTGTGCAGCTGCGATCTCTTCTGAACCCTGCTTGTTCTATTGGAACACGTTCCAAAATTTTATCACTGATCCTGTTCAATATTAGTCTCTCCAACAATTTGTAGCTTGCACTTAAAAGGGCTATGGGGCGATAGCTTTCAGTTCTGTCTGCTGGCTTACCTGGTTTTAACAACAGCAATGATTTTTGTCCTTTTAACTTCTTCAGGAACGCAGCCACTTTCAAGTATATCGTTAAAGAACTTAGCCAGCCATGATCTTGCATAAGGTCCACAGTACATCAGGAATTCATTATGAACATTGTCAAATCCAGGAGCCTTCTCCATTTTGATATTTTGAAGCGCCGAGGATATTTCCTCACGGGAAAAAGGCAAAGAGAATTGTTGATTCTTTTGAGTTACAGATTTCATAGCTTTTAGTTTGCGTTTTACCTCTTTAGTATGTTCTTTATCTATCGGAGCTCTAGAAAGCGAAACAATATGAGCAGCTATCTGATTCGGATCAACAAGAGGAGATTTCTTTGGTACAGAGGGGCATGAACCAAGCTTTTTAAGTAGCGTCCAGGCTTTTCTACTAGAGTGTTTGAAATCTATGTTTTCAGTTATTTGAATCCACTTTTCCCTACGAGCAGCGTGAGACTATGGAGAAGTTCTTCTCCTATCTCAGAATCCTTACTTTCAAGGAATTCCTGATACAGGGATTCGCTTTCATTGGTACATCCAGGCACGTATTCTTTTCAGTAGCCTCGAGGAATGTGTATATTTGCCACTGCTATACCTACTCCAGTGATCCGTGTATAGTTTTTGTAAGTTGGGGGAATGCTTCTAAGTCGTGCGTCTAGATCCTCAGTGAAGTTTTCCCAGTCGGCTTTTTGGAAATTCCATCTTGGTCTAGGAAATGATGTTATTACTGGAATTTGGGCTCCTAATTCCATAAAGATGGGACTGTGCTGGCTATTTGGAAAAACCTCAAGAATATGTCTGAAAGTCAGTAGAGGCTGATTTTCACTATCAGTGGAGACGAATGTCAAAATCTGGGTTATATTCCTTATTCCAGGCTCTTGATTTAAAGGTGCTTTTTTCCCTGGCATCAAAAACCAAGTGACGACAGTGTTGATCTTCCCATTCAGCTAATATTTCCTCGTTTTGATCATTCTGATCGTATTTCCAAGAAGTATGATGACTGTTGAAGTTCCCCAGAGTACACCGTTGGGTGGGAGTATGTCTGTAGAATATCATTTGGCCAATCAGTTGCAGGTGGTTTATATACATTCACAATCGTAATGTCCGCTATTTTAACAGCGATCTTATGGATTTCGTCATCAGTCGAAGAAGATATCAGCACAGCATTCTCGATACCATTTCGGACATATGTTATGTTGCCGTAGCTACGACTGTACGTAATCCCGAGAATGTCGTAGCCAAGGATTATTGCTCTAGATTTAACTTGATCTTCAGTTTCCATATGTGACACGGTTCAGTTTCGATACGTTTCGACATCTCGCTGTAAATCTGGCGGTACAAATGGGAAACATCTAAAAAAGGGTTTCTTAAATTTGAAACCTTGTTTCCTTTAGGCCTTTTCTTTAAGTAAAGCATTGAATGCTTGCCTAAAAGGCATCATGAATTCACGTCAATTGTAAAGCATTTTAAATAAGTTGTTGGCTGAGAAAAACGCATGAACTTGATCATTCAGATTCATATAAAGTACGCCTTCTAGTGATTCGATTTTTGTGGGTTGAAGCTGCAACAAGCACAGACTTTCACCTCAGCAACGATAACAGTGTTTATCCTGGACGAAGCTTGCGTAAGAGTGGATTCTCACACACACAAAAGGTTTTGAATATGTGAATTCTTAGGCCATTTCTCGTCCTTCGTTTCGTGCAGAATAGATAGAAGGGAAGAAAAACAGGCACCCACGTTGCGAGAGAGAGAGAGAGAGAGAGTCCTGCTACTTCTGTCTAAGCTCGACTAACTTAACTTTACTTTGTGGCAGAAGAAATTCTTCTCTGTCGAAATCATTGTGCTGCTGATTAGATGGTAGGCTGCCAAGGAACGAACCGCCTTGAGGATGTCGCAATATTCGTTGTTCGGTTTGGAACTCCTGGGTTGAAGTCTCTGAAACGAGATGGAGTTTTGAGCTTTATACTGTAGCTTAAGATGTGTTTTCATAAGGATACAAGAAGTGTTTTCATCACAAAAACAGAAAACTGCCAAAGTAGTCTCATAATTAGTTACTTCTGCTGTATTCAAATTCCCCATCTTCGGAAGGCCATCAATGAACTAGCAGTTTATTATTTTGAAAAGGATCATTGCGAGACCATATTTCAATAGTAAAAGTTTTTCTAGGACAAACATTTAATTACAAATCTCTCTCCCCTTCTTCTTCTAATCGATTAACTTCCACGGTGCAGAATGCATTCTCGAAGAAAGAGAAACTCAGAAATTATTGGAGTTAATAAAAGTTAGCAAAAACAGAAGATAGACGTTTAAAAAAATTAAGGAAGTGATCACAAAATGAGTACACAAGGAAAATATATCATTTTGGTATTAAAGTTGCAAAGATTCACTCCCACAATTTCCCTCACGATATTGTATGACATCTCATTCGTTTAGAGAATCACAATTGGCCTCGATAATCAACGCACGATAATTGATCATAGCCTTAACGATTCAAGAAGAGAAGCAAATGCAATTTAAAGGGTAAAAGGCAACTTCACGCCTGCACTTCAGTGGAACTGTCTGTTATTTCAGCTACCCTTCTGTGTAGTCGGAGTTGGTTTGGTTTATTTAGATTTGCGGAGAAAGCAACTGAGGCTACGAGGCCGATGTATTATGTATGTTAATTGCGTGTGTTGTTCTGGCCGGTTGGCGGGATGAAAACCCTTCCACTCCGTATGAGACCGGCTACCTGATCTTCAGAAAAACTCTAATGATGGTTATTCGCGTCCTAAACTGGATTCGAACCCACGTGTTTCCAACCAGAGGGCATCCTTGAAACAGACTGAACCACTGAGGCTCTCTGTGTAGTGGAGAAGATAAAGCAAAGATTTTGTTTTCAAGGAAACTGTGATGTGTGCTTCACATTCCGCTTAAACTAACAGGTAGAGTGTTCAGAAAAACCAAGTTTTTATTAGAGAATCCGAATCTAATGGTATGCTCGTGCAACAAAAATTAGAATTTGATCCATCCCTTTCCCACACATTCGCGCCATCTTCATTGGGGACTTCAGCGTTCGCAACTGAAATTGATTCAAGCTGGAATTTGCTGATTAAAGCCTTGCTGTTAAATAATGATTTAACGAATTGTTCGTCTTCCCTCCAGAATACAAAATTTTCCTCACAACACTGAACTTTTTCTTAACGATGTTTTTCCTTCCATATTGTACATGTCACCTCCCTCATTGGTAACTCAGACTATAACTACTTCCAGGATTCCTATTTTTGCTACATACGGTTTCATTACTTTTTCTACTCTCCCGATCTCAGCACGTGTCCTACTGAATAACAAAATAATCCATGTTGAAATAAAAGTTTCTATTCCATTCTATCCAGGGTCAGTGTCAGAGCCCAACAAATGTGCTAAAGAAATACAAACAAACCACCATATCTCAAAGGGTTTGAAACCACAACTCCAACTTCGCAACAAACCACGCTAAAGTGTGCAGTGAGTGAGGTTAAACAACCATCTACCAATCTAAATCAGAATTAAAAGGAACAAATGCAGAAAAGTTACGTACTAATCAAACGGCACTCAAACCATTTGGTCCTTCGCCAAATGGTTTGAGTGCCGGCTACTGTGAGCAATTTCTCTTCTTCTGGACTTTCATCTTTTTGACAGATCTAAAGTTGAATAACCAAAGGAAAGATTGGCGTCCTGGTATTATTCTGCTTTTCCGCCTCTTCCATAGATGATCAAGGCTCATCATCTGCCATATTATCAACAGGTCTTCAGGTCCTATTCGTATCCTTCAATTGTTCTCAAAATGTATACTCTAGAAATAGCACATATCCTATATAGTATTTTTTTTTTTCATTCTTTCATAGTCTGGTATCTACCTAACACCAAGCCCATATTCAGCCCATTCCTCCCCCCCAACACCCATACCAAAAAATAAATAAATAAATAAAAGATAAGTCAGCCACCGAATTATGGTTCCCTTGTTCTCACCTCAGTTCTCTCGAAAATGACAGGAAAAAAGTCGTCGCCAGTCCATTCCTTCATCACTTGCTGGTCTGCCAATTAATTAGCGATCACAAACAGAGATTCGGTGAACATTACTTGCCTCTGGTGAAGCTGATGTTACTTACAGGTCACGGACCTGTAATTAGCACGAATTATTACTAGGGAGAACTTGTGCTACTTACCGACCTACTCATACTGGATTTTATAACCATAATTTAAGGATAACGTAGTTTTCTGCTCCTAAAAATGCTTGTAAGCAAATTTGTTTGTGTACTCGTCGCGAGATTTTTTCTGGTTGCGGAATGAAAAGCAAAACCCGAGTTTTTTAGGCGGTGAAACACCCCGCATCTCTTGATGAAATCGGCCCATTCAACCTTCAGTTGAAAAGTTAGGATTCCTTATTTTTGGTAATATTCAGGTGTTTGACTTACACCTATACCCTTTCCTTTCCCTAAATACATCGCATTCATTGACTTTTCAGCATAAGAAAAATGGAATTTTTTTCACAAAGATTATTGAAGGAAAAATTGAAAGAGTTTGAGAAGAGGAACCAAACCTTGGAGATTCAGTGGCAAGCCTTGAAGAAAACTCCGATTGATTCAGCCAGAGAGGCACGTGGTGAGGTTGTCTGCAAGGATAGAAAAATCAGAACTCCATGGTGGACACAGCAAGTTAAAGACGCAGTGAAGGAAAAGAAGAAAGTATATCAAAAGTTCCTGGCAAAAATGTTAGCTTGTGCTCTTAGAGAATACAGAGACAAATGTAAGAAAGCTAAACACTGTGTAAAACTAACTAAACAAACGTCATGGGAGGACTTTGGCAAGAACATAGAAAATAAATATCAAGAAGGTGGTAAGATATTCTGGAGGTTGTTGAAGAAGCTTAGAAATGGAGGAAAGAGTGATGTAAAAGGAGTTAGAGATGATAAAGGCGACATGAAAACAGGAGAAAAAGATATCCTTGAAGTATGGAGTAATTACTTCGAAAAAGTGCTAAATCAAACTAGCAGTGATGACAGCACAGTTGTACAAAACACTCAACAGGCATACAGGCAGGAATACATATCCACACATGAAGTAGAAAAAGCCATCAAAAGCCTGAAATGTGGAAAGGCAGCAGGAGTAGATGATATTCGACCAGAAATGCTGAAGTATGGAGGTATAAAAGTCTTACACTGGCTGCACTGTATATTTCAGAATGCGTGGACAGAGGGACGAATTCCCGATGATTGTAGTAGAGCTCTAATAGTACGCATATATAAAAAGGGAAATAAAACTGAATGTGAGAATTACAGAGGTATTTCCCTACTGAGTGTTCCTAGCAAGATCTATGCAAGTATACTTGAGAAACGGTTGAGAAGAATTGTGGAAGAAAAGTTTGGTGAAGAACAAGCTGGATTCAGGCCAAATAGAGGCTGTCAGGATCAGATCTTCACTTTACGACAAATAGTCGAGAAAGCATGGAATATAACAAAGATCTGTATTTAAGTTTTGTCGATTTGGAAAAGGCATATGACAAGGTGCCAAGAGAGAAGCTATTCAATACGCTGCAGTTATATGGTGTCGATGGGGCATTATATCAAGCAATACTTAGTCTTTATTTGAGTTGTAAGTCAGCAGTTAGAATTGAAGGAAGTACAGGAAGACAGCTTAATGTTAAATCTGGTGTGAGACAAGGATGTACATTATCACCTCTGTTATTCATTATCTATATGGATCACATTATGAAGGAAAGTGGTATTAAACATGATATCAGAATTGGAGATGTTAATGTCAGCAATTTGCTGTATGCGGATGATGTTATACTTCTAAATAAATCCGCTACAAGTCTGCACGATTGGCTGACTAAATTGAATAACTGTTGTAATAGATATGGTGTGAAGGTCAGCAATAAAAAGATAAAGACAAAGACAATGAAAATAGGCAGAGTCGTTGAAAATGTCAACTGCCTTGTGAACGGAGACCTTGTGGTGCAAGTAAAACATTTCAGCTACTTAGGCACGATTTTTAGTGAAGATGGTAAATCAAATATGGAAATAGACAGTAGAATCAACAAAGCTGATATAGTAGGAAGTCAATTGAATAAATTCATATGGAATAAGAGAGAAATTAGTCGGAACACAAAATTATCTGTATACAAGACAGTGTTCAAACCAGTTTTAACCTATGGATCTGAGAGCTGGGTCAGAAGTAAAACAAAGTCCAAAGACTAGAAACCGCAGATATGAGAGTCCTGAGAAAGATTAGAGGCATGAACAGATGGCATCAATGGCAATATCATATTAAAAACGAGGATGTTAGGAAAGAACTTGACATTGTCGGCATCCAAGAATGCTTTAGCAGAGCTAATCTCAGGTGGTATGGTCACTTAAACAGAATGATCGAGGAAAGACTATCAAAACAAATGTTCTCTGCCAGGTTGGCAGGAAAACGACCCAGAGGAAGACCAAGATATAGGTGGATTGATACGGTACAATGTGTCTTAGGCGATAGAAATATAAGATCTGATAATGTTGGAGTCTTGACAAGTAACAGACTGATTTGGAGGAAAATTGTAGATAGGAAATTATTAATGATGTTAATTTTTCCTGTAGTACTATCATATCCTGTACACTCCTTGAGGATACATGGCAGGAATTTGATGATGATGATGAAAAAATGGCGTGTCTTCCATTCAAGACACCACTGCTCTCTACAAAATTCCCATCTAGCACATTATTATTACATCTCCAGGGTGTAGAAGACTAGTCGAGCAGGCCACACATCACTCCCACCAGTTGTCGTACCTTCTCCTAAAATCATTCGCATTAGATGCACTCATCACTTCAACAGCAAACTTTTCCCCTTACTGCTCTGTGAAAGAAATATCTCCCTGTCATCCCCCTTTCAATCGCATACCAACATAACTTCCACGAATGTCCCCTTGTTTTCTCCTTACCCTCCGTATAATGAAATCATTTTATCAGCAGATATCCTATAACGTCCCCTGAGAAGTTTATAGACTTCCAACATATCACCGCCCTCTCTCTCTCTCTCCTGTTCACCAGGGTCTGCAGCAGTCTACACATTCTGACTCGCATTCCATAATCATCTTTGTAACTCTGCTTTGCTGCCTTTTCACGCTTCTTTATTCCCTCTGAACTCAGGCGACCAAATCTGCGCACCATAATCCAGGAGTGGTATTTTCAAGGTCGTGTAAAGAGGCAAACTAACGTTCATATCCATACACCGCCCGTGTATGGATATGAACATTCGCTTCAACAGCCCGATTACCTCCGAACTGTATTATTACACTACATAAATCCCAGATTCGTCCACCATTAGAATACTATACTCACCTTTGGTTTGGGTATCAAAAATCTCCCTCTCTCTCCATCTCTCACTCACAGAATGAATCACTTTCTCATTGAAGTTCTGTTTCTGCCACACCTTTTCGTGGCTGCTGTTCTGGCAAATTAGCCACCATCATTCTTCCACTTACCTCTAAAGCATGCAAACCACAAAGATCTGCTGATGAACATGCAGACAGTTCAGTTTCAATCTTATCGAACAAAATTCTTATCCTCTCTTTCATTTCATCTATCTCTATTATTAGAAACAGCTTTCCTTACACCGTTTTCACTAAAGACTTATCATTTTCGGCTTTTCCAATAGGTCCCTGCTTTATCCTTAATCAATTGGCGACCAAAACTTTTAACACATTGTAATATAGGTCCTGCAACCTGTCGTCTGTAGCAGTTAATATATACTGTATATATATTACCTAGGCATAATACACCATTATGTATTATGCTTGTTAATTAACAGCATGTTCTACCGGCCAGTTTGTCTGTTTTGAGGGATGAAAAACCAGAGGGGGGAGGGAACCTTCCACACCTGCATGAGACCAGTCAACTCTCCTTCAGCTGAGATGCTGTTATTAAAGTTCTTCGCGTCCTACATGGAATTAAAACGCAGGCCTTTCAAGCCTTACGGCAGCATCGATGCTACGTTAGCTGCAAAAACTCTTATAATGGAAACGTCTATAATAAGTAATTTTAAAATCATGGGAAAGTGGTCGTGAGTAAAAGAAGAGTTGGTTTCATTCACAGGCACCTTTCTTTTGTA
The DNA here is from genome assembly GCF_054136105.1 of Typopeltis vanoorti. Classification (NCBI taxonomy): domain Eukaryota; kingdom Metazoa; phylum Arthropoda; class Arachnida; order Uropygi; family Thelyphonidae; genus Typopeltis; species Typopeltis vanoorti. Next base: position 141,377,540 of record NC_143556.1, read on the forward strand.
GTTTATTATTATTCGATATAAAAATGACGTATGGAATAAAATATCGTTAAAATGTCCATCACCGAAAAGAACTACAAAAACATCCGTATGGACAATAGCAATAAGGTCATTACTACTCTCATTTTTCCCCCTTTTATTTGATGCAAATAAAATGACAGGTACAGAATCCGTCGATTAATGCGCTCTTTAAAACAGGCGCATTAATCGAAAACGCACTAATCGAATATAATAAGCTATGGGGAAAAGTATAATTTGTTTCTCAAATTTCCTTATAGGGTATATCGCAAGGCCTAGTTAATGGAAAACCACGAAGCTGAAAGTCAATAAAACATATTCAGAATATAAATGTATTTTTTAACTTCTTAACAAATAATTGAGCTAACGTCGTTTGGCAAGCATTCTGTTTCTTGTTGTATGAAAAAAGAAACAGAATGTTTGGCAAGCATTCTATACAACCCACGGTATGGTCCTATTGCCTTTTCTACTCTCTTCATCAGGGTCAGCCTCGAAGCATCGCTGCTTAAAAACTTCGGTACCACGAAAAATATTTTCAAATTGTTTCTGTGAAATCTCTTTGGGCTGCCAGCGATTAAATTTTCTTCATATTCTTCAGGATCTTCCCGCTGTGTATCTGAATATAGCAGGTCGGAATCACTCAATTTCTCAGAATGAGATTTAATTAACTTAGATTCATTTGAAAAACCTCTAAAATCATTTGCACAATGTGGAGGAATGTGCTTCCAAACGGCTCGCAGTGATTTCATTCGACTTTATAACCAGGCTGAGATTTCTTTGATTTGGCCAGAAAAGTCATGAAAGCCATTTGCTTCCAAGAGAAGCCAGTTTCATCGACATTAAATATTTGTTGGTCACAATAGCCCCATTCTTCCACAATTTTCTTTGAAATCTTTGGATAATTTTTGGCCACCTCCTTATCTGCACTTGCAACTTCGCCTGTGATTAAAACATTATGTAGGCTATTTCTCTTTTTGAAACACTCAAACCACCCAGCACTAGCATGGAATTCTTCTTCTTTTCTTGATAGTCCTTTCAAGGTTGCAAATAGACTTAATGCTTTTGATTTAATAAGGTCAGCGCATAGCGGGATCCATTTTTTGTTTAAAATCTTCGATCCATGTAGAAAGAAGTCTTTCTAAATCATTATAATATTTTGATTTCGAGTGCATGCATGATGAACTTGAAGCAACTCTACTTTTCTCTTAGTATTCAACAGCTTTGCTCAAAATTGCTCTTATAGGTGATTCACCCATTTTTATATTCTTGTCCTATCATTGCTCTGGAAGGCCTTGTTCATTTTTCTTTATTATTTCAAGTTTGTCTTCCAATGAGATTACTTTTCGAATCATTTTCACACTTCCACTTTTTTGCTCACTAATTCTTTTACTCATGATGAAAGGTTGGGAAAATACTTTAAAAAAAAGTAAGGAAAACAATTGCAAAGGAGGTTCGAGATATGATCAGCAAAATGCTATGTAATTAGCAGAAGACATAAATTTTGGCGATAAATTTGGAACATAGTGTATGTGAAAATACATAGTTTAGTACAGTACTGTATGCCATTAAAAAATAACTGTAAAAATCGGTAACTAAATTATTTCATCCTGGTGAGTAATTTTTTTAAATAGTTAGCCATATTTTTTTAAAATCTGTAACATTGATTTTTAAGATGTATATACGCACACTAATCGAATTTGGGTATAGAGAAAAAAAATCACGTTCCAATCAAAAGCGCACTAATCGAGTGATTGCTGTACGATATAAACATTGCATAAATAACGGCGGGATTGTACTGTTTTAGACAGCAACAGTGGATTTGAAAAGATAACAAATTTAGCTACGCACTGTAGCTATATTTTTTTCTCTCTCTCTCTCTTGTCATAGCTGCTTTTGTAGAGATAACCGCGAAAAGAAAGCTGCGAAACCAATTACACATTAAATCAATTAAGACCTTCCCTTTGATTTTAATCAGCGCTTGCAGACTGGAAAGGTACTCTGGGCACGGAGAAATCGCCCGAGGAGAGAAAAAAATGCTACGCAGAAACTATTTCCAGTTGCTTCGGGCTAACTGTGAACTATAACATTTCGCTTTCTCCTTGCATGACTCAGTTGGAGGCGCCGTGACTAACGAGCGAACACGGACAAGGCTACATCCTTCATTCAAGGATATCTTGGGGGAAACCCCACCCATTCCTGCTTACAGAAAATTCCTGCTGATTTCTTCCTTTGTCCATTGAGACAACTAAAACTGAAATCTGAACCAGATGGTGGACTGAAAGCGAAGTAAATATATGGGATGATAAAATTCTTTTGATGTTACTTTTTAACAGCGCATGACATGCGCTACAATGTTGGTATTGCGATGGCAATCTAGTAAAATTGTCACATTTTTCGGCACATCACGTGATGTCTAGAATTTGCTTTAAAAAATTCTTGTGAACATTCACCCAACGTCAAATATATAATATACTCTCGTAAGAGAAAGTCAGGAAGAAATGCGAAGGCGTGGAAGTTTTTAAAAATATTTCTACAATTGATGGGTTCGCATGGTATATAAAAACTTGGAAACATGCCTCCTCCGAAAGCTGTATTCACATTGCTTCTTCAAGTTTTGTCCTTGCAGTGAATTTCATTCACTACAGGAGTCGTAGTGGGAGTCTCAAAAGTGAGTGCCTATTTTGGTGAGACATTTCAAAGAAATGCTTTATAACATGTTATACGCATATTTTTATACAAAACAGAATTATTATTGTACTAGACTGTTTTAAATTGTGAAGGAAATTAACAGAAATAGAGCTGTGCATGGCGAAAAGAGATCCGGATCCGTGCATAGCAGAACAAAATATCGAATTGTTCTCCATGCTCTTGAAAAAGAAGCAAATTATCGGTTATAAATGCATCCTGCTGATTGAACAACAATTTACGGAATATTACATACACATTGCTGCTCGTCTTCGAGAATATTTTTCATGTTGCGCAACACATGAATGTTGCGAGGCTTTTCTTCAGAGTCGAATGGAAGGTTTTGTGAACTGTTCTTTTGGATATGAGGATACATTACTATCCGACAATTTCTAATCCTCTTCGAAGACTTGGCATTCAATGGTATTGTGGTGGCTTTTGATGTCCAGATCTCTCGTCGTCCTGCACAGATACAATTCTGTTAGTTTTATTCGCAATTTATTATTGTTATTACGCGACACCTCCAAGGACTCATCGCTGGAAGGCACTCTACTTCATTCCACTACATACATCATTCTTCTACTACATGACTACAATCAACGCCATCTACCGCCCATCACCACCAACACAGTATTTTCGTGTATTCTGATGGCCAACTTACCTGTACGCGAAAATGAAAAAACTTCCTCCGTAAAACTTGTAATCATGTCATTAAAACATCTGTTTGAAATTTATTCCAATTCAGCAGAATACGCAGTAATTTTTGGGACAACCAGTGCGTAATAACATTGTAAACATACTAGATTATTTGCAATGGATAAATCAATGCAGACAAAAATGAAACTGAAAGGCAAAATACAAGTTAGTATTTGTTGATCGATCAGCGATCTGAGATGCTGGCAACTTATTGCATTAACGCGTTACTGGATATCAGGATTATAGAATTGGGAATGTCGCTGTTTATACGAATAAATCCATGGGTTGGACACTTAAAAGGTTACTATATAAGGGAAGGGGCGTAGGTGCGGAACTAATTACAGTAACAATACAAAGGTGAATGCATATAATGAGGGATGAGACTGAAGAAAAAATTAGTTCCTCTATGCCATCAATTAAAAAAGGTACAAATGAGCTTATCAGTATCAAAAATTGTAATGTCATCCTTGTTTTCTTTCCTCTTTTTGACTTTATTATGTTATTATAATAAGTATTTTATTATTAATCTATCCTTGGTTTTTTTAGCATTTTTATCTGATTCGCTATAAAATAATTATCAACCTTATACGCATATGTGCGTTAACCTTCGTGTCGTATTACTTGTAATAACTGGTTTCATTCCCGTGCCTTTCCCATCTACTCATAGATAAAAGCCTTTATATAAATATTCAACCAATCCAAAGTAGAGTTGTTGGGCCAATGAACTTTAGAATCGCAGGGGCACTGATTAACATGAAGCTGACATGAGTTCATTAGCAATCATTTGAGTATTAATGAAAAAATGGAACTGCGCGTGCAGAAAATGAAATGTTCTTGAAAGAACAGTAGAGTACAAATGAAGTAAACAAGATAACACGTTCGGACAAAATGAGTTGAGGGAAAACCTTGTAATCGGAATGAAATACGATCGCCACATTCGCTGCAGATGTCCTCTCGGTCTTCCCATGGCAGATTTAATTTCCCGAATTAGTCAAAATCTGACATCTGTGACCAGCTGCAGTATTAATCAGAAGAGCTTTTATCGAGCCCAAAATGGCCCGACATCTTCGCAGATGGGCGATTCGTTTCACCTGTTGGGAAACGCCTATAGGGACTGGGTGTTCGGTTATCTGAACCCAGCGCGAGTGGGTTTTATTTACATAATATTCGCCTACGCCACTCTTTTAGACCACGCAAACAAATGACATGAATGACCTCCCGACTTTTAAAGAAAAGGAAAACTGGAAACGAAACATTAAACACATGCTACGTGGTGTTTAACGGTGTGCACTACGATGTTTGCGTAAAAACATAGGGAGAATATTGTTACTTATGAATGTGGTATCAGGATGATCGGAAATTAAACTCGTTATATAATAATGTCGCCCCTTTTCTGTGTATTTGCATATCCTCCAATATCACCTATCACTGTTAGACCTCAAGGGCTCACTTTAGTGAGTACGGGCATGGCAAACCCGAGGTACCAGATGCTGGACCATGCCTTACTTCATATAATATACATCTGTTATATTATTCTGTAGACTGGTCCCTCCTCTTCTTTCTTTGCTTCTTTCTCCTCTCCTTGCTCCTTCCCCCTGATGCTATTAGAGTATTCGAGGGCTAGGGGTGAGTCTTTCCTATCTTGCTAAGTCATTTCGTCTTATGCAGCCACCGAAGGAGGCTAGCCTCAGTAGGTGCCGGTCCCAAGCCCGGATAAATGGCGAGGGTTGATGTCAGGAAGAGCATCCGGTCATAAAACTTCAATGCCAGCTCAAACTATGATATGAGTCAAAGAGAAAATGATATAAGGGCTAGGGCGTATCCCTTAAGCGCCGCGCAGCCACATCGCCCTACAGCTGCGAGAAGTGGACTAGGGCTACCGCATCAAGGGCGGGTGCGGTTAAAGAAGCGAGCCCAGCAGGTGGAGAGGATGTTGCGAGTGGGAGCACTGAATGTTGGAAGCATGACTGGAAGGGGAAGAGAGGTGGCAGACATGATGAGGAAGAGGAAGTTGGACATTTTATGTGTGCAGGAGACAAAGTGGAAAGGGGGAAAGGCAAAGGAACTGGGAGATGGATATAAATTGTTCTACTCTGGAGCGAATAACGAGGGAAGAAATGGTGTAGGAATTGTGGTGTGTGGCAGAATGAAGGGAGAAGTACTGGAAGTGGGTAGAAGGAACGACAGGATCATGCGAATGAAATTGGATCTTGGAGAAGAGTGGGTGGTCGTATTATGTGTATATGCCCCGCAAGTTGGTTGTACAGCAGAGGAGAAAGATGAGTTCTGGAACGTGTTAGATGAAGAAATGAGTGAACTGGAAGAAAATGAGATGGTGATTGTCGGAAGAGACTTGAACGGACACATAGGGAGAAAGAATAGAGACTGTGAAAGGGTGCATGCTGGCCACGGAGTGGGAATGATGAACCAGGAAGGAGAGAGGGTTGTGGACTTTGCAGTAGCGTTTGATCTGGCAATTGTGAACTCGTTTTTCTACAAGAGGGAAGAACATTTGATAACATTTAGGAATGGTAACAACAGTTCACAAATTGACTACATTTTGACTAGAAGAAAATATCTTAAGGTTGTGACAAATTGTAAAGTAATTCCAACAGATCAAGTAGCACAGCAACACTGCCTGCTGTGCGCAGACTTTAAAATAAGATCGAAGATAAGAACCTCTGGATGTCATGGGATGAAGATAATTAAGTGGTTTCGCTTAAAAGAGGAGAGTGTGAGGAATCGTTTTAGGCAGAGGGTGTTAGAGAGGATTTCGGATGGAATGGAAAGTACAAGATTGGTGGAAACATAATTCAAAAGTAATTCTGAGCTGTGCAATCGAGGTGCTTGGTGAGACATCTGGAAATATTAGAGAGCAGAAGGAGGGTTGGTGGTGGAATAATAATGTACAAGTGGCAGTGACAGCTAAGAGGAAGACAAAGCAGAAGTGGGATGAGTCAAGAGTGGAAGAGGACAGAGAGGTGTACAGAGAGAAAAAGCCAAGAGAGTTGTTGTACAGGTGAAGGCCATGTCATATCAAGACCTCTATGATCAATTAGAAACAAAAGAAGGACAGAGAAAAATTTACCAACTAGCGAAATGTAGAAATAAAGCAACAAAGGACATCTTACATGTGAGGCAGATCAAAGACGCTGAAGGAGGAGTATTATGGAGGGATGTGGACATAAGAAACAGATGGAAAATATACTTTGAGGGACTTTTGAACGAGGAAAATGCAAGGACTCACAGAGAAGATGGGCAGCCTTCTGAGGGGATGGTGCAGAACATTAGTAAAGTGGAAGTGACGGAGGCCATGAAGAGGATGAGGAATGGAAAATCAGTGGGCCCCGACAGAATTCCAGTGGAGGCATGGAAGATACTGGGGGAAGAGGGAATTGACCTGCTGTGGGACCTGTTCATGAAAGTTTGCCAACAGGAAAATATACCCGAGGAATGGAGGGAGAGTACTCTTATCCCCATCTACAAGGGTAAAGGGGATGCACAAGACTGTAAAAATTACAGAGGAATAAAGTTGATGTCCCACACAATGAAAAACCTAGAAAGGGTTCTTGATAGTAGATTGAGGAAGGAGGTGGAGATTGCAAAGGAACAATTTGGCTTCATGCCCGGTAGATCAACAACTGATGCTATCTTTGGGTTACAGCAGATGATGGAAAAGTATCGAGAGAAACAAAGGGGGCTACATGTGGAATTTATTGATCTGGAGAAAGCATACGATAGAGTGCCAAGGCAAGAAGTCTGGAAGTGTCTGAGGGAGAAGAAGGTTCTGTGGAGAAATATGTCAGGTTGGTGCGGGAAATGTACAGAAATGTGACGACAAGTGTTCGGACCTGTCTGGGACAGACGGAAAGTTTTCACTTAACAGTTGGCTTGCATCAAGGGTCAGCATCAAGTCCGTTTCTGTTTAATATTGTGATGGAGGTGGTAACAGAGGAGGTGAGAGAAGATGCGCCTTGGACAATGTTGTATGCAGATGACATCTTGCTATGTGCAGATTCAAGAGAAGAAGCGGGAACTAAACTGGAAAGATGGAGAAAAGTACTGGAAGAGAGAGGTATGAGACTGAGCAGAAGTAAGACAGAGTATATGTGTTGCACAGTGGGCGGCGTCCAGGAGACAGAACTGGAGCTGGAAGGAAATGTCATCAGGAAGGTGAGAGACTTTAGATACTTAGGTTCAACAGTGGAAGAAGATGGAGGAGCTGAGAAGGAAGTGGGATGCAGGATACAAGCGGGTTGGAGGAACTGGAGAGAGATGGCTGGAGTGTTATGCGATAAGAGGGTGCCGATCAATCTGAAAGGCAAAATCTATAGGGCAGTAGTGAGGCCAGCTATGACATATGCTATAGAAACTGTGGCCCCGACGAAAAATATCATCAGCAGGATGGAAGTAGCAGAGATGAGAATGCTTAGGTGGATGTGCGGTGTGACCAGAAAGGATCGTCTGAGAAATGACTATGTCAGGGGAACAGTGAAAGTTACGAACTTAGGAGCGAAGATACAGGAGGCAAGGTTGAGATGGTCTGGTCATGTGATGAGGAGGGAGGACGAATATGTGGCAAGAAGGGTTATGCAGATGGATGTGCAAGGAAGGAGGAAGCGTTGGCGGCCAAAGAAGAGATGGAGGGAGCTGGTAGAAGAGGACTTGAGGATGAAGAACTTGGATGTGGTGACAGCCCAAGACAGGAAGGTGTGGAGGAGACTCATAACAAACAGTGACCCCACTTAAGTAGGAGATGCTGCAGAAGAAGAAGATTGTTAGACAACTTACGAATCCGAATTCTATAGGATCTAAATTTCTATTTGAGAAACACTTTGTATGCACCATTGTCATAAGAGTTATTGTCATTTATTTCTTCTATTTCTATTCATAAATACAATTAATGAATCTAATTAGTTATATAAATACTTTGCTTAATTCTGCTTTCTTAGTTTAATCAGTAAAAGTTAAGATTACATGGCGCAAAGTAAACGGCGATTTTTTTACTGTTGCAATGTTTTCTACAATCGACAAAAAACGTTTTTCGAGTTATTCGCATCAGTAAAAACAGCGAAGAATAAATGGCGATGTCAGAAGTTACAAACACCTCGAGAAGTTGTTTGTATCTATTCTCTCTTTCACCGACAGTCGACTTAAGAGACATCAATTATTTTACCGTAAATAAATCTGGAAGATCAAGGATCAGCGTTGCCAACTCATACCTTGCAGCTATATTTTACTCATGACGAGCTTCATCGCCTTCTGGACCTTCTTTCGCGAAAGCAAATACGGTTGTTTAATGATTGACCCTATTCGCACCACGAACATTACTTTTTTTTTGGGGGGGGGGGAAACAACGTGCGACATTCCGATCATGATTTAAATGACCGATACTCCACCTCATGATTAATCAACATTCCATTTAAACAGCCGATTTGAACTTGAGAATAGTCTAAGGTATTTAATCCCGTAGAGAAATAGTACAAAATGAGTCCAGGTTTCAATTTCGCATTTGGCACGCTTGCATCAAGCAAGATACAGCCCCCCCCCCCACTAATGAGTATTAGTAAAAATTCTCAATCGCTTGCTTCTTTACTAAATAGAATTTATTTTTATTAATAAAAATTTTATATTTGATATCTGTTCTACTTGCAATACACGGGATTTTCTTCATACTCATATATATATATATATATATATATATATATATATATAAAGTAATATCTAAACTTCTCACATAGGACGATTCAGTCACTGGTCACAAGAGATGGGCATGGCCGACCTACGTGCAGTTTATCACCGCTAGTATTTCCTCTCTCATCATGAGTTCATCAGTTGAATGACGTCAATGCAATGTAACAGGCAGTGTTTTCACGTTTTGTTTTTGCTTTAAGCTAATGTAGAATGCAGTTCGGTGCACGCATTCCTAAAAGGCTACGTGGATGACCCTCCAAATACTCAGTTCTTACCTTTCAGAGATCCTTCACTTTTCATATAAAGGCGTTTAATTGGCAAGTTGTTTACTGAGCTCTGATATTTTCAAAATAAATATCGAAAGAACAGATTTTGAGGAAACGAGAAAAAAAAAAAAACTGTTTCAGAGACCAACGTGATGGATTTCGTCAGTGAGAAAGTCTTTCACATCATTCCAGAGAAAGTCATGGAGACAGAAGTCCGGTCAAACACCAAGACCATGTTGTTTTTTGATAGTGTGAAGGCGTTCTGCATCATGGATTCCTCGAGGCCAAACTTTTAACCAACAGCACTACTTACACATGCCAGCCACTGAATTAGAAACTTGAATTAGAAAAATGGTGGACGTTCGACCATTATTTAATACTGTGTTGAACCTGCTTTACCCCGAATTACACGCATATGTGGTTTGGCATGATTCCACAAGTTGCTGGATTGCATCTACAACATACCACAACGGTCGTTCAGCAGACATTCGTTTAACTGGCTCAAACATGACGGGAAAGCACTACTCCCGGATCTGTTTTTCTAATAGGCCCCCAAACATTCTCAATGAGGTTCAGATCCAAACTTTCTGGTGGCTAAGGCAGATACATGAATGCACACGATAAGGAACACATTGCTGTCATCCTTGCTTAACCACTGCTGAACAATTCTTGCAGGATGCGTTGTCGTCCATGAAACAACCATCACCTGCTGGATAAAAAGTCAACATTGCAGGATGACCTTGATCGGCAACAATGTTCAGTTATTTCTTGGTGAACCCGGCTTGCCTTGTAAACTTGTGTTTACAAAGCAAGCTGGCTTCACTGCTTCATGGAGTTCCCACAAAACTTTCTGCCTACCGTCAGTACAGAACAAAATGTAACGTGACTCGTCGGACCAATGACTTTTCCAGCGTTCAGTCACCGTCTTCCTGACACCGCTGTAGACAAAGTTTCGGGTACTTGGCAGAAATCGGTGGTTTACGTATTGCGTATTACTACTGCCAATACCGATCATATTGTGTAAGGCCCATATTGTGTCACACGATGTGAATATTGTGTGAAAGCAGACGATCCAAGATTTTTCAAATGGGAAGGGGATGTTGCGTTAGGTGTGAACGACTTCCACTGAAGGAGATTAAGAATTTTAAGGTGTACTGCCTGCAAAAACTAAAATATGTCTACTTTTGAACAAAACTTTTTAAAGAAAAAAATTCTAAAATAATCCGATTTCTTGATATAACTATTGGTATAAATTAGTTGTTTATCATATACACTTGATCAGTATAATCCCAATAAAAGTTTTTCCAGAGCTTTTTGGTCAAGAAAATTAAACGTTTTTTAACAAATCCGATTTTTTGTTTTCGCATGTATGGGTCAACCCTAAATCCGCTTCCGGAGCATACTTCGTGAAAAGAGGAGGAAATGTGTGATGCTCCTTGACAGAATGTAAAAAAATATAAATGAAGTTCTGCATAAAGCAAAAAATAAATTTATTTATGTTTTTGTAAGAATCATAATAATCACACAAATAATAACCTACATTATTATGTTTTACATATGACATAAATCGGTTAGTATTTAGCAGTCTGAATATTTTTTGGTAACGTTTTAAGATGTTAAAATTATGTTAAGCATCTCTTTCTTTCTAGTCTGAAAAACGCAAAATTTTTGAAGAAAACATTTCCACTCTATAAATGCGACATAATTTCAGGTATATCCTTCTTCATCGCAATTATACTTCGCTTATTTCCTTCATATATGACATCATTTACAATCCTTACGGCATTACAAATAATTGCATGAAATCATCGTGTCTAAACCAAAAAAGCATTTATAGAAGTAGTAATGTATATTTCCCTAAATGAAGAAAATATAAAAGAGAACATTTAAAAATTAATACTGTAGTAATAAAATAAATTTAGTTGATAATTTTTAATAATGTAATATAAATGAGACAGATGGCGCCACTTACAAGTGCACATTGTAAAAGTCTAATAATGGCACCATTAATATATCAGCCTTTACATATCACGTTAAAATTTTAAATGGTAATAATTGAAAGTTTAAATGATTATTTAACTTTTAATTAATTATTACAAATATGATTTGAAGGGAAATTGGTTTTCCTTGATTTAGTGATCTCTAATATAGGGAATTTCGACGTCGATGAGTCTGGCCACAGATTTTAATATTAACAATAATTACCATTGATGCTCATAATTAAAAATTACGGCAGTACAAAAATTCTTCTCATTAACAGTTTGTTAGATTAATGTATTTTTGTATATACGGATTTTTTTTTTTTAAATAAAAACCAATTTTGTTTTATAACTGAAGTTTTTATATGATATTTCACCACATAGGCCTCCTTGATTTAGTGGACAGCGCCATTGCTTTTCTTAAGCTTACGTACGGTTCAAATCCCACTGTAGAAAAAATGTTCGTAAATGTCTTCAAGGTAGCAGCTGATTTTTGTTGCCAAGTCCTGTCAAGTGTCGTCTCGATTCAGGACGTTGGCTGTTATGGATCTCTACCTCAGATCCATAACGTACGGCAGAAAGATGAGAGAGTGAGGATCTAATCTCTTCCATCTCGCAGTTAGCATCCCGTGTATGTGTGTGTGTCACTGTGCCGATTTGCCCGTTTTGATGGACGAAAAATGTCGCCTACTGTGAAACCAGTATCTTGCATACTGAAGACCTGAACACTAGAAAAAGTCCGATCTAGTGTTTCAGGATTATCTAATACAGTATAGGGTACTAATATACGGCGCAGATTGAAGGCCGACCTTAAGCAGACCAGAATGATTAGGCCCAAGTCGGGTCCCAAAGTTAGAAATTTAAAATTTGATAAAATTTTGGAAGATTCTGCTCAACAAAAAATGCGAGAAAAAATTCTTCAGTTTCTTTATATAATTTTATAATTTTATTTTAACATTTTTAAGTTAAAAATTATATATCTTTTTATTATTTAAATTTTAATATTGTTTAATGGCATATGTTCCCGACACCGAACGATCTTTAAAATATATATATATATATATATATATATATATATATGTGTGTGTGTGTGTGTGTGTGTGTGTGTGTAAAGTTGCAAATTTACAAATTAATTTATGTGTAATTTGACCGTAAAAATTTGTTTGTGATGTTTGAGCAGAGTGTTAGATAATTTTATTGTGCATTTTGCATTCACTTCAAAATTCATGTGGTTACCGTTCAGGCCGGTAAAAATCATTATTTTGAAGGTATTAATAGTGAGTGACATTTCATGTTTAGCCCAGCACACTTTTATCTCGTGAGTTATTAATAAAATATATTTTAATCGTCAAAATTATTCTTATTAGTTATACTTCTTGAGCAGTTGAAAGACTATATCTATTTTATTGGCTGTTTCACTAACAACTAAGTCTGGAAATGTACAGCTGAGAAGATTCTGAAGGAGATCTTATTATAACAAATGTGTTGTATTCTGTAATGAGTGAGTAATGAAAGAATAAAAATAATTAATTAGTTAGTAGCTACCATCTTATACTTAAATATCATGAAACGCAAAGCTCAGCCAAAAACGTTTTGAAAGTTCTGTACGATTCGTTAATGGAATACTTTTGACCACCAGGATGCGAAGTGTTAATTTAATTGTAAACCTGTTTCATAAATTTTTATGCGATCACATGTCGTGTCTATCTGTTACGCGCTTTTATTGTACATGTTTACGAACTGCTCGCATTCAGTTATTTTATTCGCATTTCACTGCAAGATAACTCGTAATAATCAGTACTATCAGTAGACTACCAAAATTACTCAATGACAACCTTAGATACGTATTTGCTAAACATAGTTCTGTATTTACAACGAATTATGATGGATTAGCGGGCAACGAAGTAATAATGGATTAGTGGATTCGTAATCATTTCTGTCTGTTTTCATTCAGTTCAATTTCCGGAATAAATTACTTATATGTCATATTATAACAATGACGACGAAGCACCTTTGCCATCCCCTTGAGAGTCTGCCGCGTACAATCCCAAACAATGTTTATTATTACTTGCTGGACCTACTAGTATTGTGGAAGTGTTTGAAGGTTAACAAAGAAAAGAACACTGACCATTGCACTAAATATATTCGAAACCGGAAATCTCACGGAATAGGTCAGTCCATCCCTTTATCCGGAGTGTCCTATGTCTGTAGATGCGCGTGTTCACGGTGCCGGTTTGCCTGTTTTTGGGAGGAGGGGGGACGAAAAACCCGACTTTCCGAGTGAAAAATCTCCTATCCCTGTATGAGACGCCTAACTCATCTTTAGTCGAAAGATGACCAGATGATGGTTCCTCACGTTTTGGACGGGAATCGAACCCAGGTCTTTCCGACCAAAGGGCTTTGTCTATACCGACTGAGCTACGGAGGCTCCTAAGTATATGTGCACAGCAAATATAAATGAGCTAACGCCTTTTATTCCCTCTTTAGCTCTATCTAACTTTTGGAGACTTGGTGGACAGTTCAATCTCCAGGATATGTTACTGTCTGAAATAGTGTGGATTCTACGGTCGATTTCCTTGAGTTTACGGGACGAAAAACCCGCTGAAAGAAAGGAGGGTGGGAGAAAGTTAGTTCAGAAAGTTTACGATCGAGCTATGACGATATACTAACTGATGGCATCATTTATTCTGCATGAATGCAAAAAGTGAGAAAGTGGAGGATTCTAGCTTGTCGCTGGGTGAATGGGCGTATCCGCTGTTCAAACAACAGGCTGTGGATTCGAATACCAGCATGATTATATGTTTGTAAATGTCTTCAGCAGGTAATGTGCTTCAATGCCTAGTTTAGGCCATCATCTCATTGCTCCTTGGAGGCTTGAAGTAGCTCCATGTTTGAACTCTAGAGTAGAGTTTCCAGATTATCTGACCCATAGCCCGGCGATGGTACAAATGTGTTATAGGTTTAAAACATTCTTTGAGTGGGTTTAAAACATTCTTTGAGTGGAATTCATAAAAAATATTCATTAATAAAAAAAAAAGTTACTCATTAGGAATAATAATATTCATGAAAATAACTATAATACTAAATATAAAATAACTCTAATAAATCTCTATAATAAAAATAAATATAATAATAAATTATATATAAAATAACTATAACAAGGAAGAAACAATCTATTTGTGTGATGATAGAAGAATGGAATGAATTCGCGAAGGCAATTAATTAATATTTACTGTTTTCTGAACAAAGTATAAACGTGTTGATGAGATTTGCAATACTAATCTACAGCAGCTGTTTGCATGAAAAATCACACCACAACACTACGAGAAACTTTGACTCGTTATCGAAAATCTAAACGGGATAAAATAATGCAAAATGATTTTCGAAAATTATTTAAAATTATTCTAAGAGAAAAAAAAAAGTTCTTTGTTACGAAATTTAGTATTAAGGTAATGAGGCTAAGACATATAAAGAATCATCGAGAATGGTCTGGAGATTCATTTAAGAAATATTAGTGACTATTATAAATAAATTCTTTCTTCTTTATACATACAATATTTACCAGACTAAAATGCATAGAATGCAGCCACAAACGGTTCCTATAGCTGAGTTCACAGCGTCTTCGCTCTCCAACAAACAGGGTGTGGAGCCGAATCATGAATGAATGTCTGTCATTGTCTTATTGTGCAGATGAGCTTCATTATCTGGTGTGAGACCATCCCCACCATCCTGCTTATTGGAAGTCTGAAGTGGATTGAAAAAAAAAGTTCTATATTTATTCTCTAGAGGGAGTTTCTTTATTAGCTAACTATTAGCTCACTCGCAGTACTTCTATAGATTTACAATCATTCGTGGGTGGAATGCACATAAAAAAAAAAAATAATAATACACTTTACGGGAAGGGCTCGAAATTTGCGACACCTAACCCATTCCTTAAAGGTCGGATAAACTTTTATTCCGCCGTTATTCTACTGCTGGTTTGTCTTTATCTTTCCAACATAATAGAAGAACGTGTCTATTGTCAACACCTTCAAACTCTTCCTTAAAAGCATTGGATTCCATTATCGATTCATGCAGAATCGTCTCCTTACTTTGTTCCTATAAAATGCAATAAAACTCAAGGGTTTACTCTTAACATTTCAAGATCTGGGATCGATCACATGTTACATAAAGTGTACATAAATTCTGTTGTAATGGTTTGTCTTTTACTTTTGGCAATCAAGTTACAAAAGCTCTGGCTTTTCATATTCAAACTCCATAAATTAATCCGGGGAGTAAATGTTTTTTCCTCCAAATACTCTTCTGTTTCTGTATATCGTGGACTTTCTCTGAATAACATCGTAACTGTAATCATATTTTTAACTGCTAAATAACATAATTCAGTTTTCTTGTTCAATTTGATCCAATGTTGTAGTGAATCAAACGAATAGGATACACGTTAAGAAGTCTGGGGATGAACAGCTACTGCGTTTGTAACTCGATCCATTTAAAAATAAAAGCGAATCTTGATTGTGTGTTCAAAGGAAATTATCTTCGCATATTCCATCCTGTTGATTTAAATCCTGATTTTTAAAGGCGTTCTCTTTCCTCGAAATAAGTATATACAATTCTCACATTAACAGGACAAGAACACAACAAATAACTTTCTCGTGTCAAAAATGCTGTTCTCGTATTCATGTCTGGTGGTCCTTCAAAGCCCACTAAAAAGTCTTGACTATTCGGTTGGCAGCAGTTAAGTAAATATGCAAGGATTATGCGATCGAATTCGGAGTTTCGAAAACCAAGATTTCTGAAACAGAATGCCAGCTTTCCAAAGGGGGTGAATATCAGATATTTTATGCACTTGCAAATGCGCCATACTAGTAGAAACGCAACATATTTTTAAGTCGCGCTGTAGCGTGAAGTTGATGGAACAGGATAAAAATAAAATAAACGGGTCACGAGCGCCATCTATCGGTAAAAAAAAGAAAGGAAATAAACACTATACTAATACAATACACGAGAAATGATGATAAATTGGGTGGCCTGATTGATATATGGGATAAATATGATTTACCCCCATATACCAATTCAACCCCACCGTTCGTTCTCAGTACCTGCACCATAAATGCGAGACATTGGAATAAATATATTTCAGTTTGATTTTTCTCCAGCATTCTCCGCTAATTCGTAACAATATTTCTGTTAAATAATTATAAAACATAAAACATGCACCACTGAAACTTGACATAACTTTTACAATACAGAATGCAAGAAAAACTATACAAACACCTGCAAGTTTCAAAAATCGCTCATTTTAACAAATCTCTTTGAGTTCTTTGGTTTTTATTACAGATGCAGTGTAATCAAGCCAAACCTGATAAACTGAGAACTTAATTTAGTCCATTCATCCGCCAAATGTCAGTCACGATGTTGAAAAATTTTAGACACATCCTTAATCGATTGGAAGTAATGGATTGGACTTTCTGCTGGAACCCAAAGGCAGGTCTTACCTTTCGATTCCAGTTTCTCCAAACGATCTTTGCCACCCATGCATGTCAAGTAGCAAAGGTATATGTTTTTTTTTTTTGTTATTGTTTTATTTTTTCAATTTTATTTTTAATACATAATATATCTTATGCATAACATTAAAAAGTTAATTATTTATTTCTAGGAACTTTAAATAGCAATTAAATTTTGATATAAATGTTAGTATTGCAACAGAATTATTATTAATATTTTTATAACTATTTTCTAATATATTATTAAAAAAATAAACACTAAAAATTATATTTAGCTTCCGAAGTTCTTATACAGTTCGCAAAAAATGTGTGAAGTTGTAACAGCCGCCATCTCCAAACACATTCATCTGATTTAAAGAGCGTGTATCCTGATCGGTAACTTCAACCTCAGAATGGTCTACTGTCCAATTTCAACGCACTCTGCTGCTTAGAAGATCAAATCCCAACATCGTTTGAGGTGAGAGAAATTAATGAGTTACTAAGTACAAGAGTTCAGTACACGGGGTTCTTAATTTGGGAAATCCGCTGGGATCACGAAAAGGGAACTAAGGTCATGAAGAAATTAACACTCGACCAGTTGGTTTGCTTTGTGCATACATTTAAACAACCTTCCAACTTCGTATGTGAATAGCTAACCTATCTTCAGACCAAAAGCCCTTATGACATTTCTTCACTTCCTAAACAAGATTCGAACCCAGTTCTTTCTAACCAAATGATGTCGACTTTACCGATGAGTTAGGACACTCTCAGATAATCCTTCCGTTCTCAATTATCTTCCATTAAGAAAATTATTGGGTTTGCAGTCCCTCCTGATAACCCTTTTGCCCTAATGACAGTATTAACAGCAAATGAAATGAATTTATTTCAAATACCACAATTTTCTTTCTTTCTGTTTTATCATTTATAAAATAAAAGGATGATTTCTCCATGATGGTGTTAAAGTGGATTAATAACCAACATTAGCCAAAAAAAAGTATCTTCGTCTGTCCACAATGGCAATTCACTTGGTATTGTTACTACATGAATTCGTGAATAATTCCCGACTTATTTTTAAGAGATTCTACTAAAAAGGCATCGTTTCTCATTTTACTGTCTCATTCTAAATGTCTTAAATTTAATTGCTGAATTGTGGAACTTTTTCTAGGTCTTTCATAGCAGATTTCCCAGTTAGTCAATCTATGGTGCAGCCAAGTGAGTTTTTCTTCAAGAAACCATTTTTTTCCAGCATTTCAGAAAAATCTCCCATAGAACTCCCACTATTACACACAACAATACAGTATGAGTGCTAGTAAGAACCATGGTAACTGTTTGAAGTACTCTACCTGGTACCTCTAACGTCGGCAGCCATGGATTCAGCTTTCAGTGACAGCTGAGGGTGGAGACGGGGCATCTCCGCTCCAACTTATAAAATTTACTCAGGACTAAATGGACTTCGTCTACTCCCTTTGAGATATAAAAAGCCCTAGAAAATTAATTTTTTTCTTTCAAATCTTTTTTCTTTGTTTGTTTGTTTATACTCTTTGAGCTTTCATCATGCAATTGTTGACTTACTCCCCCAGGCACTTTTTTGAACGTTATACATTAAAGTCCTCCTTTATTTCATTATATTCGGTTTTATTGTTGTTAACTGAGCATCTTCACGGAATCCAAAACTCATCGCAGTAGGGTCCACATTAACTGTTATTGGCAAAATTTCTATCTACCTCTTTTTTCATTCAATTAACAAAGCACTCACAAATACTGTACTTCGAACAGCCCATTCTACTCATTCGCTAATTTCTATTCCTTACCTTCCATCTTGTTAACCAGACATCCTTCACGTCCTGTCATCTACTGCACAAAATTTTCCTTGCATCAATTCCACAAAATCCTTTTAGCAACTTATATGTTTCTCCGATACCCCAACTCCTTCCTCTAGCAACCAACTTTTTTAACTGAAGGCCACCTTTATAGATCATCCGATTCTAGTCGTCAGCAAAAAAAAAAAAAAAAAAAAAAAAAAATCTTTTCCTTGGTCTTTTTTTTTTTTTTAAATTCTGTTCACAAGTTAGTTCACTTTCGGCTCAGCTAAGTGGGATTTTCCCCCCCACTGGAAACCTTCAATTGAATCTCCTACCCTGCATTCCATAAGTGTAACACCATCTTTGTCATCTGCCTCTGAATTCTTTCCATTTCCTCATCTCCTGACCATTTCCTCATCTCATTAAGCCCAGTTGACCAAATCTGAGCAGACTGGTCCAGATGTGGACGTATTAAAGCCTTATAAACAGGGATAATAATTTCTTGTCCCTAACTGTTAGTGTGTTTTTCAACATCCAACTCATCTGCTGTGCTATTTTATCCACTTTGCATATGTCCTAATTAGCAGTACAACTACATTAACACAATTAACGTTAACCTTACGCTTTGCTACACTGAAATGGCTACTATTATTCACAATATCAGTTTATTCAAGTCATCCTGAAGGATTTCTTTTCCCTTTTATGTATTATTACTGTACCAACTTGAGCATAACCTGAAGGGTTCATTTTAGTGAGTACGGGCGTGGCAAACCCATGGTACCTGATGCTGGACCATGCCTTACTTCTTGTAATATTTACCTGATATATATTATCTGTAGACTATTCCCTATCCTTCTTTATTTCCTTCTTTCTTTTCTTATTACTTCTCCCCCCCCCCATGCCATTAGAGTATTTCAGGGTTAGGGGTGAATCTTTCCTATTTTGTTATTTCATTTCGTCGTATGCAGTGGAGTCTGCTTTACCTAGAAGGCGAAGTCCCAACTCACCTGTGGCAAACACGGGATGAATTGGGGAAAAAACTTCCCAGATATGTGGAAAGGGCCTCTGCAACCCTACCACTTCTTTTCTTGCAGTGACTTGGAACCTAAAGAAGTCAGATAAGAAAAGGATAGCTGTTTTTGAGATGTGGTGTCACAGAAGGCTGTTGAGGCTATTATATACTGAAAGGGGAACAAATGGATAGGTGTTAGAAAGGACCAGTAGAACTTTAAGGCTCCTTAAAGATATTGAGAGAAGAAAGTTAAAATATTTTGGACACATTGGAAGGATGACTTCTCAGAATAGTAATAGAAGGCAACTTGACTGATCTTCTAGAAAAGCATCCAACAGGACCACATAGCGAGGACTGGTGTGGCACATCACCAAGCAGATGGGTAATCATATGGCATTCGTGGATGTCCAATGAACAGATGGATTGAAATTTAACATATTTTTATGTATTATTACCCTACCATCAGCAAACGACTGGATCTTACTTTAAAAATCATCTCCAATATCATTAACGTAAAAATATCACAAACAATAAAAAATATAAAGCCTTGTGGCAAAAGTGGTCGTTTGCCTTCTTGATTCTGCTCAGCCCATCACTATTCTGTGATGTCAGAAGCCTTCTTATTCTTCACTAACTTGTATCCATCTCCATTTACTCCAGTTTCTTTAACAGAATACCAGGCGGTATTCTGTCAAATGCCTTTACGGAATCACTGTGTAGCAATTTCCTTATTCAACTCATTTTATTATCATTCATCTGTCGCTTAGTCCCGCTATCGCATTTTACAATTATTCATCTTCAAGCTATCTATAAAGCAGGAATATTAGTCTTACAAACAACACTGTTAAACTATGCTAATAAAAATGACATGCATTATAAACATTACCTTAAACTAAAATAAATAAATTCGATTAAGAATTACTTTGACCATTTCGGGAAAATAACAATGTGCCACTTCTTGTATTAAAAATGACATTTTTGTTTTAAATGTGTCTCATCCAAGAATGGTTATAAAACTTACAGTAAATCAGTAGCATGGACGGAGTAAGGATTTTTTTCGCTTATTTTTATATATTATTATTATTATTATTATTATTATTATATTATTATTTTATTTTATTATTATTTTTTTTTTTTTTTGTATTCTACACTGGAACTTCTACTCTAGAGACCAAGCATAGACCTTTTACAAGCCGCTTCAGGACTCCAATAACCGAGGCAGTGGTCTCACTCAGCGCGATTAAATTCACCTTCACCTAAAGACAGTCGGGAAAAAAAAAAATCCAATTCTACGGAGGAATACGAAACACTGCTTGTTGATTGAAGAACAGACACATTAACCCCTCAACCAGCAAACTCAAAATTTAATTTTCAATCTTTATCTTTCATATTATATAGTATATAATATGAAATTTCATGGTATATTAGTATAGATTTTCGTGTTTTTAGTGTATTATAAGATATTTTTTCTTAAGATATTGCTATAATAAATATAGTTCAAAATGGCGCAAAAAACGCACACACGAAACGTAACGTCAAGAAGAGCAAGTTCTCGACTTAACGTAACGTTAAGTCGAGAACAAGAAGGCTTACTCCGCTATGGAAATTATTGAAGATATTGAGGAGGTTATTGAAAATGAAATAACTTTGAAAATACGAAATTAAAGCGGATTATGAAAGAGACGACACGGGAATTACAGAAATCGAGAGGCGTTTGAATGAACAGAGGGAGGAAAAGAAAATGAAGCAGCAAAATAAGAAACCACAAAGCACGGAATCAGGTAAGTGACGTTCTTTCTTAAAAAGGAGGTTATTTCCATCAACATGCTGTTGGTGAGCGAGTTATAACGTCAAGTATTCCAGGAGCAAAAATTCAAAATATAGCGCATGCAATTCAAAAACAGAAAAGAAACTAAACGACTCGTAATTGTAGGAGGTACTAATTACTTAACTAGCGATAAGTTCTGTATGAGAGAGGACATGAAAGGGTTGTTGGAAGAGGCGAGAGTGAAGACTGAGAAAGTGAAAATGCTAATTATATTACCTCGATATGATAAAAATGAATTGAGCAGGACTATGATGGCAAACGATTCAATGCATAAGCTGTGTATACAAGGAATAGATGAAGATTTTGGATGTGTGGAGTGAGTTTGAGGGAAGACTGGATTTGTATAAGAGGGACGGCCTACACCTGAATGCGTTTGGTATCATGAGTCTGGAAAAACTAATAACTGGTACGAGACCTAACATAGAGAGTCAGAGAAACTAAATTATAATGGGAGGAATGGTGAGAATGTGAGTGTAAGAGCGAATGTTATGTAACTGTGTTAATGACGGGAATGGGCTTTGTCATGGAAATGTTGACGAGGAGAGAACGATTTCGACTTTGTGTTCATCTGGTTCGGACTCATCAAACGTGTGCAAAGATGTCTACATGTATAAGGCACTAGAGAAGAATTGTGACCTGCAAGTTGTCCAACTGTGTCATGCAGACAAAAGTATACAAAAGAACATGCAGGTAGATTATTATGCACAAATGCTATCAAAAAACAAAGCGGTAGAGTGTGTTGCCTTGGTCAATATGGTGGGACCTCAGCTTGTAGGGATTGGTGAGACCTGCCTCTCAGAATCAGACATTCTAACTGGTATCGTGTGTAAAGGGTACAGTATTTTTTGACGAAAGATAGACAGGATAGGAGAGGAAGAGGGTGCTGCTAATGATATCGGATTACTTGAATCCAGTTAGTGTTGAGAACTATGATTGTAGTAATACTACTAACAATATTTCATGTGGCAGAGTGAGGTGGAATCTACCAAGATCAATTACGTAATGGGGTGTTGTTATTAGTGATTCGGTTATTAGTGATGAAGAAATCCATCGCCAAATAGAGACGACAGGCGCGACAAGAGTAATCATAATGGGAGACTTTAATTATGTTTTAATTAAAGAAATTTAATTTAAAAATATTACTAAAGTAATTAATAAAGTTATAATTAATAAATATACTGGTAAAATCTCACAAGAAGAATAGAACTGAATTTATTGAGCTGTTGCGGGACAACTTCCTCAAGCAGCATGTGACAGAAGGAACTCGAGGTTAAAGAGGGTTAGATTTGATTATAGTGTCAGAGGGGCGTTTCAGTTAAAAACGTAACTTTTCTGCCTCCGGTTGGTGACAGTGATCATGCGGTACTCACTTAGGAAGTGACTAAGTTTATGAATGTTCCATTCAGAAAAGGTTATATGCTGAACTACAAAGCAGAAATTATGACCAACTGTGGAGTATACTAAGTTCGGCGGAATGGTATCAGTTGTTGGGTGGGAAGCATTTAAACAATACTTAAACGATGCGATATCAGAATGTGTCCTCAGAGTTCGGAGAATAAATAGGGTAGGACTCAAATGGATGCGCAATCTTTTAAAGCACCGAGCTAGAAGAGTCACAAATGTTGTACGGAAAGCTAAGTATGAAAAGAAACTGGCTCTGCAAGCTAAGGATAATCCATGAGAATTCTATCGATACGCTGCAAGTAAATGAGAGAATGAATATGAAAGAATAATTTTTCTGAATACAAATGGTGTGAGAATGGCAGATGCAGAAGAGGTTGTTCAACTGAGTGCCCATTTTGCTAAAAGCTATCAGCCTGGTGTATGCAACATTGAGTTCACTGCTACCTTCTCACTTAATGAGGAAACTCAGGTGTATGAAGAGGAGGTATTAGAGTTGTTGCACAAACTGAATAAGGATTCAGCAATAAGGACTGATGGGATATCAGCATGGGTGCTAAAAGAGTGTTCAGCTGAACCGGCTATCTTTGACCAGGCTATATAATTTGAGTCTCAGAATAGGGACAATTCCGCAGGGATCGAAAGAATGTATGATAATCCCATTGCACTAGGGTGGTTGGTGCAAAGGCCGATCCAACTAACAACCAACCAGTATCCAATGAGTGGTGGTGAAGATTATGGAAAAATTGGTTATGACTGCATTCAGAAATGGGTTGACAGTGAATGCCTACTTACTTTGAAATGATCAGCATGGGTTTACTAAGGGAAAGTCATGTTTTAGCAACTTGCTCACATTCTGTAATAATGTTACGAGTAGATACGAGAAATGGATACACCATGATACTTTTATATTTTTCTAAGGCCTTTGACAGAATTCAGCATGGAATGTTACATAAAACGGAGAAATGGATTGGATTGTAAAATATTAACGTGGTTAAGAGGATGGCTGACTGATAGATATCAAAAGTAAAATACGAGGGATGTGAGTCTGCAAGGTTTAAGGTAATAAGCGTTGTACCACTAGGATCTGTCTCTTGTCCACTGTTATTCAATCTACATTAATGATATTGAGAAGGATTTGACAGGCGACATACAACTATTTGCTGATGATGCAAAGATAGATAGGGTAATCAGTAATGCTGATAATGCAGCACTTGCAGAATGATTTGAATAGGCCGGAATTACGGGCATGGGAAAAGGGATGTCAGTTCACTGTCAATAAATGTAAAGGCATCACTTTAGCGTGATTGGATATCCAATGCCGTATCACATTGGTGGGATTATGCTACGAGAAAGTGATGCGATCAGGGATCTTGGAGTGTTAGTAAATAAGAGTAGGAAGTTGAAGTTCAGAGGCCATGTAGTAAAGATTGAAAATACAACTTAAAAGAAAATTGCAATGCTGAAACGAACATTCACATGTAAAGATAAGGATGTTATTTTGCCTCTTTACAAGGCCTTGATAAGACCTCACTTAGACTGTGTGCGGGTCTGGTCTCCTAATATCAGGATTGTAGACACTGATTAAGACAGATTGAGAATTTGTAGACTGCAGACACTAGCAAAGGGATAATATGATTGGGATTTACCAACTCAGGAAAGGGTTATACAGAATTTCAGTTGATGGAATTTTTCATTTTATGGAGGGTGTGGAAAGGATAGGAAAACATTCTTAGAAGCTGAGAAGGGGATGAGGACTAGATTTTTCTCTCAGAAGGTGGTGCGTGATTGGGATGGATTGCCAATAATCTCTCTTAATAATAATTTTCAGTATTTGTTTATTCCAATTTCCTTTTCCAAAAATTGTAGTCCACATGTATCTGAGTTCCACTTTATTTCTCAGAACGAATTTCAAGAATTTCGATATCGTTAAACTCATTTTTTCTTAATTAATGTTGTTATTTTTATTTATTTGTTTATTTTAATAAAATGCAAATATCGATTGCAACTAATCCTAACCATACTATTTCTAAAATTAGGCCACTTTTTTTTTCTTGGAAAACAAATGAATTAACAGCTCCAACAAGAGAGGTTCCTCCCTTTATTTTACTATAAGTAATATAGACACTTTTCAAACGTTATTAAACCCTCTGAAGGTCACAATCCCAGGCGAAACAAGAAGTGGTCACATCTATCGAAAAAGTCTGCTAAAAATGGCAAGCTGTACGTATTTCACGCTCCACGAGTATGAAATGGTATTTTACATTCAAAATCCGATGGGGTCATGAATTACATACTTTCGAATAAGCGATTAGCCAAGCGCGTTATTTTCTGAAAACGCAAGCAAGCAAGCGCACACACAAGTAAATCAAACGAATTTGGAGAACTAAGGTAACGGCAGCGATTCGTCTCTTGTTATTAGAAATGTAGCTAAAAAGAACGTATGAAGAATGACTGCAAACGAACTGGATCCAGTTATAAATGATGTTCGTGACTTAAATATACCACTTTGAACAGTGTAAAGAGTACTAATATATTAAAATTAAGAAGAAAAAAAATTAGAGACCATTTTAATGGATGTATACTTACTCTTTCTTATGTCGAAAATACCACTGAAATTCTAGTAAGCATATCTAATTATGATTACATCCTACGATAATATGCATTTAAGAGCACAAAGTAACCATCACATCTTCATCTGTTACGTTTAAGTTAATATTGCAGTGATTTATAATAGCTTACAGGGGGATTCCTGCAATACTATTTCCGATTAAAAAAAAAATCTACCGACATGTATCGGAATCTCGGCACTCATTATTTTAACTTTTGAAAGCAATTTAAGTGTACAACATGAGGTTATTGGATACGATAATATGCAATGATAAATGTCTATCATTTAGATTCACATCTATACTAAAATAAACAACCACTTCAAATAGGAAAGAAGCTTAATGATTGTTTTATTTTTTCTAAAATCAGTCAGCATTATAAAATAAATTAAAATAATACATATTTTAAGTAGAAAACATCAGAAAAGTAAGAAACGTATTCTGTTGAGATTTACTTGCTGCTTAAAGAACAGGAAGTAAATTTTCTGATCTATGAATGCAACATCTGCACCATTTTTTAGTGAGTGCATTAGAGGAGATCAATTGTCTTGCTATGATAAGTAGCGTTGAATTGGTTTGTAAAATTTTTCGCTAGAGAGAGAAGGTGTTCCCTTATAACTAAAATTATAATAATTTTAACTAAAATTATTATAATTTTAATTAAATAATTATTTAACTAAAAAAATAATTATTTAGTTAAATAATTATTTAACTAAATTAGGATCTAATAACAACAACAAGAACAATAGTAAATATCTTGTGCATACTCTCATGGAGTGTACAGAAATAAATGTCGGTAGCAATAGTAATAATAAAAGCTTAGCGGGAAGTGATTGTCAACAAGGAGTCATATTATAATACGTCTTGCAGCCACACTTCAGGGTTTTTAACTCCTGAAGTATGGCTAACAAGACGTATTATGAATAATCGCAACTCAGTGTTCAGTCATATTTATTCCGAAAATTTTCCCCAGTAACGCCACTTCAAATAAATTTTGAAAGCAACATCATTCTCACGATTTGAAAGTACATTTCCACAGTATTAATATTCCGTGACTTGCTCTACGACTTTATCTTTCACCACTCTTTATTGTCCATGCCACGTATTAGCATTTCTCTCTCCGGAGAGATCCACAAATCCAATTACAATTATATTATCAAGTTTATAGGCGCTAACAGCTATTTATGTGGGCTTTTCTAGAGGTCTCCTGGGATACGGCTCATTTGCGCCTATCGAAAATGCACGAGATAATATTATTATGTCGGTTAATTCTTCCGTTCTTCTGGTCAGTTCGTGTGTTTTGGGGGATAAAACCCTGAGTTCATGAAGAAAAATTCTGCCAACTCTTTACGAGATCAGGTGACCTTCACCTTCAGATGAAATGCCTTTATAAAGGTCCTTCGCGTTATAAGGAATTTGAATCAAAATCTTTCCATGTAACTGTGAGGGAGAAAGATACCCCCCCCCCGCCCTCACAAGGCAGTGGGCTGCTATTGTACATCAGAAAATTTTCAAGTTAATTCAATAAGGATGATGAAGTCGATAAAAAGAAAAAAAAAAAATAGAAAAATACACTTAACTTATTTGTTATTATTAAATTTAGTTTAGTATTCCTTTAAAAACATCGTATTTTCCAGTCGTTATTCGTTAATTATTTTATTCCCATACAAATAACACATTTAACCGAAATGAAATATTTATATATTTTATTTCAATTGATTATTCAAATAATATAATTTAATTATTCAGTTTATTTCTTCAAGTCTGAAACGCTTGCTGTATTGATATCCTATAAAAGAGGCGTTAAAATACTTCTCATTCAAATACGTTTCGTTTTAGGTGCAGTTTCGTAAAACTCAAGGGTTCGTAATATTTGGAGTGAAGCAAGTCCGTGCGGTAAACACAAGAATGTAAAGAGGGAAACTGCTCAGTTTACGACTGCGTGGACGATAAAAGCTGTTTATTTGAACACTTCACGAGGCCGCATTTCCTGCGTGTTGTTTTGTTCTTCGGTTTGTAAACAGATAACAGTCGATAGAGTTGCGGGATTCTTCGTATAAGCACCTTATCCTTGAGTCCTTCACTTGTTACGCGTTTCCTGAAACCTTGTGGAGCTAAGAGAAGAAAAACAATGGAAGCAGAAAAAGAAACGTGTACGCAAGTGTCAAGCTACACGGCAAGGGCACTTTACGGCAATAAAAAACATTCTTATTAGGGGTAGCGTGACACAATCAGCAGTCATTTGTAAGATTAATTGATACAGTGTGGAATATTTTTGTAACTCACGAAAAAGAAGTTGGACCGACTGAAAATATGGCACGGAATCCGATTGCTTAATCGCAATGATAAAAGAATTGTGTCTCCTTGGAAAACAATAAAACAATCCATCAGACCATACGACGCACTGTTTTTAACTGCGCAGAATGCTGCGATGTTGAATAGTAAGAACATGTCACAGCTTGTGAAATACTCCAGCTTCACACCTTCGGCGGACAGGTACGAGTGACACTTTCGCTCGTGGTAGAAGGTCAGACGTTTGATACTTTGTTCAGATAATCTTGGGTTAAAAGCTGGTTGTAAGAAAACTTTAGATCCCCCCCCCCCAGGGAATTGTTATTACAGTTAATTTCAATATATGAAGAAGGAAAATTATCTCTTAGGAAAAACGCCAATCCCAGTATGCACCGGAATATATGAGAAATGAGAAATGGAGACAACGACTGAGGGGAAAATAAATAACTCAGTGTACAACAACTGCAGCATTAATTTTGCAGTACTGGTTAGAAGAAGAAGAATATTTGTATGAAAATCCGCGCATTTTGTGCGTCAAGTCTTTAAACAGCTATTCGTTCATGGAATGTGGTCATCTCGATCTGGTATTTCATTCACCACTCAAACACTAGATGGAGGTGACTGGAATGAACTCGAGGTCTAGAGAACTCGGAGCGAATTTTCATATTTTTCTCAAACAACACAGAAAACTATTTCGCTGTTTATTCTTCGCTGTGTACGACGGCACCTTTTTGACCCCTTGACTTTTAGTTCAATTTCCCTTTTAAGTCACAAAATGTTACACAACTTCTCACTCTCTTTACATTAAAAACTATGGAGTTTCCTTGTTTCTGTTTTTGTAACTTTAATTCCATCCATGCAATTCTCATCATCCCCGAGACGATTGATTTCCTCCAAGGATTTTAAGCAGTTTAATGAGGGAGGGGGGGCGCAATTCCTCTGCTGCGTCCAACTAAGGGGAAGTATTCTAAATCTCATAGGACCGGTTTGTCTATTTTGAGGGATGAAAAACCCACTATTATATATGAGATCAGCTAACTCACCTTTAATCAAAATGCCCTGATAAGTGCTCCTCGCATCACAGATTCGAACCTAGGTCTTTTTACCCAAAAGGCTTCGTCGAACCCAACTCAACTACGAAAGCATTTCTGTAATAATAATTACAGATAATAACGCCCACGTCACAGCACTTTGGAAGCATAAATCAATAACCACAATGCTTGTATTGCTCACAATTCCCCAATATTTGCGCCACATTCCTTCTAATCCAGAAAACGTGATTCTTGATATACTACCTTCCCTTTTGGTTACACTGCCGAAGGAAGGATTTCTCCTTTCAGAAACTCTTCCTTTTACTTCCAAAAAACAGATAAACTAGTAAGTGAACAAGCAATCTAAGCACACACAACTTTGGAAAACATCTTTGGGCAATATTTTGGTCATAAGACAATGGTTTAATTATGGCAGTGTGATATTCGTACTATCCCATCCTATTCCCTAAGCTACACGGCTGGTGGGGGTAGCTGTATGCTACCATACTAGGGAGGGAGGGAGATGATTATGAGCAAGGTGGTTTCCCGTAGTATATTTTTTATGACTGTTTCCGTGTGTTCACGGGACAGGTTTGCCTGTTTTGAGGGATGAAAAACCTGAGTTATTGGGGGGAACCCACATCCGTACGAGATTGGTTAACTCACCTTTAGTCGAAGGAGACCGGACGAAGGTTCCTCACGTCATGGAGGGGGAATCGAACCCAGGTCTTTTCGACCAAAGGGCTTCGTCTATACTGGCTGAGCTACGGAGGCTTCGTATTCGCATTACTGTTACAAAAATGAAAACGATATGTCTGAAATTTTTAATGTGTACTTGTTATTTCAGAACTTTTTTTGTTGCATTTGAGAGTGGTTGTAGTAAGGAATCTAAATGCGACATAATTCAAGAATAAATTCTCTCCACCCCACAAATGAGCCCTTGCGGATGCTGAAGGATTTAGGTAGCCAACAACATTACATTCCGTGGAAGAGACAACTGCAACCTCAAGAAAATAAACACTCATTTCACAAATCTATCAAAATGGAACCAGCTGCAAGCGATGAAGTTCACTGACGAAAAAAATTACACTTTTATACCAACATTATTTAAGATGTTTCAAAACACATCTTCACATTTGGCAAAACTAAACCCTTCCCTCCCATGGTCCGATTCTACTCTCCTGATCCAAACACCTGCCGTAATCAAATAACTGACACAATTTTTCTTTTCCTGTAATTGATGATTTTCATCCAACATTCTACCCACACCTCAGAATCAGAATTGGATTCGTTATTCTCCAATAAGCGTGCCAAATAGGTAAAAAGGGGAAAAATCATCATACCAGAAGGATCGTGAGTCAAAAACTCAAGTTCATCTTAGACTGTAGCTTGTCTCACATGGAAGAAAACTCGACAAACTGAAAACTGACTGTGAAGGGGCGAAGTGTAGAAAACTTGGTACTTCCTACATGGAAGTCTTATCTTTAGTTCTTGGTAAGGCATTTGCATCTTTCCATGCTTCATCTTAATTCCCTCTCACTTCCATATGATACCATTGTATTGATCCAAAATTAAAAGCTGACCAATAAGGACCAACTTCTCCTTCAACTCTCGCATAGATGGCCACCACAAATCATCTATTCATCTATCAGAAAAGCCATTTCTGGCATCTTCCTCGGATGTGTTGTTCAAACCACCAGAGGATGGCTGAATATTTTGTATATGGGCAAGCCGTTTGTTTATCAGCTCCTCATCTTTTATATTTGATTCTATCCAAGAAAGGTTGAGAATCTAGAGTACATAATATCATGAATAGGCTAAGGATTTTTCTATTTTTTATTATATATATATATATATTTATTTATTTTTAACGTAATCTGGAAGATCTGATCTAGAGACCAAACATGAAACTCTTACAAGCCATTTCTAGCCTCCAAAAGAAGGGTGGTGGTGGTGGTGGTCTCACACCAGGCAATGGAATTCATCTCCCATCTGAAGACAATTACAAACATATATGTCCCGGCGGGATTCGAACCAACTAGTTGGAGAGAGAGGTAATGCTAACCACTCTGCCAGTGAGGCTGCAACTATTCCAGAATTAACACCCATTCTATATTGCGTCCAGAATTTCCATATTAATCAGGCATCGACCCTACAGCATGGAAACAAATTTAGCTTCACCCATTCCTAAGAAGAAAAATGAAAGGGTCGATATGATTAAGGGTAGGAGACCTGACTGGTCAGTTCAATACGCACGATAGTTTCTTCTTTAAGATATTAGCCCACGTGCTTCGGTCGATGTGGACGAGTGTTCTCGTCTTGTATAATGTCTGCCCCTATCCTACTTGCAGATGGACGAACATAAGGATTCAGGTGCGCCCACTCGATGAGATGCCTCAGCAAACCATCACACTATTTCCTCCATAAGCTTCCATTTCACGGATATTAGAGGGATGATAACTTGTCCTTGGTTCTCTCCAGATCAGTGAAAGCTTCGTATTGCTTTGTAGACAGAAGGAAAGACACGTGAATCTTCAAGAAGAAACTATCATTTATATAGGCTAGCCAGCTCCTGACCTTAATTTATTGAACATGTCTGGGATGCTCTCAACCCATCCACCCCTTCCTCAAAGGATTTTGAGGGACTTAGGAGGGCTATATAGGAGCAATGGTTATTACCGGCGGAGCGCATGTACGCCATTATAAACAGTGGGAAACATCGTTGTGAGCACTGTATTTCTGTGAGGGGTGACCCGTCTGACCATCTCATCTGCTCCCTTGTGCTCATGTATATCCATTTGAGAGTGAATTAGACTATTCTTTGCAATTTCTATGGGTGTTTCCTTTCACATCTCACATCGTACTGCTTTTCACCGAAATGCACGAAACTTCATCATATAGTTCTTGAGTTATCGTGATTTTTCTCGTTTTTAATTTATGAAAACCATTGCATCTTGGCAATGATGTATGCATCCAAAGCGCTAGGCCAATGAATGACCTTATAAATTGATTTTAGTGGCCGACTAGAGGAACATTTTCTAAGCCTTTCTTCAACCGGTTCCAGAGTTAGTTTATCTTAGGCACAGACAAGTGTTTTTTTTTTGTTGTTTTTTTTCTGCTGGAAATTCGGGTTTATAGTCTCGCAAATCAACCATACAACTTACACTATTTCAAACAAGAATATTTAATTTAGGTAATGGACTTCGAAATGGCAGTTGTATGGTTATACTCTTCTACTTGGGTATCACGTAAAATCACAGATAGTCTTGTGCCAGCTGTTTGCGATTTCTGCCACCACTCTTCAAAAGCTTAGGTTAAACGGCCTAACTACTCCCTTTGGGGAAAAAAGGTATTTATCTATATTTAAATGTACGAGAATCCCAAGTGCCTCATACTTTCCCCTAGGCTCTTTCTCCTATATATACAAATGACCTGCTCTCACTCACTATAAAGCCTTCCCAATCATTTGCCGATGACAGTACTCTATTCTACCACTTGTATTTGCTAAATCTTGTAACTGACAATCATTCCAAAGACTTCGAAATGTTCATTAGCCTTACCATTTTTCTGCGGCCTGAAAATAGCCTTATTAACACCAATCAATGCTACCATAACCGTGGAGCTCACTAGGTATTAATAGTATCGTTTCGTGAAAAAAAGAAAAATGGGATTCTTATGCCGTCCAGGATGTGAATATTTATAAGAACGTTTTAACTGAAGGTGAGTTATCCAGTCTGGATAATTCACCTTCAGTTAGGGGGATGCAAGTATTTTCATCAAAGAAACTCGGGTTTTTCATGCCGTGATACAGCCAGAAACCAGTCAACAATAAAAACAAGAACTAGAATCTATTTATCAGTTTATTGATCCCTCTCTCTCTCTCTCTCTCTCAATCAATCAACTGCGCTGTCTCACATCCTTAATTGCTTCGACTGTAAAGTCAGACCGCAACAATCAAAATCTTGTCTTTTCTAGCTGAAGATATCATTTCTCTTACAGAGGTCAAATGGTTTTTCATTACGTAAAACTTGGCAAACCAAGAAAAACGCACACAATTTACATAATATAACTATTACCTTCAGCTTTAGTTTCTTCGGTCACAATTCGAAACGGTAACAATGACAACAAGAACCAGAAGAGGAAAATCTGTTTAGCAGATCATTGATTTCTCTCTCTCTCTCTCTCTCTCACACACACACACACACACACACACACGAATTTGGGTTCTAAAATTACACCGAGGTGGGGGCTATAGATAATTTGAATGGAAAAGTCTGAATTGCCACTGAAATTGTTGGTTTTTTAAACAGTTTCAATATACGATAGGTTGGTTGAATTTACGGCTTAAGCAGCTAATGCGTCTTAATGTTAACTAAGTGTATTCTCCATCCGGCCGAAAGCAAGAAAATGTTTTCAGTATAAAATCCGGATTTATCTCCTCGAAATCCAAGATCAAAAGGTACTCAATATTTTCACGAAGCACTCTTTCTTAAAAAAAGACGTATAATAATTAACATACTAATTATAATCATAATAATTTATGATATAATACTTTCAATGTATCCTCAGAGGCTTATAAAATTAACATAATATTGATTCGTAAAATAGATGAATAAAACAAATCACCATTTTGGAAAATCAGCCATTTAAGTTTGCAGGCATTGGCGTTTATCTATCGACATCAATAGTCTACACATTGCTAATAAATCAGATTTTATGGAAATAAATGCAAGTTGTAAAAAAACTTTGAGTATGTCGCCAAATCTGACCTAATCGATGGATAATTTCCTGTTCGCAACTAAAACTAAGTTGTTGCTTATTTATTAAATAAACTGCATTGGTCTTCCTGCGGCGATTTTAAAAATGTGTATATCAAATGGTACCCCCCATCCAAGGGAAGGCTGTCCTCCACCCACTGGTAATGGTCATCAGCACTTTATCAAGCACAGGAAGGATGCATCCGGTAAATTAGAAAGCATACTTTCTGTTCTGTAATTCGATTATTTTTGTACAAGAAGGTGTCCGATAAAACATAACACCTTTCAAGGAAGGGGATGTTTCGCGAAACTACGCTGCTACTGAAGCGTTTAACCCAGTGGTTCCCAAATTTTTTCGGTTCATGGCGCCCAAAGTGAAAACATACCTAAGAGTGGCAGTCGGTGCGGTTAGTTCAGTGAAAATATTGGAATATTTCGCAGCGCACAATTTGGGAACCACTGGTTTAACCCATAAACACATCACACTTACTGCATGGTAAAAAGGAAAAAATAACAGGCTATGTTCTGCAGTCCGAGCATCGTTTTGGCCGCTTCCAAACTTCAGTTGAGTAGATATGACAGTATTTAATCGAAAATGCCCATTATGCCTAGCAGAGTATGACAGTACGCCTGCCACATGCCGATAGTGATTAGTAGCAACAAAGCTGTCTTTTCTACGTGCAGTGTTCGCGGTATATTTGAATCCAGCCTACGTGTGTCCAGGCTTAGCTCTGGAATCCAACATTCGATAGAAGCTATCCAAAAGCAGTGAAATGTGCTGAACGTATCACGGGTCTAGAGTAATGTCCAGCAATCTTAGGAGAATATCTACGCTCCTCGCCTTCTTTTCATCTTTCTTTTTTACTTGCGTTCTGACCGGAGAACAAAAATATGGGGAGAAGGAATTAAAAGTTTACAAAATAAAATTATTTGTTTAACTGATTTTATTTCAATGTGTCCTCAGAGGCTTATAAAAGCGACAACATAAACAAATCAAAGGAAACTGTTCGTTTATCATATTACATTTTTTATTTTTAATTCTTATACCAAACGTACGTAATAATAATAAAGAAATTAAGATGCATTACTACAAACTGTCCTAAAAATAAAAAAGTCCTTAATATTAATAGATTCATTACTTATTACTAAATAAATCCTCACGCGCTCATTTGGCAGCCTCTAATTCAACCAAGAATTTCGCTTTACACATTTTGTAACTTTATTTCAGTTAATCTCGTTATCTTAAACCAAAATTCCTTCTTTAAATCAAAATGACCCCTTCTTCCTTTCTTCCTACATTCCTTCTCTCATAAGAAAGTCACCATTTTCGTTAAAGTCATTTGCACGCACGCACGCACGCACAGAGAGAGAGAGAGAGAGAGAGAGAGAGAGAGATGACGAACTTCTTTTAACTCACTTAAAAATACACGTAAAGCAACCATTTCATAAAGAAAGAAAGACGATCTTAAGAGCAAATCAGGAAGTTGTTGAAAGCACGCTTAAGCCATTGAATAATGGCTTAAACGTGCTTCCAACCAACGTTGTCATTCGCGCAACGTTTAAGTCTGGCAAAACGTAGGCGATCAATCAAGTGTGCGAAGTGAATTTCAGGGGCAGAATGCATTTTACGATTTTCCTTCTCTCGCTTTCCATTGAAAGTATTGCAACTGATCATTGAGTTTTGTAAGTCGATTATACTTGTGGAGAGTTTTAATAATCGACTTCACAGTGGATTATTAAACTCTCTCGAGTTATTAATAATTAATGTTAATACACATTTTTTTACCTTTCCTTCTTTCTTTCTTTACATTAATAATATATTCTTTCATTTACAAACATTTAGATATCTAATTCTGCGCTTTTGTTGATTTAAAAAAAATGGAAACAAGAATGATACCGATGTAGATGATATTTAAGCAATACTTTTAAATGAAAGCTAGGGATTCCTTGCCAATATAGTTGAAGGAAGAATTTTTCTAACGTACAATCTTTCTTAATTCTCTCATTATTTTGCATTATGCATTTTGCCAATTAGAACAAGATTTGTTCAGCTAAATCCCAAATTACCAGCCTAACCTTATTCATTCAGTATCTAGACAGATACCTGCTAGAAGGGTGCACCACAAGAAGGTGAGAGCTGGACATTAGATCAGAAACACTGGTCGGTTCTCCACATTCTTTAAAAGGCTACGCGGATGTCTTCTCCCAATTATACAATTTTCATGTAATATCACAATATCCTGTACACCCCCTAAGAGTAGATGTCAGTAATTTGATAATGAAGCCTTTCTTAATTAACATTAGGTTGTTGCTGTAGGGAGAAACACAAATGATTATCGTAACTAATTAAAAACATTGTTAATGCGATTAGCAGAGATTTCTATAAATATAAATAAACTGAACATCTTTTTAAGGGGTGTTTAAGGGTCAAAGCTGTATAACTGAGAGGAGACCTCCACATAGCCTTTAAAGGAATGCGGAGAACCGACCAGGGCTTCTGACCTAATGTCCAATCCTCACCTTCTCGTGGTGCACCCTGTTGGGTATCTACTTTGATACTGAACGAACGAGGATGGGCTGGCAATTTGGGATTTAGCCGATCAAATTGTATTCTTATTGGTTAAACCAAAATAAAAAATGATGGTACAACATGACAAAATTTCATGCAGGCTGGGGTGTCGCCCGGTTAAACAAAGACCCCATTGTTTTCGCGAGGGAACCAGGGCGACAAGCGAAAAGTCAGCTTCTGGAACAAATCTGAAAACAAACCCCAACTCAACATCACCAGGGTTAAAGATCAGTACTATCAACATAAGAAGCCTGAAAGGCAAAGAAATGGAGCTAGCTGAGGAATTATATAAGTACCAGATCGACATAATAGGAGTGACTGAAACAAAAAAGACAAAAACTGGTGAGATCTTTCTAAGCAATAAATACAAAATGTTATATACAGGCAATGACAATCAAGGTAAAGAAGGAGTAGCCATAGTATTCAACACAAAATACGAAGCTAATCTTCTTGAATGGCAGTCAGTCTCAAGTAGAGTAATGTGGGCAAATATGAGAATGGGGAACTGGACAATGAGACTTATTTGTGTTAATGGTCCCACAGAAGGCTCTACTAAGGTAGAAGTGGAGGAATTTTTTGACGCTCTAGAAAAAGCAACTGACACAATGAAAAAGGAAAAGTTGGTCCTTGTTAGGGATCTAAATAGCAGAGTAGGAAATGATTGTGAGACATACAAAAATATTTTGGGAAAATTTGGAGAAAAGAACAAAGCTAATAATAATGGCAAATATCTGTTGGATTTCTGCTCAGGACATGGACTGGTTATTACTACACCATGTTCCAACATAAAAATGTGCACAAATTCACGTGGAGAGAAGAGGCTAGGAATAAGAAAAGTCTCATTGACTATGTTATTGTTGATAGTGATGTTTTCTCCCTGGTGCAGGACACCAGAGTGTACAGAGGATTTGAAATTGGAAGTGATCACTATTTAGTCTTGAGCAGGATAAAATTGAATTTCATATTGAAAAGAATAACATGTTAAAAAGTTTTAAAGCGAATGAAAGTTGAGCAGCTCTCAGATGTTAACTGTAGACTAAAATACAGAAAGATTATTGAAAAGAAAATGAAAGAATTTGAGAACAGGAATCAAACCTTGGAGATTCAGTGGCAAACTCTGAAGAAAACATTGATTGATTCTGCCAGAGAATGTGGTGAGGTTGTGTGCAAGGATAAAAAAATCAGAACTCCATGGTGGACACAGGAAGTTAAAGAGGCAGTGAAGGAAAAGAAGAAAGCATATTAAAAGTTCCTGGCAAATAAGTCAGTTTTTACTCTTACAGAATACAGAGACAAATGTAAGAAAGCTAAACAGTGTGTAAAACTAGCTAAACAAAAGTCATGGGAGAACTTTGGCAAGCATATAGAAAATAAATATCAAGAAGGTGGCAAAATATTCTGGAGGTTGTTGAAGAAGCTTAGGAATGGAGGAAAGAGTGCTGTAAAAGGAGTTAGAGATGATAAAGGTAACATGAAAACAGGAGAAAAAGATATGCTTGAAGTATTTTTACTGAATATGGTAAATTAAATATAGAAATAGACAACAGAATCAGCAAAGCTGGTATGGTGGGAAGGCAATTGAATAAATTCATATGGAATAAGAGAGAAATTAGTCGGAATACTAAATTAGCTATATGCAACACAATGTTCAAACCAGTTTTAACTTATGGATCTGAGAGCTGGGTCAGAAGTAAAACACTTGACCAAAGACTACAGACCGCAGATATGAGAGTCATGAGAAAGATTAGAGGAGTGAACAGATGGCATCAATGGCAATATCATATAATAAAAGAGGATATTAGGAAAGAACTTGACATTGTCAGCATCCAGGAATGCATTAGCAGAGCTAATCTCAGGTGGTATGGTCACTTAAATAGAATGGGAGAGGAAAGATTAGCAAAACAAGTGTTCTCTGCCAGGTTGGCAGGAAAACGACCCAGAGGAAGACCAAGATATAGGTGGATTGATACGGTACAAAGTGCCTTAGACGATAGAAATATAAGATCTGATAATGTTGGAGTCTTGACAAGTAACAGACTGATTTGGAGGAAAATTGTAGATAGGAAGTTAGTAATGATGTAATTTTTTCATGTAGAACTGTCATATCCTGTACACCCCTTGAGGGTACATGGCAGGAATTTGATGATGATGATGACATCTTTTTATTCTCCATAGGAATAAGGCAAGGTCATTTCAGTCCTAATGTTTGGAAACTGTGGGGATTGTGGTTCAATCTCCACCGGTAACCAATCGGAGGTAGCTCGCCCAAGACTGAATGGATTCTGAAATTTGCTGTGGTCAAATTTGAGTATCGTGTAAAGTACCAAGAGATTATTACGATTCCGAGAGACAGCAATCGAAACGAGGTTAATGCAAACGAAGATTATTGGAAAATGTAAACAACCGAAATTACGTGCACAATAAAATAATATTCTAATCAATAAACAAACAAATAAATAAAGACCGAACTTTATTCATCTTTATTTATTGCAGTCGCCGTTCGTTATAGTTGGTGAATGGAGTGGTGGAGACAGGCAGTTGTAGAGTAGGTGCCTCCCTTGTTGAGTCTTTGGACTCCCTGGAGGTGTCACACAATAATAATAATAATTATTATTATTATTATTTAAGGATTTCTTTACATATGATTTCGTATACAAATTCATCTGCCACATCAACAAAATTGTCATTTTGTTGATGTGGGTCATTTTGATAAAACTGACATCGGCACTTCTTGCACTAAGTCACCGATATAACATAAAATTCCTGATATATACCCTCAGGGTTGTTTAGGATATTTGGATGGAACTGCATGAAACCTTCACATCATTCCTAACTGCGTATCGACAGTTTTCCTCAAAATTATATTTCATATTTGAAAGCCACTTCTTGGCGAATCAATCCACCTACATCTTGGTCTTCCTCTGGATATTTTCCTGCCAGCCTAGAAAAGAACATTTGCTTTTGCTAATCTTTCCTCAGCCATTCTGTTTAAGTGCTCATACCATCCGAGATTAGCTCTGCTCTCACATTCCGGAATGCTAACAATATGAAGTTCTTTCCTAATATCCTTATTTTTATATGATTCTAGCATTGATACCATCGGTTCACTCCCCTAATCCTTCTCAGGACTCTCATATCTGCGAACTTCAGTCTTTGATTAAGTGCTTTATGTTTAATCCAGATCCCATCCATAAGTTAAAATTGATTTGAACGCAGTCGTGTATACAGCTAATTTAGTATTTTGACTAATTTCTTTCTTATTCCATATGAATTTATTCATCTGACTTCCTACAATACCAGCTAATAATTCTGTTGTCTATTTCCATATTTAATTTTTACAATCTTCACTAAAAATTGGGCCTAAAATAGCTGGAATGTTTTACTTATTCTATAGGTTCACCATTCAGGATACAGTTGATATTTTCAAAGTTTCTGCCTACTTTCACAGTTTGTCTTTTTCTTGCTGATTTCCTTGCCAAAGTAATTGCAGCAGTTATCAGGAAATTCTGCAGACTTGAACTGGATTCATTCAGAAATATAACACCATCTGCATAAAGTGAAGAGCCAAGTTTAACATCAGCAATTTTGATATTAGATTTAACACTGCTTTCCTTCATAATATGATCCAAATAGATAATGAATAACAGTGAAGATAATATGCACGATTGTCTGACACCAGATTTAACATTAAACAACCTTCCCGTACTTCTTTCAATTCTAATTCCCGTACTTCTTTCAATTCTAATTCCCGTACTTCTTTCAATTCTAATTGCTAACTTACAACTCAAATATAGACTATGTGTTGCTCGATATAATGTCCCATTTAAACTGTGTGTGTAGATTTTTCATTGATATATATATATATATATATCAATGTACACCATTGTCTGGAATGGAATGAGCATTCCATTCCCCAATGCTCCCTTCTGTGCCAGTTATGAGAAGCATCATCCAGAATACTCTCTTTCACTCTTGTCCAACCAAAAGAGTACTGACTCACTTTAAATTTTGAAGTTTTGAACTTTGCTTGATTAAAATACTTTTCATAGGTATAGGTTTGTGATATAGTTTTATTTTTGCATAGATGTGCACGTGTTTTGAGAATTTTCGGAAATATTCTTTTGGGATTCGCATTTTCAGCGTTAATCTAAGTTTATGTATACAAATGGTTGACAGAGAGCATACCACAGAATCTGCAACAGTATAATTTGCAGCGCGCTACATTGAATTCCTGAGCAAAGAAGTCCACTTTACTTATCTTGCATTTCTTCCACGATGTGCAATATGAATATGTTTTTAAAGTTTTGTCCCACTTTATGGAGAGATCCACAGCCTCGATTTTTTGAGGGATCGGTTTTAGAAACACCTTTTTTTTTTCTTTTTTTTTTTTTTTTTTGAAGGACCAGCTTTAAAACTGTTATTCCGCAAACCGTCAGCCAGATAGTATACTGGGCCGAACTAACGGTAGTGTTTTAGGAGGCAAAGAGGTGATCTGGAGTACACCTTTTCCGATGCTATTCTGTCATATGCGCTTGGAGGGACATTGCTAAGACTACGACTGGAGGAAGAGTAAACTGAAATTCTTGATGTGTTTAGTAAGAAACTATTATAGTATATTCCATTCTCCTGTCGATTTAAATTCAAATTTAAACCCTTTGAAAAAGATTGAAATTTAAATACTTGGAAAAAATTAAAATACGAAATAAACAAATTAGTATAGAAATGATTCGAGACAATCATAAAATGGTGCGTAGTGTTTAATGACATCCTTCATTATCACAGCAATCGCGTTTTTACTTTATTTTAATTATTATTTTCATGCATGTCTCAGACGTTATTTTATCGAAATAAAATTTAGATAAAATAACGTTAGTTTTGACGTTAAGATGTAAAAAAAATATTATTTTAGCATCTTTACCGCTGTGGATTTTTAG
The DNA here is from genome assembly GCF_054136105.1 of Typopeltis vanoorti. NCBI lineage: Eukaryota > Metazoa > Arthropoda > Arachnida > Uropygi > Thelyphonidae > Typopeltis > Typopeltis vanoorti. Next base: position 141,418,590 of record NC_143556.1, read on the forward strand.
TAAAGGTCACGAATGCCAAATATCAATAAAATGTACGCGGTGAGAGATAAGAAAACAGCATGCGTTCTTATAGACCAACAAAAAAGAACAGAACATGCGCTACAAACATTTCAACGTACGAATTATGTTATATTTAATACTTAAGAAATAAAAATTCTCAACTTAATGAGAGCGAGATTTATGAAAAATGACTGTAATATAAATCTTGACATGAGGATAAGGAAGTTATTTTGCCTCTTTATAAGGCACCTCGATTATATTGAGCAGATTTGGTCCCTCAATTTCAAGGGGAGAAAGTAGCAGGGGATAAATAAGCTATAAGAGTAACAAATTTTATATGTGGATTATGGGATTTATATTATGAGGACAGATTATATGTGGATTAATCTGGTTAACAGAGAAAAAAGGGAATTATATGATAGAGGTCTATAAACTTCTGAATGGGTGTTACAGGATATCACGGGGGCATCCATGGAAGTTGAGTTCGTTCGCAGTCAAGATGGAGATAAGAACTAGGTTTTTCTCTCACAGAGCAGTCAGTGAGTGGAATAATTTGCCCTTAGGGGTAGAGAGTGCATACATCTAGTGTGAATGAATTTAAGGGAAGGTATGACAGCTGGTTTGGGTGATTTATAGCCTCCCTCGATAAGTTCTCGACTCCCTGGAGGTCTCAAATAATAAGAATGATGTAAAATACAAAAGTTTACAGAATAGTATAAATCTACCCTAAATTTAGGCAAGACAAAATATGATTGCTCTCGTCATAGCAAATCCCATAACGTTTTGCTTTATTTCTCCTTTTCAGAGATGAGGCTTCCTTTAATGTGAGGCCATGAACCCCTCCATCCCTAATACAGCACTGATCATCCACAAATAATTAAACTGTTATTAATGACTTTAGCTAGAGAGGTTGAAGCTATCTGTAAAACATGTATCACTTAAAAAAACTGACTTTGCTGCCACGTATTAAATAATACAATGCTTTACATTTAACTGAAGCACTTGTACCACATGCGAAAAAGTAAAAACGAAGATGGCCAGGTGAAGACAAATTCAGTTATTGAATTAAGGCTTCATCTTAAATGGACGCACCCCACGAGAATGAAATATTTGGTTAAACCTTAGACTAATTTATTCTTACAAATATATTAGCTTGCTGTTAAATCGTTAAAATGAGGTTCCTTCAGTTTAAAAGTTTCCTCTTGGATACAACGACCCTACAGGATCTTTACAATTTAACACACGACGAGCATTGTTTCATTAAAAAGACAGACTGACAACCTTCGAAAAGCAAGCGCTTTGTTTGTAGAAGGCTTTCATTCTTCCTACAAGTGTCCTACACATTGAAAGCCCTGCCTAAGGCTGGGCCTCATTCACGAGGTCAACAGTAACAGCTGATGCTATTTAACCATATTTTATAAATGGATTTCTCAGATGCGATCTTTTATTTCGCCAATCTGCTAGTCACATGCTGAGAGAGTGAAAACAGTTAGTAACAAAAACAGAGCAACTGCTTTTGATGTATTCATAAGGAAAAAGAAGAAAAAAGGTGTTTTGAGAAGACGAGTTTTTGGGGGACTCCTCCCGTGTTAGTCACATGCACACTCACATACATAATTGTGTCCCCACCTGTTCACCTTCCTACAGCATCCCACAGCATCTGTAATGTACACAGATTGAGCAACAGACTCACAGGAGTGGCTATAAAAAGAACTGTAGGTGGGTTACGTAAGAGCAAAATCATGGACTTTATTTTATAAGTAAAAAAAAAATATATTTCATTGAAGGGAACAACTAGTAGTTATCAATAACTTAATCACAAGCTGTACATGGACTAAAAAAATTAAATGACGGCTAGGATGCTGCATACTACTTTGTGTGCACAATCTTCTCATTGACTCATTAGCAATCATGGCCCTTCTCAATTCTGTCCCATCACACAAGCAGACTCAATCTAAATATTTAAATATAACTATTGAGAATTTTTTTTTTTTAGAAATGTGGCTATACTATTGTCCCCAAAGTATTTGGATTTACCAAGCGCTACTTGCCCTAAAAAGGCTTGTGACTACAACTAAAGATTTTTTTCTTTTCTTAAGGCAAGCCTACTTAGCCGATGGTATACAAAGATGGAAGGTGTTTTTCTTTCCTCTCTTCCTTCCCTTCCTATCAGCTCGAGTGCTGACTACATTAAACAGGTCAGTGAATATATCAGAGAGATAATTCTAGGAAAGAGGATAAACGATCTTATCGCGCTTAGGTCAGGTCAGATGCTCATAAACCATTCAGCACTTTACAAGTAAAAGGACTTGGATTAAGAATAGGGTATTAACTATCATATATTTACTATATCTCGGACACGATTACACCACATCTGCAATAGAATGAAATTTTGTACGTTCTTCCACCTTCATGGAAAGGAAAAGAGCCATTAAGCGCACTTCTCGAAAGTAAACACTGGATTTGTTATTACCGCCAACATTTAACGGAAACTAGTCAATCTTAAACATTAGGCGATCTAGGATGCGGATTCCCGAATAGGCTGAGGGTTGTCAGTAGTGAGAGATATTTCTTCCTCCCAGAAGACGTTAAATATTTGTTCGGAGTAAGTTGCTGACAATAAACACTAGAAAAAAGCGTGGAGTGCTTATAATTACGTCAATCAAAACTGAGCATGTTCATCATCTACTTTGTCGGCTTTGAGGAAGGATTGAACCAGCATCTTTGGGAGAAACAATACTATCCTCTCAGGATGAGAAAAGGAGGCGGCGGCCAGCAATCTGAGAAACTGGTAGCGTAATATTAAGAAGTAGAGTATTAGTATAAGACTCTAAACGCTGCAAACCGTTATAATAATGCGTGAATTATTATTCTAATAATTAAGCAAAGAGTCAAACTAATTAAAAAATATGTGATCCACATTAGCCTCATTAAATTAGATCAGTTGCATTTCTCCTATGACTTGGTAAATCCAAGAAAGTTAATTTCAGAATAAAATTTATTTGCGTTTTTAATATAGCATTCGTACCCCTAAAAGTAAAATCAAAAATTATTTAAATCAAACAAGAAAATGGAATAATAATTGAATTGTTAACCAAACGTCAAACTGTTAATCCAGATATGAGGTTGAATGAAAAATACATAAAAAGAGATATAAAATTAAAAAAAAAAAGTGAAAGGTCTTGAAGAGACAAGGGCACCACGAAAAAAAGATTTATAATATAAGTTATTATCAACCTTTTCTTAACTTCTGGTGGATTTAGAGGTTGGAAAGGTTTCTTTCAAATGAGAAGAATGACATCTACTCTTCCTTCCTCTTGATTTTTGATCAATTTTTTAAACGTGAACGAGAAATTCCATACTCTGTTTGAAGAATACTGTGCTGTGTGTGGGGGGAGGGGGGGGAGGCGAATTAATCCGTGAGATTTAACGTTTTCTATTAAATTAATCGGCAACGAAACTATAATACTTAAAAACGAGGTTTGTTTCTTGTGTGCGCTCAAGCATATGCATTTACTCCATTACATATGATGAATATACCACAAAAATGTTAAAATGTATTTTAACATTTTAACCGCATTTAGCCTTCATTAATCATGTTAATGTGTTAGTAACACTGGCACACCACCGATTTTCCCGCAGTCCATAGCCTTGCCGGATTAGTTGTTTTGTGTAACAACGGATGTTAGGTAATAATAATTGGTCAGAAGATTCCATTAATAGCATGGTTAACCCTGTTTGCTTTCACAACTAGAACATGTTTCGAGTAATTGGGCGAAAATTCTTTTGTCGATCCATTTTAAGACTTACTCCTGCCAGATGGTCTTAGTTCATCTGAAAGTCTTGTGAAAAATTTAAAAACTTTTCGTAACTTATTTCTAATCGGTTGTTCTCAGCCACTTCCTTAGCCAACTGATATGCTCTCTCATTTCTGCAATTCCAGTACAGCTATCCCAACAGAGCTCAATTTCCCATCAATCTACAATTAGAACCCTTTCTAGATTTCTTGCTTGTTCTATTAATGCCAAGTGGTTTTTTCATGCTCTCTGTAGTGATCCTACTGTCACTGGAAATGATTAAAGTCTTTTGTTGAATTCTAATTCCTGGAAAAAAGTAGACCGCAGCTGTGCTGTCAGATTTAATTATACGGACAGACGGGAGTGAAATTTAAAGCCATGCTCTACTACTAAGGCTAAGATTTAGATTACAAAGTGAAGCGGAAATGTGTACATTTTGAAATCGAAGTTGGCATTTCCATTCTGTCTTGTGGAAGTAATTTCATTGTTTAGGTAGAATTTTTACGTTTTTAACAATCCCTATTCAATTGGTAAAAAGACGATGTCTCGAAACAGAGCGCTTCCGTGTCCTCTAATTATGAATATGATTACAAACAGTTGGACCGTCAATTTCGTTGATTGCTCCTGGGCTTTAGTCTCCAAGTGGGTGCACCATGCGTCATCAATGATAAAAAGGCTTCCATATATATGTCTTCAGATATCGTTGCCATAATCTCCAATTTAGCCTCGATTTCTCTAGAAGACTTTTTTTTTATTGATTTATTTGCAAGCTTTTGTGAAAGTTGGATTTAAAGCTAATAATTACTCCCTAGTGTTTAATCTCACCGACTAATTTCCCCGCTCAAGAAAATCATTGTGTGTGGTGATAGTTTTATTGGGTACATGACATAATCTTACGACGAAACTCTTGTATGATTAAATGTTTCACTCGAACTCAATATGGAAAAGGTTGATTGTGGGCACCATAATCGGAAAATCTGAATAATTCAAAAACGAACCACTTTCGACTCGGGTTATTTTAGTAGAGTTACTTTAATAGAGGAATCGAATGACATGTTAGTACTACTGTTTTCATTATTTCACCTGTAACTACATGAAGTCCTTAACTTATTGCTTGACTCTACCCAATCCACTATATTTTTGTCTATTTACTGTGCGTGCTACCCACACAGTAAACGGTTTGCCTGTCTTGCAAGCAAACCGTGTTTAGCTAGCTCGCTTTCATCAAAAAAAAAAAAAAAAAACTATTATAGTGACTTCTCATGGCTTACCCAGATTCGAACTCAAAGAGCACACGTACCATCGTCCTTCCGACTGGGCCACATAGGCGCAGTTTTATTATTCCATTTTATATTTAATCACGATATCCCAAGCCAGCACTGTGTGTACGAATGAAATGGTGAAGGGCAAACTCACGAAACATGCAATGGCCAAGGCGTTTGATTGCTTTAAGTAAGAGGATCATTTCCAATTTATTTTTCAAGCGACACACTCAAGCGACAAAAATGAGTTTCGGAAAGTTAAGGTTACTGTATAGGAAGTGAAGGCCATCAAAATACGAGTGGAACTGGTTTCCACCCTCCCTTCTTAATGTTTCGTATAATTCAGATAAGAAATTCTTTATGAATATTCTCCTAAGCATCTTGGATTAAATAATTGGCGTTTCATACCTACCTACTACTACTGTTCATGATGGGGGTAAAAATGTGGTTTCGGCTAGTCAGTGGCTCTTTCGATCCCCTCCCCACCTCTCTTGCTGCTATTCTGTGCGATGTCATTACGACTAGAAATGCCATCATGTCGGGATGTTTACAATAAAATAAATTTTCTGCTTGAAAAGTAACTCTCTGATCTACCTGCAGTCCCATTCACTGCAGGTAGACTAAGGAAACTCGTAGAGCCAAGCTGAAAGCGTGAATGGTTTCAGCTTGGCTGCTTGTTTAGATTACACCAAACCAACTATAAGGAAAGTACAGAGTGGCTGTGAATGGTCTGAGATCTCTGGCGGGATTGCATGCGGAATCGTTGCCACAAATTTTCTCTTTATTCTACTACTAGAAAGTCACCGTCCCACGCAAACCGTATTTTGCACTTCCTGTAATTTTACGCAGAAATGTTCCTCAGAAAGAGCCAATTTAAAAAATACTATTCGATATTATTGATCTTCTTTGTTTACATCTGTGCATGGTAAAGATTAGTGTCATTCGTAAGGAATGTTTGTGAACAAGCATTTTTATGAAGTGATTCCACCAAACACCACTGTTCTACTCCTTCTTGTAGGTTGCACATCAAAGTTTGAAGTGAAATTTCTATATTTGACTTTTTTTTCCCCTTTAAGAAATCCGATTTCGAATCACGGAATTTGCAATACCGAATTTCCTTAGCTGATGAAATATGATTCTTTAAAGATTGTATTACGAAGTCTTGAATATTAACACCATGCCATTAAGGAATCAGCCTAAACATCGTCAGAATACGACTTATAGGAGCAGTCCAAGATTGCATCTCTTTAAGTTGATGTCCACTTGCATATTAAATATTGCGTCATTTAAGAGAAAAGTAATTTTTATTTTATTTTAAATTTGCTTGCCATAACAGTGAATAATTTTAAATTTCACACTTCGCTTTTTAGAGATTATAGTGTATATGCGGTGGTGGTGGTGGGGATTCACACTTTAAAAATACCTTCAATCGTTTAAATTGAGCCTTAAAGAAAAACTGAGTTTTGGGCATTACATAAATAAAAATATAATAGATATACAACAAAATTCCATCCATATTTTCTCCGTAGCGTGGGCTCAATGAATCGTATTTCGATATTAAGAGTTATCCTGTTACTCATTCTGCCCAGGCCTAATATATATATATAATGATATAGTCACCACTTTGGCAACCCAGCTCTGAGCGCGTATCAACAGCACACTCGTCGATCAAACTGTTTGCACGTCACACAGCATCTGTGTGATTTTTGCAGCATTTCCTTCCTTCTTATTCACGCTTTTCCTCTCTTCCCATCGTTACTGCTCGTGATGGTTTACAACCTGATTAAAAACTTGATTTAAGTGACGTCATGTCCCCCTTCACTTCCTGCAATGATAACAGTGGCGTCGCTGCTTTCTTCAACGATGCTATGAAGTTAGTTTAGGATTGCGATATTCAGAACCGAGTTATTGTGCTCGCAATATCTCCAAGTTCATTCAGCATCATTAGCACATACAAATTAAAATCTGTGCGAACTGTTATTACTGTTACTTTTTAAAGGTCATTTTGCCTTTGGTTTCGTAACGATTTTTTAGGTTTTGTTAAAATGTTTACTTGATGAATAAAGACCCGTTTTAATTTTCGCTCAGAGTAGTCCATGATAGCAAAACTTTGTTCGGGCTGTTTACACACATAAACAGGGAATGCGCGTAACCTATTTCGATTTTCAAAGGGTGTTACCAAATAGCTAAAACAGGATGTGAGTAGATGAGCAGAAGGAAAGTCGCATAAGTTCGTTTCTAAAAAGAAAGTTGAGGAGCCCTTTGAAGCTGGTTCTCGATTTAGTCGATCCTTGGTGCAGGTAAGACTTTTCATACAAAATCAGATTGGGTTTTTAACCCAACAAGTTCAGAGCACTCGAACTTAGCATACAAAGGATTAGTAATATAATATAGCCTCAGGTTGTCTGCCGTATTTTCCTCTCCCTTTCATCCGCCGGTTAAAAATTGCAGTAACCTTCCGCCAATGATGAAACTTTTAGACTAGCAGTCAAGCGAGTCTTAGAAAAAAATAATGGACGACCTGCGCACATCTAGAAATACTGAAGCGAGAGATAAGTTAGTCGGGTTGCACTTGAAGTCTACATCGAACTTGTTCGCCTCAAAGGAAAAAAAAAAATCTTTGATGTGATGGTTCTCAAGTTAGCTGAAACTTTGGTGCTGGATAGCAGGTCCAACTCCTTTAGAAATTTGTTTCTTTAACTCTCATAATCCAGGAAAATCGATTGTAAAACCCCGTTTCATACAATAATAGTAGTTAAATTTGGGCACACGAGATGATATATCAGTGGGTCTGCCTTCATCTAGTCAGGAATTGTCGGTTAGCTAACTTCAATTACCGATTAACAAAAGTTAGGACTAATGAGTTCAGCTTATTGCCTTTCGAAAAATAAAAGCATTTGGAAGATTTTTATTTATGTAACTGTCCTTCACAATGTACGTCACTGCTCCCCTCCCTCCTAATGTAGGAATCCCCTCACTTTCGATTTGTTCGACACTGATGGCTGAGTTTATCATCTGCGTAAGGTACTTGACGCCGTGTTTTCTTAATAACCAGCTATGCTAATATGTACGTGGAAGTGTAAAAACGAAGGTGCTCTGAGGTAATTCAGCCTTGAAAAGCGTTTCATTTTCCAGTTTTGGATTCTCGTTCATTGATAATTTGATTCGAGCAACAGGAATCAAGTAAAAGGCAGTAGCCGTGGAATTTCGTCATGTGACGAGTCGCGACGTAGTTTTTATTTTTCTTTTCAAAGTGTTAGTTGAGACAGTAAACAAATTATGCCGCAATCTCATCGTTTACTTTCCGATCCTACATCGCTGGACTCCAATTCCGTTACCTAAATTCCGTTACGCTATGCACTGATATTCAGACCTGCCTCGTATTTATACAAACTATCGCACATAACATAAAATATTTCTTTGAAAAACCAGAAAAAAAAAAATTCCGGTTCAGTAATATTTTTAGATCCATGCTTTCTGTTCTTACAAATTGACAAATTGATATGCCCACCCAAAAGCGTAATTGATTAAAAAAAAAAAAAAAAAAAAAATTGAGAAGTTAACATTCTATTTTCCCGTATGATTATCCTTCCCCCTCACATACGCACTCTTCTACACTGCTGATCCAATTACAACATTTTTTTTTTTCCAGATTGGTGGATTGCTTAAGACGACGCCAATGCAGCTAAGCCTAGACGAGTATCTGTCAGTAAATCGTAGTTAGCGCATGAAAAATCTTCCATTTCGGGAGGAAATACTCTGCCACTTGCATATGAAACTACTAATTCATGTTAGTCCAAACGCCTTTATAAATGTTCCTTTCCTACTACGACGGGGAATCGAAACTCAAATCTTCCCATTCAAAGAGAGCGGTCGCAACAAAGCACGCTTCTCTTCCATTACTGAGATCGGAGCTCACCTCTCTTCTCTATAAATGATCTACTGAGTATCTAATACACCTCGTGAGGTAACAGCTCAGCTTAGATTTAGAATACGACTGCTACAGAAGAATGAGTGAAATAGAAATAAGTAAAATGATTTCTTTGGATTAAAAAAAAATTGAAGAAAACTGATCATATAAAATATCGCTACAGATGACATTACTGCAGTTAGCACAAAGCTTCTCCGCTAGGCGTATGTGGAAGTAAAATATACCAACTACAGATAACAATGAAGTCTGAGGAATACGAGATTATGGAAATGAATCACAGTTGAATTTGGAAAGCAATAAATACTCCTTGTTGGTATGTTTTTAAATCTAAATATTAGTTTCTTCTAGATTTTATTGTCCACACAATTCACTCCCCATACTTAAAATGGCATCACTTCAAAACATGCAACTTACGTTACGTTTTTTCGGATTATATTTTCCTTATTTTTATTTATTATTCCCCCCCCACACACACAGATCCACCTTTCAAATTACGGATGCATATTGTGTATAAGTGAATGCAGTATATATTTTAATTTATTTTTGGTAGACCATTTGATTTTTTTAAAAAAAAACTTAATTTATCAAATAACAATTCCTCCTCTCATCTTTTGGAGAAGAAATAGTGAGAAGAATATAAACATTGGATTGGCTTTGAGTTTAGAAGACGTGCTTTGTTGATCCTCAACACGTAATGCTCAACAGATATAGCATTACGAATTCGTTTCCAAGGGTCAAATTCTCAACCAACATTTCGATTTGAATGAGCCTGGACTTAAAGGGAAACATTTTCTGAGAAAATAATCCGAGAAGCGATGCTCTGAAGATTGCTTTCTCTGCCACTACAAGAATATTCTATTTTGCTCTAAGTTGTCTAGACAAGAGTTTCTATCGGGCAGCACGGTTTTGTACACCCTTCAATTTCCGAGATCGTGCTCCTTGCGAATTTTTCTTTTTCCGGAAGTCAAGATAGTATCGAAGGCAAAACATTTAATAACATCTTCGATTCACAAAACAGGATTAATGCGATTTTTTCCCTCTTCCAACAATGAACGCTGCACTCATACCATACTCCGGTCACGAGGAAACAACTTCGAAAGAAAAGCACGAAATCGCAGAAATGTCACCATGCTGGGGGAAATCTCACATATCGTTACGCTTTATATTATTATTGTCTGATAAATTCATAATTCTGAAGTAAAATATGAAGGATTTCTGCATGATAACTATGACTACCAAAATGTTGATCAAATCAAATATTTTCAATGTCGATTTTCTTTAACCAGTATTCTAAACCAGTACAAGAGCAGTGCTAGAAATCTTGTGTACAAGTTCGACATCCCTTCCACGAATAAAAACATTGCTTTGAATGGAGGTCTGCTCTATTTTCTGTAAGTATTGTGGAAAAAATTACTTTCCTGAAAAGCGATTTGGCCTAAAATTTCATTCGTTACTCTATTTAAACATCAGGATTAGAAAAGTTGCATAAAATATATTTTTTACATACACCTGTATATGAGCGTCCATAAATACGAGATCCTAAAACTAGTTTTAGTGATATCATTCCTATAAATCGCCACTTCTATGACCACCTTTCCCTTCGTGATTATTCCCTTTCAAGTTTGCGACGAAAGCTAGTTTTGCAGCTTTCAAGGTTACTTTAAGCAAATAATCACGTCTGTTAACTCCGTGGACATATTTAGTGTGATATAAAAATAGAAAACACATCGCTGTGAACAGATTTTAATGATTTTCCTTATAAGCTGCCAGTGTACTTGAACAATAGACCTGAAGTGTCGAATGGTTTGTCCCCATTCTTTCTTTTAAAGCGTGCTTAGTCCCACTGCTTAAGATTGAGGCCACCGCCATACCCTGATAATGAGAACATACAGTATACAATGCTCAAGTAACCAGAAAAAATAAATTCAAAACAAGGAATGCAAACTCCAACATATTTTGAAAATTCGTTACCTCCATATGATGCTGTAAATTTAGCACAGACGCATGAGTGAAGCCTCTTTATGCATACTACAGGCTTTGTTTTCATATTTTAGCTATTTTTAATGAATTGGCTGAACTTAATAGTAAATATACAATAATCAAAAGTAATTTGAATATTTAATTTCCTTTGCAAAATATAATTTATCATATCTGTTCTGCAAGTTCTGTTATACCTACCCAACACAATGCGGCGAAATTGTGATTAATTGAAATTGCGTTAAGATTAATTACAATATTATAGTAATGCTCGAACCACTTTTATAGAATTGTTTGGAAATGTGAAGATACTACGATGTTTACAAATTAAGTTATTATTTGCAACCACCTGATGGAATTCGACTCATCTAGAGAATCATGTAGTAATTAAGTTTTACTTCAATCATAGATTTTTTCGCAGTGTAGCTAACCATTTTTAAGCGAAAATTTTATTCTTTACATGCCTTCAAGTAATCTGAAAAAAAAAGTAACATTTGATATATCGCTTCAATGGTTTAACTAAGCTTTATGAATAAATGTTCGAAACGTGGAATATTATTTGAAGAAACACTCGATTTGAGTTTGGCAAACAAGTTTTACAAATGAAGTTAATGTTGCTTATTATTCTGCTCGAACGCTTGGCATGTGGAAACAAAAAAAAAAAAGTTATCCATTATGGTTAGCTAAAGCTTCAACTTACATTGTCTAGCAGAGCGAAAAACCACTTTCAACAGATCATTCAACTGCCTGCGATGAGATAATAAACAAAATTTATTTATTCGGGAAGACACACACACACACACACACACACACACACAAAAAAAGAAATATCGAAGTTCTTAGTTTAGGGAGAGTGTGCGATAATTAAAGTCATTCACAGTTAAAAATTAGTTTCATGAATCTATAAAAATGTATTTAACGCTCCTCCTCTCTCCCTTCGAGCGCTATTTTCATGTTTTTCCATGAATGCATGAGTATCACGTTTAAGAGAAAAGCAGTCTATTTTTAAACTAACACTTCACCTTAAATAATAGTATTGAAATGACCATGAAAATAGTAAACCGAAGAAACCTGTCTTACCTCATCTTGTTTCGGATTACATGACGAGTCCCTGTTCCAAGTTTATCTGCAATTAACAAGTCGCCACTTTCTCCCCTGTCACTTTCATTCACCGCCACCTCACAGCTTCTGTTTCTGTGTGTGTGCGCAACACAATCGCATGCTGCACTCTTCTCGCTCGTTGAGGCTTAACCCCCACTACGACTTCGTCCGACAAAAGTGTGCTGTCGGCACGCACGAGGCCAACCTCCCGTGATTACGAGAAAACCCGGAGTATACACTTGCCCTACACACATACATACACGCGTGTGCACATACACCAGTGGTGCCGTAAAGCTGTCGTCATCAAGCACTATCCAACACGCAACAAGAGCACGCAACACTGGTTAGGCTTCCTCATTACTTTCTTCATTGGCATATACGAGGGGATTCCAAGGTCTGGGAGCTTGGTTGGCAGCACCTTGGCGAACTCCCAAAAGTGTCCTCTCAATATTCTCTTTCCTATTATATTCTCACGTCACGGTTCTATAAGTCCAAGATGTGATTATAATTATCGTCATTAATTAGCGAGATGAACAACACGTGGAGTAGAATTCTGACTCATGCTAAATGTCGTTTCTCATTAAGCGGATAAAGGTGAACTCGTTGCGTGTAATTTCTTTAAGTCTTGACTACGAGTATTCATGATGGCAGGTTCAAAGAGAGTCATCTAATTAACCCATTTTCAGCGCAGAATCTGCAATTAATTGGATTTCTTTATACAGAGAATAAGTTGAAAGTACATTGAAAAACCTTTAAGAAAGGAATAAATAAACGTTTCTCCCTAAGGTTTCGTTATTTCTGACATTTAAAAAAAATACTCTATGATTAATCTCCATTGAAGCAAATGTGCACATCAAAATTATTATAAAAGTGATTTTCTTTTTTTTTTCACCAGCTTTACTATTGAAACATCTGTCTAACTGGAACCAAAAAAGTAATATATCATATGACCTTACAAAAAAAAGTAGAGAACTATTTCAGCAGCCTGATTACTCTTCATAAGAAAGTTGGTTTCTGTCGCTTCGCTTCCAGTAGGATTATGTATGCACATTTTACTACTGTAGTAAAAGTCTCATTTCATAGATGAACGTGTACACGCTACGCGATTCTAAATTAAACCGACTACCATGATAATTAAATAAGCCATATGGGAAAAAAAAAGTTCGCTATTTGATTGCGGAGTTGTATTATCTGATCCTTTGATCTGCAGATTTTGAAGAGCAACTGCAGATCTAGGATTGGCTTGCTGGTGGATTGGAATAATAAGCACCTGAGGCAACGAGGCTAGTATAGTGTGGAGGTTAATTCCCCCATCGGTTCGCTGTTTTTCACGAAACTTTTTTTTTCCCAGAAATTTTTTTTTAAATTTCCAGAAGAAAAAAAAACATCACTGCCATAGGAGGTTGAGAATCTCGTCTTCACTCACCTTTATAATGAAAGACGTTATTCCAATCTACTTTCTTACAACTGAAGGACAAAAAATACGTTGTCCTTGCAACCCCGTTACTGACGCCCAGTTAAAAGTAAGCAAGGTCAGAAAATTGTAAGCCTATCGTATATTTTAGTACTATGGGGTGGGTTAAGGGTTAGATAATCCGGAAAGTTTCCTCCAAGCCAAATACTTTTTAAAGCCCTTCAAGCCTCCAATAAAGCACGATGGGAGTTTAACACCAGAAATGAAAACCATCTGCCTTCTAAAGATGTTCGCAAACACCCATATCGCAAGGATTCAACCTAACAGACTGCTCGAAAAGCGGAAAAGCAATCTTTTCCAGGCCTTTTAAAAAGTCGACTTAAAACAGAAAAAAAATATTTCCTGAAAGGGCCTTGTGTTATAACTAGTCTCGAACTGTATGAAGAAATTCGAAATATAACATATTAATTCCAAAAGAAATGAGTAATCTATTAAAATATTAAATTTTATGAAGTTCAATAATTTAAAAGGGCCTCGGTCATTTCTTGACACTTTCGAATAGCCTGTTAATCCAAAACTATATAACAGTTTTCGATAAACTGAAAACCCTACTTAAAGTGAACTGTTAACAAAAACAGATTCACCTCGCCAGATCAACTTGAATCTGCAAGTTTTACAGCTGGAAGGGGGAGGGGGGCGATAATTGGTTTAAAGATTTATGTTGTTTAAATATTTAAGATTTAAATTTTAAAATATTTAGCACTAAGTGTTTTATTTTATTTTAGTATAGTTACGAACCTTTTCTAATAAAAATCTTGTAAACATTGATTACAAAACTGTCTATTTTTTATTTGTAAGGGAATTAATTATCATTATATTCATTTAAAAAAAACCTTAATACAAAGTAAGCATTAATTCCATTTTTGCAGCATACATATTGAATAAAAAATGATTAATGTTATACAAATTGCAAACAGATATGTTAATGTGCATTTTCTGATTGTTATGGTAGTCACTGTTTTCAGTAAACATGCACACGCACACCAGAGTAATATTGCAGTAACTTTACGACGAACATCGAGAGAAGAGCGGTTGAATGCTTGAAAAGATTACGTAGCTGAGAAGAACATATCCGATCTCTAGAAGAGTCTTCAAATTATCTAATTAAATCTCTGAAGTTAAATGACTTGGCTGAAATGCCCAAATTGTCTGAGACGCCTGACAAACGCCGAAGCAGGTCGCCTCCTAGAAGTGGAACCTGGAAATCATAGCGAAGTAGACAACTGAGTTACGTTGGCACTCCCAGCAGGGTTTATTCTATCGCTAATTCAGCTAAGCAGAGTGAGGACCCTCTCTCGCCGAGGAAGGGACCATGGAGCACTCCTATGACTGACCTTCCTCTTGGGTGATGACAACTCAGTCACTCCAACGCCTGCAGAGTAACTTCGATCATCTCCATGAGGAGACCAGCCACTAGATCAACAAGGAATTGTTGAATGAACGTGAACCAAGCGGCAACCTGCTGGAGTAGTAAACTTCTTACTGCAAATGAGATAGCATATCTATCCCATTTGCAGTAAGAAGTTTACTACTCCAGCAGGTCTGAATATGCATCGACGAGAACAACACGTTGCCACCTCTGCGACTCCTTCTGCAACTTTAATATTTCGTTCAACATCAAATTATCAAAATGCCTTCGTCCAGCCGGAACCATCATCTCAGAGACACTTTGTCTATTCATAATGTCAACGAGCTTTATCACCTCTATCGGTACTGGTGTTCATCGCCTTACAAAACATTCTATTGCGATTAATGCTGAAATTGGTATTGAACGTGCAAAGGTACGATGGGCTGCTGAAGATAAACATCTCCTTGTCTTCTGTGAAGCGTCATTAGGAGCAGAAGGTATAGTAAATATTAATGAAATTTTGGCAGAGGATCTGACTAAGCGAACAATAGCAGCAATCAGGTCGCATTATAAATTACCATCCTACAAATAACTGGTGATGCGAATGCAGCCCTCTGTGTTAGAAATTCCCACAAGAGCAGGTAATACCGCCATATCTCCTACTCTGTGGTTATTATTTTCTTAGTAACCATCTCAAGAGAGGAGTAGGATTAGTAGTATGCTACTCCAAGCTTCTTCAAGGACGTCTTGCAATATTTCGAGATCAACCTCCTCTCTCTCTCTCTCTCTCTCTCAAGAGTCACAGGATTTTAAGGAAAATTATTAGAATGTCACTCAGCGAAGTATCTATCGCAACTCAAATGAATCATTTTTAGAGTCAGAATGTGATGTGCCAAGAAATATATCCACCTTCTCAGTAAAATATCATTCTACGTCACCTGTTCGATTCAGGTAGAAAGAGAGCGAAAGCGTCTTTAAGAACAAATGTAAGCATTACACAGAAGTGCAAGGACGATACCGGATGGAACATCTCCTTTTCCCTCTCCAAGTGAGATGCATGAGGGGTTTACCTGCTTGTCAAGGATTTTATCTTCCACTCCACACCATATCTACCTAATTTAGTCCTTCATTCTATCTCAAAGTTCATTCCATAAACAAAACTCTTTCCATTATCTTTCTTTTGAAGAAATAAAGGATTCACATCCAGCTATTTCATCAGTCGCGGGACCAGACGTAAAAGCCACAGCAGTAAAAGCTGCGGCTTTTACTGCTGCGGCAATGAAGACTCTTTACACTGGTTTTTCAATAAATTAAAGAACAAAGGGAAAAATCATATGATAACTCAAAAAATGAATTTTTATGTTATTCAATGAAAAGCAGTATTCAGTAACAAATGGGAACATGAAGAACGGCCTAAAACGAGAGATCAAAGTAACTGTCAAAGTGCCTCCATGAGAAATGAGGTCATACCTCACAGGAATAGCACTCACAACGATGGTTCACACGTTTATGATGGTGTTCAGGTGCTCGGTAGGTAATCACAACCATTGCTCCTGCATAACTCACTTAAATCCTTCAAGTTGTCGAGAGGTGTTGAAAGCAGCAACACATCTAACTAGAGCATCCTGGACATGCTCAATAAGATTAAGGTCAAGACGCCTGGTTGACCAGTCTATACATGCAGTAATCGTTTCTTGAAGATATTGGTTCACGAACTTCGCTCGATGAGGAAGAGCATTATCATCTTGTAGGATCAATATGTTCCCTATGACACTACATACGGACGAACATAGGGGTTCAGGACCTCGTCTCTGTAAGTTTCAGCATTCATGTTTCCGCTAGCAAGCACATACAGATCGGTGCATCCACCCAACGAGATACCTTCCCCAAACTATCGCATCACCTCCATCATAAGCGTCCCTTTCACGGATATTAGAGGATGATAACTTGCCACTGGGTTCTTTCCAGATCAGGTGTCATTTTGTAGAGCAAATCAACACTCGTCTGTAAGCAATTCCGAAACTCTACTGCTATTGGGTCCAGTTGACGTGGAGTCTGACATATTTCGAAGATTCTCTCCTGTGGCATGTAGATAGGATCATGCAATCTACTAGTCGCCAATTATGAAGTCTTCTGTGCACAGCAGAAGCAGACACCTGTATTTCTGTATCCGACACGAGGTCAGATCGTAAATGATTAGCGGTAATACTCTTGTTTTGCGAGCAGATAATCGGAGAGATCGGTCATCTACTATGGTTGTAGCTGGTGATGTTCCTTCAATATCTCCGGAATACTGTGCGACTGTTGGAATTGATTCCACAGTCTGTGAACCATAGAACCGCTCACATGCAGCCATTTGACCACCTCCGCCTTATTTTGATGGCGGAAGTGGTCAAAATGGTGGCGAGCCGACCATGATGGCTCGTCACCTGAATTCATAGGTTAATTTATGTCTTGTTGCCATATCCAATAATTTTGCTATCACAAAATGTCCTGTTCTCACTCCAGACACAAAATGAAAAACAACTCGCAAACGCCCCCTTTTATAGTGCGCTTCATTTAAATATACAGCTACAGCACCCTTTATTTGTACATGATAAGCAGAGGGCATCACTTTTAACTAATGTACCTGGTGTACAGATGTTTTCCCCCTTTTCTTTCCAAGGTATCGTGATTTTTTTCTTTGTTTCTTAAGCTGGAGATCAGTGTAATGGAACTAATTGTGTTTACCAAATGTATATCATCGTATCGTTGCCAAGCTCTTCCAAATAAGAAAAATACATCTGCACCCTCTGACTTCCTTCCAGTTACAGCTGTTTCTGCTTTCTTTCGTCTTTTTCATAAAATGTTAGCTAAACGTTTTCAGCCATACATCGAGCATGATTACAGTTTCTCTCTTCTTCATCTGCTTCTCTGGGCCTACGTTAAGAGTTTGACAATGTCTCCCTTCTACTTCTGTTGCAGGATGTCCAGAAACTGTGCTCGCTTTCCTATGTTTCAGAGATTTATTCTACAAATTCCCATTACTCTGGGTTCCAGATCGACGTCCATCCCACCATTTTGGGGTTTTCATCAAGGAGACCTTCTTTCTCTCTTGTTTTCTTCAAGTGCATCATTTATGAATTTCTTCACTCTCTCTCTTCCAAGCCATGTTGGCTACTTACTTGGGACAACCACAGTTAAATCTATAGTTTGCCTATAATCTTACCGTCAATATCTATTAAAGGAGCTTACTGGAAATGCTCCACCAAGCAATCCAAGTCTTCCCAATGTGAAGCCTAGACATCAACGTGACAAAGTTGAATACTCTTTCTGTTGGCCCCTCAGGTAGAGACAAGAAAACGAAGGTGGAGAACTTTGAGTATTTCCTGCATGGCATATCCTTGTATTCTGTTTCGATTCTGGAGGGGGAAATTCCTTGCTGATCTCTCTGACAGGCCACTCCCCTTTCCCATCCATTATAGGATATTTTCTCTCTTCTTTCCGAAAATCCCCACTTAAACCTCAACAGCGGATTTTCAATCTGAATTACTTCCTTCTTTCGAGACTCTACCTCAGGTTAGTCCCAGGTAAAGTCTCTCTCTCTCTCTCTCTCTCTCTCTCTCTCTCTCTCATTCTCTTTATTTCTTTCAGTGCGCCTTCCCGGATGAATGTAGCTGTTCTCTCAGCAGTTCACTCTTGGTTACGTCTTCATCACAGTGTGCTATTAGCCTTTTCTAACACGCTACAGTAAATCATGAAGTTCATGAATTCCCTCGTTCCTATGCTTAGTGTCTAGATTTATGCCTACCCAGACTAAAGAAAATTGCTTTCTCCACTTCAGAATCATATCATACCCACTAGGCTATCCGCGCGGTTAGCCTAGTGGCTTTGCGCTTCGCAACCATATGCCTGGGGAAGGAGTGTCCTAGGTTCGATTCCCGTCGGAGACGTGAGGAGCTGAAGGATCTTTCTCAGCCATAGCCAAGTTAGCCGGTCTTGGGCGCGGGTAGTAGGGTTTTTTCCGTCAGTTTATCTGGTGTTTTTCATCCCGCAAGCAGGCAAACCGGCCCCGTGAACACACAGGGATACAGCCAAGAATACCTTGAGGCATAGGAGTGACCATTCTATCCTCGTATTTCGGTTACGAAATCCAAGCATGCTTGGAAGATTGTGGCCTTAAAGGCCTGTTAAAGCCATTGGGATAGACTTCAGAATCATATCTTGCTGATTCTAGGACTTCATGTATTGAATGTTTATCGATATTCCTCGGGATGGGTGCTGGATGGAAGGACACCGATTACAATTACCTCAGCTGAACAAAGGAAATGGGCTTTAATGCAGAAACATTCAGTCGATGGAGCTACAGTACAAGAATCTAAACATGTTCCCTCTCAAACATCTCATTTCTGTTGAGATGGACAGGACTCGCCTCCTACCTGGATTTGAATATATGATAATTAAAAATATTTTTAATTAAAACAAGAAGCAGTGCTCTGTTGGCTCGCGTTCGTACAACTTTGGGAAGACGTCATGACAAGAAAGCAGAGCAGGCTGTTACAGTGTAAAATCTTTTGCTCATGTTACTCAATGTTGTTATCGCACACAAATGAGTAGGTGACAAAAGACACGATGCATTAGTGAGGGTTGTAGAGAATACGTTAAAAACAACAGTTAGATAACAACTATAGAACCTCGCGATAGAACTAACATTGGATGGAGGAAGCCTGATCTTGTAGTAAAAAGAAGAAATAAATTAATCGTAATCGATTTACACGTTTACAGGTAGATATTATCCTTCACAGCACCGTATGGTGACGTTCGGTGCGTCAATCCACCAACGGGTAGCACTTACAGTTGACACTCTCTGCTTTCCTCTCAGTATAGTATCACTGGTTGTTGGCCTAGAACGACCCAATTTGTCAGCAATTTGCCAAACAGATAGGCCTGCAACATGGCATCCTATCACAATGTCTCTTTCAAACTCTGCCAGTACCTTCTCGCAGCTATTTCACCCGGGCAAAGTTGCATGCGTCGCAAGTCGAAGACGATTTGTATATGTACTGCTTGGAAAGAATTCAACGGACAACTCCATGGGCACACTGTATGTGATTATATGATGACATATTGTTTAAGAAATACTTTTTCTCGGTTATTACTGCTACTGAAGGTGAGAAAACCCTTTGGCTTTTTTGAAAGAGTATAATATCTTCCATTGCACAAAGATATACATGCAGATGCAGTATCGAGTGAGGTGACAGCAGAATGTATGAATGATTTGATGGAAATGCTGAAAATGCATCCACAGGATTCGACAAAGCGTTACAAGAGATTGGTAGCAAGATAGTACTGCTGGAGGAATATTCGGATGGAAGGTTGACAATTAACATGTAGAGCAGTTGGTGGAGGCGGTGGAATATCTCGCAAATTAAGACCTTATAGGGCTAGTAATACAGACAGTTGCAGAAGCAGGAGGAGAAAAAACCTGAAGAAAAGCCAATCCTCTCAAAAATGCTTACACGGAAACAATTGTAAGAGACATTTGCCTTTGCTAATTAAGGCAGTTCGACTGTTTTAGGAAATTTATCCCAACATATAGAGATTTAGCAAGCTGGACAGAATGATCCACGCAATGCTTGCTACAGAGAAATTATGCAGGAAAAAAAAGGGTAAACTGCGCATGTGAGTTGGGCGTAGCGTACAAAATTTTAATGACTTCCATTCCTACTGTCTACTCACTCTTGATTATAAGCCTTGACTTTCCACAAATTATGCACACGGCGAGTCATCCCCTTTTCAGTTCCTAAATTTGAAGAATTCGTTGTTATGGACCTAGCCTCCCTTATCTTCTCTAATGAGTATTCCCATTAATAAAGCAGTTCCGTCGAAAATTACTCTTCAAAGGTGATTATTTTCCAATTACTGGTTACTGATTACTTTATATTAGTTTACTGGTCACTGCAAAGAACTGTACGGATGTCATTACACGTATTTATTACAAACTATACTGCATAGAGTAATTTTGTTAGAATTCGTATATCGTATCATTTTACTATAAAGAGTAAAATTCGTTAAAAGTATAATGAAACATTTATTTTAGTATTGAGTCATGGTTAAATATTAACATATTTAATATTGTTATATATTTAATTTAGTTAAATATTAACATATTTAATCTATATATGTTAAGACATTGACCCTGACTTAAGCAAAGAAATGTATCTTTTTCAGGCTTACAAGCATGGAGTAAATTCCGCAGAATAATACAAGTACATGCTAAAGCAACAGAAACTCTCAACTGGCTCTACGTTTTAATGTAATGAGTTCCTATGTTCACTTCAGAATTATGCCGTATGGCACTAGTGATGTTTCATGATGCAGAGCGCAAAATGTTTCCTCAAGCAACGCTATCTTAGGCTGCAGCACCACAACCCACCAGATGTTGACACCTGTTGATTTCTTGCACTGTCATTGAAAACTTGTTATAGCTACTTGTAACATAGTTTATTGAATAAACTATATTATAAATAGCCATAAATATTACAAACTTCATTGTACCATCTCTTTCTCTCTACGCATTTGTAACTTTCCTTACCTTAAACCTTATACTGTATTTGTATCTTTATATATCAGTGAGACAGGACTCGAGATATATACCTCTCTTGAACATGAAGTTCCTATAGAATCAAGCTCTTTCATTACAGACCCTTAACACGTGCATTTAATCGGATGAAAGATGTACAGTGTCTTGGTATTAACGTTGCGTTTTCTGTCATGGCTGCTGTTCTTGGAAGAACGGTATATATCCAATACACCAGTGAACATAACTGTAGCGATCATAATTTTGTGATATAAAGTGAAGAGACAAGAAGAATTATTTTGATGACAGTCATTAACTATTCTATGCTAAATATTTTTCTCAATTTCGAAAAAAAAAAAATTCAATCAAACAGTACTGTGCACCATGTAAATATCCGAGTTTGCTCTTGAAGATATTCAAAAGTAAATGCCGACCAAAGTTATACAATTATAGCAAAACAACAAGATTACTCAACTCGTGATTTTCTCAAGGTGATCTGGCATTAATAATTTCTTTATATAAAAAGAATAATAATCTCTAAAATTTTCATTTTCTCTTGGGTGACACTCATTTGCCCCAACTTTTAAAAATTGGTAAGATGCTACTCTTCACCAGTTGTTATACAGAGTGTGGTGTGTATTTCTGTGATGCGCTAGATAAAAATGAATTGGAATATCACAAAGAACTACTGATATCTCTTATTACTTAGCATTTATTGGTTATTGTAACTGGTATGTATATATGAAATGTATTTCAACTGTTGAGTTTGTGTAGGAACTTCAAAATTAAATCCCCAGTCCAATCTAGGAGATCAATTTCTGTTTAGTTCTACCAAAGCCCAATTTAAAAAAATAAAATAAAATAAAAGCATAGAAAAATTTACACTACATTATAACTAGAATCTAAAGCATGTCGTTCTGTAGACTCAGCACAATGAAAGTTACCACAGGAGACTGCAGAAAACTACTTGTAACGTTTCATGACATTAGAAGAAAGACCAATGTAGGTTCAGTGTAATCATTGACAAGAGGAAGCCTCATCAATGCTATTTTGTTTACATATAACCCTAGTTATGGCTTCTAAGCAAGATCCAGTAACAGTGATGTTAATTGCAAGCATAACTCCCTTATCTTGGATCGAAATGTGGAAGTGTTCAAACAACTCAATGCTGTTGATTTCTGTGTAAACAGTCACACATATACTGGTTCGACGGTTTATGACACAGAGACAAAATTCTGACATTCTTTGAAGATAGTAATTCCAAGAAGCAAATTGGTGTTAGTAAAATTACGAAATATGGTGAGCACAGAGCATGATTGAGTGATGGAATGGTTTCGATTTCAGAGTGATGGGCTAGACTTGGGTAACCTGATTATAGAACAGGATATATTGCCAGCCTGGTTGGCCGAGTGGTTAGCGTATCAGCTCTCCAGGCTGCGGGTCGAATCTCGCCGTGGGCATGGATGTTTGTGATTGTCTGTGAAAACAGTGGTGGTGGTTGGCAGTACAATGAATGGCTTATTATTGGCAAATTAACTTTATGAATGAATCAAAGGACTACAGTAACACACTTTAAGGACGGAAAAATGAGCTAATGAATTTTTATTTGATGTATGAAAACTTACACATGTTTAAAAGCATAGCAGAATGATGTGTCAGAGCAGTAGGCGTGCATCTAATACCGTGGCGTCAAGTAGTGGAGATATTTCCCTTTCAACACCACAGAATCATAATGAATCGGTTATACACAGTAATCCTGACTTTCGTGATTAGCTCTAAAACCCCACTAAAATTCTAAAGTTGGCCTCTTTGGACACAATACTATTGCACCATTCTTTGTAACTACAATACTTAATAAACCTTTCTTTTCTCATTTCTATCTGTACTGTATTTCACTAAATTATGTATCAGCAAACTGCGAACCTGATCCAGTCTTTTATTGTATGGCCTGCGAGCTAAGAATGGTTCCTAAATGAATTCAATGACAGAATCATGAAACTGCTGTTCCACTATCTATAGAATAATGTTTATGTGATGCAGCCATGCTCATTCCTTTGCGCATTGTGTATGGCAGCTTTCGCGCATACATGTACGTTAATTTTCATCGCTGGGCGCTGTAAAGACGCAGCTCGTCCTTCCAGTGGTAACTTGACAGTTTTGAGCGCCACACGTTTATTAGTCGCAAGTACGAATTTTCGTTCGCGAAAATTGGTACAAATTTGTATGTATTCAAATTTGGTGGCTCGGAAGACATTTTCGAAGACGAGGTGTGAAATTCGTTACAGATGAGCTTTATCCAATGAGTACTTGCAATCAACTTGTATGACTGCGAACACTAATCTGAACCCCGATTAAGAATGTCTCATAAAAAAGAAATCCATACTTCGAATTTCCCAAAAATCTGTTTGTACACAATTATATTCTGCATTATTGCATGACACTTTCAATGACTCATTGCAGGAGGGTACTCTGCACAACTCACTGTCTTCCCTGCTAATCCCCCATATACTCAGCTAACGCCTTTTTGTTCCCATATATAAGGAGTAGGTGAGGCCGTTTTTAAGCCCTATCTAACTTTAGGAGACTGAGTGGGCAGTTCAATCTCCACTGGTAACCAATCAGAGATAGCTGACTCAAGGCTATCTCCCCCATATACTCTTACCACAACATTGCTTCCTACTAATACTACCACAACCACCAACAGCTGCAACAGTTTTTTTTTTTGGGGGGGGGGGGGGAGTTCTGTAAACTGTCTTCTTGGCCAATTTGCCTGCATGCAGTTTCTGGGAGGTAAAAACTCTTCTCTCTCTACAAAAATAATAATATATATTTTTATTATATTATTTTTTATAAAAATAATTTTATATATAATAATAATAATAATAATAATAATAACACAATCTAACACAACAAAATAACAAAACCCTAACACAATATATTTAATGTCTGAAAATAATGTGGGTTCTACGGTCGATTTTCTTGAGTTTACAGGACGAAAAACCCGAGTTTCCGGGAGGAAAAACCTGCTTGCCCGAGTTAGTCGATCTCTGGCACGGGCAAGCAGGTTTTTCCTCCCGGAAACTCGGGTTTTTCGTCCTGTAAACTCAAGAAAATCGACCGTAGAACCCACATTATTTTCAGACATTAAATATATTGTGTTAGGGTTAGGAACCACGAGATGGCGGCACATTTGAGCCGTCTCTCTTCACTGCGTACCGCTTAATTAGTGATAGCCTTGGGCCATCTGTCTCTGATTGGGTACCAGTGGAGATTGAACTGCCCATTCAGTCTGCAAAAGTTAGATAGGGCTAAATGGCCTCGCCTACTCCCGTATACGGGAATAAAATGGCGTTAGCTGATTTTTTTTTTTATAATAATAATAATAATAATAATAATAATATATATATATATATATATATACAGGGTGTTCGGGATAAATTTGACATATTTATAATTAATTATATTTTTCCGTAAGTTACATGTATTAACACACACTTCTCTTCATTTAAAAGTTTGGACCCTTCTTCATTCACATACAAGATGTCAGAAAGGATGGATAGCTGGAACCCACCTGAATCATGGAAGAGAATAACTTGTATCATGATGATTCGTGCCCGCCATCAAAATAAGGATATTACGACTGCTGCCCAATGCTCCCTGAATACAGTAAAAACAATCAGGCATGAACTAGAGACTTGCAATGGTGACTACGAGGATGTAGCAAGAAGAAAGATCCCTAGCAGACGATCTGATTGCGTTCGTACAGCAGAATTCCTCGCAAATCTGCAGGAACAGGTGTTGAAGAACCCTGGCATTGGAATTCGGGCTTTGTTCGTGGAGTTGCTAACTGTAGTCAAGCCCTGGATAACAAGGGTAGCCAATGGTAGGCCGTATGTATGGCAGCAGGATTCGGCCCCTTGCCACACCTCTGGGAAAAGTCAAAAATGGTTGTCTGAAAATTTCTACGACTTCACCAGTCCAAATGTTTGGCCTCCAAACTCCCCAGACCTTAACCCCATGGATTATTTTGTATGGGGCGCAGTTGAAAAAGACACCAATCGCACTTCCAGTAATACAAAAGCCCAGTTAATGGATAAAATTAAAACAGTTTTTGCGGCCCTTCCCAGGGAGACTGTAGCATCAGCTTGTTCGAGGTTCCGAAGCAGAATTGAAGCTGTGATCGATGCTAATGGTGGTTATTTTGAGTAAATCTTGTTGATAGTATTGTAATTAACTCTGCCTGTAATGTTTTTTTGTCAATTCATTAAATTTAATAGATACAAAGAAGATTTTCTTTTTCCTTACGAAACTGTCAAATTTATCCCGAACACCCTGTATATATATGCATCATGTAAGATATCCTCGATTATACTCGATTTTACGCTCTTGGCCTGCGAAACGCAAAATATTTACAATTCGACTCTTCTCAGAAGGTCGACAACCGTTGTGTGGCACTCTGGAATAGAATATGTGGGTAAGTTTTGTGCAGTGCAACCGCTATTTAAATTGAATTGCTCACTTTTACTTCTAAAAGATTAGTGTAGTATTAGATGAGAAGGAAGTGCCGTAGCTGCAAGCGAGAAACAAATTTACGTATTACTTTAAAAAAAAAAGCCGTTCTTATTGTTCTTATTGCCTTAATGCAAACAGAATAAAGACACACTAGGATGGAATTTCCTGCTCTGGTTCTCTGATGAAAACAGTAAACTCTTGTTTTAACCAGGGAATACTCCCTCCTCAAAAAATTAAATGCTGACTTCTAAAAGACTCCTCATTCGATGGATGCTGATGTAAATAATGTTCCAGAAAACTTACAGATGGAACTTATTGAGCTTCAGACGGATTTTGTGTTAAAATCACAAATTAACAATATGGCTTTGACGGATTTTTATAAATTTTATTTAGTGGAAGAAAAATATACAAATTTACGCGCCTTTTCAAAAAAAATCATTTGTCTTTTCGGCAGCACACATATGTGTGAACAGTTTTTTCGAGAATGAAATACAATAAATCAAAAATTCGGACAAGAATAACGGACGAAAACCTCGAAAATTCTATGCGATTATCCTTAAGTAATAAAAAAAAAAAAAAAAAAATCAGCTAACGCCTTTTTTTTTTTTTTTTTTTTTTTTTTTTTTTTAATCCCGTATATACGGGAGTAGGCGAGGCCATTTAGCCCTATCTAACTTTTGGAGACTGAGTGGGCAGTTCAATCTCCACTGGTACCCAATCAGAGACAGATGGCCCAAGCCTATCACTAATTAAGCGGTACGCAGTGAAGAGAGACGGCTCAAATGTGCCGCCATCTCGTGGTGACTAACCCTAACACAATATATTTAATGTCTGAAATAATGTGGGTTCTACGGTCGATTTTCTTGAGTTTACAGGACGAAAAACCCGAGTTTCCGGGAGGAAAAACCTGCTTGCCCGTGCCAGAGATCGACTAACTCGGGAACCGGTCGAAAAAAGGCTTAGAAAAATTTCCTCTAGTCGCCGACTAGACTCGAAACCAAAACTTCCTTCGTGCGGCCTAGCGCGATGGTGTGCAAACGCCACATCCACTGAGCTACACAGGCTCTCAGTACACAGGCCTTAAGTAATATTAACGTCAATATTGATAGTCTCGTAGTTCAAGTACAAGGCCAATGTTCACATTAAATTGTTATGTCGTTCATTATATTATAAAATTTATGTAGAGCTTTATACCAAAGCATTATATTATAAATAAAGGAAATATGAAGTAGCAACTTGTTTTAATTAATTTAATATTAATTTATTTTATTTAATGATTTGGTCCGGCCCTTGACTCGAAGACAGAATGATAATTTGTCCCCCGAACTAGGAAAGGTTGCCCATGCCTGACCTAGACAAAAATCACTTAGAGGTAAGGTTAGAAGTTTACCGTTAACACAGAAATGTTATAATGGTGCAAAAGGTATTCCTAGTTGATGCATAGGTTTCCATAAAAATAACACTGAAATTATCAAACTAAAAAATGAATAATATGATAGAATTTAACTTGAGTGTAAAAGCTAGATAATTCGGATGAGACTGCCGCTTGCATTGCAAGGAATGTGAACAACGAACTAATTGGAGATTCCATTTTAGTATTAAAATCTTTCCATTCTTTTTGTCCGAATTTTTGATTTATTGTATTTCATTCTCGAAAAAACTGTTCACACATATGTGTGCTGCCGAAAAGACAAATGATTTTTTTTGAAAAGGCGCGTAAATTTGTATATTTTTCTTCCACTAAATAAAATTTATAAAAATCCGTCAAAGCCATATTGTTAATTTGTGATTTTAACACAAAATCCGTCTGAAGCTCAATAAGTTCCATCTGTAAGTTTTCTGGCACATTATTTATATCAGCATCCATCGAATGAGGAGTCTTTTAGAAGTCAGCAACCTTGTATCAAATTGCTCTATTGTGCACCTTGCATTAGAATAATCAAATACTCATTTTCAAAATAAAATTGCACGATTTTGGTTAGTTGTTGGGTTGTAAACTTTCCCATCATTAAGTTGTTCTAAAATATTCCCTTAAATAACTTAAAAAATTAAATAAGAAATTTAATAATCAAAAACGTTATTTACATTTTAAATCCTTTCATCTTATGGGCCACCTTATAGTTTTCAAAAATATGATACTAAAAACGTAGCAGAACAAAAGAGCAGCATCGAAAGCTATGGCAGCATGGAACCCAGCAAAGATAACCTTTATATTGATGACAGGAATAAAACTTAACATGTAAAATTTCAAAATTAAAACGAATAATTCGAAAAATAACCAGGGAGTTGGGGAAAGCAGAAAAATTTACAAGAATTGAGACAGGAAAGGAGAATTTAGAAGAAAATAACAGGAAGGAAATCACGGTTGGTCGTAAGTTGTCAATGAATAATAATAACGGTAGTGATGAAAATAATGTAAGTCAAATAAAATATAAGAAAAAAATCATATGGCAGAGCGATTTGACATTTAATTTAAATTTGCATTCAATGAAGGATGTAACAAAGGCAACAGAAAACCAAACTAGTTGGAACTAATGATTTTAACTAAAGTTTTAAGTAGTGACAAATATAGCACAAGAGAAGATATGAAAGGCTTAAGGAAGAAGCAAGAAAGAAAGGTGAAAAATTAAAAATGCTTAGTTTATTAGTGACACCTTAACAATATGTCCTCTAAACTTCAACTCTTTATTTATCCACCGTCTGAAAAAATTACTAGATTCATAAATTTTCTGGAGAACAGTTCATCAATGAAGTACATACAGCTAGATGCATAACTTTACACGTTTCCATATTAAACCAGAACCCATTATATTTGCTCCATACCATCAGCCTATTTAAATCATCCTGCAAGCTCATTACATCATCTTAACTATTATACAGCCCAATTTTGCATCAATAGCAAATAACTGAATATTTCCCTTCAAAATCATTTCCTGTATAATTTATGTGCAAATTAAACTAATGGTCTAAGCATGGAACCTTGAGGCACACCAATAGTCTCCTGCTTTCTCCTGAATGCAGGTCTCGATATAGTACTTAATAGTATCTGTCTATTATACACCCTCATATCCATCCCCCATATGAGAATGGTTAGTCTGTTGCCGCGGTATGACAGAGAGGAGTTTAGGAGGAGGGCCATAATTGCAAATGACATTATGCGTAGGTTATGCAGACGGTGTGGTGTGGTGTGGAATTCGTGGACGTGTGGAATGAGTTTGAAGGGCGAAAGGACTTATACAAGATGGATGGATGGATTTGAATGGACTTGGTGTGCGGAGACTGGAAAGAGTGTTGCGGAATGAAGTGAAAATGGATATGCAAAACCAGGGAAACTAGAACTACCAAGGAGGGGGGGGGAATGGATATGCAGACATCAGTGAGACAGATGAGTGTAAGAATGTATATAATGTACCCGAGCCAGCACTAAGGACAAAAAATGGGAATGGGTCATTTAGAATAACTTATCAATATAGGGGTGGGACTAAGGGATCACTGCATTTCATGTATACTAATGCCAGGAGTATTAGAAACAAGAAGGAAGAATTTTTGGCCTTGATTGGCTCTTGCTGGCCACAGGTTATTGGCCAGGAAGAGCCATGGCTGACGGAAGAAGATATAGTTAGTGGGATAGAATGTGTAGGTTATAGTGTGTTTAGGAGGGACAGAGAGAATAAAATGGGGGGAAGGGTATTATTAATGATAGCTGATGAACTGCAGCCAAGGAGAAATGAAGTTGTATCGCAGGATAGTGAAAGGAGCTCATTTGAGGCTATTTGGTGTGAGATTGAGACTGGCAGAATAAAATATACAGTTGGGTGCTGCTATAGACCAGGTGATGGAATAGATGGTGGAGATAGTATGCATAGGGAAATTGATGAAATGAGTGGAAGGAGGGTAATTATTATGGGGGATTTCAACTATGGTAACATTGATTGGAAGGAGAAGAGGACACATGTGAGGAAGGAAAAGGATTTTATTCAATTATTAAGGGATAACTATCTGAGACAGCATATAATTGAAAATACTAGGGGTGTGAGAGTGCTTGACCTGGTAATAGCATCTGAGAATTTGACTGTAATGAATATGACCATGTTGCCACCTATTGGTGAGAGTGATCATAAGGTCTTGATCTGGGAGGTGGCTAAAGGTGTGGAATTTTCGATTAAGACAGGGTATATGTGGAATTACCGTGCTGGCAAGTATGACAAGCTTAGGAGATTGCTTGGATCAGTGCCATGGCATGTACAACTGCAAGGGCTGGACGTCGATAGAGCATGGGAAGTGGTCAAGGAGCATTTACAGGAGGTAATGGCTGATTGTATACCTAGGGTCCGAATAGTAAAACAAGTAGGGGTTAAATGGATGAATAACACCATTAAGCTTGAGCTGCAAAAAAAGAAACAACTGTGGAGGGAATTTAAAGAAAGGGGTGACCTGCAGGCACATGAACGGTATAAAGTGCAGGCCAGAAAGGTAACGAGTGTGGTAAAAAAAAGCAAAAGCGGATTATGAAAGGAAACTAGCTTTGCAAGCAAAAGAGAATCCAAAACAGTTCTTTCAATATGCTGCAATCAAGAAAAAAACTGTACACGGTAAAATGATTTTAAGGAATGACGAAGGTAAGGAGGTCACTGAATCAGTCGATATAGTGGAGTTACTGAGCGCGCACTTTGCAAAAGCATA
This sequence comes from Typopeltis vanoorti, assembly GCF_054136105.1. Lineage (NCBI taxonomy): Eukaryota > Metazoa > Arthropoda > Arachnida > Uropygi > Thelyphonidae > Typopeltis > Typopeltis vanoorti. The sequence goes on from NC_143556.1 coordinate 141,449,234, forward strand.
TCATCCAGGTGGTGACATTGAAAAAATGAAGGAACCATTAGTTTATACGGGAATAGTGATGAATGAAGTGGAGGTGACTAGTCTATTACAGAACCTTAATGTGAACACATCTGTGGGATTGGATGGTATACCGGCATGGGTCTTGCGTGAAGCGGCTAAAGAATTATCAGTGCCCTTGACCGTGTTCTTTAATCTGAGTCTCAGATCTGGCTTAGTCCCGAAGGTGTGGAAAGAGGGGAAAATAGTTTCACTGCATAAAGGAGGATCCAAGACTACGGTTGCAAATTACCGACTGATCAGCATATCAGGAGTCGTTGTCAAGGTCTTAGAGAAAGTAGTCAAGGGAAAAATACAGGAATGGATTGATGAAAACGAGATACTGTACAGAGGACAGCATGGCTTTGTGAAGGGTAGATCATGCTTCAGTAACTTGCTCAAGTTTTATAACAAGGTGACGGCTGAACTGGATAAGGGAAATGGGTTTACAGTGATACTGCTGGACCTGGCAAAGGCGTTTGACAGGATACCACATGGAATACTAATCCGTAAACTACAACATATGGGAATGGATATAGGGTTGGTGAGGTGGATAGGTGGTTGGTTGATGGAGAGATATATAAGAGTAGTTTATTCAGGAGTAGAGTTCAAAAGACGGCCTGTGACTAGTGGTGTGCGCAGGATTCTGTTCTTGGACCACTGCTGTTTAATCTGTTCATTAACGATATAGGGAAGGATCTAAGTGGAACAATTCATTTGTTCGCTGATGATGCAAAGTTGGGTAGGGCAATAGTGAATGCAGAAGATGTCAAAGTCTTGCAGGATGACTTAGATAGATAGGAGTTCTGGGCTAAGGAGAATGGATGTCAATTTAATGTGACAAAATGTAAGGTTATGCCTTTTAGGGTGAAAAGATTAGCAGCAGTATACCACATTGGTGGAACTGTACTCCAGGAGATTGATGAGGCCAGGGACTTGGGAGTGTTGGTGGATAGGGACATGAAGTTTAGGGGACATATTGCAAAAGTAGCTAAATCAGCTCATCAACTCACTTGGTTGTTGAAAAATACCTTGACGAGAAGAGACAAGCAAGTTATTGTACCTACCTCGTCTCGAAGGAAATAAGACCTCATCTCGACTACTGCGCCCAGATTTGGTCACCTAGGTTCCTTCTTGATGGGGAGGAGGTGGAAAGGATCCAGAGGCGAGTGACTAAGATGATAGCAGGTCTATGGAATGAACCATATGAGAACAGGTTGAAGATTTGTGGGTTGCAGAAATTAGTTGATAGGCGGAAAAGGGGAGATATGATTGAGATATTCAAATTGCTAAAGGGATTCTATAGGATTAATTCAGAGGATATTTTTGAGATCAGGACTGGTGGTGGGAGAACTAGGGGACACCTATGGAAGCTGGGCAAGAGTGTGGTTAGCAGGGGTGTTAGAGCTGGGTTCTTTACTTTTAGAGTGGTAAATGAGTGGAATAAGCTGCCAGAGTCTGTTGTGGGTGCTATGACGGTGAACGAGTTCAAGACAAGGTATAATAGATACTGTGAGAATGTAATCGCATAGTTGTGTGGACATGATATTTAGGGCCTCCCTCGATGAGTCTAAGGACTCCTGGAGTCTCCCGAAATAATAATAATAATAATAATAATAATGATAATAATAATAATAATAAAATGAGACAAACTTACTAAGGCTAAAGAAAAAAATAAATAAAATAAATTTCAGTTACAGAAGTAGTATAAGAGCACAAACAATCGAAAGTAAAATTAATAGTGAGAGAAGGACAATCAGTTATTTATTTCTTTTTTGGCTCAGTTATTCTGATTAGAATTATATGTATCTGTTTAAAAAAACTAAAATTGTAAGCTTTTACTACAGTAACACGATCAGAATGAATAAAGTTTCACAGGTGTGTGTCACATTGGGGAAAATCACGTGAAAGAAAAAAAAAAGCAGTAAAACTGATATTCCAGTAGTTAATTATTTTAGAAAATCCGAGCATGATAGAAAGAAAAAAAATGCTTGTGTGTGTGTTGTAGTGTTTTGTGTATTCCGTGAAGTAAAAAAAAAATTGTGTCTTTTTCACTTTATTTAATTTCTCTATGTTAGAAATACAATATTGTAAATAATATTTCAGTCATATAAAAGTTAACATAGAAATTAGCAAAGTATACTACAGATCTAATATTCAACTGAAATATAAGAAAACGTTAACAAAGAGTTCCAACCCAAACACACGATTTCTCACCTAGGTACAACAAATTGCGACCGGAAATGAGACATATCTTTAAGATAAAACTAATGAAAAATCCACAGTGTGGGAAAATAAATTCACACACAATTTATTTATTTATTTTGTTCAGTTTAATATGTAGTTAACTGAATTTGAAAAGTAAAATAGTGAAAATAATTAATCAATTTGAAAAAAAAAAAAAATAGAGAGCCATATCAAAAACTCATCATCGAGAGATGTGAAGTTACCGCTCGATGGCGAATATTATTCATGAAAAAGACACGTTGAGTTTACGCTGACTACAGTGGGAAAATAACATAGTATGACCCCAGTGCGAAGGAACTTAACGAAGACTAACAAACGGACAGAAAAACTAAGGGAACAAAAGTCAACTGGCTATTCAGGAGATTTACAGAACTTTCGTTCTTTCAATCCTTCTGTTTTGTGTGTGTGTTGTGCTGTGGATATATGGTTATAATTCAACTATTTTGGTATATCTATTGGCATTCAGAAAACCTCGCTAGTTCCAAGATGCCCCATTCTGGAAAAGAATGTAAATTAATCTTTTTTTGTTTAACTTAAACATAACAAGTGACATTTGTAATTTCTACGACCATTACTCGTATGTTTTGGTAAGCGCAATTCTAATTCTAACACTGAATAGTTTTTCATAAGAATAATCATTGGGTAAATACATTAGAGAGTGTCACTATGGGATCATTAGAAAGTATCACTATGGGATACATTAGTGAGTTTTCATGTTTAAATATGTGTGATTGAGGGGACAACAGCATATAATTAATTATTCAGAAAATGTCTAAATGCTGCCACCATCTCTTTTGACTCTAAACTAAAAATTTCCATACTCATCTGTTAACAAGAAACGTAAGTGTGTATGTGTATGTGTGGGTGTGTGTGGGGGGAGTAGTGCTTAATGGAGACACCAGCATATAATTAATTATTCAGAACAGGCCTAAATGCTGCTGCCATCTCGACTCTACTCTAAGAATTCCTATAGCAGGAAAGAAATATCACACTTCTTGGAAAAGGCATGCCGCCATCTATAGATGACCAAAGACAAAACTTGATGACAATGACGGATGTGTGTCACCCTGGTAAATTCCAAGATATCTTATCTCTAAACATCACCCACAATTCCACAGACAAACCAAAACACCACATGATGTCACTGACACATGTTTCCCAGAAATTTCCAAACTCATAACGTCACGATTCCTTATCTCTAACCACACCCACAAGGGCATACGCGAACCAAACATATCACGTGATGTTCCTGACATATGGGGGCCCCGAAGAGAAATTCCAAACATTCCATACGCTATCTTATCACTACCATCACCCACAATTCCATACACAAACCAAAACACAAGACCTGACACATCTGCCCCAGGGAAATTCCAAACATTCCAATCATGATGTCACTCACAATGACGTCATCAACTGAACATCCAGTCACGTCACGATTCCTTATCTTATCTTGATCTTGATCTAATCACTAGTGGCCGGTATACTATTTGCCTCCCATCATGAAATTCTGGTTGGATTATGGAATCATCAATCAACTAACGCCTTTTATTCCCTAATAGGGAGTAGGAGAGGCCTTTATACCCTATCTAGCTTTTGGAAACTGAGTGGGCAGTTCAATCTCCACCGGTAGCCAATCAGAGATAGCTGGCCCATGTCTATCACTAATTATAGAAGCCGTCGATGAAGAGGCTGGCAAACAAGTGCTGCCATCTCTTGGTACCTAACCCTAACAAGATATGTCACTGTCTGAAATAATGTGGATACTACGGTCGATTTTCTTGAGTTTACGGGACGAAAAACCCAAGTTTCCGGGAGAAAAAGCCTGCTTGCCTGTGCCAGAGATCGACTAACTCGGGAACCAGTCGAAGATAGGCTTAGAAAAAGTTCCTCCAGTCAGCGACTAGACTAGAACCTATGTCTAACTTCAAGCGGCCAAGCACAGAGAACGCAAGCGCCACTTCCACTGAGCTACACAGGCCTGCTGGATTATTATTATTATTATTCTTATTATTATTCGTGACACCTCCAAGGAGTCCAAAGACTCATCGCGGGAGGACACCTACTGTAAAACTCTCCATCTCCACCAAGCCTCTAATACCAATCCTTGACATAAGTGCATCTACTGGCCGCCACAACTACACCTGTTATTTTTGTCTGTAAATTGCGTGTGTTCTGAAGGGCCGATTTGGGTGTATGCGGGATGAAAAACCCGAGTTTCCGGAAGAGAAACCCTGCTACCTCCGTATGAGATCGGCTAACTCACCATCGATTGAAAAAGTCCATATAAAGATTCCTCCTGTCATGACGAGAATCGAACTTATGCCTCTTTCCAATCGAAGCGCGCAACGTACCATCGTTCTTCCAATTGCGCTATGGAGGCCCTAGTAGTATGATTGGTATCTTGTGAACTGTGCTGTGTGCCTCCATGAATGAGTCATTTTACTGCCTGGAGATATCCGTTAACAATAATAATAAATATATAATACTACATGTACGCCTAATAAATTAGATTCCGTGTTATGCTTTAATGTTGGTATGCTGCTCGTTAAGGCTCCTTTCAATTCTATTGAACAGATGGTATACATAGATCATAAAAAATGTTGTGGAGCTGCTCCTTAGAACACTAGTTTTGAAATGTTCATATTTGCTCAAGGTTTTGGTTATATCCACAGTTCATCATATGTTTTCGAAATAAGACTGAAATCATAGGTGATGGAAATTTTCAGTAAAAAAGTATTCTTTCTAAACTAATTTGACTTAAAAACTAATCTAATTACAAAAATAATAATATCTTCAAGCAAGCAAAATCTACTATTCAGAGAAATGTTTCAAATACGTTCATGCATCTTACATAACTGGAAGTATTTAATTAAACAACTTTAAAGTTGATCATCGATTTGAAAGCAATTGTAAGTTTTATGTAATTGTGAATTAAACGTGTCACACCACCAGATTTCAACGCTTTCAAAAGCAGCTGAGAGCCTAATCGTGAATGGTTTAATTGGGGTCATAGGAGGACCCTGTCTTGCTAACTTAAAACAGAGTAACGTTGAAAGCCAATTGTCGGATATCGGAGATTCAGTGTCATTATTATTTGTAGATATTAGTCGGGGAGTAACGTCGAATGGTTGTGAAGTTCGCTGGAACTTATCAGCCCTAACTAATCATCCACAAACTCAGTTTTATGTTTATCAATAAATTGAGCATTATATTTTATCTCAGGAGTTTGCTCCATGAAAGAATACGGTGACAGCTAATGTCACTATTGTGTGATAATCCGAAATTTAAGAGGGCGCAATCCTCTGTAACATACTTCCGATATCCCACAAGGGCTCATGTAGTAGTCGTACGTTAGCCCCAGTCAACAGCGATTATCCTTTTCTACTAATGCTGGATTATTCAATACTCCGTCTTTCCTTGAAGTATCAGGTTCTAGTGAGGATGCAAAAACTTTGGTTCCTTCATCTGTTCCATCCAAAGCATCTGCATTATGTATTATTATACAGGATATGACTGATGTCAAGTTAGGTGCAGTGGCATTTGGTGGAAATTCTCCTGCATCACCTGCTGCTTGTTTTTCACACAGTACTCATAGTTCTAAGATAAAGGATAATACATATGGATTTTCTGTTGTATACCTCGTTCCAGTGAAACGTCAGTTTAATAAGTAGCAACTTCGTTCACAGGTGCCATAAAGGGCATCTGGAACGAGTTCGATGTTATCACAGAAAAGGAAGATTCATCGACACTTCCTTGCAGATCGACTCTCGTGTGTATTCCGCCTTTCCATGTTGAAGAGGACTGATGCACCGGTTAGCAGTTCAACAAGTAGTAAGTGTGCCAATTGATCTATATTTTATTGAAGATCAAGATTTCTGTAAGAAGACCTTGCCGTTCGTTTCTGGCTCTAAAACGTGTGAACTTTATATCGTGCAAGAGGCATTGAAAGTGCTCTGTAATGATGTGCAGGGTATGAAGACTGAACTGAGTACGATCAATAGAGAAATTAGGATCATCGAGATTACTTTAGCTGATGTAACTAGAACGAGATTAGGTAAGAGAGAGAATTTGGTGAATGAGAGTAATGAAGAGAATGACAGTGATAAGAAGTCAAGAGAATCGAAGAATGAAAAGTCGTGAGAGAGAGGGAGTAAGAAAAAGAGTGATGAGTGAAGGTCATGCAATCGGAAGACTGACGCAGAAGAGTGTAATAAAGGAGGATTTGGGAGACGCCTGTTAGGGTGTGAATGAAGTTGTGAGTGGTATAATATATGGTGATTTAATGATTAAGGGTATGGAGAGAAATTCATCAAATGACTTCGTCATTAGATGAATTTAGGATACTGCAGAATTTAAATTCACATACCGCTGTATGTTTGGATGGGATATTAGCCTAAGTATTACTTTAATGTGTAAAGGAATTGACAATGCCTCCTGGCTGTTTAACTTAAATCTGAGCTCTATACTCTGTGAAGTGGAAAAAAGATAAAATAATTCTTTTGCATAAAGTAAGTTCTAAGAGTGTGATAGAAAATTACAGTCCACTCACTATCTCGGGAGTGGTGGTAAAAGTATTGTAAAAGTTGTTTATAGGTAAAATAGGATGCTCTTTGAGGAGACCAACACAGTTTTGTTAAAGATCTGTGTTGACTTAGTAATTTATTAACTTTTTATAATAGAGTGACAGCTGAATTGGAGAAGGTGAATGTCTACACAATGATACTAATGAATTTTGCTAAGGCTTTTGACAGAATTCCCCATGAAATACGGTTATGCAAATTAGAACATATGGGGATGGAAATTAAGCTGGTTATGTGGATATAGAATGGCTATTACAAGATAGCTAATAGAATCTTAAAATTAATCCCATAACAGAATCAATGATCAAATATAGGAAAACCTCGTTAGACCACATAGCAAGAATGCAGAGAGAAAGATTACCAAAAAAGATCTCAACATATAATCCTAGACAAGGAATAGGGGACGACCAAGAAGAAAATGGACTGAGTCCAGAACAGGCCACTTGGTCTAGAACCTGGATAGGAAGACGACGACGATGACAATGGCTATGGACAGATAACAAAAGTAGTGTATGGAAGAGCAGACTCCAAGATGAAGCAGGTTATCAGCGATATGCCGCAAGGCTTTGTGCTTCGACCATTATTTTTTAATTTGTATATATAAATGATATAGGAGTCGACTCGATATATAGTTGTTTGATGATGATGCAAAGTTGGGTAGCGTAATACTTAAGCTGATGTGGAGACTTGCAGGATGATTTAAATAAACGGCAGTATGGGCAAAACACAATGGATGTCAGTTTAATGGGGAAAAGTGTCAAGTTACATTTTAGGATTAAAAGATTACAAGTTGTGTGCCACATTGTTGGAACTGTAGTCCAGGAAATTGATGAGGCTAGGGTCATGGGGAGGTTGGTGGATAGAGAGTTGAAGTTAGAGAGCATATTGCTAAGGTGTTCAAGATAGCTCATAGAATCACTTGGTTATTGAAGAACACACTAACATGCATATATAAAGAAGTTATTATTCTTCTTTATAAAACATGTCATGTTTTATAAAGAATAATAATTGCTTCCTTTCGTCGAACGCATGGCATGCATGAGATAGGTCCCGTGGTTGTTTCCCCCGGATGTGTATGGAATCGGAAATGTTTCTTCCCTTAGCCTCGGAGGTTTCCCTGTCACTTCCGGTTGTATCTATTTTTGTGCGATGGTAGTGCATATTTGTATCGAGATTTTTGTTGTAGTGGCAGAAGAGTAGGTTTTCAGTTTTCTAATTTTGCTTCTTATGGTGTGGTTTGATTTTGAGGGAATTTTTCTCGTGTTTTGTTTCTTGGGAAGGTAGCTTTGAGTGTTTGATTTGTAGAGTGTTGAATTTTATTTATCTTTAGGCAGCATCAAATGTTGATGTTATTCATTGTGAAATCAGTGCTTTCTCCAATTACAGACAGAGAAACTTCTCCATGTGTATATATATATGCATTTATTTATTATGATCATTTAATAGAAGTTGAGGTAGTTGTGCTGATAGTTTGAAAATGACAAATATTGTAATTAAAAACTACTGGCAGACGATCTCCATTCTGGCATTCTATCTATTAAGGCTGATGCCTGGAGAGGTAAAAGGACAGAGAATATCAAGTTTAGAAGTATTCTTAATTTAGATGACTTTTGGAAAATTGACCGTTGCATTGTTAAAATTACTGCGGAAATTACCCATCTTTGATAGATCGTGTTCGCAGCGTTACAGCTTTCTTTTTGCGCAGTTACTACTGCACACAGTTTTCATACATTTAGCTATGATTTTAAACTTCCCCTTCACATCTGCCCATTTTGATGCTCCGCTGTCAATCCACTGCCAATCATTGTGGGCGGAATTCTCTTTTATGTAAAGAAAGCAGTAGGTACCATCTCTCCGTCGAGTGTTTGAATATGTACAACAAAACCCAACAAAATATGTGTGCAATACCACCGTTGCAGACAGTGTTTGTTCACATTGACCAGGAGCACACTTGCCACCTCCACCAAATTACTACCACTATTGCAAAATTGTTCATGCACCTCACAAATGTTTTGTACAGAATTTCTCACCACCCAAAAAGCGGTCTCCACGTCAAAAAAATAAAATAAAATAAAATATAAAATAATAAATAAATAAATGACTTTGAATGGTTTACATATCGCCAAGTTCTTTGTGTTGCTGCTTTTCTATCCGAGAACGTGTGTTCTGGAGTAAAAACTAAATCCTATTTGTGGATAATCGTAAAATAGTGTTGATCACAATGGGAAAGAACAAAAATTCTTTCAGAGTTCGATAAAGGATTTATTGTGGATGTCTGTCTGGTTGAGCCACAATTCCGAAAATAGCAGAGCTGACTTAGTTTCTCAAAACATGAGATATGCAGTGTGCTTAATCAGTGGCAAAATAACCAAATTTGCTTGCCTAGAAACGTAACTGGTCCTAAGACAGTCTGACAGAAACGAGAACGTCGGATAATGCTTCTACGGAGAAACAGAACTTCCTGTTTTGCAGGAATTGAACGAAGCATTTAATGAAGACTGTTCCCGACCCATATTTCACCAAACTAGCAGGGAGTTGAAGTTTTTTTTTTATTTATTTTTTTTTTTATTTATGTTTGGCCCTTACACAGGAGGTTGGTTGGTCAACCTATAATACATTAGTACCGTGTATGGGTAGTGAGTTGGGAAAGGAGGAATTTGTTTACATTTGATTCGAATGCCTTTAAATTGCATTCCTTGGGAAACACAGCAGGCGGGACACTGTTCCACAGTACAGCAGTTGCAGGGATGAAGGAAGAGGAAAAGAAACTTGTTGTTTATTTCTATGTGGACTGTGAATGGATGTTGTGCAGCAGCTGCACGTGTTCCAATGAGCTTAGTACTGAGCGGAGAATTATTGATGTTATTTCAGATGAGCATTTCCCATGGGAATATTTGTAGAATATACATATTGCAGAGACCATACATCTGTGTGAGAGTGGGGGGAGAGAGTTTGCAAGGGATGAATCATTGATAAGTCTAATTGCTATCCCCTATATTAAGTCGACATTTTGAGAGAGCTTTTAGGGGCTCCACCCCATATGTGTGGAGCAGTATTCAATAGCTGGGCGGATTTGTGATTTGTATAATGTTAATAGCTGTTCGGGGGTGAAGTAACTTCTTGAGCGATAGAGAATTCCAGTTTTTTTGAGGCTGAGGATGCAATGGTTGTGATATGTTTATGCCAGGAGTGGTTTGATGTGAAGGTGACTCCAAGAAGCAAGATCTCAAACTGTCTGGAAATTTGAGTATCGTAAAAAAGGATAGTGGGAAAAATGGTTCTTTTTTATGGGAAATAGCACAGAACTGGGTTTTATTGGCGTTGAAATTTATGAGATTATCCGAACCCCATTGTAGGATGGCTTGTAGATCAGAGTTGAGGGTGATAGTGGTGGTTGATGTTCTGTAGGTTGAGATGAGTTGTGTAGGGTAAGGCTTATCAAGTGCAAGCAAGGAGTGCAGTGTGCTGTCGTCTGCATAAATGTGTATTGGGTTGGAGGTCAATTGCAGTAGGTCATTGATATATAGCAGGAAAAGAGTTGGTGAGAGGACAGAACCTTGTGGGATCCCAGCATTAATTGAGTGGTGAGAGGATAGGGAGCCGTCCACCATAATACACAGTGTGCATTCAGACAATAAGCTGGCAATCCAAGTATAGAAGTCCTGGGTCAGACCAAATGATGGTAGTTTGCCTAGTAGGCCTTTGAGCCAGAACTGGCCAAACCTTTCCATAGCATTTGTCCAGAGATGGGTGACGTACGTGAGTAGATCTCCTGTTGATCAGCAGTGGTGGTCATTTATTTGGTGAGTGTCTTCAAGATAGTGTAGGTGTTGGGAATTGATGATTTTTTCGATTACTTTTGACAGGACTGAGGTAAGCGAGATAGGGCGGTAATTGGATGGTAGTGACTTGTCACCTTCCTTAGAAATGGGCTGAATATAGGCCAATTTCAAGTTTCTGGGATAGATTCCAGTGGAGTAAGAAAGTATATATAGGTTACATAGGGGATGGAGATCAGTTCTGGAGCAAAACCTTTCAGAAGAATTGGGGGAATGCCATCAGAGCCAGGAGACATTTTTATGTCTAATTTAGACAGTAGTTTTCTGATATCTCATCCTGGTAAAAGGATATAGGGATATTGTATGTTGGGTGTCTGGAATGGTTGGAGGACATTTACCATCGTCAGTTGTGCATGCATTTGAAGCAAAGTATGAAGCCAGAAGATTGGCTTTTTCTGTGGGTGATGATACAATAGAGCCATCTGGGTATGATAGGGGTGGGAATAGTGTTGGACAGAAGTTAGTCCCATGCTTACAGATCCAACACGATATTAAATAAACGTTTCTAATTCAGTGGCCAGGAGAAAAGAAAGAAAAAAAATCAGCTAACGCCTATTTGTTCCCGTATAGGGAGTAGCCGGGGACGTTTACCGTATCGAACTTTTGGAGACTGAGTGGGCAGTTCAATCTCCACTGTGAATCAGTGGAGATTGAACTTTGAATGGTTTGAAAGGTTTTGACTTTGAATGGTTTACATATCGCCAAGTTCTTTACATAAGCCGTTTTAAGTCATATCTATCTGCGCTCCATACGCAATGTAAAGAGATGGTGGCGCTGGTAAATCTCGGAGTTTCCCCATGCTCCTCGGAGGCTCTATAATGTTCTATAGAACATTATAGAACCTCCGAGTTCTATAATGTGGTTTCATCGCGGTCTCCCAACCTTTGTTCTAAAAATGATTGTTCAAATTGGAGACTATGGCGTCATGCCTTCACACGCAGACCCCATGGGTACGGAAGCAACACTAGGCTATATGAGACGATGTTTCACTGTTGTGGCATCCAGCCCCAGTGGGCAGGGCATTGATCCTTCGATGCCATCCCTTACCCAATCATGCTGGGGAGGCACCAGATATAACTCTTTTAAAGGAGCACCATCTACAGAACAGTGCAGCAGAGATGCCCACCTCTTGTGTTCTGCAGGTGCTGACTCAATTAAGGTGCCTTGATAATGGGACCAGCTTTTAGCCCGCCTAAAGTCTTCTTGTATTAATGGGCTATAGAAAGTCTCTCTGCAGATAGGGGAAGAAGATTGTTCTAACTTCGCGATTCTGGACAGCTGGAGGCGTGGGATCAGCCATGTAAGTGATGGATCCCCAAGCCCACCATCCTTCACCCTCGCGTGGAAATATGCAATAGGGGTGTCAGGTGACAGTCGGAGTCATGGTCTCACGGCTGAACGGATAGCCGTCCATTCGGGATAGCACCGAGATATATGTCCTACTAAACACCAACTTGTGGTAAAAGCGAGGTAGGAGAAAGTCTTTGCTGGGACTTGAGAGGAGCTTTTCTCAAAGAAGCGATCCCAGCTTCTAGAATAGAAGGGACAAATCTTCCCTTTGGGGTGAACATGATACCAAGGTACCTCCACCCTTCCAGGATGGTCAAAGCATGCAACGGCCTCCCGTGCAGGGAAAAGTCTCGACCTTAAGCTTCTTTTCACGACCAGAGGGGACAAGAGCTAAAGAGGACTTCTCTACATTAATAGAAAGGCCTCGAATAGAGAAAAAGTCAACTGCCCAGTCAAGGAGTTCCTGCAAGCCTACTTTAGTAGAGGCTACGAGAATAAGATCGTCTGCAAAGGCCATAGCATTAAAGGAAGAAGCGCCTAGAGAGTAGCCTATATGGATAAGAAGAGAGTGAAGAAATTCATCTATGATGCAGTTAAAGAAAAGAGATAGAGGATCACCCTGGCAAACACTCCGCACTGAGGGAATAGAAGTCGCATGGGTCCGTGTAGTGATAGTGATGGAGCTACCCAAGTATAGCTCCATAACATAGGAAAACAAGGGTTCTGGACATCCAGCAATAGACAGTGCTCGAAGGAGAACAAGAAGGAAGATGCTATCAAAGGCCTTTTGGAGGTCCAGTGACGACATATATAAAGGCTTAAGGTGACATCGGGAATCAGATAGAAGAGAAGAAAAAAGATATATATTCTCGCACAGTCATCCGAAGGAACAAAAGTTCTATGTCTATAATCATGCTGTATATATATATATATATATGTTGCTGAAGTCGTTTAACTAAGATTTTATGATAGAGTCTAAGTATCACAGGGGAAATGGTAATGGGTCTAAAGTCTGATGTACTTGAAGTTTCATTCTTCGGAGTAAAGATAGTTCTTGAAGCAAGTAGGTATGGTAGTATTGCTTTACTGGAAAGGAGAATGTCCCATAAGTCTTGAAGAATCTTCAACAGCACCTTCAGAAGCCTAGACACAGAAAAGCCGTCAGGTCGGGAGCCAGAGAAATTGGATGGAAGAGCTGCTTTAATCTCCTGGATGGAGATAGGCTGGTATATTTGAAGGACAGGAATGGACCTCAATATCATAGGTTAGTCATCATCATCAGGAAAGTGTGGAGGAAGAGCAGAAAGACCACTGCAGAATTTAACAAAATCATCATGTAAGTCTGCTAGAGGTGGAAGCACCATCAAGGATGGTTTTGGCACATTGTCCTCTATTTTTTTATAGAGGGCCTGCATAGCTGCATAGGCCCTCTTCCTATTTGACAAAATCGTAAAACGAGACGCAGGTTACTGTTGACGAGACTTCAAGTGTTCGGAGAATTCAGCATGGAGGTAGTCATTTAACTGATCTGTGATATCCATTCCCAGAAGGATGAGTCTGGATGAGAGATTTAAGAATTTGATGGTTATATTCCGGAAGAGGAGGATCATCTAGATATGATGTCATTCTGAAAATCAAAGCCTCTTCTTCAACAGCAGGATGGTGGCTGAAAGGTGGAGAGCTAGGGACAGGAGATATTTCCTGTCCCTACTTGTGGCAGATGAGCTGCTAATTCTTGAACTAAGGCCTTTGTAACTGGCTTTCAGTCTATGACACTTGATGGCATCCAAAGATCTTAATGGGAACACCTTAAATAAAGCCTCATTGATTTCCTTTATCCCTTGAGCCTTCAACTTGATCTCATGAGCGGCGAGGATCTTTTCTTCTTCGGCAGTCCAACGTGCTTTGACGCGCTCCGTTCTTATTGCAACATTTGCTTTGGCTTGATGTTTTGTGGCAGATGGGCTGCCAATTCTTGAACTAATTCTTTGTAACTGGCTTTCAGTCTATGACACTTGATGGCATCCAAAGATCTTAATGGGAACACCTTAAATAAAGCCTCATTGATTTTCTTTATCCCTTGAGCCGTCAACTTGATCTCATGAGCGGCGAGGATCTTTTCTTCTTCGGCAGTCCAACATGCTTTGATGCGCTCTGTTCTTATTGCAACATTTGCTTCGGCTTGATGTTTCGAGGCACGATGCAAGCCAAGGCCGACTGTGGTGGAGATTGCACAACTGCAGACTTGACATAACGAAATGTCTGAGATTTGGAACTCCTTGACTGCTGGAACAAGCATGATGAGAACTTGAAGAAATGGGTTGAGTACTGGCAGAGCTTTCTTTTAACTTTCTTTCTGTGGATGCCACTGGGATGGGTGGCAGGATCACCTCCAAACAAGAACCAGACATCTGGAATCACACTCGATGAGTTTCCTGGCTTTGGCCTATAAAAGTCGGAGCCTTCATCTGATGAGCTATTGCTAGCGAGGATATTTAACCCTACCATCCATGCTAATATTGTATAACCCAAACCCATTTTCTCCAATTTATGCAGCAGTCTGCCATGCTGTATTCTGTCAAAAGCCTTAGCAAAATCCAAAAATATCACATGCATTCATTCCCGTCATCTAGTTCAATGGTAACATTGTATGGAATGTGAACAAGTTGCTAAAATATGACCTTCCCTTAGTAAACCTATGTTGTTCATTGCAAAGTAGAGATTCCCTGTCAACCCATTTCTGAATGCTGGCCCTAACCAATTTTTCCAAAATCTTCACCACCACTCCTCAGATACTAATTGGTCGATAGTTGGATACATCAGTCTTTGCACAACCCTTGTGCAATGGAATTACCATACATTCGTTCCATTCCTGCAGAATCTTCCCTGTTCTGAGACTCATATTAAACATCCTGGTCAAAGGAATGGCCGGTTCAGCCGAACATGCTTTTAGCATGCATGCTGATATTCCATCAGTCCCTAATTGCTGAATTCTTACCTGAATATTGCCGAATATCGTGAATAAGAAAATGGAGATGTAAAATATATAAAGCTCTGGCCAGAAAAGTTATTATATGGAAAGCTAAGTTGGTGTGTGAAAAGAAACTGGCTGCACAGGCTTAAGACAACCGAAAAGAATTATATTGCTATGCTGCAAGTAAAAGAAAGAATAAATGCAGAAGAATAACATTACTCAATGCAGAAGAATAACATTACTCAATGCAGATAGCAGCCTAGTATCAGAAGTAAAGCACTCATTATTTGAAGTAGTTCAAATAAAGAGTATATACTTGGACGTATATATACGTCCTGGCCGGTAGCATGGTTAAATGAAGAGATAGAGGTGCATGAGGAGGAAGTTCTAGAGCTGTTACATCCTGGATAAGAATTTGGCAAATGGGACATATGTGATATCATATGTGATAATAACATACAGACACGTATATTAAACAAGTACATGTATATGTAACATAATAATAATTGACATAAGGGTGGTGCAAAGACTGATGTATCTACCTCTCAATTATCAGTACCTCTGGACTAACTGTACATATTTTAGAGAAGTTGGTAATAACTAGCATACAGAAATAGGTGGACAAATAAGAAATGCTTTGCAAGGAACAGCATGATTACTAAAGAGTGGTCATGTCAGAGCAATTAGCTCAAAATTTATAAACTGTTATAGCTGATTTGGATAAAGGAATGAAAACACTATTTATACTGTTGGGCTTTGCAAAGGCATTTGCTAGGATACCACATGAAAGGCTGTTTCATAAGCTGGGGAATATGAGATTGGAATATAAACTATTGTCTTGGATAAGTGGGTGGGTGGGTGGCTGGCTGACAGACAGGTATCGGAAAGTGGTATATGGGCTATGCAAATCTGCCAGATTTAAGGTAACCAGTGATAGGCCACAGGGATATGTCCTGGCCCTCTGTTGTTTAATCTATACATTAATGATATTGGGATCTTCACTTTGCTAATGATGAAAAGATAGGGCAGGGCAATCATAAATGCTATCGATATACAGCACTTAAAAGAAGATTTGAAAAGTCTGGAATTGTAGGCAAATGATAATGGCCATCAATTCAATATCAGTTAGTATAAAGATATGCCCTCAGAGGTGATGCAATACCTAATAAGGATATAACAATACCTAATCTTGGAGTTATTGTGGATAGAAAGTTGAAGTTCAAAGGTCACATAACAAATATTGCATATCCAACTCAGTGGATAATTGCAATATAGACAGAAGAAATAGTGATATGATAGAGATCTATAAACTTTTGAGAAGGTGTTATAGGATATCAGTTGATAAAATTGTTCATTATATGGAAAGTGGGAGAGAGCAAGGGAGCATCTGTTAAAGCTAAGCTACTGTGCAATTAAGAAAGGGGTAAGAGCTAGGTTTTTTTCATAGAACTGTGAGTGAGTGAAACAGTTTGCATGCTGAAGTAGTGAGTGCATCTGTATGAATGAGTTTCAGAGAATGTATGAGAGCTGGTAAGGGTGATGAATGGCCTCTGTTGCTGGGTCATTGATTCCCTGGAGATCTAATAATAATAAGATAACTTATGTTTTTGCAATTCTTACTTTCAATAACACCAATTATAACAAGCACCCTCCTGGTACTTGTCTTTATTCTGCCAATTCCACTTCTCTTCTGTTGACACTTCATACATTGACGGAGATCTTCTTGACTTCTGATGTCATACGAAGTTGGAGTTTGTTTCAATAGGTGCAACATTGAAAAATAACAATAAGTGCAACATTGAAAAATAATAATAAGTGCAACATTGAAAAATAAATAATAATAATAACAAATGACTTTTAATTTGCACTGATTCTCTGATGAAAACAGTCCTCATTTTAACCAGGGAATGCAATGCTTCATCCAGCATAAAATTGGTGTTTTAATGGTGTACCAAAAGAATGTGAAGATTTTATGTCAGGATAGAATCCCAGATTTTTTTTGGTTCTTCACATTCCTTACAATGTCACGTGGAGGTCTCTTCTCAATTAAATAGCTTTACTCTTAAGCAATCCCTATCATATTTATTCACTTTAAGTTTGATAATTTTAACTGATGTGCGATTTTTATGGAAATCTAAGCATGAACTTAGGAATACATTTTACACCATTAAAACACTTCTGTTATCATCATCATCAAATTCCTGACATGTACCCTCAAAGGGTGCACTGGATATTATTATCCCAAGATCCCATGGAGTCAAAGATTTATCTAGGAGGTCCATTTGTTCATACACACAGCTCATCATAACCACACCTTAAACACACTCAAATTCTCTTCAGACAAAACACTCTCAGGCAAGGCATTCCAATTATTCACTCTGCATGCATAAAACCTACTTCTCACTCCCCTGCTCACACCCACCTTATACAGCTTCCAGAGATGACCTCTGGTTCGCTCCTGGTCTCCCACCATTTTCTGTAAAACCTCTCCAACAATGATCCTATAACATCATCTTACTAACTTGCAGGCAGGTCTCTATCATATCACCCCTCTTCCTCATATCCACTGTAATTTGTATATTCTCAACTGCTCCTCTTATTCGACATTCCAGAGATCAGAAACTACTTCAGTCAGTCGCCTCTGGACCCTTTCCAACATCTCTTCATCCTTCTGAAAACAAGATGACAAAATCTGTGCACAGTAGTCCATGTGTGGCCAATTCAAAGCCTTATAAAATGGAATAAGAATCTCCTTACTTCTACAAGTTCGTGTCCTACACATAATTCCCAGAATTCATTGCAGTCCTCACAATTTTGACAATGTGTCCCCTAAATCTTAGAACCTTATCCACTATCATCCCAAGATCTCTTATTCTCCACCTCCAACAATATATCTCCACCAAGTGTAAATTCTACATCCCGTCTTTGTTTTCCAAATTTTAAAACCTTACATTTTGCGATATTGAACTTGTATCACCATTCCCGTGTCCATTCACTCAATCTATTCAAATCTTCTTGTAATGTCACAGCATCTTTACTACTTTTCAAGAGTTCATCCCAACTTTGCTTCATCTGCAAGCAACTGAATATCCCCATCCAAATCATTGTCAATATCATTAACATACAGGTTAAACAGCAATGGCCCTAAAACAGACCCCTGAGGCATGCCACTAGTGGCTTTCCATTTCCAGGATATTGCTCCCCCATATACAACTTGCTGATATCTATCAGATAGCTAGTCTCTGATTCAATTCACTAATCTAATATCCAACTCCATCCGCTCTAGTCTGACTATCAACTTATCATGTAGTAATCTATCAAAAGCCTTTGCAAAATCTAAGTATACTACTGTGTATTCCTCTCCTCTGTCTAAGGAAGCCATCACCTTATCGTAATAAGTAAGTAGATTACTAAAACATGACCTTCTTTTAGCAAATCCATGCTGTTCATTAAAGACAATACCATTGTTGTCAATCCAATTGTGGATCCTAATTCTCACCAGCTTCTTTGACAGCTTAACCATAACACCTGCCACACAGATAGGACTATAATTTGATGTCTGAGTTCTATCATCTCCCATATGAAGTGGCACAATCTTGCCCACCTTCCACTTCTTTGGAACCCTGTGTAAGACCATATTAAAAAATATGTCAAGGCAGATGCCAACTCCCTGGCATATTCCTTCAGAATACATGGTGATATATTGTCAAGTCCTACAGCCTTATTAACCACGCTACTGGCCAAGAAGTCTATAGATGTCAAGGTTATCATGGATGTGAAGTGCATATTAAAATTGTAATACCATTGATATTATATTGAAATATATGATGGATACAAAGCATATGAGGATGCGTATTTGATCCTTAATGGCCAGTAAGGTGGTTTTATAATTTAAGTGTAAGTTAACTTATAGTGAGCAAGTGTTTATAATAACTCTTGCTCACTTACAGTCAGTCTCTCCCTCATCATCAACCGCTCTCAAACTCTCCATGATGTCACATTCACAATAATTAAAAAAAAAAAATTATGAACTGCACATTCAGTATCTCCACTATATCTTCTGCAGCAGTTGTTCTTATACCATTTTCTCCAATCAATGTCATCCTTCCATAATCTTTTTTTTTTTTGCTGGCTACATATCAAAAGAACTCCCTAGGATTATTTTTGGCTTTATTAGCATACTTCACTTTTGCTACTCTTACTAACCAAGTCACCTCTTGCTTGGTCTTTATAATCCTCATGGAATTGGTTATTACCACTTCTCTTAATCTGTCTCCATAATGCCATTCTCCTCTGTATTGCATGTTTAATCTCTTCATTCATCCATTTCACACCTACTTTATTTAATGTTCTGACCCTTGGAATACATTTAGACATTGCTTCTACTAGATAGTTCTTGAATATCATCCAAACTGCGTTGATCTCTTTTTCCAGCTAACTCCTCATTCCATGCTGCACCTGCAAGCTCCTCATAATTACCAGCACTGTATTTCTGCATTGCAGTTATCTTTTCTCAGAAAGTTCCTCACTCTGCTGGCAACCACCCAGGTAATCACTTCATGGTCAATCTCACCAAATGAAGGGTGATTGACACCTCATTTATAATTACATCCTCTAATGAGATGATCAAATCCAAGATACTAAATCCTTGTGGGCCCTCTGTTACATACTGTCTGAGGTAGTTGACCCTCAAACCTCAAGAAACTCATTTTCTTTCCTTCCAGTTGCTATCCCATTTTCCCAGGCTATATTGCCTTAATTGAAATCACCCATAATGATCACCCTTTTCTTATTTGCTTGGCTAATTTGATTATACATTTCATAGTCACCACCACCCACATTACCAGGTCTATAACAACATCCAACTAAGTATTTCATTTTGTTCACCTCTATCTCACACCTACTGCCTCAAAACCACTGCCACTATCTCTGTCTTGCATCTCTACCCTCTATGGACATTGAGTCTGTTCACCCAACAATTTTTGGGTGAACAGACTCAATTAGTGCGACCATTTCATTTGCCTTGTTTCTTACATTTCTAGCATTTGTATATAAACACAGAAGCTCATTCCTGGATCTATAGCTGGTTCCACTAATACTACTTATTTGATGTGATATCTCCATGCTTAACTTAAGCCATTTCTTTTTCTTCTTATTCATCTTCAAATTCAGCTCTTTTCCCTTGATCCCAGGTCATCCCCTTTCCTTTTTGTCTACCCATGCATCCACATCCCTTGGAGCATCTACCTTTCTCAAGCTGTGTTCCTCTGACCACCCTGAGTCTCCCCGTTTCTCTGTTTTTGTCTTCCACACCTGTTTCTCTTATTCTCTATACTGATGCCACTCACATCTTCATTCATAACCACCTCTTCAATCTCTCCTGTCTTACTCTTCCATTCTTCTACATTGCTTCCCACTCAATTAGATTCATTCTCTGCACTTGCTTCTCTACCTTCCAGCAGCAATCTCTCCAAGTAATTCACACCAAAAACACTCAAATGCAGTCCATCGCTACTATACAGTTCACTTCATCCTTCAAATTCTCACATTCAATTTTATTTCCCATTTTATATATGGGTACTATGAGAGCTCTACTCCAATCATCTGGAATTTGTCCCTCTGTCCAGACCTTCTGAACCATGCAGTGCAGCCACTGCAAGACTTTTATACCTCTATACTTGAGCATTTCTGGTTGAATATTGTCTACTCGTACTGACTTGCCACATTTCAGGCTTTTGATGGCTTTTCTACTTCATGTATGGATAAGTATTCCTGAGTGAATGCCCGCTGAGTGTTTTTTATACCAATGTGCTGTCACTGATCGTTTCATTTAGTAATTTTTCAAAGTAATTACTCCAAACTTCAAGGATATCTTTTTCTCCAGTTTTCATGTCACCTTCATCATTTCTAATTCCTTTTACAGGACTCTTTCCTCCATTTCTAATTTCAACAGTCTCCAGAATATCTTGCCACCTTCCTGATATTTAGTTTCTATGTTCTTACCAAAGTCTTCCCATGACTTTTGTTTAGCTAGGTTTACACAGTGTTTAGCTTTCTTACATTTGTCTCTGTATTGTCTAAGAGCACATGCTGACTTATTCAACAGGAACAAAAGTTCCTATTGAATAAGACAGGAACAAAATAAGACAGAACAGACAACTCTTCTCTCCATGTGAATTTGGGCACATTTTTATGTTGGAACATCATGTTAGTAATAAGTAGTCCATGTTCTGAGCAGAAATCCAACAGATATTTTCTATCATTATTAGCTTTGCTCTTTTCCCCAAATTTTTTGTATGTCTGACAATCATTTCCTACTCTGCTATTTAGATCCCCAACAATGACCAACTTTTCCTTTTTCATTGCGTCAGTTGCTTTCTCTAAAGCACAAAAAATTCCTCCATCAAAAAATTCCTTCTGTGGGACGATAGGCACAAATAAATCTCATTGTCCAATTCCCCATTCTGATATTTGCCCACATCACTCTACTTGATGTTGCCTGCCATTTCAAGAAGATTAGCCTCATATTTTGTGTTGACTACTATAGCTACTCCATTTCTCCGACTGTTACTGCCTGAATATAACATTCTGTATTTATTGCTCAGAAAGATCTCACTTTTTTTTTTTTTTTTTTCAGTCACCCCATTATGTCAATCTGGTATTCATCCAATTCCTCAGCTAGCTCCATTTCTTTGCCATCCAAGCTTCTTATTTCCTTATTAAACATCTATGTTAAAGGTAAACTTCTATCTTTAACTGTCAGTGATTTTTATCTAGGGGTTGAGAAGGTGACTGAAATGATTACATAGTGATTTGTTTAATACGCAGCACATGGAAGTCAAGTAGATAATAACACCTTGGGAGACAATGCTGTTTACTTTTAGTTCTAATACTCCTCTTGGTGACCATCTCAGTCCCTTATTGTTTTTCTGCCTATTTCTTCCCCTTAGCCCCATCCCCCATCCCAATAAGAATAGAAGAACTAGGCAGGCAAATGGCCAGGTATGCAATTATTATCCCTTTTAATATTTCTCACAAGTGAAAACCAATTTTGTCTGACTTGTATCCTGAATGGACAGTTCAAGTGCTTCACTACATTTTGAATTGAACTTAAAGACAAAAGCTTCTATCATATTAATTATTATTTTATGGTTTATCTACATTCAAGTATCTGTACCAACATTCTTTTTTAATGTTACTTTCTGCCACAATAGCTTAATAGTAACTTTCATGGTATCTTATTAGTATCTAAATTGTTCCTAGTTGAACAATGACTTGGAGTTGATTACTGAATTTTGTCTGAGATTAACTCAAAGTTTCATTAAATATCTGGAGTGAACATTGTTGTTACCTGAGTTTCTACTCTTAGCTATACAGATCATGGATATCAATACTATTACTCAATTCAATCAATACTATTATTCAATTCACTCATTTCATCATCTAAGAAACCACTCAACACTAGTGGTTTCTTAGATGATGAATCCAAGCTGGAATTATTTAATTTTGTCACTAATATATTACACTTTTAATACATAAATTCAATTCTTATTTAATGTACACTTTAATGTTGAAATTAACTTTGTTAGCAGAGATTCAGCCTGAAAAACCACATTCATCCTGGACGACAATTCATGTTACATCGATAACAATTATTTGATTATTGCTTTGTAACCTGTAATAATAACTGCTGTTGTAGATAAAACAGCATGACAATCTCATCAAATGACCGATTACTAATTAGTACTGTTTATGAAAGGTCACTAGTTAACTAATTATAGTGATATAGCTGAAGATGTTTGAAAGATGAAGAAACTGAAAAATATTAAACCTAGTTGCAATTCTGAATACAATCCTGATAAGTTTTATAATCGATAAATGATAAACACAATTTTCATGCTAGGAATTTATCAGATTCATTTTGCCTGGAAATGCATGAATACATCCAATCTCAGTTTTTTTTGGAAAAAAAGGTCTTCAAATTGGTTGATACGATTGAGACATTTGAATTACTGAAGGGTTTCTATAAGATTAATCCAGAGGATATTTTTGAGAATAGGGCTGGTGGTGGGAAGACTAGGGGCCATACATGGAAGCTGGACAAAAAATGTGGTTAACAGGGGTGTTAGAGCTAGGTTCTTTACTTGGAGAGTGGTAAATGAGTAGAATAAGCTGCCAGAGTCTGTTGTGGGTGCTATGACTGTGAATGAGTTTAAGGCGAGGTATGATAGATATTGTGTGAAAGAAAGGCGAATAGTTGTTCTTGACATGATGTTAGGGCCTCCCTCGATGAGTCTGTCGACTCCTTGGAGTTGCCCGTAATAATAATAATAACAATAAAAATATCTAGCCTAAGTATTTTGTTTCTCAACCATTATAAATAATTCTATCCAATATTATTATGTAATGAACTATCTAAAATGTTTAAATCCAATAAATGACTTAAAAATATATTAGCCATTGACCAGATTGCATATTTTCAATTAAGCAAATGTGCAGGTGCACACACATGAACTCTTACAATAATCTGGTAATCATAGCATTGTTATACTTCACATAATATATTACATATCATCATCATGCTTGTCAAGGATTTAGGCCCCTACAGAGGCCTGTTCCAGACTTAGAAGTCATCGTTGAATCTCTTAACAGTTTACTTAACAGAAAACTTAATAGTTTTCTTTTTCCTAATGGTTTGTAATTTAAGGCTTGTTTTGGTAATCTTTCTGATTTCATTCTTTCAATGTGTTCCATCCATTTATGTTTATATTTAAAAATTTTTTTCTATTACTGATTCCTGGTTTAATTCTTTCATAAGTTCTTCATTTCTTTTCTGATCGAATACAGTATACTTTGCAGTTTTTCTCATAAACTTCATTTCAGTTGTTATTAATCTTTGTCTTTTTCTTTTATTGTCCAAATTTCACTTACATACAATACGATTGGTAGGGCTAATGTATTGTATACTTTTAGTCTGGTTTGTTTTTGAACTAGGTTAGTTTTAAATATAGACTTAATTACACCTGTTATTTTTAAATATTTTGCAATTTTTAGGTTTATATCTTTTTCATTTTTATATGTAATCATACATTCTAGGTAGTCAAATGCATTCACCTGTTCTAAAATCTTGTTATCTATTACTATTTTAGTTCTTACTGAATTATGTCGTTTAAAGGCAATCATTTTATTATATATGATGATGTAAAATAAAGGAAGTTAGATTTCAAATTATCAACTGCCAGGACATGTTTATTTCCTATTCAAGATTCAGAGACCTAGATAAACTTAACTTATCTATATATATATAGATATCACATGAATAATCATACATAGAAAGCAGAGATCATATGCAGCAAATTTATAAACACACAGCTATACAAATGATTTTCTATGTATGTAGTAGATAGATTACAATATTCAGAGAGTAAGAAAGAAAAGCTTATATCTTCAGCACTGATTCCAAGTTATTCTGCATTATGTGTTCTGTAAACAGAATTTTCTGTGCAGTTAGTTTACAAAAAGTAATGTACACCTTATTCATAAAAGGAGCTAATTTACAAAATTAGGGTTTCATTTAATCTTCACCAGGAGGAACTGCATCCTCTATTCTTTTGATAAATTTTATTCGTAACTCAGTTACTGAATTATCTTTCAACTGGTCTTGAACAAACCAAGCTGCCACTTCCATTTGAACCTATAACATAGTATAATTAATATAAATAAGTGAAATCTGGCATTAACAAATTAAGAAAATTATGAGTCAACATGTACTTCACTCCTTATAAAAACTTCATATAAATTCAAATCTAATTTTGGCTGTGTTCAGATGTAATAATAATAATAAAAAAGTTGTAATTTAATTATTATTATTATTCAGGCCTCCATGGAGTCAAGAGACGCATCGTGGGAGGGCTTCCTAGGAAACACAAAGTTTATCATACCTCTCCTCGAACTCATCGATCATTCCTGCTCTCACAACTCTATCAGGCAATGGATTCCATGGTTCAACCACCCTCCACGCAAAGAAGCTACTCCTCACCCTCTTGCTCACACCTTCCTTTCGTAACTTCTAGAGATGGCCTCGTCATCGCTCCTTCCTGCAGTTTCACATAGTGAAAGAACTCCCCAGAGTCAACCCTGTAACTACCTCTCAACAGTTTAAAAGTCTCAATCATATCACCACTCCTTCTATTACTAAACTCTGTAGTCCACATTCCCTCAGCCGATCCTAATAACTAACATTGTAAAGTCCTGAAACCATCTTTGTTATCTGCCTCTGTATCCTTTCCACAGTTAATTTATCTTCTTCAAATCCTGGGGACCAAATTTAAGAAATTAGTCTAAGTGTGGTCTGATCAGGGTCTTATGCAATGGAATGATATTTTATTTCTACAAGTCAGCATCCTTCTCAGTAGTGCAGCAATCCTCTGGGGCAATCGTCTTCTGACTGCCTTCATTTCCCTCACCCTCTGCTCTGGAACAGTCTTCCCCAATGACAACAGATTTTCAAAAACACACATCAACACAGTTCTCTCTTTCTTCTAACCACCTATTCTCTCTCACACACACACACACACACACACACACACACACACACACACACACACACACAGTGTTATGTCACAGGTCTCGGGACTTCTCATGTGTGGGGCTGATAAAAATAAAAAAAAATTCATGTGATGCATTAATGTTTGACTTGTTGTTAACACTATGCTGGTGAAGTTTTTCTTTTAGACATTTTGAATAGTTATCTGAAAAAAAAAAAAAAAAAAAAAATCAACTAACGCCTTTTTATTCCCGTATATACGGGAGTAGGCGAGGCCATTTAGCCCTATCTAACTTTTGGAGACTGAGTGGGCAGTTCAATCTCCACTGGTACCCAATCAGAGACAGATGGCCCAAGGCTATCACTAATTAAGCGGTACGCAGTGAAGAGAGACGGCTCAAATGTGCCGCCATCTCGTGGTCTCTAACCCTAACACAATATATTTAATGTCTGAAATAATGTGGGTTCTACGGTCGATTTTCTTGAGTTTACAGGACGAAAAACCCGAGTTTCCGGGAGGAAAAACCTGCTTGCCCGTGCCAGAGATCGACTAACTCGGGAACCGGTCGAAAGAAGGCTTAGAAAAATTTCCTCTAGTCGTCGACTAGACTCGAAACCAAGACTTCCTTCGTGCGGCCTAGCGCGGTGGTGTGCAAACGCCACATCCACTGAGCGACACAAGCTCCAATTACTCAATAGGATGAGCAAAATCTGGATTAAAAAAAATCAATTACATCATTTGTTTTCTGTAATTCCATGCAATTTAAAAAAGTTATGGGTAGAGAATACATTGCACACCCAGTTACTTAGCCAATGTCTGCATCCTTATTTAGTGTTAACCATAATGTTACAGTTTCTTATAAAGTTTAGTGATGGATATAATCAAATGAAAATTCAGACCTATGTAGTTTATGGAGTCTGAACATGTTGAGCACACGAATCATTATTTTAACCTATACATATAGATTTGCAAAATATAATTGCTTCTTTTATATATTTTAATAAAGTAATTACTAAAATTTTATTCATGCATTTAAGCTTATTATTATTTATTACATTTACTTGTAGTTAGTGGAATGTGAAGGAAGCCAGATGCCCACAATAGCCATTATTCGGACAATGCCTTCTATTTACTGATGAGGATGCACTTTAACACTTTCAGTAACACCCATTCTACTTATTTATTCATCTCCAAGCGCAATTATAGTCATCATATTCCTGCTAAATACACTGTTATTTAACTTCTGGGAAGGGGATGGGAAGGTGGGAACTGTTTGTTCTCTCACTTCATACAACCATCAACACTCAGATGCATGGCATCTTTATGAAACCAATTCCTATTACTGATAAAACAATCTCATACATTAAAGAATCCACAATCATGCATGGTACTAAAGTCTACTTAACCAGCTTGCTGCCATTGCTCTAATTATACAATCTTACCGGATACTTATGAAATTAACTTTATTAATTCTTGATTTAGCCAAAATTGATATCTCATAATCCTATGAGGTATCTTGACCACCATAACAATATGCCCTCTGAACTTCAACTCTTTATTTATGCACCAACTCCAAAATCCTAGCTTCATCAATTTCCTGGCTGAGTGATTAGCGTATCCACTCTCTAACCAAAAGACTGCAGGTTTGAATCCTGCTGTGGGCATGGATGTTTGCGATTGTCTGTGAAAATACTACTGGTGGTGGTCAGCGGTAGATGGCATTGGTGTAGATAATGAAGGTAGTAGCAGTTCATTGCAGTTGGTGGACTGAGTGGAGATGGAGAGTTGTAGAACAGGTGTCCTCCCTCGATGAGTCTTTGGACTCCCTGCAGAGTGTCGCATAATAATAATATTAATGGAGTAGACACAGATTTTAACCCATTATCTTTGTCCCATACTATCAGCCTATTTAAACCATCCTGCAAGCTCAATTACATCATCTTAACTATTGCACCATCCAATTTTGCATGAATAGCAAACAACTGAATATTTCCCTTCAAAATCATTTCCTATATAATTTACGTACAAATTAAACTAATGGTCTAAGCACGGAGACTTGAGGCACACCACCACCAGTCACCTGCTTTCTCCCGAATTCAGGTCCTCGATATACTACTTTATAGTATCTGTCCATCATCAACCCTCATATCCATCTCCCATATGTTCCAATTTGCATAGCAGAGTTTCATGTGGCATCCTCTCAAATGCCTTTGAAATTAACCAGTATCATCATATAGCCATTGCCTTTATTCAATACAGCTGTCACACAAATGTATAAAACAGCTTCATAAAGCCTTGCTTTGTGAAAAGTCATCATTGCCCATTCTTGTAATATGCAAGTGATAGTCCACATAATCCCATGGCTGCATCTGCACTGAGATTCTGCAATATCCTAAATACTTTCAATTCATCAATCTCTATTCTCAAATAAGTACCTGTTACATCAATTACAGCAATATCCTCTCGAATGATAGACCTCTTACAAAGTGGTCATTCAGCAACTCAACTATTTCTAACATGTTGATGTTTAATGGAGAAAATGTTTAAAGATAATAATTAACTAAATTTATTTAGCTAATTAGATTACTAAGACAATATTTCACCTTGCTCACCAAGGCATCTTCATGGACACAAAGAAATATATAGGTACAGCAATAGGAAGGCAAACACAGACTTAGTGTAAAAAAGAGGGCTCTTATATTCCTAACTCAACCTCCTTGGGTGTGATGAAATCTTGCTGAAGGTCTCAAAATAACAGTCTTCTGGTTTTTTGGTAATATGATGTAGCCAAATTTGTTTAGGCATGAAAAACGTCGCAGTACTCTGGCAGATTCTAAAAATTCAGATTCTTCTTCATCTGCAGCTTTTCCCACTTAAGTAGGGTCGCTGAAAAAATATTTGTTACTGCCTTAAGATGTTTTCTTCTAGTCAAAATGTAGTCAATCTGTGAAGTGTTGTTGCCACTTCTAAATGTTATCAAATGCTTTTCCTTCTTACAAAAAAAGGAGTTCACAATTGCCAGATCAAAAACTACTGAAAAGTCCAAAATCCTCTCTCTCCTCCCTGGTTCATCATTCCCATGGCTGCCATGCACCCTTTCACAGTCCCTATTCTGTCTCTTCCGACAATCACCATCTCGTTTTCTTCCAGTTCCCTCATTTCTTCATCTAGCATGTTCCAGAATTCATCTTTCTCTTCTGCTGTACAGACAACTTGTGGGGCATATACACATAAAAGGAACAGTTGCTCTTCTCCAAGACCCAGTTTCATTCACATGATTCTGTCGTTCCTCCTACCCACTTCCAGTACCTCGCCCTTCATTCTGCCACACACCACAATTCCGACACCATTTCTTCCCTCTTTATTCGCTCCAGAATAGAACAATTTATACCCGTCGCCTAGTTCCTTCACCTTTTCTCCCTTCCACCTTGTCTCTTGCATGCATAAAATGTCCAACTTCCTCTTCATCATCATGTTTGCTACCTCTCTTCCCCTTCCAGTCATGCTTCCAATATTCAATGTTCCCACTCGCAACATTCTCTCCACAACATTCTAAAAATTAAGATTCTCAAGCTTTATATCTGTTTCTGCAAAGGAGAGAGATTTTTTCCCCACTGGATCCAGTGATCCATATCCATGGAATGGTATGCCACACCAGGAAAAAAAAAAAATTGAAATCACGAAAGATTTCAATCTTTGAACATTTGAAACTTGATGATTCATGTTAAAATGATAATTTTAACATGAATCATCCCATTGTTGGCACTGGCATGTTGTGAATCCTAGCTGTCAGGAAGATTAGCAGAAATCAAGTTTTGGCATACACATATCTGAGAAAAGCAAATTCTTTCTCCACCAACTTGAGAACAATGGCCTGAAAATAAATTCTATACGACATAGCTAACCTTCATTCCTTCTCCCCCCTACCACCAGCTTGAGAGAGTTCATGACCAATCATAGTGGATCACTACACAAGGACCATATCCACTCTCATTGAGCAATGATAGTTGTTTTCCAACTTAACTAGGACTGCCCTTTCTCCACCTCTCCTTCAGAAAAATTTGTAGAAATTACTTTTCACGAATAAATTCCACTAACTTTTAAATTTTAAATTTTTCTTGAATGAATGGTCTTTCAAAAACTATAGAATAAGCAATTTCACTTAATATGAATCTTCCTCACTTTTAAAGATTACGAATGTATAGTAGATTACTATTGTCTTCTTCTTCTTCAACCTTTTTTTTCTGTCCCCTGCTGGACGAAGGTCTCCCCCATGATTTTCCAGACCACTCGGTTTTCTGCCACTCCCATCCATCTCGCTCCTGCAATTTGTTCAGTTCATTCCTCCACCTTCTTCTTGGTCTTCCTCTTAGTCTTGCTCCATCCATTGGTCTCCACTCTGTTGTTTTTCCAGTCCATCTCCCGTCACTGCATCTGGCAATATGGCTAGCCCATCTCCACTTAGCCTGTTCAAGGTGTATTTTAACAGCCTAGTCCACTTAGATGTATTTTACAACATCCATGACAAACTGTTTGAGATCTTATCCAGGTATTTGTCTTCCTATCTCTTAATGTTATTTTTAGCATACTTCTCTCCATGCGATGTTGTTTGTTCTCAGCTTTTTGTTCAGGGCTTCTGTTAAAGTCCATGTTTCTCCTCCGTATGTTAGGACAGGAAGTATGCACTGGTCGAAAGCTTTCCTTTTTAGACTCATAGAGATGTCACTTCTGAATACGATTCTCATTTTCCCATAAGCCATCCGTCAAAGGGGAATTCTTCGTTCAATATCTTTTCTTTGGCAATCCTCAAAGGATAATAATTGGCCAAAATATACATATGAAGTAACTTGTTCTATTTCATGGTCTTCAACTTTGATAGTTCTATGGTTTATGTATTTATTAATCATTATTTTTGTTTTTTCTCTATTTATTTTTAATCCAATTACTTTGGAGGCTTCATTTAGCTGATTTAGCCTTTCTTCCAGATCTTCAAGATTATCTGCTATTAGGACAATATCATCTGCAAATTTCAGATTATTATTATTTGATGCAGCCTTTCTCCATTTATGTTTATTCCTTTTGTTTTCCAATCAAGGCTTCTAAAGACTTCCTCTAGTGCAGCTGTAAATAATTTGGGAGATATGGTGTCGCCTTGCCGGATGCCTTTATTGTAGTATGATGTTTATGTAGATGATTACTGTTGTGGGCAAGTTAAAAGTTTATATAATGTTAAACAAAGTAATTATCTTACTTAGCAGCACATATATTTCATATCGTAAACAAAATTTAAAAAAATAAAATAAAATAAAAATATATATGAGAATAACAGATATTTCTTCAAATAAAATCCATCTTGAAATAAATATTAACTCACAACTGTCTGGAAATTTGGGTATCGTCAAAACAGATACCTGGAAAAAATGGTTCTTTTTTATGAGAAATAGGACAGAACTGGGTTTTATTAGCATTGAAATTGATGAGGTTATCCGAACCCCATTGTAGGATGGCTTGGAGATCGGAATTAAGGGTGGTGGTTGATGTTCTGTAGGTTGAGGCGAGTTGTGTAGAGTAAGGTTTATCAAATGAAAGCGAGGAGCGTAGTGTGTTGTCTTCTGCAAAAATGTGTATTGGGTTGGAGGTCAACTGAAGGTCATTGGAGTTTGTCAACTGTGTCCTGTTGTATGTTATTAGGGTGATCATGTTCTACTTGTATACTTTTACTGAAAAAAAAATGCAGATTAAGTGTTTAAGTGAGAACTACATTGACAGTTTCTTTATTTAGGGTTTCTGTAACAGTGACACAAGAGTTGATGTTGCAGAATACTAATGATAACCACTCGGCCAGCCAGGCTGGCCGAGTGGTTAGTGTGTCTGCTCTCCAGCCAAAAGGCTGCAGGTTCGTATCCCACTGTGGGCATGGATGTTTGTGATTGTCTTTGGAAATACTAGTAGTGGTGGTCGGAGGTAGATGGCATTGGTGTAGTTGTGGTCAGTTGGTGGATTGAGTGGTGGTGACAGAGTTGTAGAGCAGGTGCCCTCCCTCAATGAGTCCTTGGACTCCCTGGAGGTGTCTAATAATAATAATATATAATAGGTTGCATAATTATATGATGTTAAACAAGGTAATTATCTTAACTTAGCAGTATATATATTTCATATCATAAACAAAATTTAAAAAAAATAATACTTTTAGTGTGGTGGAGATATGTAGACGATGTCTTCATAATTTGGAGGGACACAAAAACAGCTCTTTTTGACTTTTTAACCAAAATTAATTCTTTTCATCAAAAAATACAATTCACTTTGGAACTGAAAAAAGATAATTAACTACCATTTTTGGATACCCTAATCAAGAAAATAGCATATAGACATATCAAACTAACAGTCTACAGCAAACCAACACACACTGGACGCTACCTTCATTTCAAGTCAACTCACCATATTTCCCAGAAGCTCAGCATAATACATATGCTCAAAAATAGAGCTACGAACATCATCTCAGAAGAAAAAGAACTCTATGATGGAATTACTCATATATCAGAGACATTAATAAAAAAAATGGCTATCCAAAGAATCTAATCAACAAGATTCTTCATAGAAACCCCCATGACAACAACACCCTACCATCACTCAATACAGTTCATCCTTAGTTATTCCTTATGCAGATACAGTGTCCAAGAAGATCACAAAACTTTTTAAACCTTTCAATGTCAGAGTTGCATTCAAACCAGTCATGACTGTCCGTCACGTTTTAAGATTGCCAAAAGACGCTAATCCTTTCAAAAGTACATCTTGAACGCTTCTTAAGCAAGAAATATAAACATAGTTATAAGGATGTGTTATGAAATAAACAAAACTTGGCAACTTTTTAATATGAGCATGAAGCCCACAAGATGCTCACAGTCAAATGTTAATGAATAAATGCCACTGCAGCATTTTCAAACACACTGGAGTGTACAACATCCCATGTGCTTGTGGTCTAAACTATATAGACAGACGTCGAGAAGCCTCGAAATCCGAAAAAAAGAACATATAGGAGATGTTAATAACAACAGAACAGACAACTCTAGTCTATCCCATTATTTTGCGATTACTAACCATACCATTGATTGGGATAGCAGCTCCATGCCTTACCTAGAAGAAGATTTCCGTTGTAGAAATTTCAAAGAAGCCGTTGTAGTTCTCCATTCTGGAGAAAATCTCAACAGAAACCAGAAAATGATAATAGCTGACATATGGAAAACCTTAATAAGATCACTCGGTCTGCCAGAGTTTAATTTCGCTCAAAACTACAGAACATGCTCTCATAACAGTGATTAACACAACAAGCTCCATGCGTGTAATGTTACGAGTTCTGTTTTAATGTTTAATTTATACAATAGTGTTACTCCGTTTTCTCTGTACTAGCCACTTTGAGTTTTTTCTTTTACCGTTATAAGCCCTGAAGAAGCTAGACAGGCTCATCAGCGAAACTTGTTGGTATTAGATGTTTATAAATCATGGTCAATTAAAGATCAATATATATTACAATTTAATTATATATTTGAATGACCAAATATAACCTAAACAATATAATAGGTTGATTTTTCTTAAGGCAAATTATAAATAATATACTTACCATCTGAAGAGCTCCTTTAATGATTCCAACAAATACATTAGAGTACTGAAGATTATTATGGCCCTCTGGTAATTCAACAAATTCTGTTAAGGGGTTATTTTCAAACACTAAAGAAAATTCATCACCTGCTGGTCCCCAATTACTAATTATAGGACAAACACCTAAGTACATCTTGAAAGCTTCCTAAGCAAGAAATATAAACATGGTTTTAAGGATGTGTTATGAAATAAACAAAACTTAGCAACTTTTTAATATGAGCTTGAAGCCCACAAGATGCTCACAGTCAAATGTTAATGAATGAATGCTACTGCAGCATTCTCAAGTTAAAATTCATTTAACTTGATGAAATTAAAAGCAAGGGCATATATTTAGGATGTGCCTGGTGTGTGGTTCAACATCTACTGAATAGCAATATCATCAATATTATATTTTTGCATTTATTCCTGTTAAAACCTCCCCTAATTGTTTCCTGGCTTCACATGATTAAAATTAATCTTCATTAATCTAATGTTTTATGAAGTAGACACTTTTTGACATGTAAACATTGCATCACATATGTGTCAATAGTCTGGGTGTGTGTGGTCACAAATAGAGACACCTTTGATCCCTTTGAACAGATGTACAGATGATATAATGGTTCAAATTCTTAGCATTCCAATGGTTTTAAACCACCCAAAAGGCAAGGCAGGGTGTGCGCTGACATAATAGCACACAGAAATCAGTATCTGTGACTGGTTATTGTGTCAACCACGTTCAATGTGGTTGACACAATCTAATCTAATTGAACGTTGTCATTTGTCATGAGTTGCTGTTTTTGTTTTCTGAGTTACACCTGTTTTTGTGTGAGTGAAGTGTGAATTGACGTGTTTAAGACACCAATATAGACAAGTTTTTAATATATAGTTTCCTATAAATAATTTATAACTTTTTTGCCCATATGTACAATGGGAAATAGTGTTGACGATCCACTGAATATCCTGTTTTCTGCCAGAGCTTTCACAGATTGTATAATTATAGTCAAAGGAAGTTGGAAATTAAGTATAAATAAGTAATTTCACCTTTTCTTTGGTTCAATCTAGAAAAATAATAATTTCTTGATTACTTTTTCTGATTTCTGTGCATATTATATAGCTGTATCAAAATTCAAATTATTCATGTTTCATTATAAATTAAAGATGCCCAAGAAATTATATTCTTGGTTTAATCCTTTATCCAAGTGTAAGCAAACAAAGTTTGCACCTGAAGAAATTTCAGGACTGGGCAACTCGCATATAGGGGCTAATGACTTCACATCGCTTGCCTTAGTATCCCATAATGCAAAGCACATATCCTTATGGACATGTATAATGCTATGCATTATGGGAAGGGTCACTACTCAAATCAGTTTCAACCTTTATGGAGGTCTCATCAGTGGGAGCAAGACCCAGAAATGATACGATGGTTGAAGAAATACACAAGTCATATTTCCATATACAAGTAGCCAAAAGGTGTCACACCTTATTATTACTCTGGATTAATTGATAAATTAAAGTATTCAAAGTTATCCGAAAATTAATTGCACTGGACCAATTAAGATGAGCACTGATTCTTTATGCACTCAAAACTTTCATACATCAATAAAAATGCAATCATACAGTCAAACTGACGTGAATTTTGTAGTGTTCGTTGCATAAATCACACAATAGCAAACCTAACTTAAATGGGCCATTGGCATCATCTAACCTAACTTAGATGATGTCAATGATTAAAACTAATATAGTATCGGGCTTTATGTTTCTTCAAATAATCATCTAAAAAGTAATGATTATTGAGTACTATTGAGCTGCATTTGAGGTGCATGAGGCAATATATATATGTGGGCAAGAAGAATATAAGAAAGGAGGAATCTGGGAATCTGTTCACATTTTGCTTGAACAGCTGTGGGTTGTAATCTTTGGGGAAGGCAGAAGTGGGGGAGACTAAGGGACTTTGGGGAAGGCAGAAGTGGGGGAGACTAAGGGACAGAAGTAAATGGAATGAAAGAGTAGGCAGTGAAGTTGGTTTAGTGAGTTTCAAGATGGACGGTAAAAGGGTGTTTGTTAACAGTTAATATATTCTGATTAATATATTTTTGGAATGCATTCCAAAAATATATTAACACCGAACTAAAAGATGCTTAGAAATTCCTGATTTCCTTTACTGCCTTGAAAATTGACTTTTAATTTTGCTCATCAGCTAAATTTCCTAATCTTCATCCTTCTTATCCAATTTTCCTAACAGTGAGGTCATTTTCCTTGGAGATTTCAAGGTTCACAACAGCAGCTGGCTCTTCCACTCTTTATCTGTGCTTTATCTTGCACAGATAAAGCAGGTAGAGTGGCTGAGTAATTTGCCATCACCAACAACCTTACACAAATAGTACATGTCTACCAAAATACTACACAAATCCCTATGCATGATGAGATTTATCTTGTTAGAATAAGACTAACTTCAACTCTATCTCTTGGCACAATCATATTACATATATTGCCTCTTCTACATACAAAAAATTAGGTTTTCTTTTTTCCTTGAGGTGTTACTTTAACTCCAAACAACTTTTAATTTTATACAAATCACAAATCCATCTGACCACTGAATATTGCTGCCATACCCAGGGTGGTGCCCCTAAGTGCTTCCTAAAGATACTGGACTCTGTGCCCAAAAGAGCAGTCAGATTGCTTAATGATCCCTCACTCGCTCACTTTCACACAGACACTCAGTTCCCACTGTTTATATCTTCTACAAATACTTCTACAGCTGCTGTTCATCAGAATTATTATTATTAATAATAACTCTGATGAATAATACCCCACCCTGTCAAATCAGTGCAAAATGTGTGTTGCAACTAATCGACATGCCCCCACAATGCATCTCCAAATTCACATGTCTACCTCATCTAATGTTCTTGTAATAAAGTTACAAGAACATTAGATGAGGGAAAGGCATATACTGCAATTTTCTTAGAATTAGCAAAGGCATTTGACAGGGTGCCACATGATAAGCTGATATTTAAGTTGCAACACATGGGTCTGGATGTCAGATTGGTCAACTGGATTCAGGATTGGCTGTCTGATAGGTATCAGAGAGTTGTGTATGGTGGAGCAGTTTCAAGGAGACAGAGAGTTACAAGTTGGGTCCCACAGGGCTCAGTACTAGGAACTATACTGTTTAACCTTCATATAAATGACATTGCCAGTGAATTGCAAGGGGATATTCAGTTGTTTGCAGATGATGCGAAGCTGGGAAGGATTATTAGTAATAGTGCAGATGTGGTAGCCCTGCAAGAGGATTTGAATAAGCTAGATAGAGCAAATGAATGAGGGTGTCAGTTTAATGCAGCAAAATGTAAGGTCTTAAAGTTTGGGAAACACCAATGGGATGCTGCATACTCTATGGGAGGAGTTATACTGGAGGAAGTAGGCGAGACAAGAGATCTGGGGTTAATGATTGATAGAAACTTGAAGTTTAAGGGACATATTGCAAAAGTGGTGAAGGTAACACAGAGGATTGCTGCAATTATGAGAAGGACACTGACCTGCAGAGATAAGAGGGTGATCATTCCATTGTATAAGTCTCTGATCAGACCACACTTGGACTATTGTTCTCAGATTTGGTCCCCAGGATTTGAAGGGGATAAATTAACTGTGGAAAGGATACAAAGACAGATGACAAAGATGGTTTCAGGACTGTACAACATTAGTTATGAGGATCGGCTGAGGGAATGTGGACTGCAGAGTTTGGTGGATAGAAGAAGGAGAGGTGATATGATTGAGACTTTTAAACTGTTGAGAGTGGTTACAGGGTTGACACTGGGGAGTTCTTTCGCTTGGTTGAACAGTGGGAAGGAGTGATGACAAGAGGCCATCCCTGGAAGTTAGGAAAGGAAACTGTGAGCAATAGGGTGAGGAGTGGTTTCTTTGCGTGGAGGGTGGTTGAGCCGTGGAATGCATTGCCTGATGGAGTGGTGAGGGCGAGAATGGTCAATGAGTTTACCGAGTGGTATGATAGACTGTATATTCTTAGGAAGGACCTCCCACGATGAGTCTTTTGACTCCATGGAGGCCTGAATAATAATAATAAAATAATAATAATTTTACTTATGTTTGCTTTTAACATTATTATATATACTGAGTGAAAATTTCATTAATGATATTTAAGTTTTATTATATGATAAAGAAATTCAAAATATATACATATATTTATCTGCATTTATTAATGCAATTGTACACTTAGTATTATTGGAACCACCATGTGGTCAAGCAATAGCATAACAAAAGGAGACTTAAATGCATTTAACTAGTAAACTTTAGGGATTTACATAGAAATAATATTACATGTTCTAGTGGAAAGTCTTAGACATTGGTTATGCATTATTACTAAATAGCTTAGGGAAATAACAACGTAGACGTATAAGTGTTCTTATGCTGTATACTATTACAACGTGCACACACTATAGTAATGGCAACCATGATCTCACTAGTATTGCTCTGAATTTTAGTAACAGGTATGCGCATCAATTGTGAATTTTAATTCAGAACAGCTGTTGCTGAGTAACAAGAATGATAGCCACTAGCAAGCAAGCAAGAGAGAAGAGCTAGATAGGAGGAATAAACTACCGAGTTAAGTTCTGTGATCTTTTAAAAGTTTTTGTATGCATCTTTAACTACTCTCCAGTGAGGAATTTAAAGCCTTCGTATATTAGTGAGAAAGTTATATGCTTAACGAGAAGCAAGTTATAGATGTTCCAAGGAGAAAAATGGAATCTGCAGTAAAGTTCTTTTTATTGGAAGTGCATTTGGAACTGCACAATTAAGCGTATATCATTTCTTCAGCAAAATGAAGGGAAGACATGTTTAAGAGAACTTGCTTACTAAAAGACATATGCAAGTATATTAGTCATGTGAAATCTTTAACTTTTATGTGTATTCTAGGCAATTTGAGAAACAAGACAGAATAAATGAATGAGTAAAAACAAATATATAGAAGTAAATAAAACAAAGATAATGATAGCAAGTTTACATACAATCAAATAAAACTATAAAACTTTCAGCTGAAAGCTATGTTCACTTGGTTTTGTATTAGTATTTGATTATCCCTCAGAAATGAATTTTAACTGAGAGAAGGTCAGAATGCTTTCTTGAGCTCATATAATCTAGACTGGCCATGTAGTTATCTTCTGTGTTTAATCTGAATTTAAGAGTTAAATACATATAAACAATCTTGTCATAAATACTGCTAAAACTTCTGCACATTCCTGTGCTGCCCACAGAATTGTGCAAACCTGTTTCCATTAGTGGCACTGTCCTCACACTTTATGATGCTGTATAGATTAACATGAAGTGGGAAGATTATGAGAACCATGTAGCTTTAATAGCACTTCACAAGGTTGGATGGAATGCAGCCACCTGTTATTTTCAATACACTCAAGACACTCGGGATCAGTAGAATGTTTGTGTATCAGACTACTAATTGTTATAACAATACAGAAGATGTATCTGACCACCAAAAAACAGGAATGTTCTTTGAAGGCATGCCTCTGTGTAATCGTGTGAGAATGCAGAAGGCTATGTCATGAAAGTTAAACATTTCACAGAGAACAATATCACGTGTACTAAATGACCTAGGGAATAGAGCCTACCATTGTTCTACTAGATACTTCCTAACACCACAACTTATATGGCAGGTGATAAAATCAAAGCCACTTTTCCAGTGGTATGCAAACAACAGACACAGAGATATCCACTTGACAGATGAGACATTTTTCACATCGAAGAGGGTTTAACCACCAAAATGATTGGTATATGTTCCAGATGGTTGCATAGCACCCAGTATTCAGAGAGGTCATCACCATGCATCAGTGATAGTTTGGTGGGGGTATGCAAGAAAGGAGTCAAAACATCTGCCATAAGTGTATCAAGACATTGTGCTGGAACCAGTGGTAGGACCCCCGAACACATTGTTTCCCGGTAGGCAATGGACATTCCCACAAGACTCAGCCCCTGCACACAAGGTGAGGACCACGCAACAATGGTTGGAGGCAAATATGCCCAACCACATATCACCATTTGATTAGCTGTCTGGAAGTCCTAATCTGAATCCGTTGGGCTTCAAATTGTGGCTGGAGTAGCCTGCAAGAAATGATACCCCGCCATCGCCAGTCTGAAAGTGGATTTGGAGTGAGCAGCGGCAGTATTTCCACTGGAAGCTGTGTGTATCACCATTGATATGTGGTCTCACAGACTTCAGGTGGCATGAAGACAAAAAAAAGTGGATATTTTGAAAATGAGTGCAAGTATACACATTTTATACATGTGGCTTGTATGTGCAGGAAGCTGTAAATGATTTACTGATAGATTAAAGGTTTATGCACTGTTCAAGTTGTAATGGCTAGACTAGGTAGTACATAAGAATTTACTAATTGTAATTCTGTAGAGAATATGAATGTTAGATCTCCTTAGAGAGATTAAGAGAATTACTTAATATACAGAATTGAATCTGTTGTATATATTGTTAGATCCTGAATGAAGGAATCTTGCAAAAAAATCATTCATTCAGAATCCAACATATTAAACTTACTAAAAAAGAGAAATACCTGCACATCAGCTAAAATTAAAAGTGAAACTTCTTCACTTTATGTATAAAATTTGCATTCTTATTTCATGTAAGATATATTTAATCTATTGTGCTCATATTAAGATTTTATTAGAGTATGTTTTATAAGAGGAATAATCTGACTTAATTTAAGCCTCACTTAAGCTGTGTAAAATTAACTGCGAGTCATCAAATAGTTACTAAATAATAATTCTTGGAAGGTATAAAACTACACATGTACAGATAATGCTGGCAGCAGTTGCTTAAGCGGAACACGTATATTGATGTGAATTCTGGGAATACAAGAGCATAACAGCATCAGGAAAAGGCAAGGGATGAACCCAAGGGGTGAAAAGATATGAGCCGTGTGCAAAGGGGACTCCGAAAAAAAGAGGGCGCTCTATCGAAGAATATAAGGGGACGAGCACCATATCGGGGGGGGGGTCTCTTGTCGTATCGTTTTCCTGTTTGGTGGCTCGGAAGTTAGCGGGAGTTCGTGTAAAGGGGGGGAGTGTCTGTGCTAAGATAAGATGTCGGACAGCAATAGACAAGAAGTAACCAGATGTACACATGGTGCTGAAAGACGCGAAAAAAGTTCGGTAAGGTGAAATTACTCTATTTTGTGTGTAAAATTCATTAGAAGAGAGAAAATTGTTTGTGAATGTAAAAATTAAGAATAGTACTCTAAAGAACTTTGTGGACAGTCTCTAATTAGAAAGTTAACTTCCTTTGAGAGTAAGAAGAATTGTTTAGAAGAGATCTTTAGTATTGTATGTGATAGGATTAATTTAACGTGATCAGAATTGTGGATTTTAGTAACTGAGTAACATTAGAATATTTGTTTATATTATTTTATGAATAGCATTGCAGAAAGGGATTTAACTTAACTTCATATCATTTGCTATCTATCCCAATATGCAGTTATTGTGTTTCTCATGCTATATGACCTTTAATTAATTTAGAATATGTTAACCTCTTAACTCAAGTTTCATTTAGTATTGAGTCATAATTAAGTGTATGAATTTTTTGTGTATGCTGTTTAGATATTCCAATAAACATGTCATATTTACCTAAACCTGAGTCATGCCTGATTACGATTCCAAACTACCACTTATAAAAATAGAACCTATTTTGGCGGGAAGGAATTAGGAAGTGTATATAATTATAGATTTAGGTCACGACTGCAGTCTGAATCTATACAGCAGTGGTTAGTAGTTGGAAGGGGTTCAATCGTTCGATGCTGTTGGCACACTCTCCCTCGATGAGTCTTTGGACTCCCTAGAGGTGTCAAATAACAATAATAACAATAAAGAACGGCTAAGAGTCTAATATTGTCTCCCTGAGTAGGAACCTTTTCTACTATAGGATACTGGCTGGTGCAGCATAATAAAAATTTGCCAGTATCCGAAGAGGAAACAGTCTTAGATATAAATAGATGCAAGCATATTAAAAGCCCAATATCTGAAGTAAAATAGCGATAGAAAGATAGAATAGGAAGATATAAGGCAGTAAAATATAGAGAAAGCAACAACATAACAATAGAGCAGCTGATAAGATTTTAATTGAATAAGATTTTAAATGAGAAAGGATATAATCAAGTAAACAGACTAATTAAATATGAATCATATAAATAAAATATATAACAATATTCATATGTTTACAATAAATGTTTTAATTTTTTTTATATACCAGAACTTCATTCTTTGAAAAAATACAACTTGTTGATCACTGAAGTCAATGCACCATCACGGGTACGAATTTGAAACCTTCTTACCAACCATTAAACAAAAATACATGTATATATAAATACTGTTATTCGATATAAGAGTTGGGAGATATATATATATATATATATATCTTCTTCTTCCATTCAGGTATTAGGCCTAGTGGCCTGTTACGGGGCTATCCTTAGCCCTTCTAAGCTGTATCTGTCCCGAGGATAAGATGGCTAGCCCCATGCCTCCTGGTGTGTCCTATGTCTGTAGCTGTGTGTGTTCACAGGGCTGGTTTGCCTGCTTGCGGGAGGAAAAACCCCAGATAAACTGGGGAGAAAAACCCTGCAGTCCATGCCCAAGCCGGCTAACTTGGCTATGTCTGAGAAAGATCCTTAAGCTCCTCACATCGGCGATGGGAAATGAACCCAGGACACTCCTTTCCCAGGCATATGGTTGCGAAGCACATAGCCACTTGGCTAACTGGCTATAGCCACTCGGCCATATATAAAGTAAGTTGGGGAACTCCTCACCATTCTCAAGCTGGATGAAGACAACTTAGTGAATTTCAATGCTGTTAAAACTCAGTCTTGATTTTATAAGGACGAAAGATCCTACTTCACTTCCTCATACTTTTGATAATGTTTCACTATCTCTTTAAGGTCAGTTTACTCCTTCCTTCCTTCCTTCTTTAGCTTGGTATTGTGTTTTGTTTGAAACACTGCTCTTCTGCTCAAATCATAACACTTTATAAATCTCAAATCTGACTAACTTGACAATACTGTTCTCACATTTGGGGTAGTGTACTCAAAATCTTCCTAAGAATATGATTTTATTCATAGGCACTCTTTCTGCTTTTTTTTATTATTTTTTTATTTTAAATAAGCTTTCATAGGTGCTGCTCTGCTGAACTAGTTGCTATCATTCCTCAGCTTTCCTACAATTACATAACAATCTGAGTGGCCACTTCCATGCATGGTCTAAGTCCAAATATAGTTAACCAATGTCTCATCATCTTCCTTCATTCCTTCTGCCCCTGTTCTTTGGAACAGTCTTGCCATACTGTTTTCCCCAATGAGCATATTCCCTCTTTAAGAAAATGTTAGTAGATTACTTCTTTCTCCTCAGTCACATGCCTACACGCAGCGCTGTTATGTTGTAAGTTACATGACCTTTCATGTGTGTATGGTCAAAACACGCACGCACACACACAAAAATGACAAGTCCGTTTTAAAAGTTCTTTGCATCACAGATAGGATTCAAACACAGGCCTTTCTATCTAATGATTGCTGAATACTGACTGAACTATGGAGACTCTTTCACATAATTGGAACATTATTAATATTGTTGAGCATTTTACGATGCAGAAATGCAGGCAGTCAACAGCTGAACCAATGAGTAGCCATAATTATTGTAGAACATCAGATTAATTTTAACATAATCTAGTTCTTGCATAAGTCGGTCCTCAGATGAACTAATCACATAATTCCTATAGTTCATTTTTTAATAATATAAATACTAAGTTTCTGAGTGGTATATGTTGATGAGTTCATATAGATATATCTTCTTACAAAAGTGGATTTATAGTAGACTAAAATGTTGAGAGCTAACTACAGTATCAAGGAATGAGGAGTGTCATTAACCATGTTACTAGCCAAGACATCTATAGACGTCAAGGTTATCATGGATGCCAAGTGCATATTAAAATTGTAATACCATTGATATTACATTGAAATATATAATGGATACAAAGCGTATGTGGATGCATATTTGATCCATAATGGCCGGTTAGGTGGTTAACAGCTGCAGTTTCAACTGAAACTGCCCTGATATGACAAAATGGCAAGCTCATCATCATCATGAACAAAATACAGGGTGGCACATAAGTCACAAAGGGATTTATACATTTATTCAAACATTTACCTATTTTTCTTATTTATTAATTATGTTTATACTTTTTTTTTTTTTGTTCCTGGAGACCTGGAAATTGCTATATTTTTAGTGAAGATGGCAAATTAAATTTCGAAATAGACAGCAGAATTAGCAAAGCTGGTATGGTAGGAAATCAACTAAATATATGTGGAATAAGAAAGATTAGTCAAAACATAAACTAGCTGTATATAAGACAGTGTTCAAACGAATTGTAACTTAGAT
Source organism: Typopeltis vanoorti (assembly GCF_054136105.1). Classification (NCBI taxonomy): domain Eukaryota; kingdom Metazoa; phylum Arthropoda; class Arachnida; order Uropygi; family Thelyphonidae; genus Typopeltis; species Typopeltis vanoorti. Next base: position 141,492,843 of record NC_143556.1, read on the forward strand.
CTAAGAGCTGGATTAGAAATAAAACTCTTGATCAAAGACTGGTAACCAAAGATATTAGTCTTGAGAAAGATTATGAGACTGAACAGATGACATCAATTGCAGTATCATATTAAAAATGAGGATATTAGGAATGAACTTGATATTGTTAACATTCAGGAATATGTTAGCAGAACTAATCTCAGGTGGTATGGTCACTTAAACAGAATGCGAGAAAAAAGATTAGCTAAATAAGTGTTCTTTGCCAGGATGGCAAGAAAAAGACCCAGAGGAAATCAAGATGTAGGTGGACTGATGCAGTAAAAAAGTGTCTCAGAAGACAGAACTATAAGATCTGATAATATTAGAATATTGACAGATAACAGGCTAATCTGGAGGAAAATTGTTGACAGGAAGTTAGTAATGATGCAACTTTTTATGTAGTACTATCATAGGATCCTGTACCCCCCCCCCCCCCGAGTGTATATGTTAGGAATTTGATGATGACAACGATGATGAGCACCTGGAGACACAAATGTCTCCCAATGTTTGGCTTCATAAAGATGGGCCCCTTGTTCCATGCCTTATGGTCCATCCTGTATGCATATTCAAGTAAACTTTCCAAACCCAATCTAGCTTGACTAGAACCAACTGCATGTCCATCACTTATATTTAAAAGTTGTCATCAAAAGATCAAATATCTAATGACAGAATTATGTTTGTTAAACTCTGATCCATCCAGCTCTTCCTTCCCAGATGTTTCATTAACTTTTCATTTCACAGGTTTAGGCCTAAATGCTGGGTGGAACTTATGTTAGGGATTTAATGGAGTGAAACCAGCACTAAGGAAAGGATTAAAACCAAAGTTTAATGTTTTCATATTCCTCCTGCTTAAGCCTATTATCCGATTATGATAGAGAGGTGATGAGTTCTCGATTTGGATATCACACGCAGAATCAAATGGGGGGGAGGTTACCACCATGCTCCACTGCAGCAGCCCTCAAAAACCAACACAATCCAAATTAACATATGTTAAACTTCCCAAAATATAGGAAACAATTTTCAGGAATTCTGTGTTTCAACTATCATCATTCTAGAGGGTGTGCTTCCTAGTTAGGACTCTAGGCCAAAGTCTACAACTGAGTTTCACTTCGTTTTGTATTGTATTCTCTGGAGATGTCTCTATGATGAGACAAAAAAAACACTGGAAGCATTAAACACTGGTTCTAATCCTTTCCCAGTGCTATTTTCACTGTATTTCAAGCTTCTCACATGAATAACCTTTTATTTATATTTTGCATTCACTCAAACAGAGAAATGGTTTTAGTTTCTCTCTAATAGTGCACTAATTACTGCATGCATGTGGTGCATCAAATGTTACATACTCGTGTTATCTTCCAGCAATTTAATTTTTATCTTTGTGTTAACTTAACATACAAACATTCATTCTATGATGATAAGAGACACATACTGATTAAGAATTAACAAATCAGATTAAGCTACCAAGAAATTATATCCTTGTTTTATCCAAGTGTAAGTAAACAAAGTTTGTGCATGAAATACATTCATGACTAGGCTACGTTTATATAGAAGCTAATGACTTCACATTAATTGAATTTGTAAGGATAAACCTTGGTAACTTTTTGGATCTGTTTCCCACTGATGAGCCCACAATAAATGTCAAACCAGCTTAGTAGTGTCCCTTTCCATAACTTATAGCATTCTTTATGTCCAAAAAGGGCATGTGCTTTACATCATGGAATACAAAGGCAATTAATATGACGTCATTAGCTTTTATGTTTAGTCATGAATGTATTTCATGCACACTTGGATAAAAGGATACAACAAGAATATAATTTCTTGGATAGTTTTAATCTAATTTGCAATCAAGTGAAAAACCTTTTCCACAAGTATTAAATCAATTTGATTGAAAATAGATCTTTTCTGTTGTATTTTGAATCTCTCCCTCTTTCTAATTGTTTAAAAAATTTACATCCTCTATAAGGTCAATTTTTATGCAGAGTTATTATTTATTTATTTATTTTAGTTAGAATAAATTCTTCAGCTAATACACTATTGCATACATAACTATTTATTTAATCATGTATGTAATCGACATATTTATGCAAGAGAAACAGATGAAGTCCTAACCTCATATGAATTTTTTGAGGTCTGCAAACATAGCAAAATATTTTTAACTGCTATAAAAAAATACCTGAATTTTAAGTGCAGTATCTCTGAAGTCATAACACTTGCCAAGATTAGTACGTCCTAAGTAATCTTCTATTAATCTGAGTCCAATGCTATAACCCCTGAAACAGTAAAGTTAAATGTATTCAAAATTTTGTTTTAAATTAATATATAGATATATTATACATTGGTACACAGCTTTAAACATCTTTCTCAATCTCTGTTTTATATACATATGAGTTTTAGACAGCACTTATAGCACATAGTGAATGGACTAAAATAGGAATGTGTCCTGTCATTTTTTATTTTGTGTTGCAATTATTATTATTATTCAGGCCTCCATGGAGTCCAAAGACTCATTGTGGGAGGTCCTTCCTAGGAAACACAAAGTCTATCATACTACTCCTTGAACTCACTGACTGTTCTTGCTCTCATCACTCTATCAGGCAATGCATTCCATGGTTCAACCACCCTCCATGCAAAGAAACCATTCTTCACCCTCTTTCTCACAGCTTCCTTTCTTAACTTCCAGAGATGGCCTCATCATCGCCCCTTCCCGCAGTTCCACCAAGCAAAAGAACTCCCAGGTGTCAACCCTGTAACTACCTCTCAACAGTTTAAAAGTCTCTATCATATCACCTCTCCTTCTTCTCTCTACCAAACTCTGCAGTCCACATTCCCTCAGCCGATCCTCATAACTAATGTTGTACAGTCCTGAAACCATCTTTGTTATCTGCATCTGTACCCTTTCCACAGTCAATTTATCCCCTTCAAATCTCGAGGACCAAATCTGAGAACAATAGTCCAAGTGTGGTCTGATCAGGATCTTATACAATGGAACGATATTTTATCTCTGCAAGTCAGCATCCTTCTCAGTATTGGAGCAATCCTGTGGGTTAACATCACCACCTTTGCAATATGTTCCCTGAATTTCAGTTTTCTATCAATCATCACCCTCAGATCTCGTGTGTCCCCTACCTCCTCCAATCGAGAATGCAGCCTCCCATCGATGTATCCAAACTTTGAGACCTTACATTTTGCTGCATTAAACTGACATCGCCATTCATTTGCCCATCTATCTAGTTTATTCAAATCTTCTTGCAGGGCTGCCACATCTGTACTATTACTAATAAACCCTTCCCAGCTTCACATCATCTGCAAACAACTGAATATTGCCCTGCAATCCATTGACAATGTCATTGATATAAAGGTTAAACAATACAGGTTCCAGTACTGAGCTCTGTGGGACCCTACTTGTAACCTTCTGCCTCCTTGATATTGTCCCAAAATACACAACTCTCTGATACCTATCAGACAGTTAATCCTGAATCCAGTTGACTAACCCAACATCTAAACCCATGTGCTGCAACTTAAATATCAGCTTATCATGTAGCACCCTATCAAATGCCTTTGCAAAATCTGCCCCCCCCCCCCAAAAATGGTAGTGTAAGCCTTTCCCTCAAACTGCTCTCGTCACTTTGCAATGGAAGAATTGTGGATTAAAGTAGTCTAAGAACATTACAATATCTGATCTTGGTTATGCTGATAATTTGGCTTTATTCACAAATAATGTGGAAGAAAAGAATTCCTTTATTGCTGCAAATGAGGAATTTGATCATCATCATCATCATGCTTGTCAAGGATTTAGGCCCCTACAGAGGCCTGTTCCAGACTTAGAAGTCATCGTTGAATCTCTTAACAGGACATCCTGGTTTTCTTTTTCCTAATGGTTTGTAATTTAAGGCTTGTTTTGGTAATCTTTCTGTTTTCATTCTTTCAATGTATATCACCCATTTATGTTTATATTTTTTGATTGATTTTTGCTATTACTGATTCCTGGTTTAATTCTTTCATAATTTCTTCATTTCTTTTGATCGAATACAGTATACTTTTGCAGTTTTTCTCATAAACTTAATTTCAGCTGTTATTAATCTTTGTCTTTTTGTTTTATTGTCCAGATTTCACTTCCATACAATAGGAGTGGTAGGGCTAAGTATTGTATACTTTTAGCTTGGTTTGTTTTTGAACTAGGTTAGGTTTAAATATAGTTAATTACACCTGGTATTTTTAAATATTCTGCAATTTTTAGGTTTATATCTTTTTCATTTTCATATGTAATCATACTTCCTAGGTAGTTAAATAAATTCACCTGTTCTAAATTCTTGTTATCTATTACTATTTTAGGTCTTACTGGATCTTGTCCTTTAAAGGCCATTATTTTTGATTTTTCTGTTGATATTATCATGCCATAGTCTTTTACTATCTCATTTGATAAGTGATGACTTATGTCCTCTAAGAGTGGAGGCTTTGGAAGGCAGTGACACAAATGGTTTTGAAAACATATGGTCTGAGGTAGAAGTGGCCAAGACAGGATATTTAGTGGGGTGTTGCTATAAACCAAGGAGCACAGAGGGTGGGGACCAGGAGATGTTCAGGCAGTTGAGCTTGGCAAGTGCAAGAAGAATGATTGTTATGGGAGATTTTAACTACAACAGTTTAAGCTGGGAAGAGGAAAATGCAAGTAGTAAGAAGGGGATAGAATTTCTGGATTTCTTGAGGGACAAACGTCTTTGGCAGCATGTAATAAAGGGAACAAGAGGTTCAAGAGTTTTGGATTTGATCATACCATCAGAAAAGCTGATAATAAGTGAGATCACATCTCTCCCACCAGTCGGAGAAAGTGACCATATGGTTTTGACTTGGAAGGTGAATAGACATGCAGGAGTATCAAAGAAAAGGGAACATATTTGGAATTATAAGGCAGGTGATTATAATAGCCTTAGATATCAACTTGGGGAAGTTCCATGGAGTGCAGAATTGGAAGGCTCAGGATAACGTTAGTGCTTGGGAAATTGTGAAGGAATATTTGTTGGCAGCAATAGTAAGCTGTAATCCAAGATAAGGCCACGACAGCGACTAATATGGTAAGGAAGGCAAAACTGGAATATGAGAAGGGATTGGCATTAAGATCCAAAGAAAATCATAAGGAATTTTTTAGCTATGTGGCCAGTAGGCAAAGAAACAATTGTGGAAGAATGACATTGCGGGATAAAAATGGGAATAGAGTGACTGATTCAGAGGACATAGTGGAGTTGTTCAATGAGCACTTTATTGGAGTATTTCATCCCTGGAGGAGGTTGTAATAATAGAGGGATAGGGCAGGTTCAGAGTTTAGAGGCGCAAGAGGAGAGTGTGTTCCAAATACTGAGTACTCTGGATATCAGTAAAGCTGTTGGACTGGATGGTATTTCACCACGGGTTTTGAGAGAATGTGCTAAAGAACTGACAGCTCCGTTGACCTGGCTTTTCAATAAAATTCTGGCTGCGGGAAAGGTACCCAGAGAATGGAAGGAAGGTAAGAAAGTGCCGCTGCATAAGGGAGGTAGCAGACTGAAAGTGTCTAATTATAGGCCTGTTTGTGTCTCATCAGTAGTTGTTAAGGTCTTGGAGAAATTAGTGAGGGACTATATACAGCGTTGGGCACATGAGGGTAATGTTATCTGTGAGAATCAACATGGATTTGTTAAGGGGTGCTCTTGCTTTAGTAATATGATTGCCTTTTATTATAAAGTGACAAGAGCAGTTGATGAGGGAAAGGCATATACTGCCATTTTTTTGGATTTTTCAAAGGCATTTGACAGGGTGCCACATGATAAGCTGATATTTAAGTTGCAGCACATGGGTTTAAATGTTGGGTTAGTCAAATGGATTCAGGATTGGCTGACTGATAGGTATCAGAGAGTTGTGTATGGTGGGACAATATCAAGGAAGCAGAAGATTACAAGTGGGATTCCACAGGGCTCAGTACTGGGACCTGTATTGTTCAACCTTTATATGAATGATATTGTCAATGGATTGCAAGGGGACATTCAGTTGTTTGCAGATGATATGAAGCTGGGAAGGGTTATCAGTAATAGTACAGATGTGGCATCCCTGCAAGAGGATTTGAATAAACTAGACAGATTGGCAAATGAATGGGGATCGGTTCAATGCAGCAAAATGTAAAGTCTTGAGGTTTGGGATCCATCGATGGGAGGATGCATACTCAATTGGAGGCACTGTACTGGAGGTGATGATTGATAGAAAATTGAAATTCAGGTAACATATTGCAAAGGTGGTGAGGGTAACTCACAGGATTGCTGCAATACTGAGAAGGACGCTGACCTGCAGAGATAAAAAAGTTATCATTCTGTTGTATAAGACCCTGATCAGACTGCATTTAGACTACTGTTCTCAGATTTGGTCCCCAGGATTTGAAGGGGATAAATTGACTGTGGAAAGGGTACAGAGGCAGAGAATAAAGATGGTTTCAGGACTGTACAATATGATTTATGAGGATCGACTGAGGGAATGTGAACTGCAGGGTTTGGTGGATAGAAGAAGGAGAGGCGATATGATCGAGACTTTTAAACTGTTGAGAGGCAATTACAGGGTGGACATTGGAGAGTTCTTTCACTTGGTGGAACGGCAGGAAGGTGCGATGACAAGGGGCCATCCCTGGAAATTACGAAAGGAGGCTGTGCACAAGAGAGTGAGGAGTGGTTATTTTGCATGGAGGGTGGTTGAACCTTGGTATGCATTGCCTGAGAGAGTGGTTGGAGTGGCAATGATCAATGGGTTCAAGGAGTGGTATGATAAACTTTGTGCTTCCTAAAATCAACCTCCCACTATGAGTCTTTTGACTCCATAGAGCCTAGATAATAATAATAATAATAATAATAATAATATTTGAATCTAAGATATCTTTCTGTAAGTTATCTTCAGAATAATGTAATTATTATTTGGTCATCAGCAAAAAGGAAAGTGTTTAAGATCACAGTAGGAGAAAGTTTAATACCTTGATGGAAATTTTTATTCCATTTTATTATTATTTCATTTAGATAAATATTAAAAAGAGTTGCTGAAAGGGGACATCCCTGTCAGACTCCTTGGTTTATTTCTCTCGTACATGATAGTACATAATTTAATCTTATTTGTATTTGATTATTTTCATATATACTTATGATAGCTTTTTTAAATATTTGGTATTTGTCTTTCTTTTAATATATTAAATAAAATGCTTCTTTTAACTTTGTCAAATGCTTTTTCAAAGTCAAATTGTATTCCATTATTTTCTCTATTATTACTTTTTGGCTAAAGGCCATGTCTATACATGATTGTCCTTTTCTAAATCCATTCTGTACTTCTAAAATAAAGATTTCAGAATATTTATTAGTTTGTTATTTAAAATTCTGCTATATATTTTATAACAGGAATTTAGAATATTCATACCTCTATAATTTTTAAGGTCATCTCTAGTACCTTTTTTAAAGATAGGGATCAAAATTGCTTTTTTTCATTCTATCAGTGGGTTACTTGTTGAATACATTTTATTTAAGAATAATAAGAGTCTTTCTTTGAACCTTATTCATGCACGTTTATATACTTCTGAATGTAACTTATCTTCACCAGGTGATATTCCATTTCTTGTTTCTTCAGGCTGATTTCTAATTCTTTTTTAGATATTTCCTTTCATTTTCATTAAATGTTTGCCAGTTATCTTTTTTAAAATACTTATCTGTCCACAATTCTCTATAGAAATTCTTCTAATTTCAATTTGGTGTTTAATTTTATGTTTTCTTTAGTATCTGTACTTAAATGTTTCAAAATCTTATATACATTAGGTTTATTTTATATAAACCATGTTCTAAATTAGACACAAATTTGTTCTATGATTCTCTATGTCCTTTTCTGACTTCTCTTTTAGCTATGGCTCTTATTCTTTTACATTCTATTTCATCTTCTAATCTTTTAATGCTTAACCATTTATAATATGCTTCTTTTTTTGATTGTATCATCCATATTTTCAGTTTTTTCTTTTTATTGAAAATGTTTTGGTCTTTCCTAAGCTTTCATTTGCTACTGTATTTAGTATCATTTTTATATTAAGCCATTCTATTTCTATTTCTTCATTTCATTTTATCTAAACATTGGTTAATTCTTTCTTCATATAACTATTGTTGACTTATAAGAGTTGAACTGATAAGGCCTGATAGGAATGATTAGGTGGATCTTCCTCAAAGTAGAGGATAGCTCTAGCTAGAGGACCATGGGAGTGCCAATTCTCTTACAATCAAGATGATTGCCCCTTGTGGCTCTGTTGATCAATGAATCCTCATTCAATACATTCGGACCACCCCACCAGATAGGGGATCCCCTATCTGTCCCCAAGAGGAAATGCTCTCTAGAGATTACAGGGTCCCCCCCGAAAGTGAGAAAATCAAGATAATAAAATGAGACCTTTGTCTTCTTTAAAGAATGTACTTTAGAGCAAGTCTTCCAAGTTCAATTGTCTTGGTAGCTGAGTGAAATGAGAAATGTAGTGGGGAGACGATTAGAGATAGCTTTAAGAGTGTTCAAAAGATTATGGAAAGACAGCAGATTATCAACAAAAACAAAACTTAAAATCTGCAATAGTTTGGTTCTCTGTATTTTGTGTTATGAAGCTGAGACATGGGCATCATGTAAGAGTGATAATCGGAGAATTGATGCTTTTTAAGGAGTATTTCAAGAGTGAGATGGTTTGACTTTGTGGATAATGATGAGATACATCAGAAATGTGGTCAGCCACCATTAAGCACTATCTTATGTAAGGAAAAGGCTATGCTGGTTCAGCCACATTGTCAGAATGCAGGACATTTGGTTGGTCAACAAGATTATGTTGAATGATCCCGAAGGTGTTAGGAAAGAAGATAGGTCCTGAATGAGATGGATTGCAAACAAGACCTAAACAGAAATGGCATTCAGCAGTGCTCGAGGAACTTGTATCATTTTGGATAAATAATAGTCATGCTTAATTATTTAATATAAATATATCCCATAAAGTTTTCACTATTATTATTATACATATTTTCATATTTTCTATAGAAAATATGAAAATAGTTAACTTAAAGGTATTGAATTATACTATGATATATTGTGTTCATGCAACAGAAGCAGATGCAGTCTTAACCTCCTATCAATCCCCTCCCTCATTAACCTATACTATTTTTTAAAATGAGAAAACAGGTGTTTGCCATAACAGAAGGAAATGTGAAAAGAAAGAAGCAAAGATGAAGTTTTATGCATGACATAGCCACTGTATCTGAGATTAATAAATTAACCAAAATAATTATAATGAATTGTTTAGAAGAAACCAAACAGATTCTATTTTTCCCATCCTTATATTTTTTATTAAAATACAACAATGATCCACGACTAATGATGTCTTAAAAAAACATTGATCTCCTTCCCCATCTGCAGTGTAGTGAGAATAACTTCAGTGCCAAAACAAAGGTCCTGTCTCATTTTTTCATAAGAAAGAGAACATTTTACTTACCCTTATCTAATAATAGTCAGATCTCTGATCTTGACTATTTCCCTTTCTGGACTGCTTTATACTTTTTTCTCAATCACATTCCAAGCCTCATAAGCTTCTAAAAATTTCTGTTCTTCTCCATTCAAAAACACTAATTTTGATGAGTACAACTCCTAATGTTATATGCCTCCAAAATTCACTGAACTTTAAATTACTGTTCTCAACATTTGTCATGTTTTATCAAACCTCCCTAAAAAATGCTTAATACTATCAAGAGGGGGAGTCTGGTTATTAGATTATCCTTTTCTGAGGCACTGTTTCTGTTTTATGCTTTCCACAGATGCTGTTATAATGAATTGATCGTGGTCATTACTCCACTTTCCTCTAAAGTAAAACTTATAAACAGTTCATGATCAACATCAATAGAGTTCAGCCTTGAACTTTTTTTCCCCACTGTTCCATTCCATCTACCTATTCTTTCAGAATAAACTACTTAAGTACTGTCCTTCCCCCCCTCCAAAGGCTATTATCTCCAGCAATTCAAGAACCACATCAGCAGGTTACTTCTTTCTCATTAGCTAAATGCTTACAGTTGATACTGTAGTGCTGTGGGATTTGAAACTGCTTATGCATGAAGAACCAATATACAGTGGATCCTGCAGATCTGAAGAAACACTTCAGACTATAAAATTTCAACTTACAAATAACCCTCTATACTTCTATACCACTATGCTGCATAACAAAGTCATTACAAAGCGAAAAGAATCATGATTTTACATGAATACAACTCAGTTAGCTGAGAAAATGAATTGAGCCAATTACAGCACAATACATCACAAGAACTTTTTTTTTATCTATACTAATACTAACATAACTCATAGACATCATGAAATATACACATACACAAAGAAATATTAAGCATAATATAAGCCACTTATATTTTGTGATGAGCATCTATCTTATCACATCATCAGAGTGAAAACACAAAAAAGAATGGACAGTTACATGAAGTGAGAATGGAATAACATGATATAGAGATTTTTTTCTGCTGCTTCCCAGCAAGTCGCATGATACTGATTCACCATTAGGTGGCATATTGTGTGTGTGCATGTGTGTGTGTGTGTGTAGAGTGGTTTTATCGCTCCTGAAGGATAAGTAACGTTTTCTATTTTAGTTAATAATATTAGCTAAACTTAATGTAGTTTTTGTTTTAAACGGGTGTGTGATTGACTCAGATATTTAGTTTGTAAATAAATCTTGCATTTTTTTTTTTGTTTAAATATGATACTGTTGGCATGGCACCAATACATGGATGAACAGTGGTGGCAATACTTCCAAATTGTTGGGCGATTTGAATTTGAAGGGTTTTGTGTTGTGCAGTGCAGTGCAGTGTATGTGATATTTGTTGAGAAAATTAGAGAATATGTGGAAGGAAATTGAATCTGGAGAGACAGTGTGTGTATTTAGTGTTTCAAAAGTGAATGTCTATTAGGTGACAAGAATGCAGCAAATGTTAGCAGAGTGGACAGTACCAACAGTAGGATGGAAAATTATGCTATTAATGTCGAACATGTGGTTGTGGAAATAGAGGAGAACAAAATGAACATTAATAAAAGAAATAGCGCACTCAAATGTTATCCTTCAAAGGACAAAGTGCAGAACTGAAAAATTGCAGAAGCAGAAAGAGATTAGCAGGACTGAAAAGAGAAAGAAGCAGGTAGTCTGAGGGAATAATAAAGACTGATCAAACAAACAAGAAAAACAAGAAGAAAATTATGTACAGACACTCAGTGATCAGGGGAGAACTTAATGAAAGTGTTACAAAATTGTTTTCCTGGGTGCAAGAATTCACAATATTAGTCACGCCATCCAGATGCAAAAAGATAAGTCGAAGAAAATGATTGTCTTGGTTGGCACAAATGATTTGAGAGGCAAGGAGTATTCTATGAGGGAGGATGTAAAGGAGTTGTTAGAAAAGGCAAAAACTAACGAGAGAGAAGGTGAAGAATGTAAGACTCCTACCATACTATGATAGAAACTAATGGAGGAGAAGACAATTGGGAGCTAATGAATCTATACATAGATTGTGCAGAAGGAATGATGTAGGATTTGTGTATCTGTGTATTTGATGGAAAGAAGGATTTGTAGAATGCTGATGGATTACATCTAAATGGTTTTGGCATTAGGTGATAGAAAGAGCTTTGTTCACCAAGCATGAGGAAGCACAAATTCAGAGAAAAATTAAGCAATTAGGGTGGAAGCAAGTAAGTTTGTGTGAAGGCACCCATGAGGTGAGTGTGTGTAAGAATAAACAAGTGTAGAAACTAGTCTCTCGAGTCAAAATATCGAACAGGATAGTTAATGCAGGAAGTAAAGGTGGGTGGGGACCTAAAGGGATGCTGCAGTTTCTATATACTAATGCCAGAAGTATCAGAAACAAGAGGGAGGAGTTTTTTGGCATTGGTTAGTACAACGTCACCAAAAGTTATAGGCATTAGTGAGACTTGGATAACAGCAGGTGATGTAGTTACAGGGACAGAATGTGAAGGGTTAAGTATTTTCAGGGAAGACAGAGAAGATAGGATGGGGGAAGGAATACTACTGATGAAAGCAGATGAATTGCAGCCGAAAAGAATAGGAGATGGGATGGGAGGACTGGTGTGAGATTAAGGCCACTAAGACAAAATATACAGTTGGTTGTTGCTATAGGCCAGGGAGTTCCACGGATGATCTGGAAGACATGCATCACCAAATTAGTACAACGAATATAGGTTATATATTGAGTGATTATTATGGGAAACTTCAACTATGGAGATATAGACTAGAAGGAAGAAAGATCACATGGCAGGAAAGAAATAAAATTCATACACCTACTAAGAGATAATTACTTAAGGCAACATGTGATGGAGGGTACTAGGAGTAGGAGAGTACTCGATCTGGTCATACGATCAAAAGAGCTATTCATAACCAAGGTGAGCACCTCCAACTAGTGAAAGCGACCATGCATTCTTCCTCCATCACATGTTGCCTTGGGAGATTGTAAAACATGAAGAATGTTCTGTCAAGAAGAGGAATATGTGAAACGACAAGGCAGATGATTATGACAAGCTTATGAGGAAGCTTAAATCTGTGCCTTGGCATTAAACACTGCAGGGTAAGGATGGGAGATAGTTAAGGGTCATCTAGAGAAAGCAATATTAAATTGCATACCTAAGGTAAGGAGGGTTAATCAGATAGGAGTCAGATGGACGAGTAGCATCATTACGCATGAGCAGCAGAAGAAAATGCTGTGGAAGGTATATAAAGAGAAAGGAGACCAGAAAATTCATGAACAGTACAAGGCTCAGACAAGAAAGGCAATTAGCATGGCAAGGAAGGAAAACTCAGATTATGAGAAGAATCTAGCTGAGCCAAAGGAAATCCCAAAGAGATCTTTCATTATATGGCAAGTAAGGGGAAGAATGACTATGGAAGATTAACCTTAATGAGTGATGATGGTCATGAGGTGACAGAAGCAGATAAAAAGTTCCTGATTGACCACTTCATCCAAGTGAGGTTACTGCTTTAATTTATGTGACAGACATTAATGTGGGAACAGAGGTTAATGAATTGGAAGTTCTTAGGATAATGCAGAATCTCAATGTAAATAGAGCTGTCCGATTAGATGGGATATCAGCTAGGGTACTGCAAGAATGTGCAGGGGAACTGGCAATGCCTCTGACTAGGCTCTTTAAATTAGGTTTCAGCTCGGGAAAAGATCCAAATAATCCCCTTGCATAAGGAAGATTCTAAGACTGCAGTAGCAAATTATGGACCAATCAGTATCTCAGGCATGGTGGTAAAAGTACTGGAAAAATTAGCCAAAAAAAATTCAAGAGTGGTAGATAAAAATATGATACAACATGAGGGGCAACATAGTTTTGTGAAGGGCCTTAATAATTTACAAACTTTTTATAATAGAGTAACAGCTGAGTTGGATCAAGGAAATGGCTATACAATGATTTTGCAAAAGTATTTGAAGGAAACATGAAACTCTGTTATGCAAATTAGAACAAATGGGGATGGATATGACACTCATTAAATGGATAGGAGGGTGGTGAACAGATATCAAAAAGTGGTATATGGAGGGGCAGCATCAAAGCAAAAACAGGTAACTAGTGATGTGCTGCAAGGTTCAGTGCCAGGACCATTGCTTTTTAATTTGTACATAAATGATATAGGAAATAACCTAAAAAGAAATATTCAGTTGTTTGCTAATGATGTGAAATTAGGTAGAGTAATAATTAATCATTAGCAAAGAAATGAATATTTCCTTTCAGGACGATTTAAATAGGCTATCAGTGTGGGCAAAAGATAATGGGTATCAGTTTAATGTCAAGAAATATAAAATTATGCATTCTGGGATAAATAGATTACAAGCCATGTATCATATTGATGGCACTGTACTCCACAAAATAGATGAAACCAGAGATTTATAGGTAGACAGAGAGTTAAAGTTTACAAGACATATTGCTAAGGTAGCCCATAAGATTACTTGGCTATTGAAGAACACATTAACAAATAGAGATAAGGAAGTTGTTATTCCTCCTTATAAGGCCTTGATATGCAAATATCTGGATTACTGCTCAAGTCTGGTCTCTTGAGTTTCCTAAGAATTAGGAAGCAGTGGAGCGGCTTCAGGGGCGAGCAATCAAGATGGTGAGTGGTCTGTGGAATGTTCCCCATGAAGATAGATTGAGGGTGTGTAGATTGCAGAAGTTGGTTGACAAGAAAAAAAGAGGGGATATGATAGAAATAAATATTTCAGTTGCTTAAAGGGTTTAATAAGACTGGTGCAGGGGAAATGTTTCAGCACTTGTCCAGAGGGACCAGAACAAGGGGTCATCCCTGGAAGTTGAATAAAAGTGTGGTTAGTAGGGGTGTGAGGACAAGATTTTCTACTTGGAGAGTTGTGAATAAGTGGAATAGGTTGCCAAAGTCATTTGTGAGTGCTTTGTCTGTTAATGGTTCAAGGACAGGTATGATAGATTATGTAGATAGTTTGGGTCTCCCACACTGAGTCTTCAGACTCCATGGAGGTGATCATATAATAATAATATTAAGATGAATGTTTTTCCCATAATTTTCTAAAGAGTTCATTTCTGTAGTAATTGAACTGTTTAATGGTAAATGTGAAACAGTCATAATATTTTACTTCATTATCTGTTATTCTGTACGTAGTAATCTGAATTCCTAAGTATTTAAAATTCATCACCTATTATTTTTCTGTTTATACCTGATTAGTAGCCTACTAATCAGACATGCAATAACATATGCAACTGAAAAACAGAAAAGAAAAGTAAAAGATTGCAATTCTAGTAGGTAAGAGAGAACTAACTAGTAATAAGATCAGTATGAGAGAGGAAATGAAAAGGGTTGTTGGAAGAATCGAGAATGAAGAATATGAAAGTGAAAATTATAAGTATATTACCTGATATGATATAAATTAATTAAGAAAAAGGGCTATGATGGCAAATGATTCAATGCATATTAATGGATTATCAAAAAGCCTTGTGTACTGAGCAAGCACAATTTGTTCTTTTGAGTTCTACTGAAGAATTAAATAAAAAAAAACTTAATGCATACAGTGAAAACTCGATAAGAAAATAACTGATACGATAATGTTATTTTTGACTACCGAATATTATACAAGGAAACATATAAAATTGGGTTTTAACTGGTCGGAGATTTGTACAAAGATATAGCGTACTAGTTTCGCCGACTTGACTGTTGGCTTCATCTGGGCAAATAAAAAACAACAAAACAGCTTAAAACAGAACAGAAACAAGCTAAATTATCAGGTTAAAACATAATCAAATGCTAAATATTATCAAAATTCAAATGAAACATTACATCAAATGCATGGAGCGTGTGTATTAGCAGTCATTGTTATAGAGATGCGTTATGTAATTGGCTGCAAAGTTGAACTCTGATGTGCTGAATGATCTTATGAGTGTTTTCCAGATGTCACCAAGGATCATCCCTTGGTTTCTGTTAAGGCTGCCTCTTGAACAGATCACTATTGCAGCTTCTTTGATGTTGTGGGTATGAAAATCTTCTTCTAAGTACGGCATAGTACTTTTATCCTATTCAATGTTGTGACTGGTATTAGAAAAATGGAGAGATAAACCAGAATTGTCTTCTCTGTTGTTGTTGTTAACATCCCTGATGTGTTCTTTTTGTCTTATCGCTAAACTTCTAGAAGTTTTCCTATGTAATTTAAACCACAAGAGCAGGGAATGTTGTATACTCCAGGATGTTTATAGAAAGCAATCTTGTCCTTAGGTGACCGTAACAAGCTGTGAACTGTCTTCATTGGTTTGAGAAAGCCACTTGGATATCATGAGGTCTTAGAAGGTTTGCAATTTTCTGTGAAACTGTGCCAGCAAAAGGAAGTGGAAGAAGTGGAAATGGAAGACCTGTAGTGAGATTCTTAGGTTTGCTGTTGGGTGGGGTTGGAGAAAAGAATCTTTTTTTATCAATTTTTTTTGGATAACCATTGTTTGTTAAAGTTTTGAAGATAAGATCTAATCCATCTTTTAAAACTGTGTCATCTCTCTTATGATATAAACTACCCTGTTTTTCATCGTATGTATAGTACTCAACTTTTGTGAAATATGGTGTGATGAAGAAAAATGTAAGTAACGGACAGTGTGGATCGGCTTTAAATCAACATTGCCATCCATTTGTTTTGTTATTAATGTGTCTAGAAATTGTAATTTTCTTTCCCTTTCAAGTTCTAAGGTAAACTTGATTTTTTGATGAAATGAGTTTATTAAAGTTAGGAACTATTTGATTTAGCAGAACTATTTGATTTCCTAACTTCAATAAACTTGTTTCATCTAAAAATTAAAAATTAAAGGGAGGAAACTCCATACGAATAAATAAATAAATAAACCTCTATCCTTGCCTGGCGTTTATTAAATACCTTGTTCTTGTCATCTTTGCCACTTCGGACAGACTGGATGTTTTGCTATGATTAGAATCCAGGAACATCAAGATTATATAAGATTTTTGGAATCTGAAGGTTTAGACCTTGCTTCTCATGCCATCAACACCAGA
Organism: Typopeltis vanoorti; assembly: GCF_054136105.1. Lineage (NCBI taxonomy): Eukaryota > Metazoa > Arthropoda > Arachnida > Uropygi > Thelyphonidae > Typopeltis > Typopeltis vanoorti. The sequence goes on from NC_143556.1 coordinate 141,509,446, forward strand.
CAGAGTTCACTGAAGACACACTAAGGTGATGCTATACTACAGTATGTTCAAATCTATTTTTTGAATTGTGTGAAGCCTTTAACTAATGCTGTTAATTGTTTGTAATTTTTTTTAATTAAATAATTATACATCTATAATATATCATACATCAACTGCGACTGAGACACATGATATCATACACATGCTGTATAACTCGTTCTTGTATTTATAATTTAAATATTACCAATTCTTCTGCCTTCTCACTGAATGAAGCTCATGACATATTGAGTGAAATATATAGGAGTGATAAATTCTATTTAGTTTCCTCTTACATGTCTGAAGCCATTATTTAGAACATTATATGTCCAGTAACTGAGTTTCATTTTATGAAGTATGGGGAAAGGACAAGAGGGCATCCTTGGAAGTTAAGAATGAAAGTCATCAAGAAGAGGTGAGAGTTAGATTTTCTCCTGTAGAGAGGTGCATGATTGGAATGGATTGTCATTAGATGTGTGTGCAAGTAGTGCGAATGAATCCAAGAACAAGTACAACAGTTGGTGCAGGTTGCATGTGGCCTCCCATGAAGAGTCCCAGACTCCTTGGAGGTCTCTCTTAATAGTAACAATAATAATGCTTATTATTACACAAGCATCTCCATGAAGTCTGAAGACTCATCATGGAAGGCAAACACTAACCACTATTCACAAAATACCTGTCATATTCCATTCATTTTAGAAATTATGGACTTTACAACCGTGTTATAAAAAAAACTCTTTCAATATCCCAACATTTCGATCTTCATATTAAGATCATCATCTGGAGCATATACAAATATACAGGACAAGCTAAGTTACATTACATACAGTAAGCTAGAGAAACAATGAATTGAACACAAGTTATTCTACTGGCATGACCTCTAGTGAAAAAAAAAAGATAAAAGAATTATTTATAAACTACATCAAGCTAAATTCTATTTCTGATAACATAAATAAACATTCTTTCTTACAGATAGTTTTCTTTCAATAACAATGATGTCCTGCTTTTAGCATTACAATTGTTATTTTTGATTTAGGATCCTGGATTTTCTATAGTCCTGTTTATAGTTGCTCTTAGAGAGGAAAGTTCCATTGGTCGAATATATGCCTTCCACATGTTTGGGATTTTTAGACCATCATTATTGTTCAGATTGGGGTGGTTGGTAATAATCTCACAGGCTTCCTTAAATTTGCATTCATACTATGTTTTGGTGTGATGTAGACAACTAGTGCTTTTCCAGTCAATTCTATGTAAGGTGTTCAAGGGCATGATCCGAAAGGAAAAACAGAACACACTTCTGTTTCTAGATACACTTGTCACACGTCTTCCTTCTGGCAATCTTTCCTTCACTGTTTATCGGAAACTGACACATACTGGCCAATATATACACATAAACTCCTACCAACACAAAAACTGGGCGTCATTGATACTCTAAAAAACAGGGCTCTGAATATCTGCTCCAGTGAACAGGCATTGAAAGACGAATTTAAAGTTATCAGCAATACTTTAAAAAAAAATGGGTACAGCCAAAACGTTATTAACAAAATTCTCTACAAGACCTCAATGAAAAACAAAGACAAACCAGACTACAATAAAACTATAACCATTCCTTACATTAAAGGGAGATCAGATAAAATAAACAGAATACTACAAAAATACAATTCAAAGCCACCTTTAAACCTCCTGCAAAGTTAAAAAGCTTACTCAACTCATCCAAAGACCCACTTCCTCCGCTGGCCCACTCTAGAGTATACTGTATTTATTGCTTGTAACATACCATATATAGGAGAAATAGGATGCACAATTCCTATCAGACAAAAAGAACATAAATGACACATCAAATATAATAATTATGGTGAAACTGGCCTTTCAGATCATGTCCTGAACACCTTACACAGAATTGACTGGAAAAGTACTAGTTGTCTACATCACACCAAAACATGGTATGAATGGAAATTTAAGGAAGCCTGTGAGATTATTACCAACCACCCCAATCTGAACAATAATGATGGTCTAAAAATCCCAAACATATGGAAGGCATATATTCGACCCACGGAACCTTCCTCTCTAAGAGCAACTATAAACAGGACTGTAGAAAATCCAGGATCTTAAATCAAAAATAACAATTGTAATGTTAAAAGCAGGACATCATTGTTATTGAAAGAAAACTATCTGTAAGAAAGAATGTTTATTCATGTTATCAGAAATAGAATTTGGCTTGATGTAGTTTATAAATAATTATTTTTTATTTTTCACTAGAGGTCATGCCAGTAGAATAACTTGTGATCAATTCATTGTTTCTCTAGCTTACTGTATGTAATGTAACTTAGCTTGTCCTGTATATTTGAATATGCTCCAGATGATGATCTTAATACGAAGATCGAAACATCAGAATATTAAAAGAGTTATTTATAACACGGTTGTCAAGTCCATAATTTCTAAAATGAATGCTGATCACTAAAAGAAAGGGTCATATTCCATCTTTACTCTTTCACTGACAAAATCAACTGCCTAGCAACTCATTTATCTCACTCCAAGTAAACTAGTCCTCATGCTCTTGCTTACCTACTACTCATATCATCATCAAATGTTTGATATGTACTCTTGGGAAGGGAGAGGTAACAGGATATTATAATGGTACTACACAAAGAGATTACATCATCATTATCATCAACTTCCTATTTATAAGTTTCTCAAAATTAATGTTATCTGTCAACAACTCGAATATCAGATCTCACATTTTGGTGTTCTAAGGCACTTCTTCCTATATCAATTCATCTAAACATAGTCTTTTTCTGCATTCCCAACAAAAAATGTGTTTTGCTAACCTTTCTCTCACATTCTGTTCAAGTGCTTATACCATCTTAGATGAGCTCTGCTCACAAATGTTTGAAAGCTAATGTCAGGTTCCTTCCTAATATCCCCATTCATTAATACAGTTCTGCCAGTGATTCTATCTGCTCACTTCCCAATTTCTCAGAAGATGTACACAGGTAGTTTAGTGTTTTGATTAATTTCTCTCTTATTTCACATAAATTTATTCAGTTAATCTTCCTATGTTGTGCCATAACACCAACGTCAATTTCTATATTTGTCTATTTTCATATTTAGTTATACATGTTCACTAAAAACTGTGCCTATATAAATGAAATGTTTTACTTATTTTCCATTCAGAATGCCTCTGATGTTTTCAATGTTCTAGCCTATTTTCATAGTTTAAGAGCTCATTTTCATACTAATCTACCAGAGTTTGTATTCAGTTAGTTAGAGAATTCTGCAGCTTTCTGGATTTATTAGAAGTAGAATTTGTTTAGATGACTTCTCAACTTTGTAAAGAAATCAAAAGAAATGGTTTAGAAGGGTATAGGAAATTCCTCTGAAATTCTCACATTCATTGTTATTTCCCTGTTGACAGATGGGTAATACAAAAGAACTACCACAATCATCTGAAATTCTCAATTATGCACGACCACTGTAAAACTTTTATACCTCTATATACGAACATTTCTGTTGAGTATCATGAACTCCAGCTGTCTTTTCGAAAACCTTTCAGGATTTTGGTGGCTTTTTCAATCTCAATTATGTATTCCTGATTTCATTCCTCCTGACTATTTTCTACCACTGTTTTGTCACTTCTCATTTCATTCATTAATCTTTCCAAGTAATTATTCCAGACATGGTGTTCATATCAAATTTATCAGCTTTGATTTCTTTTACAGTTCTTTCCTCATTATATTGATTATATTCCAAGCTTTTTTCCCCCTCAATATCCAGAACATTTTGACACCACCTTCCTGATATTTATCTTCTATATTCTTACTTAAGTAAGAATATAGAAGATATATTCAGCTTCCCTAGCTGAACAAATGTTTTAAAACTTCAGAATTTGTCAATGAGTCTCCAAGATTTGATTCTGATCTTCAGCCTGTCATTTTCTCTTGAATAATATTTGTATATATAAGTCCACAGTCTATCTCTGAGAGAAATGAAATCTAGACGATCTCCCTGGAGAACTGCTGTGCAACATTTGCACAGCAGTTCTGTGCAAGACTGTCCTGATGATATATCACATCAGTCTGGAAACTGTACTGGCAGAAACACACCTCTAACTTGCACATCATTATTCCTGATCCAACTGCCAGAATAAAGAGTTTTGACCTTCCAAGTTGCTTCACAAATGGACTGATTCTCCACACTGTGATTGTGGAAATGTAGCCCAGACCATTAACCACAATGTTAATGACTGTCATATGTTCTCTTATCCTGGAACTTATATGGACTTTTTTTTTCATGTTAAACCTAAAACTTCATTGTGGATTCACAATATGTTAAACTATGATGTCTTTAATGTTTTATGTAATAGTGCCACCTATTTATTCTCTTATCATTCAAATGGATAACCTCTAAGAGCAGCTTGACTTGATTATTTTTAAAGCTTTAATACACACTTTTCAGTAAGATATTAAACTTTATTCTGCTCAAGACTAAATGATGATCACTTCATATTTCAAATCCTGTATACTCATGTCCTGAACCAGCATGAAGAAGGCTTTCACTAATAACACAATCAATGAGACTTATTTTGTGTCTTCTCTCCTTGAACTTGTGCACATCTTTATCCTGGAACATGGTTTCAGTAATGAGCAGAAAGTTCTGAACAGAACAGCAGGTACTTACCATTATTATTAACCTTGCTCCTTTATTCAAATTTTCTCAAAATTTATCATTATGTCTGGTATTCATTTCCTATTCTGCTATGAACTTTTCCTTTTTTTATCAACTGCCTTCTTTAATAACAAAAAACTGCTCCACTTCTTCCTTATTAAAATCTTCTGTGAGATCATTGGCACAACTGAATCTCATTCTCCATTCTGATGTTTGTCTGCACCACTTGTCTTGATATTGCCTGCCATTCAAGAAGCTTATCCTCGTGTTTAGTGTTGAATACTATACAGCTACTCCTTCCTTTCCCTGATCACTATTGTCTGAATATGACATCTTGTAATGGTTATTTAGAAGAATCTCACCTATTTTGTCTTCTTTATTTTGGTAATTATGCTGATCTGGTACTTCTCCAGTTCCACTTTTCTGTTGTTGTTGACTCTTATGTTGATGTGATCATGTTGAATATTGCTAAATGGTAATTTGGAGTTTGTTTCAGTAGCTGAAAAAACATCAGAGGATTTTGCTGAATCAGGTGATGTCCAAACCAGTATGAAATTCAACCGTACTGTATCATCATTTTGTATTTTAGTTTAAGCCAATAAGAATATAATTTGGTTGACTAAATCCCAAATCTGGTTAGCTAGCACCCATCCTTATTCATTCAGTATCTAAACAGATATCTGCTAGCAGGGTGCACCACAAGAAAGTAAAAAATGGACATCAGGACAAAAGTCCTAGTTTGTTTTCTACATTTCTTAAAAGGCTATGTGGAGATCTATTCCCAGTTATATAGCTTTAACCCTTAAGCAATAATTTTATATATAAATGACTATTTCGTGGAGGTCATCGCTGGCACCCAATATGAACTTAAGATCCCAGTTAAGCTAAGATTCATCTATGATGCCAATAGACAATGATGATCATTACGATGACAATAACATAACAATAATGGCTAAAGGAGGAGTTCTGAAATATGGCGGTAGATCAGAAAATAGCATGATCAAGTAAGGGGGGGGGGAGAATGGCTGTAGAAAGAAGCGATATGAATAAGGTAGCAATGAATGAGATGCATGAAGTTGTAAAAAAAAAAAAAAAGTTAAAAAGGGTTGCTAGTTGGAATTACGGCAAAAGCAACTAAGGTTACAAGGCTTGTGCATTGTCAGTTAACTGTGCATCTGTGTTCTTCTGACCAATTTGCCTGTTTTGCAAGACAAGATATAAAACTCTGCCACCAATGAATGAGTTAAAAAAGATAGAAATGTTATAGAAAGAGGTTCACTGAATAAAATGTTTGATAGTGTGACTATATAAAAGTCTGGTAAATGGCAAATGAGAGAATAAAAAATACATAATACATAAGAGTAGGTAAAAAGAGATAGCTTAAGATTTATAGGGATGAATGACAGCATGGAAGAAAAAAAAAAGTTTTGTCAAAATGCAAAATTCTGCAAGGCTACATGAACCTGTAGGAATGCAAAGAGAGCAAATGAAAGATGATTACAGTAGAGGCAATGAATTATTTGAAAGCTGATAAAATCCAGTATAAGAGGATGTAAACAGTGTTGCAAGTACTGAAAAGAAGAGCAAACTTGCTACAGCACATTACAAGTAAGATGTAACTGCAAATGTTTGTGTAGAGAAATGGTGTTCAGAATGTCGATATCTGAGAATGGGAGAAGAATCTGTATGAACAGATTGTATTATTATAGATGTCAGTTGAAAGTCTGACAAGTTTGGTTAAATAACATACAGCAAGTGATTGCAAATGTTTTACATTTGCAAGTAAAGAGATCAAAAATGGTGAGTGTAGAGGGATCCTCCTGACAGTTGTTAGTGAGGACAAAGGTAAGTTAACACTACATTGCTTGTTAATCAATGCAGACAGACAGTCTTATGCTTTCCCCCCCCCCCCACCTAATGCCAAAAGTGTCATGAACAAAGGAGAAGAGTTCAAGGTGAATTATCCAAAAATTATTGGCATAAGCCTGACTGACAGCATATGATTTACTACTGGTGTGCACGTGTTCAGTGGGGGGAAGAGTAGTAATATATCAGAAGAGATGACTCCAAACAAAAGTTTAGAGATTAAGTAATAACTATGGATATGAGAGTAGCAGTAGATTTGGAGTGAGCTGGAAGTTAACAGGATAAATATATAACAGTGTGTTACAGACCTAGAGTTGCAGAGGAAAATGAATGCAAAACATATGTGTAAATCAGTTCAGTATGTGCAATATGAGTATCATGGTTTTTTTTTTTTAACTAGGGACACAACAGAAGAAGGAAATAGCATATAGGAGGAAGGAAGAAAAAAGAAAAGCTGTTCAGTTGATAAGAAATGTTTACTTTCAACAGCATATGATAGAGGAGCTCGAGGATAAAGGCTGCTGAATGTGGTGATAACTTTGGGTATGCATTCTGATGTTATTTGCATGCTTCTCCAGGGAGTTAATGCTAAATGGATAGCATCTCTGCTTTGCAATGAATAGGATGCTGTGCATTTAAATCCATATTGTGCATGGATGTTTGTAAAAAAAAAAAAGTTCCATGAAGGTCTCACTCAGCAGTGAGCAATTATTTTCATCGTCCATTATGATGTCACTACCACTCTGCTTACTGAAGAAATGATGCAGTTTGAAAGACTGCAATGTTTGGTCACCAAAGCAAAATTTCGAGATTATCTAACTCTGGTGTTTATCTACAGCATAGATGGCGAACCTATAGCACGCGTGCCAGAGGTGGCATGTCAACGATTTACAGGTGATATCCTTTTATACACTTATAAATTCAACTTTATTTTTAAATTATTACAATACGTACAAATTAAATTTTGTTTTACACAAGAGAGCAGCTATGAAGACGGGCATATGATTGGTGTGGTCTTAACAAAAGATCATGCGACCCAAAGACAAAGCAACCAATAATTGTTGAGTTGAAATGCTCATTCTCTTCAACCGAATTCTATAACATCTGAAATGTCATAACAACATCCACTATATATTTCTTAGTTTTATCACATTCACGACGGGGCGTTGTTTATTGTTCCGACGAAACTTCTCATTACCAGCAGGCTCAACTCACACAAAGTTTCAACCCTTGGTTGAATTTTATTCTTGCTTGTTTGCTTTTGAACTGGCAAGCGAACTCACACACGCATTATATGTATAGTGACCATATTTTTTTGGGAAAATAAAGGAGATATCAGAAATTGTTTCATAATAATAATAAAAAAAAGATTGCGTTTATTTGTTTCACTAAAACTAAAAAGCTTTATAACGCTTATTGTAAAATATAAGCATATACATAGCATTTTAAATAATCATATTATTACTTTAAAAAAATTTAATTTTGATACTTTTCACAAGAATGAACTTTTTTTAATAAATCAGGTACGTGTTTTAAAAATTCATAAAACTGTATACAATTCATGTCAAAGTTACATTTGGTATAAAGAATGTTTCGATTTCTAATTGGGTTTTTTTCAATGGTTCCCATATTGTTCACTAATGAAAATACTCGTTCAGTGGGAGGGGGGGGGGGACATTAGATCCAGGTAGACATAAGCATAATTCAACAATTTTTAAAATGTTTTTAAAAGATACCTGTTTATCTGCGAAATATTTAAAAATTTCAACACATCCACGTCAGCAGGACTCATCATTTTGTCGCCATTCTTCGATCTTTTCACTGGTGACATAACTTTCAATACACGAAACTTCATCAAATGGTTTGCCGTCATTTATGTTTAAGTTCCAATGACTGGAAATGAACAAAACACTTTCCTCGATCTTCGCCCGCAGAGATTTCCCATAGTAGGACACATTCAAATACTTCCATTTCCATGAAACAGCTGTCCCAGTTATTTAAATAATCAATGCAGGTTTGGTAAAATTTATGAATTGCATCTTTAAATATGTTGGCATCAATATTCAATTTACTATTTCAATTCACAAAATAAAGGACAAAATGACCATTTTAGAAAAACTTAAAGGACTGTCTTCTTAAATAAAGGACGTATGGTCACTGCAATTATATGGCATGTTTCAATTTGTAGTAGAATTTTATTTGAAGTTAGCCTTTGTGATCTGTGATAATAACATCGAGAATTTCAAATGCAATAAAACAAACACTTATTTCATGTAATTGAAAAATTGGACAACAGATTTTAGTTAGATACTGTGTTTAAGTGCAATATATGGTTTTGCTTGCATCTATACAATTTGAGAATAAAAACTGCTCTAGCTAATGAATCACACTATTTTTTGAGAAATATATTACACAGACTGCCAAAGCCTCTGTACCTTATTAGGGATACAATAAAACTACACTTGTTTTTCTTGCATCTGCAACAGGGAGCAAATGCTGGTCTTCACGCTTGCATTTGTTATCATTCAGGGACTGAGAGGTGTGACTGAAGTCTGATTAGCAGAATAATGAATTACTGACCATTTAAAACTATATATTTAGAAATTTATGTACATTTAATCATACAAATGCAACATTTATTTTACAAATGATATTCTGTCTTTTTCAATTTAGCTACTTGAATACAAATTCTACCCTATGGTTCTTCTTTATGAACTGGTCAATAACATCGTCATAAAAAGCTGGTTGTAACTTAATTTTCCCAAGCAAGACACACACTTGTAAAGGCTGGCTGAAGCTCACTGGCTACAGCTACTATGACTGCGTATGGCCTGTGTTTAAGATGACGTGAAGGGAGCAGAAATGGCTATGCGCATGCATGAAATCACAGTGCTGCAGCGAGGACCTGGAATCTCCCACAACCGAGCAAGCCAAGGTAGCTTTGACTAGACGAGCAAGCATCGGCCTTCGATACACAATGCAAAGCTCAATTATTGCCGAGCAAGCTTGAGATGTTTTCTGTCTACAAAAATAAAAGTCTAAATGGAATGCTTATAAATGCATGCATTTATTAACAAATAAATTACTTCTTTCTCAAGTAATGAGTTTGTGCAGCCAGCATGAAGAATTTGCCCCTGATCTGCAGTATAATGGCTGTTGGGGAGGGCATGTTGTTACCATGGGGAGTGAGTTACTATCGCCTCGACGTGAATATGTTTAAACATTTTTCTTGAACGAAGTAATATGCAAAATTTTTTGATATCTTTTTTCGTAAAGTAAAATCAAGGGTGCGAGTTATACTCGAGGGCATGTTATATTCGAGTAAATACAGTAAGCATTTCTCCGATAAGTTGACATCCTTCTGCTGCTTGCCCTGCTCAGCTGACTTCTCAACCATTTTTTTCTTTCTTTTTTTTTTCTTTCTTTTTTTTTTCCTTTCTTTCTTTTTTTTTTTTTCAAACCAACAGCATTAAAATCAATTTAATAATACAATAATCAATTTTACACTGAATAATATTATAAATTGGTATATATTATAAATAAAATAAAATATTATTTATAAAATATTATATAATATTAATTAATTTGTTTAAGTTAAGGGATATTACATCCCATATAGTTTCTTAGCCGAATAAGAAACTCAAAGAGTTTCATGCCGAATATAGTAGGAACTGTATAAAGTTCAGCGATTCCAAGCGTAAGCAAATACCTGGATACTGCAGCACCTGACCCTAAAGGTAGTGCAAGCTGAGGCAACTCGTGTCAAAGGTGGAGCAAGCTCCGATCACTATTCTTGATATTTACCCATAATGTGAACTTAGCTCCTAGGAGCTGTATTATTGTTCGACATTATGAAAGAAGGTCACTACCCAGACCGGTTTCAACCTTTATCGAGGTCTCATCAGTGAGTAGGCAGACCTAGTTAATATCAAGTTTGTAGCAAACAGAACTTACAACCCTTCTACGAGTTTTGCCATGAGGTGTCCTAATAAATTATTAGATATATGAAGAGCCAAAGGCTTCAATTCGGCGACATATAACTTGTTTAAGTTAAGGGATATTACATCCCATATAGTTTCTTAGCCGAATAAGAAACTCAAAGAGTTTCATGCCGAATATAGTAGGAACTATATAAAGTTCGGTGATTCCAAGCGTAAGCAAATACCTGGATACTGCAGCACCTGACCCTAAAGGTAGTGCAAGCTGAGGCAACTCGTGTCAAAGGTGGAGCAAGCTCCGATCACTATTCTTGATATTTACCCATAATGTGAACTTAGCTCCTAGGAGCTGTATTATTGTTCGACATTATGAGAGAAGGTCACTACCCAGACCGGTTTCAACCTTTATTGAGGTCTCATCAGTGAGTAGGCAGACCTAGTTAATATCAAGTTTGTAGCGAACAGAACTTACAACCCTTCTACGAGTTTTGCCATGAGGTGTCCTAATAAATTATTAGATATATGAAGAGCCAAAGGCTTCAATTCGGCGACATATAACTTGTTTAAGTTAAGGGATATTACATCCCATATAATTTCTTAGCCGAATAAGAAACTCAAAGAGTTTCATGCCGAATATAGTAGGAACTATATAAAGTTCGGCGATTCCAAGCGTAAGCAAATACCTGGATACTGCAGCACCTGACCCTAAAGGTAGTGCAAGCCTTTGGCTCTTCATATATCTAATAATATTAATTAATTTTCTATTAATTTTTCCCCTACTAAAAACTGCCCAGCACATCAGCAACTTGCTTTGTAAATTTTTGGCACGCGCTGGCATGACAGTAACTCAATTTGCAAACTTTTGGCGTGTGCACATAAAAAGGTTCACCACCACTGATCTACAGTATTAAAATTTTACATCATTAAAAAATAAAATTCTCGGCATTAAAATTTTATAGCCTATCCAACATTTGGATAACTAATATCATATTAATATGATATTGATGGATACTACTATATCCATCAATATCAATTAATAAAAACATCAGTATTAACTATATTAAATTCTATAAGATTAATGAATGACTTACATTTTTTCTAATCGTGTATTGACTTCTCCATCATTTTCATAATCTTTTAAAAGCTGTGCAACAAGGGAACCATAAGTAAAGGTAAAAAGTTCAACATTCTGAAAAGACAAATGGATTATTTTTAAGTTGCTTTATTTCACTTAAATTTACCTGAAATTTAAAGATATATGGAAACAGAGCACTATACTAATACCAATCTCACAAATTAGGTCATTCCAAAAGCAAAAAAAGTATTTCTTTTGAGATAAAGAATTTAATGTGAGACTCTTTTGAGATAAAGAATTTAATGTGAGAGTTTGGAGGTGCAAACCCAGGAAAACTAGATATTAGGGAGGATGCAATCAAGCATGTGTCTGGCTATCCCTGTGATAAATAAGCATGTGTACAGAAACAATTATGTAATGCTGAATGTAACTTCCCAAGTTTCCAATTAGAATGGGTTAAAAATGACATTGCACAAGAGTAATTATGTGTACAAGGGGATGTTGAAATGCATTTACACACATGCAAGAATTATCAGGAATAAGAGAGGAATTTTTGGCAGTGGTCAGCTCTACTTGGCCAAAAATTACAGGCATTAGTGAAACCTGGTTGACAGAAAATATTACAGTTATAAGTAGAGTGTAAAGGGTATTGCATTTTCAGGGAGAATAGAGGTAACAGCACTGATGATGGATTATTGCTGGATGATAGCTGAAGAATTAAAACCAACAAAATTAGAAATTAAAGAGGATTTTAGAGATGGGGGCAGATGGTTCATTTGAGGCTGTCTGGTGTGAGATACACTTCAATAGGGATACAGCAGTACCCTATTAGAGTACCCCCACTGGGGGATCCACAGGAAGATGTAGATATCATGTATCGGCAGGCCGAACAATGATAACAGGACACTAACTATGAGGACATAAACTGCAGGGAGGAAAGGGGGCATGGCAAGATGGAAAGTGAAATTTATACAGCTGCTAAGGAGTTTGAGAGTGTTGTATCTGATAATAGCATCAGAAGATATATTCATAAGCAAGGTAGACTGCCTCCAATTAGGAAGAATGACCATGCAGTCTTGTTCTGGGAAGTTGCCAAACATGCTTTCTAGACAGAGACATGCCAAACATGTCTCTGTCTAGAAAGGATTTATGTTAAACTATACAGCTGATAACTATGACATACTTATGAGTCATCTTGGAGAAGTACCTTAGCTTGAGAAGCTCTGAAGAAAGAATGCCAGTAGTGCCTGGGAAGCGGCTACAGATTGTTTGAGAGAAGCAGTATCACACTGCATACCCAAGGTCAGGAGGATAAACCAAGTGGAAATTAAGTGGATGAGTAGAGATATAAATGAAGAGCTGGAGGCAAAAAAAAAAAACTGTGCATGGGATATAAAGAAAAAGGTGATCAGCATACTCATGAGCAGTACAAAGTACAAACAAGAAGAATGACTAGTTTGATAAGAAAGGCCAAATCAGAGGAGAGAAAATTAGCTGAGCAGGCCAAAGTAAACCTAAAAGCTTTTTTTTCATTATATAGCAAGTAAGAAAGAAAATGACTCTGATAGGATGATTTTAAACAATGTTCATGGCAGGAAGGTGACAGAGGCAAAAGAAATAGTTGAGTTGCTGATTAATCATTTTGCAAAGGTGTATCATTGAGGTGGAGACTTTGCACTTGCTGATGTGACAGAGATGCATATCAGAATTGAGGTAAATGAAGAGAAGGTGTTTAGCATATTGAAACATATGAATGTGAACAAAATCATGGGATAAGATCACATATCATTCTGTGTACTGCATGACTGTGCAAGAGAATTGGCATTGCCTCTGATGAAGTTGTTCAATCTAAATTTCAGCTCTGGAAGGGTTCCAGGGGAGTGGAAAGAGGATAAGATAGTTCCATTGTATAAAGGTGGATCTCCAAGACAGAGGGCAACAAACTACAGATCAATTAATATATCAGGAATAGTTGTTAAAGTATTGGAAAAGTTGGTTAAAAGTAAAATCCAACATTGGGTGGATAGCTATGCAATACTCTATAGTGGACAGCACGGCTTTGTAAAAGGTAGGTCCTGTCTTAGTAATTTATTCACATTTTATAATAAATGTGACAGCAGAATTGGATAAAATAGATGGCTACACCATGATATTGATGGACTTTGCAAATGACAAAATGATATATGGAAAACTATTATAAAAGTTGAAGCAAATAGAAATGGATATGAAGCTAGAAGCATGGACAAGAGGTGTGGCTGACAGACAGACAACAGGGAGTAGCATATGGTGAAGTGGAATTGGAATCTAGGAGAATGAGGGTTACTAGTGGAGTACCTCAGAGTTCTGTACTAAGGCCACTACTCTTTAATTTATATATATATCAATGATATAGGGAAAGATTTAAGAGGGATACTCAGTTGTTTGCTGATGATGTAAAACTAAGGAGAGTAACAGTAGATAAAGGTAATGTAGATATCCTGCAGGATGATTTAAATAAATTGGCATTGTGGGAAAAGGTTAAAGATTGTCAATTTAATGTTGCAAAATGTAAGGTTATGCACTTTGAGTTTAAAAGGTTGCATATGGTGTATCATATTGATGGTACTGGATTGCAGTAACTCTGTCCACATGTTGTGGAACAGAGAATTGAAGTTCAGAGGGCATATTGCAAAAGTTGGTAAAATGGCTCAAAGAATTACTTGGGTGTTGCAAAACGCGTGAACAAGTAAAGATAGAGAAGTTATTATCACTCTTTATAAGGCAATGATTTGGCTATATCTTGACTATTGTGAATGAATAGATTTGGTCACCTGGGTTTCTTAGGGATCAGGAGGTGGTAAAGAGGATTCAGAGACAAGTGACTAAGCTAGTAACAGGTCTGTGGAATGCTCTCTATGAGGAAAGCTTGAAGGTTTGTGGGTTTCAAATTTTAGTTGATAGGCAGAAAAGAGGAGACATAGAAACTTAGGATATTAAAGGGGGATTTATAAAATTGATGCACAAATAATGTTTCGATATATGACAAATAGAGAGCTAAGGGCCATCCATGAAAGTTGTGTAAGAGTGTGGTTAGTAGAGGGTGTGCAGACCATATTTTATTTTCATGGAGAGTGGTGAATGAATGGAATGGATTGCCAGAATTTGTTGAGGTCCCTGACAGTGAATGAGTTTAAGGATAGGTATGATAGGTTTTGTGTATAATACTTTGGGTCTCCAATAAGTCACCAGACTTGATGGAGATACTTTACAATAATAATATATACAGCAATCCCTCGATTGTGCCTAATGCGTTCTTTAAAATAGGCGCATTAATTGAAAATGTACTAATCGAATATAATAACCTATGGGAAAATGTATAATTCGTTCCTCAGATTTATTTTTTGACCCTTACTTTTTTTTATAAAAGAATTAAGGTATATCTCAGGGCCTAGTTAAAGGAAAAACATGAAGCTGAAAGACAATAAAACATATTCAGAATATAAATTTATTATTCTGCTTCTTAACAAAGAATTGAGCTAACGTAGTTGGGCAGGCATTCTGTTTCTTTTTTTCATACAACTGATGATATGGCCCTATTGCCTCTTTTGAAAATTTTACTGGTTCTCTCTTCACTAGGGTCAGTCTCTAAGCATTGCTGCTTAAAAACTTCGATTGTACAAAAAATATTTTCAAATTGTTTCTGTGAAACCTTTTTTTTGGGCTTGCCAGTGATTAAATTTTCTTCATATTCTTCAGGATCTTCCCACTGTGTATCTAAATTTAGTAGGTCAGAATCACTCAACTTCTCAGAATGAGATTTAATTAACTTGGATTCATTTGAAAAGCCTCTAAAATCATTTGCACAATGTGGAAGAATGTGTTTCCAAACGGCTCGCAATCATTCCGATTCAGATTTGACTAATGTAAAAGGGCTTTGCAACTTTTTTTGAAAAGGAGTTCATATTTAAAGCATTCAGTATTGTATACTAAAAGTATACAATACATTAGCCCTACCAGTCCTGTTGTATGGAAGTGAAATCTGGACAATAAAACAAAAAGAAAAGATTAATAATAGCTGAAATGAAGTTTATGAGAAAAACTGCACAGTATACTCTATTCGATCACAAAAGAAATGAAGAAATCAGGAATCAGTAATAGAAAAAAATTACAAAATATAAATATAAATGGATGGAAAATGTTGATAGAATGAAAACAGAAAGATTGTCAAAACAAGCCTTAAATTACAAACCATTAGGAAAAAGAAAACCAGGACGTCCTCTTAAGAAATATTCAATGATGACTTCTAAGGCCAGAATAGGCCACTCTAGGTCTAAATCCTTGACAAGCATGATGATGATGACCATTGTATATTGATTGGTGTTTATTCCTGGGTTACTACAGATTTTAACTTCCTTATTAGATCATCTATATATAGGATCAAGACAAGGATGCATACTCTCACCATTACTATTCAACCTTTGTAGCAAAACAATAATGAAAAGATCTCTAGAAAAGTGGAATGGAAGCATTAAATTAGGTGGCTGAATAATCACTAACCTATGCTACACAGATGACACAGTGATAATAGCCACAAACAAACAGGAATTAAAATCCATCCTAAATCAATTAGAATGGGAAAGCTTAAGCCATGGTTTAGGAATAAATTAAGATAAAATGAAAATAATGATTTTAAACAATGCAGAGGAAATAGATATAGGAGTTTGAAATTGACAATTTCAACTATCTTTGAGTGATAATAACAAAAAAAGATGTATGTAGAAAAGAGATAAGAATAGGCACTAGATAAGAAAGCAATAACTGACTTAACTAAGATCTGGAAAGATAATCACATCTCCAAAAAGACCAAAATTAAGATTGTAGAAATCTTAGTTTTTTCAATCTTTCTCTATGCTTCTAGTCATGGACAACGATAAAAGATGATAGAAGAAGAATTGAGGTGTTTGAGTTCTGGTACTGGAGAAGAAGGTTAAGAGTGTCTTGGACAGAAAAACAAACAAAAGTATCCTAGAGGAACTGAATATCCATACAAGACTGACAAACATAACTGACAAGAGAATTGTAAA
This sequence comes from Typopeltis vanoorti, assembly GCF_054136105.1. NCBI lineage: Eukaryota > Metazoa > Arthropoda > Arachnida > Uropygi > Thelyphonidae > Typopeltis > Typopeltis vanoorti. Next base: position 141,526,068 of record NC_143556.1, read on the forward strand.
ATATTTTGGACACATATGCAGAAGGGAAGGCAACTACCTGGAAAAAACAGTCATCAAGGGTAATCCATGTGGAAAAAGAAAAAGAGGAACCCATAAACAGATGGACTGACCAAAGTCATGAATCCTCAGACATGAGGAGATTCAAGAGAGAGAGAGAGAGAGAAATTAAATAAGGTAGGAGAAAGGCTACATCCTTGTCAGACTCCCTAATTAGTTTCCATTTTTTCTGCTATTTATTCCTTGATATTTTTGATTGCAATTGTACTGTTATATAGGCTCTTAAATGCATTTAATAACTGTTTTGGATAACCTCAGTCTCCTATTATATTCAATAATTTTTTTCTGTTAAATTGGTGAAAGGTTTTTCATAATTTATGAATGCCAGGTGAGTATGTTATTAGAGGAACAGGCTGTTCTTTTTTTTCTTTTAGTTTAAATAAAAGCGTGGTAAGTCTTAATGTGTATTATCTATAAATCAACTGATAAATTTATCTATTAGTTGATCTCTTGCATGTATAAAGTGAAAATTAGAGGAATATTGCTCTATCCACAGGTTCCTCCTTAACAGCTTAATGGACCATTGGAAATCTAAAGCTAACATTACATTTTTTCCAGTCTCAGTCACAGGCTGCATCTGGTGGAAAGTTTTCATCTAGATATCTTCGGTTTTTCATTACTACATCCAACCAGAATGCACAGGATCATCCTAACAGTCTTTTCAATTTCATTTGTAAGCATATGTTCAATTAATTAGAGTTTCATCCATCTGAATAACACGCCAAGTCCTCCCATTTCGTCTCTCTTCTCTCAAAGTAGAAAGGGGAAACACGGCAGAGATTAAACCAGTCTACTACCCCTTGGTAGCAGTGACCAGTAAGTTTTTCCACTTGTGCAATAGACAGGTCGCTACACCACAGAAATGCAACCTCCAAAATACTCCGTACAGAAAAGTTGCTGTGTAAAACTTGACGTAGCTTGGAAATAGCAAAGTGCTTTTACATTGATTTTTACAGAGGTCAAGTCTCATGAGATTGTTACAAAAATAATCTTGTATGTCTCTATATATTTTATGCTAAATATTAATGTAAATAACCCTATGGGAACTAACTGTACCTACTGCTTTACAAAAATTTCTAGAATGTCAAAAACAAAGGCAATGCTTTGCCACCGGAACTTTGTATAATAGCTCTACATAAGGGTATAAGAAAGTTGTTTGCGAGCTCTGCACATAAACACCTTCTAAGTTAGTGTCAAAGAGATTGGCAACGTTCAGATAAGTTTCTGCTGCCTGACAAGATAGGATTAAAGGAGCGCATGGAGGAGAAGAAAGAACGGGTCAGTCTTAACAGAAGATCAAGACGTCATGCTGAATTCTTCAGGGATTACAACCCTTCTTGCAAGGTCCCAAAGAATGTGAAATAAAAAGGGACTGAGCCAAACATCGTGGTCGGCAGAGAACCAGGGAAACGACAGTTAGAGGCAGAAGTTCCAGGAGTAGGATCCAGAGGACTGAACGTTACGGCAACCCCATGCCAGAGGAGAAGAATGGGAATGACAAGAGAACAGCCAATGTAAATACCCAAAGCATTGTCTTTTTGCCACAGGAGGTCAACCGAAGCTAAAAGCTGCACAGAGATCTTCAAGCCCATATGCTGAAACCTCTTGCCTGAGCTTTTTGAGTACCAGGAAAATTGAAGTCCAAAGCCCACCAATATCCCAACGAAATGCTCCAAAAAGCAAGACGCTCCGGACAGAAGCCTAAGGCCCAAGATGAAAGGAAAAGCATAGGGACTTTAGTGCAGGACCTTTGGATGAGTGTGCAACACAGAGCCTCTGTAAGTTTGTTCCATCTTTTGTTGTACATTCTTTTTGTAATCTAGGAGATACGTTATAGATGGACTGATAAGAATTAACTTAATAGTAATAAGAGGTGTCTATAAGAGAGTCCTCTGATTTGTTATTAATTGGGATATAATTTGTGAGATAACTTGGCATAGCTAGTTAACCTTATTCAATAATTTGATTTAATAAGCGGAGAAGTAATTGAGTAATTATGTTGTGTAGTTATTTAGTATTGAAAAGGGAAAGCTTGTTTCTTTATGCTAAAAGTCTAACGGATAGGTAGAGAGAGTAACCTCCCTATCATTTAATTAATGTACTTTGTTATTTATGTAAATAAATGAGTTTTAATTATATGTCAAGAGGGTGCTGCCTGATCTTTTATTTTACAATGCACTGTTCCTAAATAAACTTCGATCTATGAGCAGGAAATAACTAAGGCATTAAAAGTGTAGTTTAAGTACTTAAGAACCCTGCCTGTTTATGTAAACTTTATTGAAGGAATATATGCTAGGAGAGAGAGATCTACCAGACGTATTACTGAGTCGTATTACTGCCGATATAGAATACTGGTGGCTCAGTCTTAACAAATAAATTTTCCAGTGTTCATAGGCATACAACTAGTAAATACGAAAGGTGGATAAACATAGTACGCAACGGAATAAGTAAGAGAGGTTACAAAAGCAAAAGTGCACTGCTATATAGAATAAAAAGTTAATACCCCAGTTTACAATATAGCCAAAATGCATTAGACCTCATTCGTTACAGCTGTGAGCTCAGCCATGGCTATCGAAGTGAGTGAAGAAGTTGTTGAAACGACGAACCGATTGTGTTGATTGGCACCCTTTCCTCTTGCACTTGAACCCAGGATGGTGACGGTCCCATCTCGCATTTTCCTTCTTTCGAATGACCATCTTTGTCTCTCCTCCACATCCCAATCTTGTACACTGAGGCGTAGCAGCTTCATCTTGAAAAACGGCCTGTTCTTGAAGCCAGATTGCTGTGCTTTCCTCACTGTTGATGATTGAGTAAAATACTCAGCTTCACATCTTGACATTTACTATCCCTATATATACAGCCAAGTCTATTCCCTCTCACGATGTGTCCCCTCCTACAGTAGGTCACACTTCATATGTGACATGCATTGGTAAATCACATGCTATACAGTATGTCACAAGTAATACTTGATACTAAGGGGTAGGTCACACGTCATACGATTACCGAAACATCTATGAAGAATATATAAAATGCAGGCTAACAAGGTAATAAGCATGGTAAAGAAAGAAACAATGCAGTATGATAGAAGAATGGGCAATCAGGTCAATTAATTCAAGGGATTCTTTGTTTAATGGCAAGCAAGAGGAAGAATAATTATGTAGAGATGATACTAGTAAATAGTTATGGTAGTAGAGTGACCACATCAAAGTCCTGCTATTTATAAACATATGTAAATGGTAGATCATTCCAATCCTGCAGTTTATTTCTAATCACCCCAATACCTTAACACAAATACAGATGCTGGTCTGTAATTAAAAATGTCATAGCACCAGTTTTGTGCACTGGCACTATTTTGCTCTCTTTCTGATGGTTTGGTATTCCTTATTGAAAACTCACATTAGATAACTAGGCTAAGGTCAGCATCAACTCTTGAGTATTTCCAAAAAAACTTAGCAATATGTCATCTAAATGTCCATTAACACCATTAGTTAGTCAATTCTAATTCCTGTGGCACTTGTCTTCAGTGGATACATTCAATAGCAAAACTTTATACATTTAATTTGATAGTAAATCAGAGTAAGATGAGTTGTAATTTATTATTATCATAAAAAAGTATCCTACGTTCAAGACTAATCAAAGGAGGTAACAGTAATAAGCAATCTGACAGAGATAACATCTTGAAGGAGGTAGGAGGAGATGAGAAATCCAGGAGTGGTAGACAGACTTAGTTTAGGGGTCTGCCACAACTGTGAAAACATCACAATGGATGAAATTAAAGATACCAAGAATTTATATATTTGATTTAATCCTTTATCCAAGTGTAAGCAAACAAAGATTGTGCTTGAAGAATCTTCAGGACTGGGGCAACTCATGGAAAAGGCAGTATCTTCAGGACTGGTGCAACTCAGGGTAAAGGTGGTAACCACCTTTACCATGAGTTGCCCCAGTCCTGAAGATTCTTCAAGCGCGATCTTTGTTTGCTTACACTTGGATAAAGGATTAAACTAAGTATATAAATTCTTGGAATCTTTAATTTATAGTATAACCAAGTGGAAAAACTTTCAATCACAATGGATTATGTCAATAACGAACAGGACACTGACATGACATGGAGAAGCAAAGAGATTATGGTTCTTTTGTACAAGGCCACATATGGGGGTGTTCAGATTTGATTGAGTGGTTTTCAAGAGAATGAGGATGCATCGGAGAGGATCCAGAGAAGGATTGCAAAGTTGGCGTGAGGTCTCTGGAATGTGGGATACGAGGGGAAACTGAGGGAATGCAACTTGCAGAGCCTTGTGAATAGGATAGGGGGACATGACTTGGACATACAAGTTGATGAGAGGTTGTTAATAGATTGTGGAGAAGACTTTCTTAGAGTAGAGGGAGACAAGGGGCCTACCCTGGATGCTGTATAAGGAGGGTTTAAGCAGGGGAGTGAGGAGCAGGTTGTTTGCATGGATAGTGACTGGAAAATGGAATTTATTATAATTCATTATATATGGAGAGTTACTGGTGAGAGGAATGCATTGCCTCAAAGTGTGACAAGTGGAAAAAACTGTAAATGGATTTAAGACATGATTTGATAGTTTTTTTGCAGGGGAGAGGGAGAGAGAGAGAGAGAGAGGGGGGACCTCCAATGATGAGTCCTTTGACTCAATGGAGGTCTGATTTAATAATATTTATCCTATCTCATTTTAAACTGATTCAATGTCTGTGCACTTACCAACATCCAGCAATGAATTTCACTCGCTAACAACCCTCCATGCAAAATAAAGGCATGCTTCACTTTCTTTTTGCACACTTACACAATTTCTAACAATCTCTTGTCTCTGTTCCTCACCCTGTTCCAACCCTTTGAAAAATCTCTCTAGTATCTCTTAGCCTGGTTGGCTGAGTGGTTAGCGTATCCGCTCTCCAGCCAAAAGGCTGAAGGTTCGAATCCTGGTGTGGGCATGGATGTTTGTCTGTGAAAATGGTAGTGGTGGTGGTGGTCGGTTGTAGATGATGAAGGTAGTTGCGGTTGGTGGAGATGGAGAATTGTAGAGTAGGTACCCTCCCTCGATGCGTCTTTGGACTCCCTGCAGGTGTTATGTAATAATAATATCTGGTAAACTCCTCTTAATGTATGTCTCAATCATATTACCCCTTCCTCTGCTTATTTATTAACGCTGTAATTTAACATTCCTTCACAACCTGACATCATAGTCCATATTTCAAACTCAGCACTGCTTTTTTACCCACCTTTGAACCTTTTCCAGAACTTCCTTCTCTGCCAGAAATTTCTAACTTTCACCCGCAAACAAAAACAGCTATATACTATTTTCCTAAAGTGCACAGTAGTTCAGATGTGGCCTAATCAAAACCTTGTTTAGCAGAATAACCATCCAACCTTCTTCTTCTTACTGTAGTGATAAACTGTGCAGTTTATCCACTAGCATTCCAAGATCTCCTACTTCCTCTAATTCACCAATATGCTAAACAGCCAAACAGACATGCATTTCTCAGTTTAAAAGTGCAAACCCTTACATTATTGCTGTTGAACTGATTCCTCACTCATTTTCTCAAATGGCCAGTGTATGAAAATCACCCTGAAGCACTGGTACATTAGCATCATTCTTAATAGTTTTGTCCAGTATTGTTAGCAAGAAAAAATGAAAATTAAAAAGATGTGAAAAGAAAAGTAAAAAAATTATTTACTCATATTTGTACTTCATAGTATGATAATGTTTCTGGAATAAGAACAGCAAATTAAGTATAAAACACAGTTTATTAAGCATAAAAAAATAAATAAAATGCTTACAGAAATGATTTCAATAAAAAGTTCATATAGCAAATATAAAAAAGTTTCATAGCAAATATCATAACAAAAACATAGTGAAAACCTGCAAATTTTATTAAACAACCAAGCTTATTTGCATACTATATACATGTGTAAAAAATTACTGAATATTACAAATTTCTAAATGTACTTCATGCATATGTCAACATCTCTGTTAATAAAGATGTCAGTAAGCAGTACCACTGTGTACTGTTCATAAAAAACTGTTTCTTTCGGAATTTCATCATCTGCAACAGTTATATATATCCACTTACCAACTGCTCACGATATCATTAATAGATTAAACAGCATTGATTGAAGAACAGAATCTTGTGGGTTCTGTGGTAGTCTGTCAAATGCCCTTGCAAAATCCAGAAATATCACCATATATGAAACACTCCTATTCATGACTCCAGTTACCTTATTGTAAAATTTAAGTAGATGAATGAAACAAGACCTGACTTTAACTAAGGTTGACTTCTATACAGAATCATATCCTTGTCTACCCAATCCTGTAACCTATCTCCCCAAAGCTTTAACCACTCCAGAAAAGCAAACAGATTTGTAATTTGAAACATATATTTACTTTCACCTTTCTGCAATGAAACAATTCTGTCCTCTTTTCCCTCATTAGGGAGCATTCTAGATCCAAGGCTCTCATTAAACAACTAAGTCAATGGAAATGTTATTTCTGTGGCATGTTCACTCACAATACAAGGTGAAATCTCATCGAGAAGTTAAGTGATTAAGGTAGAAGTTATAGTCCCATCGTAACGTGTACCTTAATCACTCTTACACCATCTCAATCCAGTAGAAGTTGTAAGGCAATAATCATTGTTTTTTTAGCTAGCCACATAACAGAAAAACTCATTTGGAGTTTTCTTAGCCTGTTTTGCTAGTCTTCACCAATACTCAAACTTCTGCTTGCTTATTATAATTCTTATCATTATCTTATATTGTTATTATTTTATCATTATATTGATTATATTGTTATAAATGCATTCTACCTTTTCAAGCTTGATCATTATAGGGTTTTATGTAACTGTTCACTTCTTCCAAGTTTATATTTTCTGTATAATCTTCCCTATTAATTGTAATTCTTGCTTGATTTCCTTATTCTTATTTTCCTTAATTTTTTCTCTATTTTTCCTTATTTCTTTATTTAAATACCCTCTATTTAAGTAAACAAATTACTCAAACATCATAAAAGGTTTCACAATAACTTTCATGTATACATAATTTATTTTCAATGCAACTGAACATATAAAAACATTTTTGACTTAACCTGCATTAACCATTTGCACAATACCTATACTTCTTAAATCATTCACTATCAGGGCACTCACAACTATCTCTGGTAATCCATTCCACTCATTCATTTATTATTCTCTAAGCAAACAATCTAGTCCTCACATCCTCTTCCAGACATGACTCATGGTTCTCTCCCTCTCTTGCTGCTCATCATCCAATGAAAAATTTATTTTGTATCGATCTTATAGAATCCCTTTAATATTGTAAGAATTCTATTGTGTCACTTCTTTTCCATCCGCCAACTAAAAACCTTGCAACCCACACACCTTCTGCTATCCTCATAAAGAGCATTCGGCAGAACTATCACCAGATTGGTACTTGTCTCTAGATACTGTGCACCACTTTCCGATCCCTAAGAAATGCAGGTGACTATAGCAGTGTAGAATAGTTGAGATGCAGCCAAATTATAACCTTATAAAGAGGAATAATAATCTTTTCATCTTCACTTGTGAATGCGTTCTTCAATATTCAAGTACTCCTTTAAACTATTTTGCCAACTTCTGCAATATGCTCTACAAACTTCTGTCCGATTATCACTAGCCTCATCAATTTCTTGCAATACAGTACCGTTAGTGGGATATGTAGGATATAATCTTTTCATTCAAAGTGCATAGCCTAATATTTTAAACAAGAAATTCACAACTATTATCCTTCAACCACAATGCCAAATTATTTAAATCATCCTGCAGGATATCTATGTGACCTTTACCAACTGTCCTTTCCAGTTTTGCATTATTAACAAACAGCTGAAATCCCAACCCACTTAACTTATTCCCTATAATATTAATATAAAAATTAAACTGTGGTTCTACTAAAGGGCCCTGAGCACCAGAGGCGAATTCTCCATGCTTGCTGTGCAAGCTCATTACTTGAAAAAGAAGTAACATTTATTTGTTAATAAATGCATACATTTATAAGCATTCCATTTAGGTTTTCAGCCTTGCACGGCAATAACTGAGCTTTGCGTTGTGTATCGAAGGCCGATTTGCTCATCTAGTCAAAGCTGCCTTGGCTTGCTTGGTTGTCGGAGATTCTAGGTCCTCGCAGCAGCACTATGATTTCATGCGGGCACATAGCCATTTCATGTCGTCTCACTCTGTTGCTTAAACACAGGCCATACGCAGTCAACGTAGCTCTAGCCAGTGAGCTTCAGCCAGCCTTTACAAGTATGCGTGTTGCTTGGGAAAAGTAAGTTACAACCAACTTTTTATGACGATGTTATTCACCAGTTCATAAAGAAAAACCGTATTGTAGAATTTGTATTCAAGTAGCTAAATTGAAAGAGATAGAATATCATTTGTAAATTAAATGTTGTACTTGTATGATTAAATGTACATAAATTTCTAAATATATATAGTTTTAAATGGTCAGTAATTCATTATTCTGCTAATCAGACTTGAATCACACCTCTCAGTCCCTGAATGATAACAAATGCAAGCATGAATTTCAAGCCCAGCATTTTCCCCTTATGAGCACTTCACTAGTGGTCTCATTCTCCGATTTCACTGCACCATATGCTACTACCATCTAGTGTCCGTCGCTGAGCAACCACCTCCCTATCCATGCCACAAGCTTTACATTCATTCCCATTTGCTCTTGCTTATGTAATAGTTTTCTATGCAGTAAGTATTCTGTCAAATGCCTTTGCAAAATCCAGCAGTATCACGATGTGACCAGTTTCCTTTATACAATTTCACTGTCACTTTATTATAAAATGCAAATAAATTACTAAAGAAGGACCTAATGAAGAAGAATAAGGTACACAATAATGAATAAAGCGAAGAGAACCTGTCATAAGCGTTACGAAACACACTGATAACCGATTTCAAAGACACAGATGCATATTCATAGTCCCACTCCGATTCCCATGTGCCACCCTCAGTGGTCAATATACGGAATTGCATCCCGTGCTTTACCTAATCTATGTTGCTATGTTAATCGCTGATAACAAAGAACTTTAGTCACGACAAACTATATAACACTTACAATTTTCTTCGGGTCACCAATTCGTGTCACTTGTTTTGACATATTTAATCTTTGAAAGAATAACGCATGTTTCTAAAAAAAAAAAAAAAAAAAACACTGGTTTATGCAATGACAAAACGTTTGATCAACATCATTTCCTCCAAAATCAAAATTCAACCTTTAACAAATCCACCACTTCGTCATTTAAAAAATTCATACTGACGACAAGCAAATTACAACACCAAACACTCCATTAATAAACACGGATTGATATTTCATACCAACCGCTCTTTGGCGCTTTCACTCTTTATTCCAGCACAACAATCATAGAGTAAAACAGAAATTACAATTACATAAGGTGGCGAATTTTGCAAAAGTGATAGCAGTGAAAAAGTAGAAATTCTGAAATAAAGAAGTTAAAGAACGTATAGAATTTTATTCAACAAATTTACAACACCAACACTCCATTAATAAACACGGCTTGATATTTCATACCAACCGCTCTTTGGCGCTTTCACTGTTTATTCCAGCACAACAATCATAGAGTAAAACAAAAATTACAATTACATAAGGTAGCGAATTATGCAAAAGTGATAGCAGTGAAAAAGTAGAAATTCTGAAATAAAGAAGTTGAAGAAAGTGTAGAATTTTATTCAGCTCTAAAATCGTTCCTGACAAAATTAGCTATAAGTTTTTTTTTTTTTAATTAAGTAAATAATCTTAATGTTTCACGTTTTCAAACCATTACGCTGTACATATAAAAGTGACAGCTCAAATAAAAATAAAAATAAACTCTATAATAACCAATATTCTTTCAATTTTTGATATAGACGCAAGAAGAATCCTGTTGATAAATGGGAAAAATAAAGATTGATTTAGAATCATTGGAATTACGTCGAGGAATCTATAAAGGCAGTGCACATAACATTATGACAATTACTTTTGTTTGTTTGTGTGTACTGAAACTGGTTTGTATTTATCATACTTATGAGCTCCAATATAAGATCCATATTCTTTCCCGAGTTATTTACATATTCAGGTCTTGTTATGAAATTTACATTTTGAAATAAATGAAAAGATCATATCCTCATAAAATATTTGATATATGTACTCAAGGGATGTCAAAAAAAAAATTAATTAATCCTCTAACGCATATTATTATCTGTGGAGAGTAGATTAAGCCGTTATAATCCTTTCTGACTTTTGGAGAGGTGGTTCAATTTCCACCAGTAGCCAATCAGAGATAGCTAGCTCAAGACTATCGCTAATTATAAGGCGGCATTTGGTTTTCTGAAGGGTTGGTCATGCCTTAGTAATTTACTAACTTTTCATAATAGAGTAATAACTATGTTAAATAAAGGAAATGACTACAAGTTGATTTTGCACAAGCATTTAAAAAAATATCATATGAAACACTGTTATGCAAATTAGAACAAATGGGGATGGATATGACACTGGTTAAATGGATATGAGGGTAGCTGCTGGACAGATATCAAAAAGTGGTATATGAAGGGGAAGAATCGAAGCGAAAACAGGTGACTAGTGGTGTGCTGCAAGGTTTGGTGCTGGATTCTGAAGATATAGAGATTTGAGTAATTAATATTTGCTTCGGAATCCAACATGATCTTCCATCACATAAGCAAAACTTGTAAATATTATTTAATGTAAATCACTTGTTTATAAATTAATATTCATATAACTACCTTTAAGTTCTATTAATATTTAATTATTTAATAAAGGATATGTATTAATAGTGAAAAGACTCTGTATTAAAATATTATTAAGTTTATTTTATTTATTGCTATCTTAATATTATAGGAATTTGTATTCAACATTTTGACTGCGTATTAATTGAAGTGTAAATATTCCTTATTTGTTCCTGTATGTAGAGGTATAACGTTGTGCAATGCCTCAGTTTATTTATATTTTGTTTTAGTTGTCATGAAGACGTATGTAAGATAGCGAGCGCGAGTTTAGAAACAGAGCGTGGGAGATCGGTATTGAAGGGCTGGAAAAGGATTTTAATAGAAGTAGAGCACGAGAATAATTTCGGCGGGAAGAAGGGATATATAAGCGAAGAACAGAGAAAACGATTCATTCGGATGGAATCGGAAGAGATTGATTCGGGGAATCAGAGTGCGATAACAGCGAGTCGGCGAGTCACTCAAGTTGCTAATTAAAGTTTACTAGTCGAGGAGCGAGTTAGCTAGTAAGTTGTAGAACAACAAATAAAGCAATGGAAGATAGCAAAGTGACAACTGGATGACTAGCTATACTTTAGTTGGCATTTAAATTCAGGACCGACTTTTCAGGGACACACGGAAACTTAAAGCTTAGCACGAAGTAACTAAGAGAATAAGTAGAGGCAGCAAGGTTGAATTTAAACGATAACTGTGTTAAGAGATATAGTGCCTAAAATATTAATTAAATGCCAGAAGTATAGGCAATTGTGCGTAAAAACTTCAAGTTAAAGAATTACTGTGTGTTACCTTAGTTCAAGAGTTATTAGTAGAATACTAAATTGGTCAAGTGATGTCAAAGCTAGTACAAGCCTTTTGATCTGAGCAAGAACGTTTAACTATGTGAATTGCGACCATTAATTTATTCAGTTATTACTAAAAAGATTTGTTTTAATGAGTGTTGTTAATTGTTTTAAGTGTATACAGTTATAAGAAATGTTCGTATATAAGTAGATGAACAAGGAAGATTACCGGTAAGAATCATCCAATTATTGATATTCCTATGCGGAGATATGTGTGTGTTTCTTCCTAGAATATCCCTATATTAACAGTAACTATTGCGGAGATTAGCTGGAGTATGGAATTAAGAGTGTATACTTGTGAAGAAGTGTTACCGCCCTTTTATTGTATTTGGAACTTAAGTAACTATGAGATATTCATATAATTTATCACTAAGGAACTTTATGACATTGAACTTTATTAAATAGTTAAATGAATTTTGTGAAGGCTGTCTTTCAGACAACAGGTTAACCATTGCCTGAGATAGTATGACTGTATTACCAGATGAGCTAAAATGTTTATAATACCTTATTCAGCGATTTAAACTAAAGTGTATAAATTGTAAGCCTAAATTAAATATTTGTTTTGTTGATCTTAAGTTTTATTTTGCCTGAATCTCTTTTACTGCACCGTTCATAAAATATTCGAACCAAAGAGGGTGAATTATATAAGTTAAATAAACTCGGCCTGTATACATAATAATAACATATTAAAAGGGAAATAGTTGAGAGTTGGTTATATTTCAATTCTTGGACTAATTTAGATATAGAGTGGAGCAGTTAATAAATACAAATTTTCTCTATATTTGGATTAGAAATCAACTAGCAACTTATTTTTTTGTTTAAGAAAATCGTAGTGACAAATATGTCGGATCCAAAGTATGGGTTAACACGAAATAGGATACAACACTAGGACCATTGCTGTGTAATTTGTACTTACATGATATAAAAAATAACCTGAAAAGAAATATTCAGTTGTTTGCTAATGATGAGAAATTAGGTACAGTTGAGTTAATGAAAAAACTGCTTTTAGAATTCTAGTATTTCAAAAAAAAAAAACACGGTTAAACCGGTTTTCGAATTTTTACAAAAAAAAAATAATAATAATAAATAATAATAATAATATAATTAAAACAGTAAAAAAATATTCATACATATTTAAATAATTTTCACTTTATTTAATATTTATAGAACTACAAAAATATAACAAAATAAAATATACTCCGTACAAAACCAACTAATAATAAAAAAACAACTAAAATAACAAAATTCTGTACAAAATATAAATTTTTATTTTATTTAGTAATTTTTTTCAGGAAATATGATTTCAAAAAACAAAATGTTCACTGAACGATTACTTAATCTTGTTCTTATTCTAGATACAAAATTTTCTGAAATAGAAAATACTCACTCACTGGCTACTGAACTTGGTTTTATCGTTGTCAAGGAATCAAATAATAAATCTAAATTCTTCGTTCTTTTATTGGTTGTCTCAAATACTGAAAATTTGGCCTTCAGTGTCTACTGATTTGACATCATTTCTTCAGGTTTCCCAAGAAACCTATGAATTGATTTTTCCGAGACTTCTTTTAGAGCATTGCCCAGATTAATAGTTTCTCCGTCTCCGATATATTCATTAACGGAATCTGTTTCCGTACAAGAATTTGGATATATTCAAGACAATATTTTTCCAGATAACTTAATAATATCGAGTTTTGAAGCTAGTGGAAATACATCAGATTTTTTTGTTGAAATGATTTGTGGATTTTGCAAATGTAAAATGGGTCACCAATCCAACTTGTCTTCTTCGTTGAATTCGTACTTCTAACGCATTTAATAATTTGAAACTAATTTCGGTCTTTAAATTTTTTGTTCATTTAACAGAAATTCAAATATACCTTCACTTGTTAATAAATTGGCATTTCGCCGCCCTGAGGCCTCAGGACCAGTATGTCTAGTCCCAATACTTTAGAAAGCTCTACGAGTTTAAGATATTGAGCTTCGTTCCACATATCAGAAGCAACGATATCATTCAAAGCTAAAATAATACATTCTTTTAATGTTATACATCTTTCAATTATGGCCTATAAACTATTCCATCTCGTTTGGCAGTCAAGAAGCAGACTTAATTCCTTTCATTTTTATTGTTTTACATAATTCTGAAGGATGCTATCTCTCGCGGGAGATTTTCTAAAAAAAAATTGCAAATTTTTCTGATTTCGGAAATTGATCATTTGTAATTGTCAGACAACGTAGGGAATCCACAGTCTTACCTAGAGCAAGAGAATTTTAAAAAAATCCTCGCCACAGTCATCTTCAAACTCTACCTAATCTTCCGATTTCTCACATGTATGTTACATGTGAGAAAATATACATCGGTCAGCTAACGCCGTTTTTATTTCCCATATATAGGGAGTAGGCGAGGCGTCTGTTCACATACATCGGTTTCAAGTCAAAATCTTAACGTTTTTAACTAAATAATTAATTCATTTTTACATATCAATTATGGTATCTAAAACAGGTTTTTTAAATTTAAAACCCGGTTTTTCGAATTTTACAATTTTATCCAAAAAAAAAAAAAAAAACACGGGTTTAAGCTCGTTTTTAAAAACCGACAAACCTTAAGGTAGAGTAATAGTTAATTAAGGCGATGTGGAACCCCTTGCAGGATGATTTAAACAGGCTGACAGTGCGGGCAAAAGATAATCGGTATCACTTTAATGTGGAGAAAACTAAAGTTGTACATTTGGAGATAAACAGATTACAAGCCACGTATCACATTGATTGCACTGTACTCCAGGAAATAGATGAAGCCAGAGATTTAGGGATAGACAGAGAGTTAAAATTTACAGGATATATTGCTAAGGTAGCCTATAAGATTACTTGACTATTGAATAATACCTTAACAAGTAGCAATGAGGCAGTTGTTATTCCTCTTTATAAGGCCTCAATACGCCATATCTGGATTACTGTGCAAGTCTGGTCCCATAAGTTTTTTGGGGTTGACGAAGCGGTTGAGAGGATATAAAGGTGAGTGACCAAGATGGTGAATGGCCTGTGTAACATTCCCTATGAGGACAGATTGAAGGTGTGTGTGGTTGCAGAAGTTGATTAATAGGAGAAATAAAGGGGATATGATATAAATATGTAAAATGCTTAAAGAATTTTCTAGGACATTTAAATGGAAATGTTTCAGCACTTGGCTAGAGAGACCAGAATAAGGTGCCTTCTCTAAAATTGAATAAAATTGTGGTTATTAGAGGCGTGAGGACTAGATTTGTTGCTTATAGAGTTATGAATGAGTGGAATGGACTGCCAGAGTCATTTGTGAGTGCTTTGTCTGTTAAGGGGTTCAAGATGAGGTATGATAGATGTATCCTCAATTGTTCCCCGAATTTCGATTCTATTCGACGCTTATAAGGGGCGACCAGAATCGAACTAGTAGATTGTTAGACATTTCTTTCGGTCGATTCTCTACTCAATCGACGTTACAGTCGATGTTATATATATGTAGAAAGTTTTTTAACTTGGGTATATTATATATTAGCAAATTTATAAGCTAGGTTTTATTCCTTTTTCCCAAGTAAGCAAACAGACAAATAAGTCAACTTTGCGTCTGCATATAGTACAAGTCTGAGGCAACTCGTGGTAAATGTGAAGTAAGCTCCGATCACTTTTCTTAGTATTTTCCCCTAATGCAAAGCACATTCCTTTGGGGAGATGTATGATGCTATGCATTAAAGCAAGGGACACTACCCAGACCGGTTTCGAGCTTCATTGAGGTCTCGTCACTGGGAGCCGGACCTAAAAATGCCAAGGTTAAAGTAATGCAGAGCTTATAAATTTTACTTAAACAAGTTTTCACAAGGTGCTCTCATCTTATTAAATAAAAATCTCAAGATGAGAGTAAGATGTAGAAAGTTTTTACCTTGGGTATGTACTGTACTATGTAAAAGATATCAAGCAATTTTATAAGCTAGGTTTTAATCCTTTTTCCCAAACCTTTAATAAATCACAACTAGTTTCATCGGTATTACGACTTCTTCAGGTGAGTAAGAAATAACATAAGATTTATAAAAATAACAAGGTAAAAAACATGGACTTTCCAGCTTAATATAAAGAAGCAGAATAGTAACAGTCATATTTGAATAGGTGACCATATGTTAATGTTGGCATGAGTGGAATGTGTGTGACTGCTAATTTTAGATCGCCAGTATTGGATTACTGCGCTATGTGAATCAGGCAAATTGTAGCTTAGATTGTTGTTCAAATGTGAAGCGCCCAAAACTATTTCTTTTGATTCAATAATACGTCTTTCAAATTCATCCTTGCAGATATATAAATGGGTTGTGCGGTCCCAATCAACTTGGTGTAGCCGTTCTTCGAGGTTAGAGTTTGCGGAGAAAAGCACATGACTGGAAAGGTCGGTCGCTCAGGTTCTACTGTAGGAGATGACACGGCTATGTTCCTCAACACGAAGTGAAACAGATTTATCTGTGTGGCCAAAATAAGTCGACCACAGTCGCAGACAACTTTATAAACACCAGGAAAATGCAGTTAGTTGTGTTTTGGTTTTGGTCGACTCAGAAAAGAACGAAGTTTTGGCAGAGTAGTATAGTCGGTCTTTATGTTGAATTTCTTCATAATCTTTGATAGTTTTGGGGTAAGAGAGCTGATAAATGGTAACTGTGTATGAGTGATAGGGTTGGATTCATCTTTTTTTAGAGGTTGTTGGCGTGGTCTCAAACGTTTAGTGATGTTACGAGATGAATATCCATTATTTAAAAAGGTGTTTTTCAGGAACTCAAGCACTGTTTGAAGGTTTTCTTCTGTGTAAGTGAGACATCTTGCTCGATGGACAAGGGGGAGATATGATGCCCAGTTTCTGAGGAGGGAAGCGATGAGAAGAGCCATGCAAATATCTATCGGTGTGGGTGGTTTTCCGAAAAATTGAAAATTTAAGACAGTCAGGTGATCTACTGATCTTAAGATCCAAGAAGGGGAGAACGCCGTTAATCTCTACTTCTGAAGTGAATTTACCGTTCTGATGTTGATTATTTAAATGGTTTAGGAAGTTTTGAAGTTCCTCTAAACCAT
The DNA here is from genome assembly GCF_054136105.1 of Typopeltis vanoorti. Classification (NCBI taxonomy): domain Eukaryota; kingdom Metazoa; phylum Arthropoda; class Arachnida; order Uropygi; family Thelyphonidae; genus Typopeltis; species Typopeltis vanoorti. The sequence goes on from NC_143556.1 coordinate 141,542,837, forward strand.
GTTCCCAGATAAGGAAGATGTCATCAGTGTAGCGTAGCCACGGTTTTAGGTTTTAAAGTTGCTATATAAATAGCTCTCTCTTCAAAATCTTCTAAAAAATGTTATCTAAGACTGGGGATAGAAGGCTGCCCATAGCTAACACGCTAGTTTGTTTATATATTTTACCCTCATAATAGAAATAGCCGGAATTGATGCAGTGAATTAGAAGAGCAAATATTTTTTTAGAAACCATGTCCTTAAGAAACGTCTGAACTTCATCTGTAGGTACATTCGTGAAAAGAGACACGATGTCAAAACTAACCATTCTCTCAGAGTCTATGGGATTTAAATTTTTAATTTTTGAGAATAAATCTTCAGAGTTTTTGATGAATGAGGAATAATTGCCATCTAAATGGTAAAGAAGCTGCAAGATATTTAGACAGATTGTACGTGGGTGAGGCAATACCTTCTACGATAGGTCTTAGAGGAGTGTCAGCCTTGTGCATCTCAGGCAGGCAGTATAAACGAGGAATAAGGGGATGGAGAGATAGTCTTTATATAACCTGCCTAAGATCCACAAGGCTCACTCTCCTCTAAGACCTATTGTAGAAGGTATTGACTCACCCACTTACAATCTGTCTAAATATCTTGCAGCTGCTTTAAAACATTTAGTTGGCAATTCCTCCTCCTTCATCAAAAACTCTGAAGATTTATTCTCAAAAATTAAAAATTTAAATCTCATAGACACTGACAGAATGGTGAGTTTTGACATCGTGTCTCTTTTTACGAATGTACCTACAGATGAAGTTCTGACGTTTCTTAAGGACAAGGTTTCTAAAAAAATATTTGCTCTTCTAATTCACTGCATCATTTCCGGCTATTTCTGCTATGAGGATAAAATATATAAACAAACTAACGGGTTAGCTATGGGCAGCACTCTATCCCCAGTCTTAGCTAACATTTTTTTAGAAGATTTTGAAGAGAGAGCTATTTCTATAGCTATTTTAAAACCTAAACTGTGGTTATGCTACATTGATGACATCTTCCTTATCTGGGAACATGGTTTAGAGGAACTTCAAAACTTCCTAAACCATTTATGGTGATAACTCGCATCGCGTGATCGCGCGATATCGTTCATTGCCAAGCTAAAAATTGAAATATCGTGTGGTGGCCAAATTTTTTTTATTTTTTTATTTAGTTAGCGACGTCAACGCGATAGCGCGTGATCGCATGGTGAGAACTTGCATCGCGTGATTGGCAATGAACGTGTTAAATAATGGATATTCATCTCGTAACATCACTGAACGTTTGAGACCACGCCAACAACCTCGACAAGAAGATGAATCCAACCCTATCACTCATATACAGTTACCATTTATCAGCTCTCTTACCCCAAAACTATCTAAGATTATGAAGAAATTCAACATAAAGACCGACTATACTACTACTGCCAAAACTTCGTTCTTTTCTGAGTCGACCAAAACCAAAACACAACCAACTGCATTTTCCTGGTGTTTATAAAGTTGTCTGCGACTGTGGTCGACCTTATTTTGGCCAGACAGATAAATCTGTTTCACTTCGTGTTGAGGAACATAGACGTGTCACCTCCTACAGTAGAACACGAGTGAGCGACCTTTCCAGTCATGTGCTTTTCTCCGCAAACTCTAACCTCGAAGAACGGCCACACGAAGTTGATCAGGACCGCACAACCCATTTATATATCTGCAAGGATGAATTTGAAAGAAATATTATAGAATCAAAAGAAATAGTTCTGGACGCTTCACACTTGAACAACAATCTAAGCTACAATTTGCCTGATTCACATAGCGCAGTCATCCAATACTTGCGATCTAAAATTAGCGGTCACACACATTCCACTCATGCCAACAGTAGCACGTGGTCACCTACTCAAGCTGGAAAGTCCATGTTTTTTACCTTGTTATTTTTATGTCTTATGTTATTTCTTACTCATCTGAAGAAGTCGGAATACCGATGAAACTAGTCGTGATTTATTAACGGTTTTTGTTATACTTTCTCGGGTTATAGTCAGTTAAATTTTAATCTTATAAATATATACATCCCGAGTCAATCCTAATCCTAAGAGAGCCTGTGTAGCTCAGTGGATGTGGCGTTTGCCAACCACGGCGCTTGGCCGCACGAAGGAAGACTTGGTTTTGAGTCTAGTCGGCGACTAGAGGAAATTTTTCTAAGCCTTTTTTCGACCGGTTCCCGAGTTAGTCGATCTCTGGCACGGGCAAGCAGATTTTTCCTCCCGGACACTCGGGTTTTTCGTCCTGTAAACTCAAGAAAATTGACCGTAGAACCCACATTATTTTCAGACATTAAATATATTGTGTTAGGGTTAGGGACCACGAGATGGCGGCACATTTGAGCCGTCTCTCTTCACTGAGTACCGCTTAATTAGTGATAGCCTTGGGCCATCTATCTCTGATTGGTACCAGTGGAGATTGAACTGCCCCCTCAATCTCCAAAAGTTAGATAGGGCTAAATGGCCTCGCCTACTCCCCGTATACGGGAATAAAAAGGCGTTAGCTGATTGATATATATATATATATATATATATATATATATATATATATATATATATATATATATATATATATATATATAGATAGATAGATAGATAGATAGATAGATAGATAGATATAGATATATACTGTATATAGATTTTTTTTTTGTTTTTTTATTCAACTTGTTTAAAATTTACATTATTAGCCGGTAGGTAACAACAACTATTTACATATTATAAGTATATATATTACAGAGAAAGAAAAAACATTTTCCTTTCGGGTATACAATGGAGAATGCAATAAATGAAATCAAAGTTTACAGTTCAGTTTCAGTCTGAGTTATTTTTCAGATGAAGCGCATTGTCGTCGTCAATCCAGAAGAGGGTACCAGTTGGATTCCACTCCTCTATGAATTTCGCAACAGTTCTTGTTTCTTTGAAGTATTCAAGTTCCAATAAAAGCCTGCTTTTTAGTTTCCAGTGGAGGATATACATGAGGGTTTGTGCAGTTTCAGTAATGGATGGGTGCTGGTAATTTCTTGTCTGTTTTAGGTAGAAGCCGTAGATGTCGGCCTTAGCGCAGATGAAAAGGAAATTACATATTCGGTGTCTGTTTTCTTCTGTGTGGACTAAATTCCAATAGTCTTCTTGGCTGTGCGCATAGTTACAGGTGTTGGAGGCAGTATTCAGGACGCCGGTGATCATCGCTTTGTTTGTGGGACAGGTCAGATATGTGTGTTCCAAGGTACCTGAAACGTCACAGAAAAGACACAGATCCGTTTCTCTTATCTGAAATTTGTAGAGCTTAGAAGGAGTTGGCAAGATGTTATACCCTAGTCTCCACTGTATGTCGAAATCTGGTTTGGCACATTTTGATTTATATGGCAGGTCCCACTGAAAACTGAGTGGCATATGCAGCCTTGTAGATGAGAGGGTTAAGGATGAGTATAAGAAGGGCGAGGATGGAGGCCCTGACATGAGGAAGTGGTATATTTTCTTGTAGTTGGAGGGAAGAATTGGAAGTGAGGCTTCAGATTGTACCAGATGAAATATCGGCCCCAAGCAATTTCTAGAAGGAATACGGATTTCCTGAGGTGTAGCGATATCTGGATAGGCTTTTATAATGGAGGCTTGCAGCTGTTGATATTGTTTTTCAGTTTTTGGGTTCTTCATTGGTAGGCTAGTGTATGCTTTCCACTTTAGGGTCCGGGTTAGGAGGTCCCCTATGACTCTTATTCCTTCCCAGTTCCATGTAGGGAAAAGAAAAAGCTGGCCAGTTGTGGGACTTGTTATGTTTCTGTTCGAGAATAGTGGTTCTGTAAGTGCTGCTGACTCTGTTAATCCTATAAGTGTGTGATGAAGGCCTGTATTTTTCCACCGCTGTAGAGCATCTTTGTAAAATTGAGGTAGTTTAGGAGGAGATGGTGCAGGACTGGCCATTCGGAGGATTGTGGAAAGTGTAAGTCCTCTTGTTGATGATTTCGTGATGTCACCGAAGGTGGTTGCATAAGTGTGATTGCATTGAAGTGTCTTTAGGAGGTGGATTATCCTGAAGGATCTAATCTTGTTTTCAAGGGAAATCAGGCCTTCACCTCCCTTGCTGAGTGGCTTGCAGAGTTAAGGGTATGTTGTCCAGTGAGTTTTTTTCCAGAGGAAACGTTTGATCTCCTTTTGAATGTGGTAGAGAAATTCTTCAGGAGGTGTGAGTACTTTGAGGGTATGCCATAAGACACTCGCAGCTATCTGGTTAACTATTAGTACTCTTCCTCTAAGTGAAGACATGGAACGAACGTTGTTCCATTTACCTAGCACCTGTTTAAAACGGTTGTGCAGCTGTGTCCAGTTCAGTGTGTTATATATTTTGTTGTTGCCAAGGTACACACCTAAGTATCTTTGTCCTTCGCTTGACCAGGTACATACATTCGATCGGGTAATCATTTCGAGCCTTCCATTTGCCTGACCACAAGCCCATGGTTTTTGCAGAATTTAATTTGGCCCCTGAGGCTTGTGTATATAGTCTGTGTGCTTCCTCGGTTACTGTCATTTCCTCTTCATTTCGGACTATTACGGTGACGTCATCGGCATATGCCGATAGGGTAATTTTTTGATGTGGCTCTATTATTCTGGTTAGTTTGGAGATGATGGTGTCGTGAACTCTTTTTAAGAAGGGTTCTATGGTCAGTGTGTATAATTGACCAGAGAAGGGACATCCTTGCTTGATCCGTCGAGAGTATGACAAAGTGCGCGTGAGCCTGTTGTTGATTTTTTAAGCAGAAGTGTGCATCTCTGTAAAGCGATTGCACTGTTTCAATGATGAGAGGACCATAGCCAAATGCCTTTAGAACTTCATAAAGGTACTTGTGCTCTACCCTGTCGAAAACCTTCTCCTGATCAAGGCTGAGTGCTAGGTTTTCATGTTGGCTGTTTGCGATGTGGATGAGATCTCTTATTAAATGGAGGTTATCATGTATTGATCTTCCTGGGACAGAGTACGTTTGATGTTGGCCAATAACTTCAGGCAGTGTTGGCTTTATTCGGTTTGCTATAACTTTCGAAATGATTTTGCAATCGGTATTAATTAGGGAGATTGGACGCCAGTTTCGGATATCCGTGTGGTCTCCCTTCTTTGGTATCGATCGTGCTACTGAGGTCGTGACGGATTGTGGGAGGCCATTGATGTAGGCTTCTTGCAATGTTTTGAGGAGAAGTGGTCCGAGTTGATTCCAGAAGACTTGGAAAAACTCTGACATGAGATAATCAAGGCCAGGAGATTTGTTCTTTGGCAAAGATGTGCATGCGGTTTTCAGTTCATCTAGCGTGATTTTTTTTCTAAGTGGTCCCGATCTGTTGCAGAGATTTTTTTTGTTTCTTTCAGTATTTCGTGAATGGCATGATGGGATGTTCCTGTAGTACTGTATGCATTTTTGTAGTATTGTAGGATTTCAGTGGTGATTTTGCTAGGATCTTCTGTGATGCTGTCATCTTGAAGTCTGATAGCAGAGATGGAATTTACTGCCTGGAATTTTTTTTCCAAAGAGAAAAAATATTTTGTGGGGGCGTCTGAAAGATTTATTTGTGTATGCCGCGATCTAAGTAGGGCACCTTTTGCCGATAATTCTGCCTGTCTCTGCATGGCTTGGAAGACAGAATGATGTTCAGGGCTTTCTTCTGGGAGATACTTGAGCCGTTCTTCAAGTTGTCGGATTCTAATATTCCTTTATTGATTTTTCTGGTGACTGTAGATCTGTGTAAAGGATTTTATTCGTGATTTTAAGTGGGACCACCATGTTTTCATTGGTTCTGTATCCACTTTCGAGTGAGTGAGGTTGGTTATTAAAGCCTGAGTGTTTGTTATATAAGCTGAATCTTTCAGGAGAGTATTGTTGAAGATCCAATAGGCACTTTCTGATTTGGATGCTTCCCAAGATAATGAAAGTTGCAGCTTGACGAAGTAATGATCTGAAATGTAGGAAGGGATGTGTGAGATGTTTCTAACTAGAGGCAAGGTGTGTTTGGAAATGTAGTATCTGTCCAGTCGTGCTTGATAGAGTGGCCTATCTGTCGCTGTGATTGCTGAGATCCATGTGTAGGATTTCTTATCAGGATGTTGATGTCGAAAGATGTCGATGAGTTCGTTATCGTTTACCAGTGTTTGAAGTTTGTTTATTAATTGGTTACGATGTTCACCACACTGAAGTCTGTCTTTTTCTTAGTCAAGAGTGCATTTAAAGTCTCCAGCTATTATGATATGTTCTTGGTCTATACTAGAAAGGTGGTTTTGAATGAAATCCAGGATTTGGAATGCCAGAGCATCCTGTTGTGTTTTATAGATGTTGTTGAACACATGCAGGGAATTATGGATGGGTGCTATTATGTGAGCATACAAGGCATATCCTGGTATCTCAGCAATCACTTTTAATTTGTATGGAGATCTATGATATACACCTAAGCTAACTCCTGCTCCATGATGTTGTTGGGTTGCAGAGTGCTGTAAGTCATAAGGCCACTCTGCCCATCTTCTGGATAAATTGGCTGAGGAGTTGATGTTTGTTTCTTGCAGAAGTATTAGATCTGTATGATATTTTTGTACCTGGTCAAGGACTATTCTGTTGTGTAGAGCAGAGGCACATCCTCTTGCATTTAGAGAGAAAAGGCTTATAGACATTATGTTTTATGAAAGTTTGATTGTAAGTTTAATCTAATATTGGTCCTGGTACTGTGTTTGTAGCCCATTAATTAGGCAGTAGATTCGCTTACTCATGTTGACCTCTGCTCTGCTCTTTTTACATTTCAGTTTCGAGTGTAGGTCCTGAAGTTGAGATATTAGTTCCGGGATTCTTGTGGTGTATTTAAGGGCTATAGTTAGTTTGTGAGGAGAGCCTCGCACTTTCTGTATGAAGGATAACAGCTGCTTCATGGTTAGGGTCCCTCAGTGTGGGGAAGTTCGCCCTCAGCTTCCTCTTCTTATAGGTCTTCATGTTGAAAAACAGTTTCTTCATCGTCTGGTAACTCTGTATCTCCTTGGCTGGCTGCAGGTGATGACAGGTCATTTTGAGTAGTTTCTTCTATAGGGTGAAGTTTCGAATTTATGGGAGGCTGGGTTGGTGATTCTGGTTGCTGGGCCTGGGGATTGCTTTTAATTAGTTCGTCCTTGTCACCTCTGTTGGGAGGATCGGTGTTTTCGTGCTGTGAGACTTCGTTATCAGAACCTTGGATCTCATTACTTGGCAGACGTTCAAGAGCGACATGAGCGCTGTCTTTTCCAGTTCGGGATTTTCTTTCCTCTGAAGTTCGTGATGGGGAGAGAATTTTTGGTTTACTTTTTCCTAAGCTTTGATTTTCTTCATGCACGATGTTATTCTGTTCAACTGGTTTGCTATTCTGGGCTGGGATGTTTGTTGATGAACTGTTGGTAATATAGGGACATTGTTTCCTAATGTGACCGTCTTCGTGACAAAAGAGCACTGTGATGAGGAAGATAAGTAGAAAGTGTAGGTTATTCCATTTATGTCCGTGATTAATTTTGGGAGGTCGTGTAGTGCGTCGTTGTTTGGAAAGTGCATTAATGCCTTTCTCCGAAAGCCATTGACATGGGAAAATTCGGGCTTCTTCGTGGCTGCTGACAATGTGCGTAATTTTCCTGTGACAGAACCGTATCTTGATAACATGGATCTAATGAGTTCATGAGGAATTTCAGGGGAACATTTGATATTGTTACTTTTGTTGGGGCCAGTGCTATTGGGGCTGCTTCGAAATGATAATCATCAATATCGACGCATTTTTGCAGTACCGTTTGTGCCCATGAGATATGGCTAAAATATACCTGCACGGTTCCAGCTACTTTTTTTTTTTTTTTTTAATAGCAATGTGAGTTGAAATGTTCTTATGATCGTGAATTTTTTTACGCAGTGATTGCAGTGAATAAATATTTGTCCATGGCTTTGAAATATTCATTCCTTGGTTAATCCTTTTTACTCCCAAACATATTTGACAGCCAATATTTTTATTCTCCTCCAACAGCCATTGAGTTTTGTTGCAAAAATCAGCTTTTTGGTCGGAGTCCAACAGTCAGCCAGATCTTTTTGTGCGTCTTTACTCGTCGTATTTGTCATTGTAGTCGTCGTAGCAACCGTAGTAGCCACGCGTTTTATCTCTCCAGGTTTTCTACTGTCCTTCGGATCTGTTTTTGCCCCATCACTAGCACTGCACTTACTGTTATATATATATATATATATATATATATATATATATATATATATATATATATATATATATCAGCTAACGCCTTTAATTCTCGTATAGGGATTAGGCGAGGCCGTTTTAGCCTATCTAACTTTTGGAGACTGAGCGGGCAGTTGAATCTCTACTGGCAGTTAATCAGAGACAGCTGGCCCAAGGCTGTCACTAATTAAGCAGCATGCAGTGAAAAGAGACAGCTCAACAAGTGCCGCCATCTCGTGTTCCCTAACACAATATATTTAATGTCTGAAATAATGTAGGTTCTACGGTCGATGTTCTTGAGTTTACGGAAAGAAAAACCTGAGTTTTCGGGAGAAAAAACCCGCCTGCCCGTGCCAGTGAGCGACTAACTCAGGAACCGGTCGAAATAAAGGCTTAGAAAAATTTCCTCCAGTCGCCGACTAGATTCGAAAGCAAATCTTCCTTCGTGTGTTCAAGCGCCATGGTCTGCAAACGCCACATCCACTGAGCTGCAGAGGCTCCAAAAAATGCTGTGAAATGAATAAAAGAAGAATGAAAAAGTAACTAATCGTCTAGGCGAGGTACAGATAGATATGATAAACTTTAGTGTTGGCACAGGTGTATTAGCTGATAATGAACAGTATTTAAAACATATTTTATATAGGATTTTACAGGCCTGTGAAAATTGTGTTTGAATCCATAGTGCTAAATCACCAGAAGAAAGCAGTTCTGAGTTCAAATCCAGTAGCCAACTGCAGAATGTTTTTCTAAATCTTTATACGACATCTTTCCGAATTAGTCGATATCCAGCGCTGCAAAGGAAGTGTTCTCTTCTGCAAATTCTGGTTTTCTGTCTGGTGAACTAAAGAAAATTGATTGTGAACCCACACAATATCAGACAATAAATGAATTATGTTAGGAACTACCAGATGGCAGCACTATCATTCCTCCTCTTTCTTCACTGAATTCCATTTATAATTAGTAATAGTGTTCGGCAAGCTATTTCTGAATGACTAGTGGTGCAAAATAAATTCAACAAAGTCAAAGAAATTTAGAACTCTTTTGGGAATAAAACGCGTTAGCGGACTATTTAGAATGGTTGATGTTTTATCTGATTATGGACCTATGATAAATGCAGCAAAAAATAATAGTGTCAAGTGCCAATGAACAAAATAATATAGATAAATGGCGATTAGGTATAAGAAAATTATGAAATAAAATCATTCATATATCTTGAGCAACAATTCATGAAGCCGAAAGATGTGAGTTGGAAATGCAAAAAAGAGTTTGCTATTCAGAAGAATTAGTAATGAAAAAAGAGATCATTTGATACAAGTAAGACAAATAAAGACATACTGAAAAAACTTTAATGGCGGCATTTATTTGGAGCATATTCTTTTACAGTTATTATTGTTGGGTTTGTCTTTTATCCCATCTTATATTTGTTAGCTGTTGGTTTTCTTGAAGGAATCAAGCATTAAATAGCACTACTGGCCGATAATTTTTTAACTATGTTTAGGTTTTCTCACAAGATTCGTATTTTGATGAACGGTGTAATGAAACTGAAATTAGGCAAGCACAAGAATCAAGTTAAACAAGATATTTAATTCTCTCACAAAATTATTCTTACATAAGTGTGTTGTTCAGTGGATGTGGCGTTTGCATACCACGGCGCTTGGCTCGAAGGAAGACTTGATTTCGAGTCTAGTCAGCGACTAGAGGAAATTTTTCTAAGCCTTTTTCGACCGGTTCCCGAGTTAGTCGATCTCTGGCACAGGCAAGCGGGTTTTTTCGTCCCGTAAACTCAAGAAAATCGACCGTAGAACTCACATTATTTCAGACATTAAATACGAGTGTTAGGGTTAGGGACCACGAGATGGCGGCACTTGTTGAGCGGTCACTCTTCACTGCGTGCCTCTTAATTAGTGATAGCCTTGGGCCAGCTATCTTTGATTGGGTACCAGTGGAGATTGAATTGCCGACTCAGTCTCCAAAAGTTAGATAGGGCTAAAAACGGCCTCGCCTACTCCCTATATGTACGGAAATAAAAAGGCGTTAGCTGATTTTTTTTTTTTTTGAAGAAACAAGAACATTCAATAAAGTATTAAGATTCTATTCAGCTGAGTGCATCATTTACTGCTAGAACTTATATATATGACTTTCACAATTCACATCTGTTAGGATTTCAACTTAGTTTCAATTTAAACAATATCAATATTCAGCAAAACATTCAAATGTTAGTTCTTTGCAGTCCCAGTGAAATATCCGTAAACTTCAATTTATCAAACACTTAACAAGCATCATCAATATTTATCAGAGGATTAACATAGTTCTTAAAAGGCTCAGTCTTGATTTTACATATACGTAGTGAGATAACATTCAAACACGAACTAATTCTTCAATGAAGTTTCTCACATTAATTTCACAACCAAATATTTTATAATATTACTCATTCAAGCTTGACTAGCTGGCTCCAGCAACACGAAATTTGACCAAGTTCTCCGGACACAAGTAACACTATCACACGTTAGTTATAGAATAGATATTCTTACTGATATGATCATCATAGCTTGCACATTATGGAAACTCTTACAACACTTCTAGGCACTCGATAATCTTCCACTATAGACGACACAAAACTTTTGGTATCCCTGAGTTCAACAACTTATTTGCGAAGACTGGAAAAGATATTTTCTTGCTCGTAATAACTTGTCTTATGATAAATCTCAATCATATTATTATTATCCACTCACTCAGGTAAATTCCTTTACAAAGTGACAGGAAACTATAAATAATTATGAGTTCGAAGTAAGATTCATTAAAATCGGAACAAGCTTCCAAATCTCTGTTGCGACGTTCAATCATGTCTCAAGTTAGGTCACGTCTCACTATCTATCTTCACTCACTCCATTTTCCCTCTGGTTCCTTCTTCCTCTATCTCATAAATCCTCTATCTTTTTTCCCGCCCAAACCACGAAATATCACGTGATCGTTGTACGGTTCTCAATGCTAAGGCAGTGGCTATCATGAAATAACTTAGTTTTCTGAGAGCAGCCAATCAAATCACATTAGCAGAGTCCGTTGGAAATACTTTCACTTTCCGTAACAAGAAATAAAATGCATATATTACAGTTCACTTAGGATACATTTACAAGTTATATTAATAATTTATACCAGATAAAATAACTAATGAAATTACAATTATTATTTCAATGAACAAATAACAGTAAGTGTTTAAATTACAATTTATTTAGGAGCAAACTTAACTCAGGAAATGCAATTCATGTTAAATCATGAATGAAGTATTAATAAATCATAAAATTGTTCATTCACAGTTTAACATTATTTGACACCTACAGCGATCACAAAGACTCATCGAGGGAGAGTGTGCCAACAACATTGAACAATTGACTTCCTTCCAACTACTAACCGTGCTCAAACTTGGTTAACTTTTTCGTGAGCCATTAGTAATAGAGGCTCTACCAATCGACCAACCTTTGCTTTTTGTGAGACTTGGACTACCTAAAGCAGAAGACCGTAAGAGAACTGATTCATCTGCGAGTTAATTGGCGAGAAATCAAGGTCAGTGAAGAAGTCTTGCTTGAAATAAAACAGTAGTAACCGAATATTGAAGAAAACAATCGTAGAAAAGAAAGATGAAATTCCTTGAAAATGTGTGGATTATAAATATTAGAAGGAAAGATACTTTTTCTAGATACTAGCTCAGTAGAAGTGGCGTTTGCACTCTTCAGTGCTTGACCGCATGAAGAAAGGATTTGGTGGTTCAAATCTAGTCGCCGACTAGAGGAAATTTTTCTAAGCCTTTTTTTAGCCGGTTTCCGAGTTAGTCAATCTCTGGCATGGGCTAGCGGGTTTTTTCTCCCAGAAACTCGGTTTTTCGTCCCATAAACTCAAGAAAATCGACCGTAGAACCACACTATTTTCAGACATTAAAAATATTGTGTTAGGGTTAGAGACCACGAGATGGCGTCACAAGCTTGCCGCCTTCTTCACTGCGTACCGATGAATCAGTGATAGCCTTGGGCCAGCTATATCTCTGATTGGCACCAGCGGAGATTGAACTGCCCACTCAGTCTCCAAAAGTTAGATATGGTAAACGGCCCCGCCTACTTTATTTATTTTCACTGATTTTTTTTTTTTTTAAGAATCTTCGTTGAGGTATTTCGATTAAACGAAAGAGATAATGGACTGCTAAAGAGAAAAACCAGAAACACGATGCGTTGGAAAAGATAACTCTCCATAGCGACAGGTAATACAGTCATCCCTCGACTTACGTCCGGTTCCATTCCATCCGGCAGGACGTAAGTCGAATCGGAAGTAAGTCTATACATTAAATCAACAGTTATAGGGGTTAGAGACTTAACTGCAATAAGTACAGTATACTGTTATTTCAATTAGTGTTTGGAGGGAGAAACATGACCTTGAACTTGGTGAAGATCACCGCTATAAGACTGATGACCTGGAGCATTATCTAGAATTAATAAAATTTTAAATTCTACACTTTCTTTCACACAATTGCTTTCCATTTCACTCGCATTACAGTTGATTAAGGCATCCGCAAGCAATTTTTGAGTCCTCCACGACTTCTTATTTTTCCGGTAATAAACTGAAAGTGTATGCATCCTAATGTTTTTGATGGTTCGTGGATTCTCACTGTGCCATATTACAAATGCTTTCAGTTTATATCCAGCCACATTACATCCCTAACAGAATTGTAACACTGTCTTTAAGAGCTTTGAAACCAGGCACAGATTTTAGCTTTTTGGATGAATTGTCCGCTCGGGCATTTTTTTCCGAAACAAAGACGTCTCAATCATATTAAATATTTGCTGTGGCAAATAATTTTCCTCCGTAATAATTTTATCTAATTTTTCGACAAACTCCTTTGCAGCCTTCTCAGCACTTGCAGATTCCTATACATTTTCGCATTATGCAGCACAAAACGTTGCTTGAATCTCACGAACCAACCGGAAGAAGCGTTGAATTCGTAGTCATAATCTCCTTTAACATGTTGAAGAGACTTAGTGCCTTAGCAGTTATGGTCACAGCGCTAAGGGGTATGCACTTTTAGTTCAGGTCCTCTATCCATGATGCAAGTAGCATTTCCATATCACTGATAGGACCTTGTTGTTACTTCGTTACTATCACCGATTTAATGGAAGCAGAGCCTTCACAGCCTCTACGATTTTATCCTTATTTTTGAAAATGGTCGTCACTGTGGAATGAGACCATCCGAACTTGCAACTTCGTTTCAAAATCAATTGCTCGCCTCTTTTTCTGTGATTCTTCATTACGTTTTTTATTGTGCGTGTAGGGGCTATGAGGAATATTTAACAATAAATGCACAAATAACCCATTTCATAAACACAAAATCAACAGAGGATCTGTTGAAGACACGTTCCGACTACAGAGGAAGGTTGCCGCTGAAAGCGCTGTTACCACTGTGTATGCTTTACCTTTTGCTCGCTTGCATCTTGTTCGAAAGTATAGCCGGAAATGTTATTTATTCCCTTATGGGATCACGGACATATCTTCGTAATTCGAATGGACGTAAATCGAGGGATCACTGTACTTAAATTTCCTGTCGCTATGGAGAGTCATGTTTTCCAAGATTAAGTATTTCTCCTTTTTGCTGTAGGTGGCGAGTTGTCTATCTGTGTAAGTGAAACATGGTGCGGTGACTAGTTACGAAATTTAGTTATGTTAATAATTTTGAATTTGATATTATTCCGGATCGTACGGTCAAAGTGCAGTTGAATTGAACGCACCCTTAATTTAAAAATTATGACGGACTATAAAGAAGAGCAGAAAAATGAAATCGAAGCGCTTGAATCCATCTATCCACAGGAGTTGACCTGTAAGTTGTATTTATGGGTGAAAATTAGTAGTTTTGAGAGCTAGGAATAAACACACACACACCTATTGTTATTTTAAATGTTTATTCTTATGAATAGTGCTGTAAGTACTTTACCAGGTGTTCCCCACAGTACAGGAATCTGGGATTAAGGAGAGCAAATAAGACCCTCAGGCGGTATAAGAATGAAAAGGACCACGTTCATCTAAAGCAAGAAAAAAAAAAAGTCGGTTGGAAGTGACGAGAATCGCAGTTTTGCATGAATCGCAGCATATCGATTTAAAATGTTTCCTTCCACGCTAACCTTCCCAAATTGACCACGAAATATTTGTCATGAAATGCATAATAGTCATGCACTATTTTGGGTCAGTATTATTGATTATGAAATTGATTATGAAAAAACATTTGATTCCATCAAAACTAATGCAATAATCAAAGCACTCCAGAATCAGGGAGTTCCTGGAGAATATATGGATCTCCTCCTCCAAGCAATATACCTCACTGCAACAGTTCAACTTCACACGAGTAGCAATAAAATATCAATTGAAAAAGGTGTCCAACAAGGAGACTCTCTATCACCCAAAATCTTTACAGCAGTGCTTTAAGAAATATTTAATGATATAAACTGGACAAACCTTGGTATAAAAATTAATAACAGAAGCTTAACACACCTAAGATTTGCAGATATCATATCATAATTTTTGCAAACGCTCCAGAAGACTTTAATATAATGAAGACCTATATCATGAAAGCAGAAAAGTCAGTCTAAAGATAAACAGAGAAAAAACTAAAATCATGTTTAATCATTTTGTAACACCAAAAAAACATAATAATAGAAAACAATTTCTTGGAAAGATTCTCTTCATATACATACTTAGGTCATCTCATTGTGGACTCCAAAAGGAAATAAATAGGAGAGTTCATCTTGTATGGAGTGCATTCAGAAAATTGAAAAGCGTTTTTCAAAACAATGATGTCCCACTCTGTTTAAAAAGGAAGACATTCAACCAGTGTATACTTTCAATCATCTCATATGGTTGTGAAACTTGGTCACTTACAAAACACTGGCAAATAAATTAACAACAACTCAAAGAAAAATGGAGAGGTTGATGCTAGGCATCACGTTAAAAGATAAGAAGCAAAACACCTGTATAAGAGGCCAGACTCGCATCACTGACATCATTCTTCGCCACAAGCAACTAAAATGGAAATGGGATAGATATCTATCCAGAAGAGAAGGTGAGCAATGGACCACCATACTAATGAACTGGATTCCTAAAGAAGGGAAACGAGGCTGAGGACATCCTAAAAGAAGGGAAACGAGGCTGAGGACGTCCTAAAAGAAGGTGGAGTGATGAATTGTCAAATTTTGTTGGAGAAAATTGGTCAACCATTGCCAAGAACAGAGAAAGGTGGAAAGAACTGAAGGTGGTCTTCGTCCAGCAGTGGACAGAAAATGGCTGAAAAGAAGAAGAATATACAGGATGATGGTGTTTTACTTACGCCAATCCAAGACAAATTTGCTGAAAGAAAATAAGCAAAACAATTTCATGTATAGTGGGATAATGTATTAGACTCCAGTACTGCCCCAGAAAATCTGGAATGATTAGCCATCCTAAGTATGCAGCTGCTTTCAATCAAATCAGCCCCACCTTTTCAAGGTGTGGCCTTTTATCACCGAAGAAGCTCTGGTGTAAGAGAGCATATCATCTGGGATAGTACAGGATGTCATGATAGTACTATACAAAAAAAAAAGGTTACACCATTACTAACTTCTGGTCAACAGTTTTCCTCCAAATTAATCTGTTATCTGTCAAGACCCCAGCATTATCAGATGTTAAATACAGATCCAGGTTATATTCCTATGATTTTTTCAACTATTCTTCTTAAAGTGAAAACCTGATCCTTACAACCTCTATTTGGTTTGAATCCAGCTTGTTCTTCAAGTTACTTTTTTACACCATTTTTACAAGTATTTCATCAATTTTACAAGTATGCCTGCATTAATCTTACCAGGATTCAATTTATTTACCTTTTTATAGATAGGTACTATGAGTTCTATTCCAATCAGCTGGAATTCGACTCTCCGACCAGGTCTTCTTAATTATGCAGTGCAGCCACTGTAAAATTTTTATACCTCCATATTTGAGCATTTCTGATCGAATTTTATCTCCAGCTGCCTTTATATATTTCAAATTTTTGATAGCTTTTTCTACTTCAAGTATGGATATGTATTCCTGACTGCATTCCTGTTGAGAATTTTCTACCACTGTGCTTTTTTCTCTTACTCTGCTTTTTCCTTTTAGCAGTCTTTCACAGTAAAAGCAGGAAATACTTTACCTTCATTTTTGATGTAACCTTTATCATCTGATTCTTTTTACAGTTCTCTTTCCTCCATTTCTAAGCTTTTTCAATAGCCTCAAGAATATTTTGCCATTTTCTTGATATTTATTTTCTGTGTTCATACCAAAGTCTTACCATGATTTTTGTTTAGCTAGTTTTACACAGTGCTTTGCTTTCCTACATTTTTCTCTGCTGGCCTGGTTGGTCGAGTGGTTAGCATATCCACTCTCCAGCCAAAAGGCTGTTGGTTCAAATCCCACCATGGGCATGGATGATTGTGATTGTCTGTGAAAATACTAGTAGTGGTGATGGGTGGTAGAAGGTGTTGGTATAGTTGCGGTTCGTTGTAGTTGGTGGATTGAGTGGTGAAGACAGAGAGTTGTAGAGTGGATACCCTCCCTCGATGAGTCTTTGGACTCTCTGGAGGTGTCATGTAATAATAATATTCTTTAAGAGCACAAGCTGACTCACTTGCTAGGAACTTGCAATGTGCAAGTTCCTAGCAAGTGAGTCAGCTTGTGCTCTTTAACTTTCTGAGTCCACCATGGAGTTCTGATTTTCCTATCCTTACAGACAACTCCACCACATGCCTCTCTGACAGAATCAATGTATGATTTCTTCAGAGTATGTCACTGAATTTCCAAGGTTTGGTTCTTGTTTTCAAACTCTTTCATTTTTTTCTTGAATTATTCTTGTTTACAGTTCACCTCTGAAAGCTGCTCAGCCTTGATTCATTTTTAAAGCTTTCTTACACACTCTGCTCTTCAATTTTTATCTTGCTCAAAACTAAATGGTAATCACTTCCTAATTCATATCTTATGTATATGTATACTCTTGTGTTCTGAACCAGTGAATATACAAAACTCAACTATAGCATAGTCAGTGAGACTATTTCTTACATCTTGTCTCCACTTGAATTGTACATTTTTAGGTTGTAACATGTTGTTAGTAATAACTAGTCCTTGTTCTGAACAGAAATCCAGCAGTTATTTGCCATTATTATTAGCTTTGCTCTTTTCTCCAAATTTTTCCCAAACATATCTATATGTTTAGTAATTATTGCCTACTCTGCTGTTTAGATTTCCAACAAGAACCAACTTTTCTTTTTTCATTGTGTCACTACCTCCTCTAATGCCTCGAAAAATTCCTCTGTTTCTTCTTTAGCAAATTTCTATTGGAGTATAGGTACAAATAAGTCTCATTGTCCAGTTCTCCATTCTGATATTTGTCCACATCACTCTACTTGATATTGCCTTCCATTCAGGAAGATTATACTCTTGTTTAGTGCTGGATACTTTAATTACGCCTTCTTTAGCTGATTATTATACCTCTGAATATAACATTTTGTATTTGTTGCTTAGGAAGATCTCACCTGTTTTTGTCTTCTGTGTTTCAGTTGCTTCTATTATGTTGATCTCGTACTTATCCAATTCTTCTGCTAATTCCATTTCTTTTCCATCAGTTCCTCTTTTGTTGATAGTACCAATCTTAAACACTGCTGATGTTGAGTTAGGGTGTATTCCAGGATTTGTTCCAGTGTCTGATTTAACGCTGTTTGCCCTGGTACCCTGACAAAAACAACAGGGACCTTGTTTAAACTAGGCAGTGTCCCAGGCTGCATGAAATTCTGTCATGTTGTGCCACAATTTTACATTGTGGGTTTAAGCCAGTTAGAATGAAATTGGAATGGCTAATTCTCAAATTGCAAACCCATCCTCATTTGTTCAGTATCCAGGTCATGGACAACATTTTTTTTTTTTTATTTATTTCTCTCCCACACATGAGAGGCCATAAGGTCTTTAGCAAATAAATTCGATGTATATGGTCTTGGGTCAAGAGCTGAACACAGGAAAACCTTGCTTAACACAATTAATTAATCCATCAATTAATGCAAGATAAGCGAAATTGCATTAAGTGAATACAATAACTAGTAGGAATAATTATAATTCATCCATCACTTAGTGTAAATTTTAAAAAAAAATTATGTATAATCTATATATATATTAGAGAATAAAATCATCAAAGTTAATAAAAATCAACTGCTTACATTTTTATTTAGTGTTTAAACATTTGATTGAGCTACTTTTTTACAAAAATAAACCTAAGTAAAGATGTTTGAATAGTGCTTGACTTTTTCATCTTGTCATGCAATTTGCAGTAGCTGGCAACTGCTTTATCAAGATTTCGGCTGACTTCAAAGCTTCTTTTCTTATCAGAATCAGCATCAAACAAAATTTCCTTATCATGCTCAATGTGATTGAAAACTAGCTCAAGTTCTGTTGCAGTTAGCTTCTTAGTTGTAACATTTTCTTCTTGTTCACACTCCTTATCTTCTTCTTCATATGCACGCTATTCTTCTAGTTGAAGGAGATCATTCTCACTTAACTGTTCTGAATGGGAATCGAGCAAGTTTCTCACATCTTCATTATCCAGTTCATTAAATCCAAGTTCTTTTCCAACTGTGCTGATTTCTTTAATAATGTTATCAGTTGGGTTATTAAAACCAATGAAATCATTTGCACAGTGAGGTAAGATCTTCTGCCACACGGTTCCTTTATTACTACAGCTTTCTTTATCAGTCTTTATCTTTTCCATATCAGCGGTTGAATATAATAAAGTCACATAGGTATCTAAACTCAAACAAAATGAAGGAAAAGTGATTGAGCAAGAGAACAGAGATTGCACGTGCGCTTGCGATGATAGCTTTGAGTCCACTGCCGAGTTTCACCAGCCGCTGCACTGCCACTGCCTACTACATTGAAAAGTGTCGCTGCTCGCTGCAGATTGACAACAAAAAATTTTGCATAATGTAACAAAATCGCGTTAACCAATTAATCACTTGCTTAAAGCGGGAAATAGTATAATTTCACTCACTCATGCTAACTGATTATCGTGCATATCGAATTTATGCTAACCAAGGTTTCCCTGTAATCTGTTGATATTCATCTTGAAGAGCTGGAAATCGTAGCTTAGAAAATACTTCATGGCAATGCTATTCCAGAGAACTGAAGTAGATGGAATAAAATATGACTGGGAGTAACAGGTTCACTGAGCCTGCAGTTCATCTGTAAAAGATGTCTAAAAAAAGGAAAAGAGCAACACTAAATATAGTGTTATTGTTACAATTAAATTAAATAACAGACCTTTAAAAATTTTTGAATATGCAAGAAAAATCCTCCAAAAAATTCTTCCACATTCACTTTACCAACCTAAATGATGTGCATCATCACCTGCAGATATACCTCTCAGGGGACCCTGTAACCCCTAGAGAGCGCGTCCCCTGGGTGGTGGATTGGGGAGCCCACCATGTGTGTGTGTGTACATGTGCGTGCGTGTGTGTGTATATATATATATATGGTGGGGTGGTCCGAATATACTGAATAAGGACTCGTGGACCAACAGGGCCATAAGGGGCAATCATCTTGATTGTAAGGGAAGCAGCACCTTAAAGAGGATAGATCCAGCATGGACCCCTAGCTGGATCTATCCTCTCCTTCTTCTACTTTGAGGAAGACCCACTTACTTTAATCTTTCCTATAAGGCCTTATCAGCCAACTCTTCTTACTTTATGACCCTTGTGCTATTAGAGTACTCGAGGGCCATGGGGTCTTTTCATTTCTGGCCTTACAACTATGTCCTCTCTATAAACCTTACTATATTTCTTCTATAATCTACCCTTTCCCCTTCAATATACCCTATTCCTCCTATGGGTTTAAATTCGGAAGAAGGCGAGTTCAGAAGCCTTAAGGTAGCAGCCCTACCACTGAACTATTCCATCGTCAGGCTAGTCCCCTGACATGGAGAACATAACCATACTTGTAAGCTGACAGAAAAAGATAATCGGATTGAATCTATGGGAAACGACCCTGGAATGGAAAAGGGAAAACGAAAATGGAAACGACAAAATATAATACACATAGCAAACTGGAATGTAAGAGGAATAGCATATAAAGAAATAGAATTAGACCAGTTATTAAATGAAAGAAATTTTAAAATAGCAGTGATCACTGAAACAAAAAAGAAATTAAAAGGAACGATGAGAACTGAAAATTTTAATGTGATATACAGTGGAGTCGACAGAGACCAAAGAGCACAAGCAGGAGTCATGATTTGGATTCATAACTCCCTTTCAAAACAGTTAAAACATTATAAATTATGGAATGAAAGAATAATAGAAGCTAGAATAAAAATAGATAGAGGCTATTTAACAATAATTGGTTTATATGCCCCAGAAGAAGGAAGAGAACAGGATAATATTGATTTTTATAATCAGCTACAAAATATATATAATAAAATAAATAAAAATGATTACATAATTATAGCAGGAGACTTAAATGCAAGAATTGGAAACACGAAAATTAATAATAATATAGGAATACATGGAGAACACACTCTAAACAGAAATGGTAAAAAATTGATTGACTTTGTAGTTTATAATAACCTAAAAATAATGAATTCCTTCTATAAACATAAAGACATACATAAATATACTTGGGCAGCAAGAGGGTGGAAATCAATATTAGATTATTTCATATTAAATGAAAAGACATCAAAATTTTCACTAGATGTTAGAGTTCCCAGAGGATATGAAATAAGCAGTGACCACTTCCTTGTTAAAATAAAATTAAGATTACCACCTAAATGGCTACAAGTAACAAGAACAGAAAGAAAAATTGAAACATTTGTTTATAAAACTAGACTATTCAACGACACAAATGTACAATGGCTATATGAACAAAGAATTAACCAGTATCTAGATGAAAGAAAACAAAATGAAGAAATAGAAATAGAATGGCTTAATATAAAAACGATACTAAATGCAGCAGCAAATGAAAGCTTAGGAAAGACCAAAAAATTCAATAAAAGAAAAAACTGAAGATCTGGGATGATACAATCAAAGAAATAATCAAAAAGAAAAAAGAAGCCTATCACAAATGGTTAAGCAGTAAAAGATTAGAAGATGAAATAGAATATAAAAGAATAAGAGCCATAGCTAAAAGGGAAGTCAGAAAAAGACATAGAGAATCATGGAATAAATTTGTTTCTAATTTAGAACATGATTTATATAAAATAAGACCCAATGTATATAAGATTTTGAAACACCTAAATGCAGATACCAAAGAAAACATAAAATTAAACACTGAATTGAAATTAGAAGAATTTCTAAATTACTACACAGAACTGTGGACAGACAAATATTTTAAAAAAGACAACTGTCAAATAATTAACGAAAATGAAAAGGAAATAACTGAAGAAGAATTGGAAATCAGCCTGAAAGAAACAAGAAACGGAAAATCACCTGGAGAAGATAAGCTAGGTTCAGAACTATATAAATACGCAGGAACAAGATTCAAAGGAAGACTCTTATTATTTTTAAATAAAATTTACTCAACTGGTATCCCCCCAATAGAATGGAAAAAAGCAATTGTGATTCCTATCTTTAAGAAAGGTAATAGAGATGACCCTAAAAACTATAGAGGTATCAGTATACTAAATTCATGTTACAAAATATACAGCAGAATCTTAAATAACAAACTAATGAAATATTCCGAAAACTTTATTCTAGAGGTACAAAATGGATTTAGAAAAGGACGATCATGTATGGACCCAGCCTTCTGCCTAAAATTAATAATAGAGAAAAGAAGAGAACATAATTTAGAAACACATATTGCATTTATTGACTTTGAAAAAGCATTTGACAAAGTTAAAAGAAACATATTATTTAACATATTAAAAGAAAGACAAATACCAAATAATATCCTAAAAGCTGTCACAAGTATATATGAAAATAATCAAATACAAATAAGATTAAATCATGAGCTATCATATACAAGAGAGATAAACCAAGGGGTCAGACAGGGATGTCCCCTCTCAGCAACTCTTTTTAATATCTACTTAAATGAAATAATAATAATATGGAGTAAAAATTTACATCAAGGAATTAAACTTTCACCTACAGTTAACTTAAACACTCTCCTCTTTGCAGACGACCAAATAATAATTACAAATTCAGAAGATAAATTACAGAAAGCTATTTTCAATCTAAATGAGATATCCAAAGATTATGGTATGATAATATCAACGGAAAAATCAAAAACTATGGCCTTTAAAGGACAAGATCCAGCAAGAACTAAAATAGTATTAGATAACAAGATCTTAGAACAGGTGAATTCATTTAACTACCTAGGATGTATGATCACTTATGAAAATGAAAAAGATATAAACATAAAAATTGCAAAATATTTAAAAATAACAGGAGTAATTAACTCTATATTTAAACCAAACCTAGTTCAAAAACAAACCAGGCTAAAAGTATACAATACATTAGCCCTACCGGTCTTAATGTATGGAAGCGAAATCTGGACAATAAAACAAAAAGACAAACAAAGATTAACAACAGCAGAAATGAAGTTTATGAGAAAAACTGCAAAGTATACCCTATTTGATCACAAAAGAAACGAAGATATTATGAAAGAACTAAACCAAGAACCAGTAATTGAAAAAATTAAAAAATATAAATATAGATGGATGGAACACGTTCAAAGAATGAAAACAGAAAGATTACCAAAACAAACCTTAAAGTACAAGCCATTAGGAAAAAGAAAACCAGGACATCCTCTTAAACGATTCAACGATGACTTCTAAGGCTGGAATAGGCCATACTAGGCCTAAATCCTTGATACGTATGATGATGATGATCTTCATTTATGACTGAAATCCACAGCCTAATTCAGCTGTTGAAACTATATCCTATGTCAGGGATTCTCAACCTTTTCCAGTGGCGTACCACTATATTTAATTCAGGATATTAGATATATCAGTAATCCTGAGCTGTGCAATCGAGGTGCTTGGTGAGACATCTGGAAAGATTAGAGAGCAGAAGGAGGGTTGGTGGTGGAATAATGATGTACAAGTGGCAGTGACAGCTAAGAGGAAGGCAAAGCAGAAGTGGGATGAGTCAAGAGTGGAAGAGGACAGAGAGGTGTACAAAGAGAGAAAGCAAGAAGCCAGGAGAGTTATGGCACAGGCGAAGGCCATGGCTTATCAAGATCTGTATGATCAATTAGAAACAAAGGAAGGACAGAGAAAAATTTACCAACTAGCGAAATGTAGAAATAAAGCAGCTAAGGACATCTTACATGTGAGGCAGATCAAAAATGCTGAAGGAAGAGTATTATGGAGGGATGTGGACATAAGAAACAGATGGAAAATATACTTTGAGGGACTTCTGAATGAGGAAAATGCAAGGACTCACAGAGGAGATGGGCAGCCTTCTGAGGGGATGGTGCAGAACATCAGTAGAATGGAAGTGACGGAGGCCATGAAGAGGATGAGGAATGGAAAAGCGGTGGGCCCCGACAGAATTCCAGTGGAGGCATGGAAGGCACTGGGGGAAGAGGGAATTGACCTGCTGTGGGACCTGTTCATGAAAGTTTGCCAACAGGAAAATATACCCGAGGAATGGAGGGAAAGTACTCTTGTTCCCATCTACAAGGGTAAAGGGGATGCACAAGACTGTAAAAATTACAGAGGAATAAAGTTGATGTCCCACACAATGAAGATCCTAGAAAGGGTTCTTGATGGTAGATTGAGGGAGGAGGTGGAGATTGCAAAGGAACAATTTGGCTTCATGCCTGGCAGATCAACAACAGTGCTATCTTTGGGTTACAGCAGATGATGGAAAAGTATCGAGAGAAACAAAGGGAGCTACATGTGGAATTTATTGATCTGGAGAAAGCATACGATAGAGTGCCAAGGCAAGAAGTCTGGAGGTGTCTGAGGGAGAAGAAGGTGCCGGAGAAATATGTCAGGTTGGTGCAGGAAATGTACAGAAATGTGAAGACAAGTGTTCAGACCTGTTTGGGACAGACAGAAAGTTTTCAAGTAACAGTTGGCTTGCATCAAGGGTCAGCATTAAGTCCGTTTCTGTTTAATATTGTAATGGAGGTGGTAACAGAGGAGGTGAGAGAAGATGCACCTTGGACAATGTTGTATGCAGATGACATCTTGCTGTGTGTAGATTCAAGAGAAGAAGCGGAGACTAAACTGGAAAGATGGAGAAAAGTACTGGAAGAGAGAGGTATGAGACTGAGCAGAAGTAAGACAGAGTATATGTGTTGCGCAGTGGGCAGTGGCCAGGAGACAGACCTGGAGCTGGAAGGAAATGTCATCAGGAAGGTGAGAGACTTTAGATACTTAGGTTCGACAGTGGAAGAAGATGGAGGAGGTGAGAAGGAAGTGGGATGCAGGATACAAGCAGGTTGGAGGAACTGGAGGGAGATGGCTGGAGTGTTATGTGATAAGAGGGTGCCGATCAATCTGAAAGGCAAAATTTATAGGACAGTAGTGAGGCCAGCTATGACATATGCTATAGAAACTGTGGCCCTGAGGAAAAATAACATTAGCAGGATGGAAGTAGCAGAGATGAGAATGCTTAAGTGGATGTGCAGTGTGACCAGAAAGGATCATCTGAGAAATGAATATGTCAGGGGAACAGTGAAAGTTACGAACTTAGGAGCGAAAATACAGGAGGCAAGGTTGAGATGGTTTGGTCATGTGATGAGGAGGGAGGGCGAATATGTGGGAAGAAGGGTCATGCAGATGGATGTGCAAGGAAGGCGGAAGCGTGGGCGGCCAAAGAAGAGATGGAGGGAGCTGGTAGAAGAGGACTTGAAGATGAAGAACTTGGATGTGGTGACAGCCCAAGACAGGAAGGTGTGGAGGAGACTCATAATAAACAGTGACCCCACTTAAGTGGGAGAAGCTGCAGAAGAAGAAGAAGAAGATGTATCAGTAAGCAAATTTATTCTGGAAAAGCGTGATTTGTTGGTCTCAGGGGCAAAATAAGCATTTCTCTACAATACTAGTTCTCAAATAATGATTTATTTAGTTATTTATTATTTTATTCAGATATTTATTGGAGAAACAGATACTCTTTGAATCTATTCAATGGATTGTTCTATAAAATGCAATTTTTAAAAATTAAAATAATGAGTGAATACATACAAAAATTTTGGCAAACGTATTCTTGATAATGGTACTCCAGTTCTCAAATAAACTTACGATCAGTACAAGCTCTAAATGTAACATATTTTTAATTACAGAACTCTCATTCTTGTTTCAGTGTGAAGGTTGTGCTTATTTAGCTAAACACAGCTTCTTAATGTCTGGTTTCAATTGATTTAATTTGAGTCTTAAATCGGGTTCAGCATTCAATTTATTCCTGTACTTGTTTTTGATATAAATGAGAGAAGAAAACACACATTCACAAGGTAAGTAGTTGCAAACACCAACAGAAATTTTATAGTTTTTCTGAGATCATTGGATATTCATTTCTTCTTGCCAACCAGAAGTCTGTTAAATCTATCCTCTTGATCATTTACGTGAGATATCCATCGCAGGAGAGCTCGATCAGTTCATCTTTCTCGGAAGGAGTTAACATTTCTGGTAAGGTGTCATCAATGGAAAACGGCTCCCTAATCCAAAATTCTGAAGCCAGGTTTTCAGGGAAGTATTCATTGAAATCTGTGATTAGACTCCCAAGATGCTTCTTTATATTCACTGCCAGTTCACTATGAAGAAGAATTTCATTCTCAGTTAAGAAAGCATCCAACAATGGAAAGGAACACGTTTCCATTATCGATTTCTTTAATGATGAAGCCAAGCTTTTTCCTAAGATCTGCAGTTTTATCCTGTACCAAGAATAAGGTACAGGATAAAACTGCAAACCCACATCCTGCAAACTCGTGTTTAGCAGGTTGAGGTGGCAAAATAAATCTGCCAGGTAAGCCAACCGGGCAAGCCACAGTTCATCAGTGAAATAATTCAAGTCTGAGGATTTGTCAGAGAGAAAAATCTGCACTTCTGAACGAAGTTCAAACAGGCGGCTCAATACATTTCCCCTCGACAGCCATCTAACTTCAGTGTGAAGTACAAGAGAATCATGTTCAGCACCCATTT
The DNA here is from genome assembly GCF_054136105.1 of Typopeltis vanoorti. Lineage (NCBI taxonomy): Eukaryota > Metazoa > Arthropoda > Arachnida > Uropygi > Thelyphonidae > Typopeltis > Typopeltis vanoorti. The sequence goes on from NC_143556.1 coordinate 141,569,224, forward strand.
CATTGCACAAATTGGGAAATAGTTGTGAATTCATAGCTCTGGACTTAATGAAGTTAACAATTCTCACACTTTCATTCAAAACTGTCTTTAGAGCAACAGGCATGTTTCTTGCGGCTAAAGCCTCGCGATGAATACTACAATGTACAAATTTTGCTTATGGAGCTACTTCTTTAATTTTTGCAACATCGCCACTGTGTTTCCCAACCATTGTACGTGCCTCATCAGAACAAACACCATAACATTTATTCCATTCTATATCATTCATTTTCATAAATTGGTCTAATTTTGAAAATATTTCATTTGCGGTTGTTCGAGCAGGCAGTGGTTCACAAAACAAGAACTCTTCCTTCACTGTTTTCCCATCTATAAATCTTATATATGTAAGAAGATGGGCCATGCTGGTAATGTCAGTAGCTTCATCCAATTGTATGGAAAAAATATTTACTAGCCTGAACTTTTTCTATTAACTGCTCCTTAACATTTGAAGACAAATCTGAAATTCTTCGTGATACTCTGTCATTGGATAATGGAATCATTTCAAGTTATTTTGCTGCCTTTTCCCCCAAAATTATTCGAACCATATCTGTAGCTGCTGGTAATATTAATGACTCTGATCATGTTTTCCTGCCTTAACTATTCTTAAACTGACTTCATAGATGCCTCCAGAGCCTTCGTGATAAATCCTGAAGATGAGGATATTTATTTTTTTCCTTGCTGACAAATCGGACAGTTTTCTCTGGAAATATTTCAAAGGTTTGTGTTTTAAATCGTTATGCTTGGTTTCAAAATGACGTTTAAGAAGGGAAGGCTTCGTCGAATGTTTTGATACGTTTCATAACAAATCACACACTAGGGAACATATGCGGTTTCTTCTCCAGTATATGTGAAACCATATGATAAATAACTAAGATTATATTTATGTTGTGCTGTACTGGGCTTTTTGTTGCATTGTTGTACAATGATGTTCTCCGTCGGTTGGTTAGGATTCGAAGTAGTGACTTCTGACAGAGAAGAATTGTTACCCCCCGCTTACATTCATTTCTTCCTTCGATCTTTTTGAGGACCCGCTCATTAACTACTTATTCATGTTCCAGTTTCTATCCTCTGACACAAACTACATATAAATATGACAATTTCACAAATAAAATCTCACATTCAAAGATAATAATCTAATACCACTACTTTCTTTACTGTAACTGTGGCTAGCGGCCAAATAAACAACAACGGACAAACTGTTTCCCATCGTTGTCCAATCAAATATATTCGAGTTACTTTCTGTCATTGTCATTTGATTAATACTTATTAAATTCAAATTGAACTTTTGTATTATTTTTGTATATTATTATACAAAAGTTTTTAATGATAATGCAAAATCTAATTGTTTTCATTTAGTTGCATGAAATATTTTAAGTAGAACAGTTAAATATCTGTGCATACATTTTAATTCTCAACTCGTTGCGAGTAAAAAAAAATATTAATTTGCCCTTTTATTTTATACTCTGTTTTCGTACCACCCGGCAGTGGCTCACATACCACCAGTGGTACGCGTACCATAGGTTGAGAATCCCTGTCCTATGTGATTTTTTTTGCTAGAAAGGTGGTATTATGCTTTTGCATGATTCACTATTCCTTGTCGGAGGATGCCTGTTCTTGAATCCTCCCCATTTTTTTGACATTCTGTGACTTGAGATTTTCCTGCCTCATTTTGTCTCATTGATCTGTTGTCCCTCCATACCCCTACTTCTGAAAATCATTCTGCCTTTAACTTTTTTTCTTTTGAAGCTTGATTTCTTGCAATGCAAAGTCCCTAACAGTGAAGTCATTTGTCTTCCTTGGTAATATTAATGTCTATAACTCTAACTGGCTCCTTTTTTTTTTTTTTTTTTTAAACTTCACTGATTGAACTGTAAAAGAAATCGAGAGATTTGCTGTAAGGAGTGACTAAAAGCAAATCATTCTTCTCCCAACCAGAATTCCTTGCAGTACTTTCCACTCACCTAACACTCTGGATCCTTTCTTAACCAGTTCTTCCAAGAATACTGTTGAAGCATGAACTTTGGTAATTTAGATCACAATCTTATTCCAATTTTATCTCTTTTGGAAATTGTTCTTCTCTCAGTCTTTCACAACTTTGTATAGTTTGGTGCTGTTATGGCATGACCAGGTGGGAAAATCTTCACTTTTACCCCTCCTTTCCTTGGTCATATTACTGTTTTCATTCTACAGATCCAGATACTCGTTACAGAGGTTATGCAGGTTGGAATAGTGGTTTTCATTCCTAATTTTGTTCAAACTTTGTATCCTCAGGTGTTTTTTTTCCGTGTTTTCATTAGTTATTGCCATGTGCCTTTTTTGTGTGGCTGACTTGTTAGAAACTGTATAGGTCAATGCTAGGTTCTTCCGCAGCCTTCTAGTTCTTTTGTTGGCCTGGTGTTGAGCATATCAGGAGATGGATTGGGCACTCTGTTTGTGAAAAAGTGAGGACATCTCCAGGTTAGTCTGCTCATGTATCTTGAGCACCTATTTATAATCCAGGTGATCCCAGTTCGGATGTATCATATGCTCCTGCTTTGTTGGGAATGGTTAAAGTAAGGAAAGAGAGAGAAAAAAAAAAGGATACGTGCCTATATCCAAAAGACAAAACATTGAGGGGATATTAAATCACGATCCAAAATCCAAATATTAATCCAAAAGTGACTCATAATGCATTGCGAAGTGAATAACCAGAGATAATGACTTACGTAATCTGGAACCAAGCATCAGCTCGCATCAAATCACAAATATCTAAGTGTAAGCAAATGAAGTTTGTGTGTGAAGTGGGTAATGCATACCTGACAGGATGTGTTAGCCTAAGGCAATTAATGTGATGTCATTAACCTCTATGTGCAAGTAACCTAGCCAAAAAGATACTTCACACAAGCTTTGTTTGCTTAGACTTGGTTAAAAGATTAACGAAGGATCTAATTTCTTGGCATCTTTAATTTAATTTATAACAGTGAAAAAACTTGCAATAGCTAGCTCTGATCCAGATTATATTAATAATAAGGTGTTACACCATTTCACTACCTGTGTGTGTGTGTGGAAAATATATGACTTTTTCAGCATTAATTCAACCTTGGTTTAACATGGAAGGTGGCGGATATCACTCCACTCAAAAAGATTGGAAAGAACACCCAGCTCCCCAAAACCTACAGACCGCTCAGTCTTCTGTCCAGCCTGGGAAAGATTGTGGAAAAAGTCATCCTTACAAGGCTTCATTCAGAAACGGATAAACTAGGTATAATTCCAAATGAGCAGTTTGGATTCAGAAAAAACCACATCACCGTACAACAGATTCACAGGTTGATCGAATTCATCTCTGAAGGCTTCAACTGGAACCTTCACACAGCTGCAGTCTTTATAGATGCTGCGAAGGCTTTTGATAAGGTGTGGCATCAGGGTCTTCTATACAAGCTCATCACATTCAATATACCAACTAATCTAGTAAAAATAATTCACTCATACCTCAAAGATAGATTCATGCAAGTCAAAATAAATGCAACTGTCAACCAGATGCAAGGTCCTGGCAGGTTTGCCGCAGGGCTCACTCCTGGCCCCCTTTCTATTTTCTATCTACATAGCTGATATCCCTCAAAACCCAAGCTCAACAATCACTGCATTATATGCAGATGATACTGCATTATTAGCAAGATCTCTCAGCCCCAAACTAGCCATCAAAAGACTTCAGAACAGTATTCACACATACTAGAGAAATGGTTGATGTACTGGAGGATCCAAGCAAACCCACAGAAGAGTTCAGCCATACTCTTCACTAGAAAGAAGCCTCAGATCAAGGAAGATATACATCTTCTAGATATTAAGATCCCATGGCAGAGTGCAGTCAAACATCTTGGTGTAATGCTCTACAAAAAACTACAATTCACCAGTCATATAAAACATAAGCTCGAAGACATCCAAAGTAATTGCGCTGCTCTACCCCATGATCAACAGAAAAAGCAAACTGGACACTCAGAACAAACTACTCATATACAGGATGGTAATATGCCCAGTCATCACTTATGCATCTCCTGCATGGAGCCATACCTCGAACACAAATATTCAAAAGCTACAAAGAATACAGAACAAATGCCTGAGAATGAGTTTGGATGCCCCATGATTTATCAGAAACTCCCAGATTCACAGAGAAGTCAACACAGCTAATCTCACTGCCCTTTCAGGGCGAGCTTAAAGCTCAATAATTCTCCACTCAAAGAACTTTCTTTCTCAGACAAAGAGGAATATAAAAAGCATTTATGCTTCACCCATCAAGCCAGTATCGTTCTGTGTCAACCTTGGTATTTCTTCTAGTCTGGCTCCCATTGATGACATTTAATACTTTTCATCTTTGGGTTTGCTTGCATCCTGAAGAGGAGAGAAGCTGCTTGGTGACAGGTTTTTACCTATTGCTGAATGGAGCCACTGCTGTGTTTCCTGTCAGGAGCAAATCAAATCAGGAAAGATTAGTTTAGTAGTGATCCTTTAGAGTCACTCAGTGAGTTCAGAGTGAACATGTAGATCACTGAAAGTTCTTGGAGAGGTATTCCTGCACTTTAACATACCCCAATAAAGGTCAAAACTGGTCTGGATAGTGGCCTTTCCCATAATTCATAGCCTCAAAGGGATGTGTGCTTTGCACTGTGAGATAATAAGGCAATTAATGTAAAGTCATTAGCTCTATTTACAAGTAGCCTTGTCATAAAGATAATGTGCAAATGTTGTATGCTTGCACTTGGATAAAGGATTAAACAAGAATATAATTTGAGCATTATTAGTTTAAGTTGTATCCAACTAAAAAAAAACTTTCATCAGTATTTTGTATTTAATGTTTACTGTAATAATCATATTACAGATTCACACATATTTTGAACATCAAGTTGCTGATAAAGATTCCATTATGGATCAGAATGTGTTTGGATGGAAGTATATACTCCGATTTCAGATTGCTTTAGATTTAAGACAACTACCTGATTTCAGTATGCAAAAAATAAATAAAGAAATAATAATCAAGAAATTAAAAAAAAAAAAAATCCTTCATCAGTAAAATTATCTTGATAAAATCAGGTTCCCCTCTGCATGTGTAAGGTATTCATGGGAACAATAATATAATACACTACTAAATCAAGCAAGAAAAAAAAAACTGTTAATATAGGAATAATTTGTCAGTGAAGTCAGGAAACATTTCTCTCTCCATATTACCCATATATGGTACTAACGTACTATAGGTTGACCGGCCAACCTCTCTTATTTGGGCCCAACATAAATAAAATAAAATATTGTTTTTCTCTAATATCTGCCAGACTTCATTGAACTTAAAAAATAAATGCATAGTAACATTTTCCTTTTCAATATTGCTAGTTCCTCCACAGTTTTTTTTTCCCTTTTTTGAATGCATTATTAAGCTGATGTTCCATGTTTCTTGGCTGTAATATTTTATTTTTTATTGTAAGGTCATGCTTAAATATGATGTACAGAACCAGTTTGGAATATGTTATCATCATTATTAGTTGGGCACCTCTATGGACTCATTACAGGAGGCTCTATAGTACATAGCATCTATAATACATTCTCTCTTTCCACTCTCCTTTGCTTTCTCTTTGAATTAATTCACTGAATCAGTGTGCACTACTCTCATTAGTACTCTATTCTATGTGTTTATCATGTACAATGAGAAAAATCAGATTCCATGCCCTTTACTGTCTGCATTTTTATCCTGGTTCCAGAGATGGAACATGGGTGACGTTATTAAGACTGAAACAATTGTCTTTCATTTGACTCTCTGAATTCCTTGCAGGATAAGTCTTCTAGTTATTGAATTTCACTCTTTAATAATACCCACTTCTGATAAGGAAGTTAATATAAGTTATCATTTTATAATAATTAGACTTTATAATATTTGATATTGCTTGTCAATTTAATAAAATGCTCTCTTGAAATTTCTTTACTGATGTTTGTTAGTTTTAGTATTAATTTTTTAAAAAAAATTCAATTTCAGTGCTTTGTGATGATCCTTATATCTTTACTATTGATATTAAGTCAGAAAACTCATTAGAAGATCCAGAAAATGGAAGTAAGTCAATGAAAAGCTACTTATTTATCCCTTTAAATTTTAATGCTTCATGCTGCAATTGGGCTTTCATCTAAAATGCTATTGAATTGTTACTTGCTGATTGCATGGAGGGTGGTTGAACCATGGAATGCATAGCTTGAGAGTGGTTAGAGCATGAGCTCAAGGAGTGGTATGATAGACTTTTTGTTTCCCAAGAAGGACCTCCCACGATGAATCTTTTGACTCCATGGAGGCCTGAATAGTGATGATAATAATTTGCATTGCAGTTTCTATTTGCCAGCCTGGTTGGCTGAGTGATTGTTAGTATGCTCTCCAACCAACTGGCTGCAGGTTTGAATCCCGTCATAGTATGGATGTTTGTGATTGTCTTCAGTTGGAGATGAATTTCATCACACACTGTTAGACCACCATTTTGCTTATTGGAGGCATGAAGTGGCTTAAAAAAGTTCCATGTTTGGTCTCTAGAGCAGGGTTTTCGACTGTCAAAAAAATAAAAATACAAAACTATATAAAATTAATTTTAAAAACTAGGAAAAAACCCTTAGCCAAAAAATCCAGAGCACAAATGTACTGTATGTTTACAAAAAAAAAACTTTTTTGTGGATAGGAATTGCAAAAAAGAAAAAAGTTTTGATCTTTATATTGAAATAAAGTTCATATACATGATATAGTACTAAAATTGTACTTGATACAGTACTTAGTTGATAGTCATGCCAATTATATGCATCTCATATAAGTAACAAGAGTGAATATGAAAAGAGAATGGATAAGAAATACTTTCCTTCCCATCTTCATGTTTTAGTAAAGAGCCAGATGATGAGAGATTCATGCAGATATATCAAAAGTCACATGTGCTTGAGAGTCGCCTCTTAAGAACCTCTGACAGAGCTATATTCTAACTAATGCCATTACCAATAAGGACTTCTAATGTCTTTTGTCCTCATCAGCAAGCTTTCTCTCATAATTAGCTTTGGCCTTCTTAAACATATGTCACCTTTCTTGCTAATGCCTTATACTGCTCATGGTCATGCTGATCACCTTTTTCTTTGTGATCTCTCCACAACCTTTTCTTTAAGTGTAACTCCTGCTTAATGAAGCTACTCATCCATCTAACTCCTACCTGATTTATTATTATTATTATTCAGGCCTCCATGGAGTCAGAAGACTAATCGTGGGAGGTCTTTCCTAGGAAACACAAAGTCTATCATACCACTATTTGAACTCATTGACTGTTCTTGCTCTCATCACTCTATTAGGCAATGCATCCCGCATTTCAACCACCCTCCATGCAAAGAAACCACTCCTCACCCTCTTGCTCACAACTTCCTTTCATACCTTCCAGAGCTGGCCCCTTGTCATCGCCAAAGTACTCCCCAATGTCAACCCTGTAACTACTTCTCAACAGTTTAAAAGTCTCAATCATATCAGCTATCCTTTTTCTATCTACCAAACTCTGCAGTCCACATTCCCTCAGCCGATCCTAATAACTAACATTGTACAGTCCTGAAGCCATCTTTGCTATCTGCCTCTGTATTCCTTTCCACAGTTAATTTATCTCTTTCAAATCCTAGGGACCAAATTTAAGAAATTAGTCTAAGTGTGGTCTGATCAGGATCTTATACAATGGAACAATAACTCTTTTCTCTCTGCAGGTCAGTATCCTACTCAGTATTGCAGCAATCCCCTGGATTACCTTCACCACCTTTGCAATATGTTCTTGAATTTCAGTTTTCTGTCAATCATCACTCTCAGATCTCTTGTCTCCCATACTTCCTCCAGTTCAGCTCCTCCAATCGAGTATGCAGCCTGCCATTGATGTATCTAAACTTCAAGACCTTACATTTTGCTGCATTAAATGGATATCCCCATTCATTTGCCCATCTGTCTAGTTTATTCCAATCCTCTTGTAGGACCTGCCACATATGCACTATTACTAATAACCCTTCCCACCTTCATATCATCTGCAAACAAATGCATATCCCTCTATAATCCATCGATAATGTCATTGATATAAAGGGGTAAACAATACGGGTCCCAGTACTGAGCCCTATGGAACTCCACTTGTAACCTTCTGCCTCCTTGATAATTCTCCACCATACACAACTCTCTGATACCTATCAGATAGCCAATCCTGAATCCAGTTGACTAACCTGACATCTAAACCCATGAGCTGCAACTTAAATATCAGCTTATCATGTGGCACCATGTCAAATGCCTTTGCAAAATCCAGAAAAATGGCAATATATGCCTTTTCCCTCATTAACTGCTCTTGTCACTTTTATCCCACAATGTCATTATAAAAGGCATCATATTACTAAAGCAAGAGCACCTCCAGATTCACAGATAACATTACTCTCATCTGTCTAACGCTGTATATGGTTCATCACAGATAACATTACTCTCATCTATCTAACGCTGTATATGGTTCATCACTAATTTCTCCAAGATCTTAACAACTACTGGTGAAACACAAACTGGCCTATAGTTAGACATATCCAGTCTACTACTGGCCTTATGCAATGGCACTATCTTACCTTCCTTCGATTCCTTGGGTATCTTTCCCATAGCCAGACTTTCAATGAAAAGCCAGGTCAACAGAGCTGTCAGTTCTTTAGCACATTCTCTCAAAACCTGTGATGAAATACCATCCAGTCCCATAGCTTTACTGACATCCAGGGTACTCAATATTTGGAACACACTCTCCTCTAAACCTTGAACCTGCCCTGTCCCTCTAGCATTAAAACTTATTTCTCCAGGATGAAATACTCCAACAAAGTGTTTATTGAACAACTCTACTATGTCCTCTGCATTTGTCACTCTATTCCCATTTTTATCCCACAATGTCATTCTTCCACAATCATTCTCCTCCTACTGGCCACATAGCCAAAAAATTCCCTAGAATTATCTTTGGATCTTAGTGCCAATCTCTTCTCATATTCCAGTTTCGCCTTCCTTACCATATCTGCTCTTCACCCTTCTCCTTATATCTCTTCCATAACCTCTTTTCACCTGCTGTTCCTGTTTGATATTGTTTGTCATCCACTTTACACCAAATTGTGACCTCTTCTTCACTCGTGGAATGCAGTTTATTATTGCTGCCAACAAATATTCCTTCACAATTTCCAAAGCACTAATGATATCCTGGCTTTCCAATTCTGCCTTTCATGGAACTACCTCAAGTTGATATCTAAGACTATTATAATCACCTACCTCATAATTCCACATATGTTCCCTTTTCTTTGATACTCCTGAATGTCTATTCATCTTCCAAGTCATTCTCTCTAACAAGGGGGAGAGATGTCATCTCAGTTATTATCAGCTCTTCTGATGCTATGACCAAATCCAAACTCTGTTACATGTTGCCTAAGACATTTGTCCCTCAAGAATTCTAGAAATTTCATTCCATTATTACTACATGCATTTTCCTCTTCCCAACTTATTCTGCTGTAATTAAAATCTCCCATAACAATCTTTTTTCTTGAACTTGCCAATCTCAACTGCCTACACATCTCCTGCTCCCCACCCTTTGTGCTCCTTGGCTTGTAACAGCACCCCACTAAATATCCTGTCTTGCCCACCTCTACCTCATACCATATGCTTTCAAAACCATTAGTGTCACTGCCTTCTAATGCCTCCACTCGTAGAGGACATAAGTCATCACTTATCATAAGCAGTATGCCATCACCACATTTTCCCTTCCTATCCTGCTGAAAAATGCTGTACCCTGCTACTTCTATTCCTGTTATTATATCATCTTCTGTCAACCCACATCTCAGAGATCCGAATAATCTTTGGCCAGGCTGATGCTATCAGCACCACCAATTCATCTCCTTTATTCTGGATACTCCTGGCATTAGTATAAAGCACAAAAATGGCATTGCTTCTATACCTATCATTATCTCCTCCAGACTGCACCGGACTCGTTGTTACCTGATGTCGTCCCCCTTCCCCCAAGTACCTATTCCCACAAGAGGCCACTCCTGCTACCACCACCCTGGGAATTCTAGTTTGCCTGCATTGACGCACCGACTTGTTCAGAAAACAGCAATCTCTCCAGATGCCTACATCCTTCCTCATTCAAATGCAAGCGGTCTCTCGCATACAGCTCCTTTCTGTCCTCAAATGTCCTCCAAGCATCCACATATTCCAATCCTCTTTTCTGACATATTCTGTCTGTTATGCTATTCATTATTACTGCTCTTCTGCTCAGCTCGTCAATATCACAATCATCTCATCCATGCTTTTACCCCACTTAATTACCATAGCCACACTTTCTATCGTTCCTCCATGCAAACACTCCTCTGGCATCCTATCTTGCATATCACGGATCATTAAGTCTCCATATGTCACACCTCTTACCACTTTGTTCCTTGATTGCTCACCTGCATCCCTCACTCTCTCCTCTAACCCTTTCTCTCTGTGTTTCCTTACTTACCTGCTGTCCTGGCATTACTCTATCCCTGGTTCCAGCATTCCCTCACATTCTTCTTATTCCCTCTCTCTGACTGTTTCCATTCTCTTCTCTTCTATCTTTCCCATACCTCTCCCTCATTCCCTCTCTTCTACTCTTTCTATTCTCTCTTGTATCATTTTCATAACTCTCTTCTACTGTTTCTATTCTCTACTCTTCTATCATTCCAATCTCTCTCTCACTCCTACTCTGATTCACCTTATATCACCTTTCATACTTCTCATCTCATTTCCAATACATTCCACCTCCTCTTTCAGCTCATCTCTCTCTCTCTCTCTCTCTCTCTCTCTCTCTCTCTCTCTCTCTCTCTGCAAGTTAGCCACTTGCCACTCATCCTCCCAATCAAGACAATCTCCAAAAATTTCACAATCATTCAAACTTTCCACACTCCCCACTCTTATTTTTTCATTCATATTTCGCTTGTCATTCTCACCCTCTATCACACTACTCGTCTCTCTAGGTTGAGATTCTCCTGCCCCAGATGCAACAAGGTCGATTATTGTAATATCTAACTCACTAAGTTCCTCCCATTGCCTACATTTTGTGCATATATGCATTCTTCCTTCTCTCACCTACCACATATCCAACTGCCAGGACACATACCTGCCACAAAATCCTGTATTATGTTACGCAAAATAGAGTCCCTACATTGGGAAGAACTTGGCGACATGCCTTTTGTAATTGGAGCTGCAACTGCTGCCATCATGCAGATAGTGCTGAGGAACTAATACAACTAAATGCTAAATACTAAACTTTCTACTATACTATGTTATACAGTACTGCTTATGATAAGTGATGACTTATTCTTCTGACTCTGGGTATACATTCTAATACTGCTTTATTCAAATACTCCTTGACCTCCCATGCATATCCAGCATCTCTCTCCTTTGAGTTCTGATGCCATTGCACTGCTGAAAGGTGGTGACTCCTCAGCTTGTCATAATATCCTTCTTTGTAGTTACACATGTATCCCTTCCTTCTTCAAGTCTGGCAAGCTCCCATGGCAAGACCTATATGATCACTTTCTCCAAGCATAGACAGCATAGTTAGATTGGTTACTGTTAAATTTTCTGATGCTATAATTAGATCCAGCACTCGCACGCCTCATGGAATTATGATAGACTATTACAGTATTTCATGAGGGATAGAGCAGCTTTTTTTTTTTTTTTTTTTTTTTTTTGAAAATCACAAGGTAGAATTGTGACAAGAATTTATATTTTTGTATTATCTTTATATTATTTATAAAAAATAAAATATACTATGAATAAATAAATAAAAATAAATTATTTATAAATAAATTTCCATACCATAATATGAATTTTGCTATCATTTTGTTCATACAGGAATATATAAATTTTATTTTCAGTTTTTGTATCCCTGCAATTTACATACATATCCACATATCCTGATAATCCACCCGAAATTGAAATAGCTGGCTCTGAAAATTTGGATCAAGAAGGAATCAATGAACTGTTACAATTTGTTCAGACTCAGGTAAGATATGAAGTAAGAAATTGAATTTTCCAGCGCAGTCATATGGTGTGCAATGTTAAAATGCTAACCAGGTTTTTCCTTAAAAAATGCTATTATTGATTTCAGACTCAAGTTTTCAACTTTTTAAATCTTAATTATTCTTTACTGAAGTCATACATTATGCCACACACCATATATAAACCCATTTGTAAACTTATCTACACAAGTCACTGTAAATTAATAATTTATTCTCACACACTTTCATTCAAATTAAAATATGTAACAAACAAGGGTGTGTGTTGAACTTATCTAAACTCATAAAAGAAAAAAAGGCCAAAAATAACACTGTATTAATTACCCGCAAAACTTCATATCAGGAAAACTCAATCGATTTTCAGCTTTGTTAATTTTTTGTAATGTTGACTAAGCAGAGAATGTAAATTTAGTAAATAAATAAATTTAGTAAATTTATGTAAATATTAGTTTGTGTAATTATCAATTCAAAGTTTCAAATTATCATTTCAAAGTAGTCATCTATTCTCTTTCAACAGTAAAGGTAATTTCAATGAAGGAACAAAATGGTCCTGCCTTTTAGTAGTAGTAGTAGTAGAAGAGAGAATATTCATCAACAAAAACACTTTCTGCATTCATGTAATATGAATCAAGACAGTTCTTAAGTAACAAAGGCACATATTGTTATTATATGGTATTTTCATGGAGTCTGGAGACTCAGGACACCAAACTAACTATTTTACACTCAAAACCTATTATACCTCTCCTTAAACTCATTGACTGTCACGGAACTTTAACCCTATTCTGGCAATCCATTCCACTCATTCACCACTCTCCATGCAAGAAATCTGGTCCACACACACCGTGCTAACCACATTCTTACACAACTTTCAACGATGGCCCTTAGTTCAATGACTGCTTGTCATATATTAAAAAATTTCCTTTGCATCAAATTTATAAATCCCCCATTAATATCTTAAAGGTTTCTATCATTTCACTTTTTTCTGTCTATCAACTAAACTTTGTAACCCACAAACCTGCAATCTTTCCTCATAGGAAGCATTTCACAGAATTGTCACCACCTTAGTTCACTCATTTCTGAATCTTCTCAACCATCTTCTGGTCTCCAAGAAATCCATGTGACCAAATCACAGTAGTAGAGATGTGGCCGAATCATAGCCTTATAAAGAAGGATAATAACTTCCTTATCTTGTTCACATGTTTTGCAACATCCAAGTAATTCTTTCAGCCATTTCACCAGTTAAAATTTAAAGTCCTGATGGTGCCCTCTGGCAGGCTAAGTAGGTGTTCTTGGCCGCTGGACTGAAGGTCTGCTGATGTAAGCCTCCTAAATTTGGGGCAGTCGCATACAACCAAATTTGTTGAGGTTTGGAGAGTTTCTTAGGGCTGAGGCTGATTCCATAAATAGTCTTTCGAATTTGTATTTGCTATGGTGTATTACTGTAGCTTTCTTTCACCATATTCTGTGGCGTGTATCAAGAGCATGGTCAGCAAGACCAGAATGGCTGTACTTGTGAAAATGGATGTAGTCCTTGTGTTCAGAAATTCTGATATTTGCTGTCCTGCCTGTTTGGCCAAAGTAAGACAGTTTACAGCTGCAAGGGACCTGGTATACACCAGGTAGGTCTAGGGGAAGTGGTTGGTCTTTAGTGGAGCGGATAAGGGATGCCAATTTTCTGTATGGCCTGTAACAGGAGGTCAAGTCATGTTTTTTTAAGATTTTGGTAATTTTTTCCGAGGTGCCTCGGATGTAGGGAATGGTGATGGATTTAGAGTAATCCTTGTTGTGGAGGGGGGGGGCTGTGGTTTGTAGGTTTTAATATTTTTTGGATTTTTTTTGGGGGGGGGGGTTAGCCATTGGCCGAGAAAGTGTTGAGGATGTGATTTAGTTCAGTGTTTAGGGCCATGTCGTTAGAACAGATTAGTTTAGCCCTGTTGTATAGTGTTTTCACCACTCCATATTGTATCCCAAAAGGACTACACAGGTAAGCTTAAAGCTCTTCTATTAGATCGGGCTACTTACCTCCCTATCGAATACAATCCCACCAACTCACAAATTAGAAAACTTCACAGGCTCCTTAAGAAAGTCACTTCTTGGCCTGTAGAAGTGACCAACAGATTAAAGCCGTTTAACTCTATAACCCCCCCCCGTATTTATGGACTTCCAAAAATACATAAAAAAATGTGCCATTTCATCCCATAGTGGATGGCATTGATTCCCCCACATACAAATTACCTAAACATTTGGCCAAAGAGCTCACACACTATACTGGCAACACACCATCACACATAAAAAACTCAGTCCACTTCAAAGCCAGCATAGAAAACCTTACACTCCAACATACTGATATAATGGTCAGCTTTGACGTCTCCTCCTTATTCACAAATGTCCCACTCAAGGAAAACTTTAGAGCTGATCCAAGCTGAATTTTCTCCCGATATCTCAGCCCTATTTCAGTTCACAATGAACTCAGGCTATTTCGTTTGGCAGGGAAAATTTAAAAACAGAGGGGACAGCCATGGGTTCACCACTCTCCCCACCCTTGGCCAATTTCTTTATGGAGACCTTTGAAGAAAAAGCCTTAGCCTCTGCCCTACAAAAACCAACCATATGGTTTCGCTACGTTGATGATGTGTTCACTATTTGGCCACATGGCTCCAAAACACTCCTCTCCTTCTTAACACACTTAAACAACCAACACCCCCAGAATCAAGTTCACCTTGGAAAAAGAGGAAAACAGCCTCCCTTTCCTAGACACACTAGTCACCAGCCAGCCTGATGGAACCTTGGTTTTCTCAGTTTATAGAAAACCCACTCATACAGCCGGATACAATCACCAACAATTCCCCTCCCCTCACAACAATATGGAGTGGTGAAAACACTATACAATAGGGCTAAACTAATCTGTTCTAACGACATGGCCCTAAACACTGAACTAAATCACATCCTCAACACTTTCTCAGCCAATGGCCACCCCCCCCCCAAAAAAAATCCAAAAAATATTAAAACCTGCAAACCACAGCCCCCCCTCCCCCCCTCCACAACAAGGATTACTTCTCTAAATCCATCACCATTCCCTACATACGAGGCACCTCGGAAAAAATTACCAAAATCTTAAAAAAACATGACCAGACCTTCTATGACAGGCCATACAGAAAATTGGCATCCCTTGTCCGCTTTACTAAAGACCAACCACTTCCCCTAGACCTACCTGGCGTATACCAGGTCCCTTGCAGCTGTAAACTGTCTTACTTTGGCCAAACAGGCAGGACAGCGAATATCAGAATTTCTGAACACAAGCACTACATCCGTTTTCACAAGTACAGCCATTCTGGTCTTGCTGACCATGCTCTGGATACATGCCACAGAATACGGTGGAAGAAAGCTACAGTAATACACCGTAGCAAATACAAATTCGAAAGACTATTTATGGAATCAGCCTCAGCCCTAAGAAACTCTCCAAACCTCAACAAATTTGGTTGTATGCGACTGCCCCAAATTTGGGAGGCTTACATCAGCAGACCTTCAGCCCAACGGGTAAGAACACCTACTTAGCCCGCTAGAGGGCACCATCACGACTTTTAGGAGAACGATAGCTTCATCTCTTCATTCTCAGTTACTGTGTTGTAGTGCCTACGTGCACGTGCCTTTTTTTGTAAGTTCCTTTTGAAGATGGCAACGTGACGTTGCCGAAATATCGGAAATATTTATTAAAGTGTAATTTAATTTATATTCATATCTACGTTGTTCAATTCCTTAAGTAATTTAATAATGCATAACCAACGTATAAGCCTGTCTACGAGAATATACATAACAGAACTCCATGGGAACAGGCTGGCTTCAAACCTAGCAGAAGTTGTTGCAATCGAGTACTGGCCTTGACAATTTATAGAGTACGGTTATGAAAAACAATTGAAAACAATAGTGGTATTCGTGGACCTCTCTGCTGCCTATGACACAGTGGAGAGAGGGTCTTATCTTAAAATTCCTAGAAACTATCCCATCACCAAAACTAGCCAACCTAATTAATCAAATATTAGCAGACAGATGGATACAAGTATCTCTCAATGAATCCCAAAGTAAATTCTTTAAGATTAAAAATGGCCTACCTCAGGCTGACCCCATTGCTCTTTAATTTATATATTAGTGATATCCCAGAGACGGCATCATGGAGATTCATGTATGCTGACGATATTGCCATTGCAACTCAACGTTCCAAAAAGCTGTGAACACCTTAACTGAAGATCTGGCTGTACTTGATAAACACTTTAGGCCAGTGTTTCTCAAAATGTGGTACGTGTACCCCTGGGGGTATGCAAATGGTCGTTAGGGGGTACGTGGCAATTTTCAGCTATGCGTAATTAAAGGAGTCATTATATTTTTCAACAAACAGTGCAAATTGAGATAAACGGGATAAAATGGTTCTAACTAATGAATCCCATCCCATCCCATCTTCAACAGAAACTGCTGTATAGACCAAGCAAAACCATATGTTGCCGGTGGAACATATGGTTTTGCTTGACACCACCCTCGTCATTAACGTGTTAAAACTAAGAAATATATAGTGAATGTGTTTCAGATATTATGGCATTCGGTTGAAGGGAATTAGCATTGCAACTCAACTGTTGAAATGCTAATTTGTCTTTAGTTCGCACGATCTTTTGTTAATATCGCATCAATCATATGCAGTTCTTCGCTGCTCTACGTATCTCAAGTTTTGTAAATTATTGGTAATTTTTGCTTGAAGTAATGGGAAAGAAGATGACCCTATTTGGGTAGATGACTTTGACGATGCACACAAAGAAACTGTTCTCGATGCCAAAAGTAGTGATAGCGAGTAGGAGCTTCTTGGTAAGTCGCACCATTTTCATTTTTTTTCTGTAAACTTTGGTTTCCAAAAATTCCCGCACGATTTTTTAGCTTTAATTTTGGGAAAAAGGTTAGAGTTATATTCGAGTAAATACAGTATTTTTTTTTAGCTTTCAAATTCTTACGTATGGATCATTGGTTAAAGACTGGATATATAAAACCCCAAAAAGAGAACAATATAGCAAATACAAGTAACTGTAAGCAACAAGAAAACATTGATATTGCACCTGGATAAAATGAAATTGATAAGAGTGTGTTGTCTGGCATCTCTAGAGAACCAAAATTTAAAAATAAATCATATTTTTTGTTTGCACGAACATATGAATTCAAATAAAATAGATGTTTAATTTTAATTATTTTTAATTAATTTATTAATTTTTTAATTTTATTTTTAATTAATGAATTTATTTTTTAATTAATTAATTAGGGGGTACTTGGTAATAATGAAAATTTAAGAAAGGGTACGTGGATATCTGAAGTTTGAGAAACACTGCTTTAGACGATGGCGATTACAACCTAACCTGAACAAAACTGAAGTAGCATCCTTTCATTTAAGTAATATCCAGGCCAACTATATCCCAAAAGTTTACTTAAAAAATAAACAGGTGAAATTTAACAATCATCCAAAATACCTAGGAGTTACCCTAGACAGAAGTTTGACATTTAAATATCATCTAGAAAATATTGCTGGGAAATTAAAAACTCGTAATAATATAATGCATAAACTTGCTGGTACTTCTTGGGATGCTGATGCCAACACACTGAGTACTACCGCACTGTCTTTGGTCTATTCCACAGCAGAGTATTGTGCTCCTCTGTGGCTGAACAGCACACATGCTTCTTTAGTCAATGTCCAGCTGAATCAAACTATGAGGATAATCTCTGGAGCTTTAAGATCTACTCCTGGCTACTGGCTCCCAACTCTCAGTAATATAGCCCCTCCCTCGCTCCGCAGGACCCAAGCCTTAAGCAAATTATGGACAAAAATAATTGGAAACAGTTCCTTGCCTATCCATCAAGACATTTCCTTCCCTACTTCACAAAGACTGAAATCCAGGCACCCTGCCTGGAGGAGTGCAATACAAATAAACGATCAGAACTTCGACCTATGCGAGTCACGGGGAGAGTATTGGTTTCAACATACCTCCAATCTTCAAATACCCATCTCAAATCAGACATTTTGTCTGGAGGGCTTCAATCTGCCTAGACATGTATGGACCACTTTAAATCGGATTAGAACAGGACATGGGAGATATAAGCTTCTCTTGCATAAATGGAACTGGTCCAAAACTCCAAACTGTGAATGCGGAAGAGGGATCCAGACTATCAACTACATTGTGCTTGAGTGCCCTATCTACTCATTCTCGGGTTCTAAAGAGGACTTTTTTTAAACTGACCCCAGAATCCCTGGAGTGAATCCGGGATTTAAGGATTAATCTCTGACTCTTGATTCTTAATTTTGATGTTTAATCATTTCAACCTAGTGTACCCCTTTTAATATGCTGTTTTATGTAATTTGTATGTTTTATTTCGAGACCTGTACATCATACGCTAAATAAATAACCTACCTACCATGAGCATTGTTTAAAGTCATCTTACTGTAGTCATTTTCCCTCTTACTTACCACTTAATGAAAAAACCTTTGGATTTACTTTGGCCTGCTTTGCTAATTTTCTCTCATAATCTGATTTGGCCTCACCCTTCTTGCTTGCACTTTCTACTGCTCATGAGTAAGGCTGATCACCTTTTTCTGTATATTCTCTCCACAATTTTTTTTTTTTTTTGCTGCTTTCTTTATATCTCTACTCATCCACTTAATTCAGTTGATTTAACTGAATTAAGTGGTCACTTGATTTATCCTCCTGACCTTGGGTGTGCATTCGGATACTGCTTCTCTCAAACAATCTCTGACCAATCGCATGCTCTGCTGACATTCTTTCTTTGTAGCTTCTCAAGCCATGGCACTACTCCAAGATGACTCATAAGTCTGTCATAATTACCAACGTTATAGTTCAATATAAATCCTTTCTTGACAGAGAATTCCACATATTTAGTAATTTTCCAGAACAGGACTGCATGGTCATGCTCCCATTGGAAACAGAGTGTCTACCTTGGTTATGAATATATCTTCTGAGGCTATTATCAGAACCAGTACTCGCAAATCTCTTGTCCCCATCTATAACATGTTGTTTTATGTATTTATCCCTTTCAACTGTATAAATTCCACTTCCATCTTACCATGTCCTCTTTCCTTCTTCCAGTGTCCACCATCTCATTTCAACCTTTGTAGATCATCTCTGCATCTTGTTCTTTGGTGACCTTGCCTTCTCTTGGTATCCACTCAGTGCTTTGTCCACCTCTTGTCTGGCTGTCCAATAATATGGCCAATCCATCTCAATTTACATGATTTACAACACTTCACAATATCTTCCAATCCAATCATCTTTCATTAATTCTAGTATTTTTTATTCTATCCCTTATTGTTATGTGGAGCAAACTTCTCTCCAAAGTGCTATGGGCCATACACAACTTGTCTTTCTGTTTTTTTAGTTGCTGCCCATGTGTCACTTCCATAGGTAAACACTGGAATAATGCATATATTAAAGAGCATTCTTTTTAGACATATAGGTAAATCTCCTAACAGATAATCTTTATACAGCCAAAATGCTTTGTTTCCTTGTATGATTCTTCTACTTATTTCTTGATCTTGTTTTTTCTTACAGCTAACTAATTGACCAAGGTAAATATAGTCCTCCACAATTTCAAAATGATTATCTGTTACTTTTAGTCGGTTTGATCTGAATTTATCATCAGCTTGATTCTAGTTAGATTAAAGCTTAAAATTTTTTTCCTACTTTCTCTATCAAGATCATTTAGCATTTCCTGAGCATCTTTATTTTTTGCTTAATGATGCACAATATTGCATGCATCATACAACAATCATACTTTGCTATAAATAATTAAAATTGATTCCTGGTCACTTTTTATATTGTCTGTATTTAATAATACAATATATATTGCAATAAAAATATTATTTATGAATAATTTATTATAACTGTATTTTTCTTGAATAAATATTGAAGAAATATAGTCAAACAGGTTATTGATTATATGACAAGGAAACAAAAATAGAGATGAAAAAATATTTTTTCATCTCTATTTTTGTTTTGGAAAAATGGAGATGAAACAGCTGCAAGAAGGATAAAGTTTTTTGTTGCAAAAACTCAAGTTCAAATTTTCATCAGGGAGCCAAGAACAGAAGCAATGAATTATGGTTTCCAGTTGGTCTCATCTAAAGGCAGCAGTTCGAAAAGCTGCCTTTAGTTGGTCTCATCTAAAGGCAGCAGTTCTTTTTGAAAATGCTTAGCTCCTTCCCCACATTAACAGACAAATGAGAGAGAGAGAGAGAAAATGAGAACATCATTAACAGACTTTTTTTTTTGTCTTCTTAATTGTCTTCGCATAATTATAACCAAACTCTAATATATATCTGTTCTGCCACCATAAGTACTGCATTTTTTTTGAAACACACACCATTTGGTTGGAAAAAATCTATGTGTGTATCTCATTGATAATGCAAGGAACATTTGTAAGATACACAAATACTTCAAAGTACTCAGGTTTCTTATCCTACAAGAAATCAAATCAGATGAGATGTGTAGTTTATAGCTCACTGATTGTTCTATAATGTACAGGTGTGCAATGAACCAGAAACATCATTGTCATCAATTTTGAGATATAAAATTCTAATCCGAGGGGTGTCCAGGTTACTACAACAGCAATACATGATTAAGTTGACATTATTATTAATCTTCTATCCGCAATTTTCCTCCAAATTAGCCTATTACTTGTAAGCACTCTTGTATAGTCATATCCAACATTTTTCTTTCTTCTAAGGCAGCTCTAACTGAATCAATCCACCTAAACGTTGGTCTTCCTCTGGTTCTCTTTCCTGCCATCTTGGCAACAAACACCTGTTTTGTTAATTTTTCCTCACTCATTTCATTTAAGTGGCCATACCAACTAAATGTGGGTTGGTAGATGCAGAAGAGATTGTTCAACACATGACGTTCTATTTTGTTGAGAGTTATCAACCTGGTGTATGCAATATGGAGCTCAGTGTTACCTCTACCTTAGATGAAGAAATCCAGGTGTATGAGGAGGAGCTACTACAGCTGTTGTATAAACTGAATAAAAATTCATCAATAGAGACTGATGGCATATCATCACAAATTCTGAAGAGTGATCAGCTGATTTAGTCTCATCACAGGGAATATTCCACAGGAGTAGGAATGGAAAGAATGTATAATAATCTCATTGTAACAAGGGTGGTGCAAAGACCAATATATCTATCGATTCATCAGTATTTTTGGAGTAGTTGTGAAGATTTTGGAAAACGTGGTAAGAGCTTGCTCACATGCAGAAATGGTTTGACAAAGAAAATATTTTGTTATGAACAGCATAGGTTTGCTTACCTTTTATAATAATGTTACCAATGAGTTAGGCAGGGGACATGGTTACACCGTGATACTTTTGGACTAAATTTTTTTTTTTTTTTTTTGCAAAATACAGCATGGAAAGCTATTGCATAAGTTGGAGGAGCTTGGATAAGGTGATGACTAACAGTTATCAAAAAATGTGTATAAGGGTTGTTCCAGAGATCAGCCCTTCTTCCATTGCTATTCAATTTTTATATTAATGACATCAAGAAGATTTGACAGGCGGGTATAAAGCTTTGCTCTTGATGCAAAGATAGGTAGAATAATCAGGAATGCAACTGTAACATGCAGAACACTTGCAGAATGATTTTGACTAGATGGAATTGTAGTCGTGCAAAAATGGTTTTCAGTTTAATGTTAGTAAAGGTAAAGTTATGCAGTCTGGTGTGGTGAAGATATTCAATTATGTATTATATTGGTGGGATTATGCTAGAAGAAACTAATAGGTTAGGGTTCTTCAAGTTTTAGTAGAAAGGAGATTGAAGTTCAGAGCCATTAAGCAAATTTTTTTTTTTTTTTTTTAATGTTGGGCCCATATACGAGAGGTTGGCTGGTCAAAGTATAGTACGTTAGTACCGTATATGGGTAGTGGGTTGGAAAAGAAGAAACTTGTTTACATTTGATTTAAAAGCCTGTATATTGTATTCCTTGGGAAATACGTCAGGGGGAAGACTGTTCCACAGTACAGCAGTAGCAGGGATGAAGGAGGAGGAAAAGAAACTTGTTCTCTGGGTTTCAAGGTGTACTGTGAAATGTTGCTTTGCAGATACAACTAAGAGGATGATTGCAGTTCTGAGAAACAAACAATGACAGTTAAGGATAAAGAAATCATTTTTAATTTTGCTTCTTTACAAGGCCTTGGTATTGGATTATTGTGCACAGATCTGGTCTCCTAGATTTCCAGGTAATGCAGATACAGTGGTGAGAATGCAAAGGAGAAGGTTAAACTGAAAAGGTCATATAGGATTACCAATAGATGGAATTTTTAATTTTTTAGAGATTTGGAAGAGCACATTCTTACAATTTGAGAATAAATGCAGTTAAGAAAGGGTTGAGTGCTAGATTTTCTCTCATAGAGGTGGTGTGAGATTGGGAATGCTTTCATTTTGGAGGTGGTGAGTGTGTATAGTGTAAATAATCCATGAAAAAGTGTGACAGCTGGTGTGGGTGATATAAGGTATCCCTGGAAGTCTTCAATTATAATATAATATATATATCCCTTATAATTTGTCACATCATTATAAAATCTAAATTGTTAAAACTAGATTTCTCCTTAAGATACTCATTCTCTTGACAACCCACCATTTACAAGATCTTTGCTAAGATGATTATGTCATGCTAATTGGCAGCAAAACCATCTTGGTAGTTATCTCTCTTCCAAGAATGTACTGCTCATTCATAAGTTGAGGTACTACTGTCATGTGTCCTGCTGTAACCTTTGCAGTGGTGTAATTTGACTTTAGCTGTTCTTATTCCAGTAAAAAACAAAACAGTCCTCGCATCCAAATCAAGCCAGGCTTGTTTTGTGCTGTTAGACCCTTCTTGAAATAAGATTTAGGCAAGCATTATACTTCACTACAGATAACTATCGATCCTGTCTAGTTGAAGGAAATGCTAACTAAACTTTTAAATTCCAGATGACTTCATCACCTAATGTGGCTGATAACATTTAGCATCCCACTCTCCTTTTACATGAACGATAACTTTCTGGTTATCACTCATGTAAAGGAAGTATATGCTGAATGTATTGTAGTCCCACACCCTTCCTTCCTGATTTATGCTCAAGTGTAGATCCACACCTCACAGTGCAAATATTTGAAACCAAATCCACAAATAGGTTGGTTAATCCTTATATATATATATAGTGCCATTACCATTTTTAAATACAATGGTAGAATGGTTTTGCTGACAAAAAAAAGAAGTATAAAACCAGGGAGATAACTTATGTTTATTCACGAATGCCATGAGCAGGAACAGAGGGTTTCAGTTTGTTGCCTTGGTGAATACTTGTATAAGTCTATTTGTCCATGAAACTCGCTCTACAAATTCCATATCATTCCTCCTGCATAACATACGCATCAATTCATTTGTTATTATGGTTCTCTTTCTCAGCTCAACTCTGTCATACCATGGCAACAGACTCACTGTCTTAACTCTCTTACTCGTTTCTTTTTAACTTTCAGTAACTTTTTCATGTCCTCCCTCATACCATGCTTTTTTTTCTTTCCAGTCATTCATTTCAACCAAAACAATCAAAACGTTCACTTTATCCTTTTGCATTTTACTAACCTTGATAACATTTTTAATTTTTGCACCCAGAAAGCACAATTTTGCTACTCTCTTGCCAGTCACACCTCTTACGATAGGATCGCCATACAAGACTCTCCTTAATTTTTCCTTCTCTTTCTTAGTCAAGCATTCCTTTATCTTTTCTTGCACTTCTTTATTTCTCTTCTCAGCTGTACCACTTGCAAAATGTTTATGCATTCGCTCCAACTCACACTTTGTCCTGTGTATCACTCTGTGCAACTGTGCTTCTCTCTCTCTCATTTTGGCCAACTCTTCATTGTTTACATATGTCACACTATTCTTTTGATCGTCACTTTTACTCTCTCTCATTTGTGTCACTTTTAATCTCTCGTAATAACTAGAGCCGATAAAGGAAGTGGCACTGTTATTCTAAACCAAACCACTTATTTAGAAAAAATGAATCTGCTGGTCTCGGACAGTAGTACATATCAACTTGTTAACTATGACCCAACCAATAGAATAAAAAAGAAAACAGAGAAACTACTTAAATCAATTACTACATGGCCCGAAGATGCAGTCAAAAAATTACTTTTGCACTGCGCTTGTTCCCCAAGAATTTACTGTCTACCAAAGATACACAAAGAAAACACACCACTCTGGCCGATAGTTGAAGGTATAAACAGCCCGAATTATCACCTAGCCAAGAAACTAGCGGCAACACTCAAGGAGTTGGTTGGTCATCCCCCCTCCTATATCAGAAACACACAGCACTTCATAAACATAATAAAAGACATTATATTAGAAAAAGATAATTTATTAGTCAGTTTTGTGAGTGCCCTCTTTACAAATGTCCCAATCAATGACACAATCCTGTTATAGAACAAATTCCTTCCAGATCATATCGGCACTCTTTGTGCATGTATTATGTTTTGGTTATTTTGTATGCTTTCTACCTACAAAAAGAAGGCACAGCCATGGGCTTGCCACTATCCCCCCTATTGCTAACTTTTATATGGAACATTTTAAGCAACATGCTCTGGATCCCTCTCCTTTAAAACCCAAAGTCTGGCTTAGATAAATTGACGATGTTTTCGCGATCTGCCCCTTGGCTGCTAGACACTTTCCTTAGCAACCTAAACAAACAACACAAAAGCATACAGTTCACAATTGGGATTGAAAAACAGAACACACTTCCGTTTTTAGATACACTTGTCACACATCTTCTTTCTGGCAGTCTTTCTTTCACTGTTTACCAGAAACCGACACATACTGGCCAATATATATATATATAAACTCCTACCACTACCCAACACAAAAACTAGGTGTCATTAATACTCTAAAAAACAGGGCTTTGAAGACCTGCTCCAATGAACAAGCACTGAAAGACGAATTTAAAGTTATTAGCAATACTTTTCTAAAAAATGGTTACAGCCAAAACACTATTAACAAAATTCTCTACAAGATCTCAATAAAAAACAAAGATAAACCAGACTACAATAAAACTATAACCATTCCTTACATTAAAGGGACATCAGATTAAATATACAGAATACTACAGAAATACAACCTCAAAGCCACCTTTAGACCTCCTGCAAAATTAAAAACACTATTAACAAAATTCTCTACAAGACCTCAATAAAAAACAAAGATAAACAAGACTACAATAAAACTATAACCATTCCTTACATTAATGGGACATCAGATAAAATAAACAGAATACTACAAAAATACAATTCAAAGCCACCTTTAAACCTCCTGCAAAGTTAAAAAGCTTACTCAACTCATCCAAAGATCCAAACTGGAGCATACTGTATTTATTGCACCTGTAATTTTCCATAAATAGGGAAACAGGATGCACAATTCCTATCAAACCAAAGGAACATAAACGACACATTAAATATAATAACTATGGTGAAGCCGGCCTTTCGGATCATGCCTTGAACACTTTACATAGAATTGACTTGAAAAGCACCAGCTGTTTACATCATACCAAAACTTGGTATGAATGCAAATTTAAGGATGCCTGTGAGATTCTTATCAACCACCCCAATCTGAACAATAATGATGGTCTAAAAATCCCAAGCATATGGAAGGCACATATTCTACCCACGGAACCTTTCTCCCTAAGAGTTAACTATAAACAGGACTGTAGATAATCCAGAATCCTAAATCTAATATAACAATTGTAATGCTAAAAATGGGACATCATTGTTACTGTAAGAAAACTATCTATAAGAAGGAATGTTTCTCTCATGTTATCTTAAATAGAATTTAGCTTTGATGTAGTTTATAAATAATTAATTAATTTGTAATTTTATCTGTATTTTATTTTATTTTTTTTCACTAGAGGTCATGCCAGTAGAATAACTGGTGATCAAATCATTGTTTCTTTAGCTTACTGCATGAAATGTAACTCAGCTTGTCCTTGTATATTTGTATATACTCCAGTTGATGATCTTAATACGAAGATCTAAACATCTGGAAATTAAAATAGTTATTTATAACACGGTTGTAAAATCCATAATTTGCGAAATGAATGCTGATCACCCTGCAACACTAAAAGAAAGGACTTTTAATCTCTCTTTCAATTCTGTCTTCCATTATTGTCTATTCTGTTCACTGCTTCAATCTTTCGACCTGACCCGCACTTCAGATCCTTGCTTTCATAACATTTTTAGCATACTCTCCCACCACTATCACTTTCAAACCAAAGTCCTTCATTTCAATAATGCATATGTTTCTCAGACAATTCAAATTATGTTCATTAGGGAAAGCCTTGTTAACAGTTTAACTAGCATCTCCTTTGTTGATGCTGTATTGTTCTTGTGAGGTTTTGTCACTATTTTGCAGTAGTACTTTCATATTACAGCATTCCAATAAAAATATCAGGAAATATATACTATAAATACATGAAAATCAGCAGTAACATTACTAGAGAAACTAATTATTCTAAGAAAATAAAAATCACTAATTTTACAGAAGTGTTAAATCCACCAAACCATTCACTATCCAGACTCCATTTATTATTATTATTATTATGCGTGATGCTTGTGATGCCAATTGAGATGATCACTGTAATTTGGACTTAAGTTTTTCATGCTTACACGACTTTTCTACTCTTGATTAAAATACATGCCATGATCAACTTACCAACCCATATCTTGCATGCAGAGATTCTTGTTTTATTGGAAATTTGAATTTGACTATAAATACATGAAAATCAGCAGTAACATTACTAGAGAAACTAATTATTCTAAGAAAATAAAAATCACTAATTTTACAGAAGTGTTAAATCCACCAACCCATTCACTATCCAGACTCCATTTATTATTATTATTATTATGCGTGATGCTTGTGATGCCAATTGAGATGATCACTGTAATTTGGACTTAAGTTTTTCATGCTTACACGACTGTTTCTACTCTTGATTAAAATACATGCCATGATCAACTTACCAACCCGTATCTTGCATGCAGAGATTCTTGTTTTATTGGAAATTTGATGTTAAGTCAGCTGCCTCTGTGTACATGTAATCTTGCCATGAAGATACTGCATACACAGATTTTGCAAGCTTTTGCTTGGATAAAAACAAAAATATTATTTCTTATCAAATATAATTTAAAACTTGCAGTTGTTTTGAAAGACATGTTCCATTTTATTCAGCTCCTACTCATCATTTTTTTTCCTTCATTATTTTACTTCATCCCTGCCTGTTTTATTGTTGTTGTTATTATTATTATTACAGTAACCTTCATGGAGTCATTAGACTCGTCATGGAAAGTTCACTCAACCAGCAACATATCTATCATGATGAATCTTGAAATCATTAACTCTTCCTGCATTCACAATGCCCTCTGGCAGTGTATTCCACTTACCACATAAAAAATCTACTCCTAACACCTTTCTTCACCATCTTTACACAATTTGCAGAGATTGCCTCTCATTCTTCCCTTCCCATCTTACTGTCCACTCTTTTTAAAATCCCTAAACTAACTTGAAGATCATATCACCTCTTTTCCTCCTCTCCAACAAACTCTGCACTCTACATTCCCACAACCATTCTGGGTATCACTTTGGTCATTCATCTTTAGATCTTGTCTAGTGTTTCCATATCATAATTAAAACTAGGTGAGCAAATTTGATCATAGTAGTCCATGTGTGGTCTGACTAATGCCTTATACAGAGGCACCACTTCTCCTTATCCCTACTCGGCATTGTACTTCTTATTGTAGCAGCAATACCATGTGCAGTCTTCACAGCACTTGCAGTTTGCCCTCAAAACTTTATCCCACTGTCTACCAACACCCCAAGATCCTGAATCTTATCCAGTTCACTTCCTGAAGCACAGCTCAACCAATACAGTATGTAGCTTTACATCTCTACATTCTCAAATGTAACACCTCATATTTATTAATATTAAAACTATAACCCCACTCATCTGCCCTATTCAAATCTTTCTGTTAAGAATTAACATGGGCAATACTCCAGATAATTCTGCCTAACTTGGCATCATTAGCAAATGTTTGGGGTTCCCCAGCAAATCCACATGAATTATCATTAACAAATAAGTTAAACAGTAGGGACTTAAAAATAGAACCCTGAGGCATGCCAATGGTCATGCCTCAGGGTTCTATGCCCTCCTTTTCTGAGATGCTGCTCACTCATACACAACCTGTCGATATCCAAAAAGCTAACTATCAATCTGTTATCCAATCCCATCTTCTGCAGCTTATGCACTAATTTGCCATGTGGTAATCTATCAAATGCCCTTGCAAAGTCCAAGAATGTTTCTGTATTTATGAATCTCCCTTATCCAATACATTCATTACCTTATCATAAAATGTAAGTAGATTGCTAAAATAACTGCCCTTCAAACACCCTTGCTGGCCATCATACAAAATCTTGTGTCCATCAACCCAATCCTGTATTCTGTTCCTAACTAGTTTCTGCAATATCTTGATCACAACTGCAGATATACAGACCAGTCTATAATTTTAAACTTTTCCCTATTGTTTCTTAGAACAATACTTGTGCAGAGGTACTATTTTGTATGATATGTGAATTAAACTGGTTACTTTCATTTGTATTTTATGTCAGTTAATTCCTTTATTTCTTCATAATTTAACATTTTTACATCTTAGGAAGCAGTGTTTTACCTTTGGAGATTAGTCAGACTTATTTAACAGTTTGTCTCACCAAACTGTTTATCTTTCATGAAAGTAATATTCATTGATGCTCATTTTATTTATCACTATGATGCTGATGAAAGGTTAGAAACTATATTATTATATTTAGAATCATTACACTAATTGGGCTGAGGGACTGTTCTAAGTGTTATTAATATTCTGTCAGTAAATGGGCTAGAGACCAAACATCTTGTCATGCCATATCAGCCTCCTGTAAGCAGAGTGATGGGTGTCTGCTATGCTTCAGACATTCCATGCTGTAGCATACCAGAATTCAAATCCTCAGCTTGTTGGTTGCAAAGGAAACTATCTGCACAGCCACCCATGCTATCTAATTTCGGTTTTAAGTAACTACTTATTTTTAAGTATTTAAATGGTTCATTTGCTTAATGAGGATGTGTCCATAAGGGTAGTAGCACCATCAATAGAGGTTTTCTTATTATTCACAATAATTAAACTAGAACAGAAGATGGAAAAATATTCACCTTTCTATCTTCCAAATAAAGGAAACATATAACTGAATTTGATTATCTCATCAGATCTTATTGTAAACAAGATGTTAAATCTCCCTCCTTGATGAGAGTGACCACGAAGTGATTATTTGGGTAAACAGTCCATGCGGTGCCGATTGGTTACGCACTCTGCAACCATATACCTGGGAAAGGAGTGTCCTGCGTTTGATTCTTGTCACCAATGTGAGGAGCTAAGGATCTTTCTCAGACATAGCCAAGTTAGCCAGTCTTGGACATGGACTGCAGGGTTTTTCTCCCCAGTTTATCTGGGGTTTTTTCTTCCGCAAAGCAGACAAACTAGTCTTAAGAACACAATGCTTCACAGATAATTACACATGGTTGGGCGTGGGGATAACAACCCCATCTCATAGCGAGTTATGAAACCCCCCAAAAAATGGGAGGCCACCTACATGGGGCTGTAGTGCCAAAGAAGAAGAACCAGGTAAACAAGGTGTTAAATCTCCCTCCTTGATGAGAGTGACCATGAAGTGATTACTTGGGGGTAACCAGGTATGAGGTACTATTTTGTGTGATATGCCTGGAATTTAATAATTCAACTGATTACTTTCATTTGTATTTTATGTCAGTTAATTCCTTTATTTCTTCATAATTTAACATTTTTACATCTTAGGAAGCAGTGTTTTACCTTTGGAGATTGGTCAGACTTATTTAACAGCTTGTCTCACCAAACTGTTTATCTATCATGAAAATAATATTCATTAATGCTCATTTTATTTATCACTATGATGCTGATGAAAGGTTAGAAACTATATTATTATATTTAGAATCATTATACTAATTGGGGCTGAGGGACTGTTCTAAGTGTTATTAATATTCTGTCAGTAAATGGGCTAGAGACCAAACATCTTGTCATGCCATATCAGCCTCCTATAAGCAGAGTGTTGGGTATTGAAAATCATCTCTCAATTTTAGACTTTCACAGACATTCCATGCTGTAGCATAGCAGAATTCAAATCCTCAGCTTGTCGGTTGCAAAGGAAACTATCTACGCAGCCACCCATGCTATCTAATTTTGGTTTTAAGTAACTACTTATTTTTAAGTAATTAAATGGTTCATTTGCTTAGTGAGGATGTGTCCATAAGGGTAGTAGCACCGTCAATAGAGGTTTTCTTATTATCTACAATAATTAAACTAGAACAGAAGATGGAAAAATATTCACCTTTCTATCTTCCAAATAAAGGAAACATATAACTGGATTTGATTATCTCATCAGATCTTATTGTAAACAAAGGTGTTAAATCTTCCTCCTTGATGAGAGTGACCATGAAGTGATTACTTAGGGTAACCAGGTATGAAGATTTCTGTGAGAAAGAGATGTATGTGGAACTACACTGGTTTCTAAAACCTAAGGACGAATACTATTTCTGAAGATTACAATTGCAAATTCAGGCGAATCAGCTTGTGACACTTTATATAACTGATAATTTCAAGGAGAAAGCAGGTGCACATTCAAAAATTTGAATGTGCACCTGCAAAGGGGTCACATGGTAGCACTTAACAGGATAAAGGGCAAAAGGCTGTGCTAAGCAAATTGTGTTTGAAGGAAGCTCTTTTCCTGAAGGAATAAATTTGCAAACTTGAATGTCTTGTAATGTGCCAAAGACATCATCTAGATGATTTCACTTGGGGAGGAATTATTGGAAAGCCTGAAGAAGGGCTATAATAACAGAATTACTAAATACAGAATTACTAAATAACAGAATTACTGTTATTGCCAGAGAGTTTGGAATCTCAGATAGTGTTGTATCCAGGTCTGGGCAGCATTTCAAACCAATGGAAAGTGTTCCAGATGTTTGCTAAGAGGCTTGCTCTACCATGGAGTATGAAGACAGACTTTTGGTTATAACAGCACTATGGCAGGTCAGCTTCATTCAAGCACAGGTACATGGATAGCTTGGCAAACTGTGGCAAGATGCCCATGACAAGTAGGCTTATACATGCAAAGGCAGGTAGTCAGTGTCCCTTTATCCACAGTTCATCGTAGAGTGCGTTTTCAGTAGTGTTGTATCCATAAAAATTGGATAAGATGCCAGTAATCTAATGTACACTTTACAGATGAGAGTCATCATCAAAACCATCTTTATCCCCTGAAAAATTAAGACACCTACTCAGTTCTTCCAAAGATCCTCTTCCACACCTAGCCCACCCAGGATTTTACAAAATACGATGCACATGTAACTTATCATATGCAAAGGGGAAACATGGTGAACCATCCCAATTAGGAAGGACGAACACGAATGACACATTAAATACTTCCATTTTGGAAAAACCGGCCTTTCAGACTACACACTCCAGACATACCACAGAATTGATTGGAAAGGTACCAAGTCCCTACGCCGGAACAAAACCTAGTTCAAGAGGAAATTTAAAGAAGCATGTGAAATACTCAAACACAATCCTAATTTGAACAAAAATTACGGTCTAACCATTCCAAGAATGTGTAGGACCCATTTGCAACCAGAACAAGCACCGAGAAAAATCTCAATACAAGATGATTTGGTGAAGTTTTTTTAACATTCAATAGCAACCTGAACTGTACGTATCCAGAAGAAAATCTTAGTATAGAAACTGAACTATGCAAGACCTGAAGAAAAGCTTAGTACGGGAGGACTTTAGCAGATTTTTTTTTTTTTTAACCACTAGAGGTCAGGCTAAGTAAAAGATCAATTAATGGCGTAGATTCAATTTACCTTTGTAGAATGCAAGAGCATGTAGCTTGTTTTCGTATACACTTGTATTTTTCTGAGGACGACCTCAATACAGGGGTCGAAATGTCAATTGTTATTTTATTAATAATAAGTAAAATAATAATTTCAACACGTGTGTTTCGTGTCCCTAAATTTGTAAATATGAATTTTAGTCTTTTGTCCAATTCTAGATGACACTTGATCTGGCATGAAAGTGGTACTGCTTACCATCGTGAGAATGTTCTTGAAAGGGATAGATATAGTGGTGCTGGAGTCATGGTGTGGGGGAGGCATTATGCTTAATGGACCCACAGAGCTACAAGTGCAGGAAAAAGGGACTATGGCTTGTGAATGATATTACAAGAACGTTCGTCAACATCATGTTTGATTGTTTCATGGTGCTGTAGGCGAAGAATTCATTTTTATGGATGACAGTGCCACACCACATTATGAATGAGCATTCTAGATACTTCTGGAGACTGTGGATCATAATTGAATTGAGTGCCCAGCACACTTCCCAGATCTCAACCCCAATAGAACACATTTTGGGATGCAATAGGGAGATGCGTTGTTGCCTAAAATTCCCCTCCAGAAAACAAACAAGACCTAATTCTTGATCTGAAGGAGGAGTGGACCAGTTCGCTTCAAGAACTCCTTCATTGCTTGATGCTAAGCAAGGTACGGTACTGTGAGAGCTGCTCTGCAGTACGGAGTGGACATATTCTGTACTGAAATGTTTCTCAGCAGTTTTCTGTAAGCACTATACATTAATTCCTTATCTACATCCTTAGAAAATGTTTAACTTTTGCCAAAAATGTATTGCAATTTAATTTGTATGAAATTTATAGCACATTTTTTGTGTAATGTAATTTATTAGTATGCTGGCAATAAATTTGTCTGCATTTGGCTGTAGTCATAAAATATTTTTCATATACAGATAAAAATGTAGTTTTTGGACACCAGTGTATAAGGTTTGTAATTATGACAAGTTCAGGAGACATCTTGCAGAAATATAATGGAATGAAGAATTTGAAGGATAGGTAATCATTGCTGTTTATGACCTGTTCAGTACTGTCTGGCAGTTGCATTGTTTGAATGTATTCCAAAGGTTAAGCAGTCAAATGAGGTGGGTGTGAAATGGTTGAATGAAGTGGTGAAGCATTTAATTTGGAAGAAGAAGGCATTATGGAGGCAGCATAAGAATGAGTGTTGGTAATAGACAGTTACATGAGGAGTACAAAGAGCAAGCCAGAGAGGTAATTTGATTGATAAAGATTGCAAATGTTCAGTATGAACAGCAATTAGCCAACGAGGAGTAAAGAAATTTTACAGAGATTTTTTGATATGTGGCCAGTAGAAGAAAGAACGATTATGGAACAATGATACTGGTTGGATACTACTTTCACAAGGTAATGATACTACTTTCACAAGGATAAAATACCTTCGAGATATCATATGAGCAATTCACGAAGGTATTTTATCCTTGTGAAAGTAGTGTCATACAGAACTTCAGAGCAGTGGAGAGGGAGAAGCCACTGATTGTGAGTGAACAGTAGGCATGTGAAGAATTGCATAAACTTGATGTAAGGACTTGACAATAGATCGCTGTATGCCTTGGGGGACTATTCTGGGGAGTTAACAACAGCTTTAACTTACCTTTTTAACATGAGTCTTACATTTGCTCTATTTCCAAAGGAGTGGAAAGAGGGCCGAATTGTGAATTACAGGTTGATCTGTTTTTGAAGTAATTAAGACCAGGATTCAGAATTGGATTGATGAACAGTATGGGTTTGCTAAAGGAAGATTGTGTTTTAGCAATCTAGTTACTTACCTAAGAAGGTGACAGGTGTATGAACAGAGATTTATACACGGTAGTATATTTAGATTTTGCTAAAGCCTTTGATAGATTGGAGATTGGCTGTCTGATAGCTATCAGCAGGTTGTGTATGGGGGAGAGTGATATCCCAGAAGAGAAAAGTCGGTTTTGTGGCCATTGCTGTTTAATTTTTATGTAAATGATATTGGGAAGGGTTTTACTAGTGATATACAATTGTTTGTAGATGATGCAAATTGGGAAGAACAATGAGGAGTAGAATGGATGTTGCAAGTGGACTTGAATATACTTTCTGAATGGGGAATGAATGGAGCTGCCAGTTCAACAGAGCAAAGTGTAAGGTTTTAAAATTTGGGAAGCACAGATAGGATGCAGAGTATAAGATTGGTGGGGATATCTTAGAGGAGATGAGGGATCTGGGACAGAGTTGGGGATAAGGGTCTGGAAAACACTGACATACAGGACTAAGGATGTTAAGGTTCTGTTGTATAAGGCTTTGATCAGACTGCATACGTATGGATTACTGTGCACAGATTTGTTCACTGGGTTTTCAAAAGGATGAAGAGATGTTGGAAAGGGTTCAGAGATGATTGACTAAGGTGATTTATGATCTCTGAAATGTAGAGTATGAATGCAGATTGAGGGAATGCAAATTTGTAGAGCCTAGTGGATAGGATGAGGGGGGGGGTAGGGACATGATCAAGACATATAAGTTGGTATTACTGGATTGTGGATCAGATTTTTCATAGAATGGTTAGAGACAAGGGGACAACAAGAGGCCAATCCTGGAAGCTGTAGGAGGGTATAAACAAAGGGGTGAGAAGCAAGTTTTTAGCATGGAGGGTTATGGGTGGTTAGAATGCATTGCCTGGAAATGTGGGTGCGGAGACAGTGAATGCATTCAAATCATGGTATGATGAACTGTGTGTGTGTGTAATGAAGGCCCTCTCATGATGAGTAGTACTCCATGGAGTTCTGATAATAATAATTATAACTATCTCGACTCAGCTATATTCCATTAACATTAATTTAGTAGGTCCTTTGACCTCTTATAGCCCAAGTACTTAGTTTTTGATGATAGAACAATTAATTGTGTTACAAAGTGTCTGTTACCTGGGATTTGAATCTAGACATTTTCCAACTAAAGGTCACGGTCTGTACACATTTGTGTGTGTGTGAGAGGAATAGTTTATACAACTAAAGCTAATAGGAAACAAGAGAATGCTGTTACAAGTCTACAGATTAATTCTGAAATTTCTATCCATCTGGAATACATAGTGATTTTTAACTTGGATGGGTATTATAAGATCCAACAACAACACATGGACTCATACAGTTTTAAATTCCTCCAATTTTTCACTTCCAGAACCTTAATTATCCTGAATCATTCCATATTAACATCTTCCAATTTCCTTTTTTTTAACTTTCTTTACCTTATATCAGTTTTCCTTTATTATCTGTGCATATAATGCTGATGCATACTCCATATTCAATTATGATCCCACAAGAGAATTACAAAACTATACTGGTAACTTCCTTAGTACAGTGCATCACTTTTCTAGACACAAGATTACCTCTCAGATTTCTTCATCCTCTCATATTCATCCTCCTTTAAAGATTTGTCAAATCACCTTAACATAAAATTTATTGCTGAATGAGCAGTAGATATTTTCTTCAATTCACATGATAATACATGGAAAGAAGTGAATATATTTATTTAAAGACCATATATTTTGGCCTGAAAATTCCTACCATCATCAGTGGTCACTTATTACAGGTCACTGATGATGGCATGTAATTTTCAGGTCAAAATATATGGCCGTTGAATAAATATTATTCACTCCTTTCCTTGTGTTATCATCCTTAGTACAATTGGTAACTTCCTTTTCTGAATATAAAACTTGACCAGAGTGGAAACCGTAATCAGACTATGGAAAGGATGAGTAGAAATCACAGAGGTCATCCTATTGGTTCCATTATAATTCCAAAGGACTGAGAATGATGGACATTCCATAAAAATGAAACATGAAGAGGGTATGGTTTGAGTTACCAAGAGGAGAACTGGTTAGGAAAAGTGCCAGGGTGTTGGGAAGATGATGGGAATGTCATCAATGAGCAGATGGACAATTAATGTTAGCTCACTGGTGGTAACAAATACTTAGCATTTCTTCCAGCTTGATCAGTGGGCCAAGAAAAAGAAAGGCGATCTGTGTTGTTAACATTGAAGTTCCAAAGGAAGATAACTTAGTTATTTAGACTAGCAAGTGAAACGTTAGAGATAAATAATCAAAGAAACCAAAGTATGGATCAGAATTTGCAGAACAAAAAAGACTGCAAATGTCTTTTTTGTTCTGCAAATTAGAACAAAGGAAAGACTCCCCTTGCTACATTTAATTCTTGTAGCAAGGCTTTTACATTGGTCATACATAACTGGTAATTAGCTTAAGGAATTAACAACGCATATAATGGATATTAATTAAAGCAAACTTTAATGAATACCTTGAATAATAAGCTAATTACCAGTTATGAATGCATTTAAGTTCTTGTAGAATAAAAAAAAAATAATTGCAAATTCTCCAACACTTTTATTCTCAAATGGAGTGAGCAGAATTTCTTTAGCCCATACTAATTTTACTAGTCTACTTTACCAACATTGATGGCATTAACACTAACATAAATGATATTCACCATTACTTGATTCTAGTGGTAAGACTTATACGTTGGTTAGACATAACTGGTAATTAATTTACGGAATTAACGAGGAGAACGCGACGCGCGTTCTCCTTGCCGACGAAAACAAAAACGTACGGGCGCTAGAGGAAGAGCTTTCTAACACACTCGGCCTTGATCTATGGTCGATACTCCATGACATATCATGCACATCGGCAAGAAAGGAATTCGAAAAAATACGTAGTCGGCACGTAAAAAAATACGAAAACCTGACCAAGACTTCTACTTCTGTACCCCAGCCACCACTTAACACAGTAGTCAACCTCTCGTCTGCAGTTTTAAAGCCTGAAGCACTCACCGCACTTTCACGTGGTCACAATTTCGCCCTAGCTCCAAAAAGGATTCCTGCTGAAGAAATCATGATTCAAATAGAGCGTGGAATTCGCAACCTGCCTATCCATATCGCCAACAACGTGAGACTGGATGTAGTCGGTGTTCTCACTAAAGCCAAACCTCCAAAATCCAACTTATCCAAAAACGAATATACAGCCCTACAAGAATTAAAAAAACAACAAAAAAATAGTAATCACCAAAGCTGATAAGGGAAGCGCCACTGTGGTACTCAATCAAAAAGACTACAAAGGTAAGCTAAATTCTTTAATACGAGACCGTACTACTTACCTCCCCATTGAATATAATCCGACCAGCTCTCAGATTAGAACTATCCACAGACTCCTTAAGAAAGTCACTTCTTGGCCTGTGGAAGTCACCTACAAGCTTAAACCTTATAACTCTAGACCCCCCCGATTATATGGACTCCCAAAAATACATAAACAAAATGTGCCATTACGTCCCATAGTGGATGGCATTGATTCCCCCACATATAAATTAGCCAAACATTTAGCCAAAACGCTCACACACTACACTGGCAACACACCATCACACATAAAAAACTCGGCCCACTTTAAAGCCAGTATAGAAAACCTCACACTCCAACACACTGACATAATGGTCAGTTTTGACGTCTCCTCCCTATTCACTAATGTCCCACTCAAAGAAACCCTTGAGCTCATCCAAGCCAAGTTTCCTCCCGATATCTCAGCCCTATTTCAGTTCACAATGAACTCAGGCTATTTCGTTTGGCAAGGAAAGTTCTACAAACAGATAGAGGGGACAGCCATGGGTTCACCACTTTCCCCACCCTTGGCCAATTTCTTTATGGAGACATTTGAAGAAAAAGCTTTAAACTCCGCCCCACAAAAACCCACTATTTGGCTTCGTTATGTGGATGATGTGTTTGCTATTTGGCCACATGGCTCAGACTCGCTCCACTCCTTCCTAACACACTTAAACAACCAACATCCCAGAGTCCAGTTCACCTTAGAAAAAGAGGAAAACAACACCCTCCCCTTCCTAGACACTTTAATCACCCGCCAGCTTGATGGATCTTTGGTTTTCTCTGTTTACAGAAAACCCACCCACACTGGCAGATACATTCACCAGCAATCCCCCCCCCTCACAACAATATGGGGTGATAAAAACACTATATAACAGGGCAAAATTAATCTGCTCAGATGACAAGGCCCTGACTATGGAACTAAACCACATCCTCAACACTTTCTTAGCCAATGGCTATAACCCCAAAAAAATCCAAAAAATACTAAAACCTGGAAACCACAACCCCCCTCCCCCCCTCAACAATAAAGACTACACCAAGTCTATCACTATCCCCTACATCCAGGGCACCTCTGAAAAAATAACTAATATCCTCAAGAAATATGAACCTTACTTCCTGTTACAGACCATATAAAAAGTTGGCATCCCTTATCCGCTCTACCAAAGACCAACCACTTCCCCTAGACCTACCTGGTGTATACCAGGTCCCTTGCAGCTGCAAATTGTCCTACTTTGGCCAAACAGGCAGAACAACAAATATCAGGATTTCAGAACACCAAGACTACATCCGGTTTCACCAGTACAGCCGCTCTGGGCTGGCAGACCATGCCTTAGATACTCACCATAAAATTCGTTGGAAGAAGACAAAAATAATCCATCGCAGCAAGTTTAAATACGAAAGATTATTCAAAGAATCTTCAGCAGCTCTAAAAAACGTTCCTAACCTCAACAAATTTGGGTGCATGAAACTGCCCCAAATTTGGGAGACTTTCATTATGAGAACTTCAGCCCAACGCCCAAGACTACCAAATTAGCCCGCAAGAGGGCACCATTAGGACTTTAGGAACAAAATTAGTGTCTTAATTTCTTCCTCATTTGCTTTGTTAGTTCCTTTAGTGCACATACCATATCTTTATGTTCCTGAAGATGACAATGTGACATTGTCGAAATATAGAAGTGATTCATTAAAGTTATCTTTAATTAATTTACTTTACATGCGTTGTTAATTCCGTAAATTAATTACCAGTTATTCACCATTACTTGACAGAAACTCAAATTGCAGCTATATTCACAGCTGCCCACCCTCAATGTCCAAATTACACACTTTATGATTCCTTTCACCATAAGGGCTGCACTTGTGTCTTTGTGAGATGTTATACTACTTTTCAGAGAACTGCTAATTTAGATTCCTCTTCATTTGACCTCCTGTTGCTCAAGATTTCCTTGCTCCATTTAGTAATGACATTCGTTGCTGCATTTACTGGTCTACAAACCTCGATAACCACTCTGACCTCTTTGCTTTCCTCTCCACATGACTTTACCATCTGCAGTCCAGCTATTCAAAAGTGAAGTCATCTTTCTAAGTAATTTTTCTTAATGTCCACTATTCCAGTATTGTTTTTCTTTTTCTCCTTACTCATCCCAGAACATTTTTCAAATCCAACTGTTTTCCCTACATCCATGGTCATCCCCTCTCCCCTTTTGTCTACACATGCATTCACATCCTATTGTAGCATCATCCTTTTTCACACTGTGTTCCC
Organism: Typopeltis vanoorti; assembly: GCF_054136105.1. Lineage (NCBI taxonomy): Eukaryota > Metazoa > Arthropoda > Arachnida > Uropygi > Thelyphonidae > Typopeltis > Typopeltis vanoorti. Next base: position 141,608,773 of record NC_143556.1, read on the forward strand.
CTGTCCACCCTGAGTCTCCCCTTTTCACTGTTTGTCTTGCACACTTGTTCTCTCATTCTTTACACTCATGCTACCCACTTCTTCATTCATTAGTACCACTTTAATCTCTCCTTCCTTGCTCTCCTGCTCTTTCACATCTCTTCTTGCTCAGATTTGTTCTCTGCAATTATTACTCCCCCTTCCAGCAGCAATCCATCATTTGCTATCATTTTATTTTATTAAACTTATACAGTTTAATTCTTCTTTGAAACTCATTCCACATGTTAACAAACTACACTCTTTTATTTTCAGACATTTCTGCTAACATATTCATAATTCTTGCTCTCTGCCTTATCTCATCACTGTCATACCTGAGCAAAACACTGAGTACCTTTCCTTTCACATCTTTTATCCTTCTCAACAACCTCCTGATATCCAGTCGTACATTCTCCTTGTTCCCCGGTCGAGTCATTTGTCCCTACTACCACGACCAGTTTTTTTTTGCTTGCTTACTCTTTATATCCAATAATTCAATCACTCGAGTCATTTTACCTCCAGGAAAACAAACCTTGTATATCTTCTTGTTTATCACACCTCTAATAATCGAATCACCATATGATGACATTCTCCAGTCTTTTGTTTCATTTTTCATACAAACATCATTTGTTGGGGTGCTTAAGGGTCAAAGCTGTATTACTGAGAGGAGGCCTCCACATAGCCTTTAAAGGAATGCGGAGAACTGACTAGGGCTTCTGACCTAATGTCCAGTCCTCACCTTCTCATGGTGAACCCTGTTAGGTATCTACCTGGATACTGAACGAGCAAGGATGGCTGGAAATTTGGGATTTAGCCGACCAAATTGTATTCATATTGGCTTAAACCAATAAAATGATGGTACAATATGACAGAATTTCATGCTGACTGGGGCATTGCCCTGTTAAACAAGGCCCCCATTGTTTTCGCCAGGGAACCAGGGTGAACAGTGAAAAGTCTGCTACCGGAACAAATCCTAAAACACACCCCAGCTCAACATCACCAGAGTTCAAGATCAGTACAATCAACATAAGAAGTCTGAATGGTAAAATATAAGTTCTGATAATGTTGGAGTCTTGACAGGTAACAGATTGATTTGGAGGAAAATTGTAGATAGGAATTTAGTAATGATGTAAATTTTTCATGTAATATTATCATATCCTGTACACCCCTTGAGGGTACATGTCAGGAATTTGATGATGATGTCCACTATTTCAGCTGGATAAGGTATGGAAGTTTTTGTTATAAACAAAGACTTCCACTTCATATTGCAAATCATACATCTACATGCCTGAATCCCTGATAACCCTCTTCACTCTTGCAATATTCTTCATCTTGTTTTAATCAGTTCTCTTTCAAGATAAACTATACAGGTCACATCTTCTTTCAGTAACTCAGATCACAATTTTGTACAAAATGTTTTCATGGAACGTCTTCCTCCAGCCACTCCCAACCTATGTTTTTTGGCACTACAAAGATACTAAGTAGAAGTAGAAATCCTGAGGGATGACCTTAGGATTTTGACTCCTAAGGTCATCCCTCAGGATTTCTTTCCATGGTCTGACTGTTGGTTCTTTCCCAAACATCTGCTCTCAGTGAGTCACAGAAATTATCCTCACTGACAATGAAGTCCTTCATTCCCCATTCTACAAAAAATCCTTATCCACTCTCCAAGCTTTCGTTCAGTAGAATGGGTAACAATGTAACTGAAGAAAAAATTTCAGCTGATTGCTGGTGGTTCACATAAAGAATTACAGCTTTATACTCAGCTTATGCTGAAGCTTGTAACAAATGCCAAACTCATCAGCAGATCTAAATATGACTTCATAAAGGCCAACAGCAGAAAACTTGCCTCCTGTCCAAATGGAGGCCATGCCCTCTCGTCCCTTGTTAAGGCCATCAGATGCAACTTCTGCTTGCCTGCACTTCCACCTCTTTCTCTCTCTCTCTCTCTCTATATATATATATATATATATAGAGAGAGAGAGAGAGAGAGAGGGAGAGAATATATATCATCCTGATGGCAGCATTGTTATAGCACCCAAAGATAAAGCTAACACTTGGCTTTACCTCTTTTTCTCCAACTCCTTGCTATGTACGTTTGCCTTTCACCTTCTGTTTTTTTTTTTTTTTTTTTTTAAATCTGAAATTGCAGTTTATTTTTTAAAAAACAAACAAACAAACAAACTGCATTTTTTTTTCATTTTGAATATCTCTCATGCCACAAATCTTTGAAAATATAACTTACTTAAAACAGTTTGTTAATTTTTAATTGCACAAGCAAAAAAAAAACCTTAAAAAGGTATATCTCATAATGATAATCTTGTATATTCACACTATTCAATCACTATGAACAGCATACAGATGTTTTTGGTATATGTACTGTTGACATAATTTTGTTTTGCTTCATTTTGCCATTAAAATGGTTCATTTGAAATAAATGAACAAATTTTATTAGTGATTCTAAATACCAAGTTTCATTAAATGCATCAGAATAGAGAGAAATTTTATCATTATTTTGTCAAATAAAAATAATTCAAATTGTAGCAGAAAAGGGAGAAAAAAATATGTTATTTAAAATAATTTTTTTTTGCTTATAAAAATGTATTCTGAAGGTCAAAGGGCTAAATAAGGTATACATGAAATGGATGAATGAGGGGATTAAGCATGAAATCCTGAATTAGAAGACACTTTGGAGGCAGCACAAGATGAATAATGATAATAATCAGTTGCACAAAGAGTATAAATAGCAGGTCAGGGGTGTGACCTGCTAGCACGTCACAAGAAAGTGCAGCACGACACAAGCAGAAATGAGCAAATCAGACCAGGAGATAGCCTTGAATTTATTTGATATGTGGCAAGTAGAAAGAAGAATGATTATAGAAAAATGATGCTAATGGATGCAAGCGGGAGATTGGTAACTGCTCCAAAGGACATAGTGAAGGTATTCAGTGAGCAGTTCATCACAGTGTTAAATCAGATGTTCAGCTGTAGAGAATGAAATGAGAGAAGACTTAATGGTGAGCGAATGAGAGGTATGTGAGAAGTTAAGTAAGCTAGATGTCAATAAAGCAATGGGATTTCATGACATATCACCATGTGTCTTAAGGGAATGTTCAAGGAGTTAGCATCAGCCTTGGTCTATCTGTTTAACAAGAGTTTTGCAACAGCATAAGTCCCAAAGGAGTGGAAGGAAGGCAGAATTGTTCTTTTTCACAAAGGGAACACTTTTGGTTATAAGGCTAAGGCAACAGATTATAGGATGATATGTATTGTATATCTGGAGTTGTAGTTAAGGTATTGGAGAGGTTGGTGAGTGATAGGATACAAAAGTAGGTTGATAACAGTGGTATTCTTTGTGCTTGTCAGCATAGATTGGTTAAAGGTAGGTCATGTTTTAGTAACTTATCTACTAGAACAAGGTGATGAATATATTGGACAAGGGAGATGCATATTATTATTATGTGATACCTCCAAGAGTCCAAGGACTCATCATGGGAGGGCGCCCTACTCTACTTTGCTAAATACATCTCATCCTTCACTACTACTTAATTCTCCTACTATGACACTACCACCAATGTCATCTACTGCCCATTATCATCAACAACAGTATTTTTTGTCTGTAAATTGCATGTGTTCTGAATTTGTCTCTTTTCGGGATGAAAAACCGGAGTTTCTGGGGAAAAAAATCCCTTCTATCAATATACATTAGTATACTGTATGCACATCTAGATTGCCACATCACAATTAATTTGTATATTAATGATATTGGGATGGGTTTAACTGGTGATATACAACTGTTTGCAGATGATGCAAAAATGGGGAGAGTGATGAAGAATCAAGCAGATGTTGGGGATCCTACAGAGGACCTGAATAGATTGTATGAGTGGGCAACAGTATGGAACTGTAAATTCAGTGTTGCAAAGTGTAAGGTTCTGAAATTTGGTATGCAACAATGAGATGCAAGTATACTTGGCATGGAAATTTTGAAGGAAGTTGAGGAAATAAGAGATCTTGGAGTAATGGTGGACAAGGATCTGAATTTCAGTGGTCACATTGTACAAGTTGTGGAGACATGACATCAGACTATGGCAATGATGCAGCAGACTTTAACTTATAGAAATAAAGAGGTTCTGGTTCCATTCGGATTATTGTGCACAAATTTTGTCCCCTGGGTTTCACGGTGATGAGAATATATTGGAAAGAGTCTAGAGAAGACTGATGACGGTTGTAACTGGTCTTTGGGATGTGAAATTTTGAGGCCAGATTGAGGCAATGCAGTTTGCAAAGCCTTGTGAATAGGAGGAAGAGAGGGATATGATTGAGACATTTAAGTTGGCAAAGGATTGTTACTGGGTTAATGTGTAAGAAATGTTTTGTAAAATGGGGGAAGGGGATAGAACATGGGGACATGCCTGGAAATTGTATAAGGAGGGTATGAGCAGGGTCATAAGTAGCAGGTTCTTTACTTGGAGAGGGGTTAGTGAGTGGAACGCATTGCCTGACACTGTGGTAAACCCAAATACATTGAATAAGTTTAAAGCACAGTTTGATGGGTTTTGTGTGTATGAGCCTTTTGACTCCATGGAGGTCTGGTGTTAACAATAATAATAAAATGGAATTATAGTGATATAAAATAAAATAAAACTCCCAACTGGTCCTAAACATGAGACTAGTTGAAGAATGAAAATTAATGCTCATTAGCCTACATGACCAGTTAACTGTAGACTAAGCAAGCTCATATAATTATGTATATATAATTTAAATTTTTTCAACTTAGAATTGAAATATTGTCAATATGTCCTTCATTTATGTAAGAACTATATATGCAAGATGCCTGTAACATGTTGATGCTATTCTAAGAAGATTACTTTCATATAAAAAATATAAAATAATCCGGGTATGCCAGAAGTTAGTATTGCCTCTTGAAATGGCCATCTATTTTTGGCTTATATGCTATATGCATGTAATTTTGTTTTGCCTGACTTCATCACTATAAACAGTCTGATTGAAATCAAATTTTTAGATATATATATAGTGAAACCTGTGGGGGTATCCATAACTATAGAATAACATGTATGCCACAGTAAATAACATATACATATTCAGTCACGTAGAGGGATTCCAATTTAAGCATGCACACTACTGTTTTTTGAATTCAATTCCTGTTGTTGTTCATCAGTTGCTGATGATGTCTTATGATACATAAGATGAAATATTTACATAATAACAAAGTTATTTACTGTGGCCTATGTGTTATTCTATAGAAATGAAATTGATGAAATTGAAACAACTAACTTGACAAATTTTAATAGAGATCTTAAATACCGTTCATTAAATTCTTTTCAGCTAGCATTGGAATTTTTTTAAAATAATAAATTATTAACAATTTGAATAATTTTACCAATAAAAATGATCCAGCTGAAACGAAATTTGAACCACAAAGGCATATACTTGTATACATTCTAAATGCAGGTACACTACGTTTAGAATTTACTGATTTTATGGCAGAAACCACAAAGGATCCAATAAAAATGCTGAAAATTCAGAGGTAGTGGCATCTCCTTTAGCCCAGAAAAAATTACAAGAGTACACTTAATAATTCCTGTGATAACCTGATTAGTTCACTGGGCTGCCACAGATGACACATTATGTGTATGCATGATCGCTTAATTATTTACATCTGTAATTGATAGTGATCTCTTAATTTTGAGTAATTCTTAGCTTATTTTGCTTACATTTAACTTTAGCTAGGGTTTCTGAGCAAGGAACAGTTTATGGTGGTGGTAATGTCAAGAGTAGATACAAGTCTGTATCCATTTATGCTGTCATTAATGCTAATGCATTTCATTTAATCACTTAATTCACATTTAAGTTTTTAGCAGTGCATGGTGTTTTAAGATATGAGAGAGGTATAATTAGTCTGTCAAGGATGTACTGATGAATTATTATTACATACTCCCTGTTGGTCTGCAAAAATGGCTAATTTAGAATCAAGAGTGCCAGAAAATTGGTGTACTTGTACTAAATTATTACTAAATTTCATCCATTTAGAGCAGATTTATTATGATATATAATTCTGATGCATTTTATACTCCTGTAAATGGTCTCATTGGAAAAAAAAAAAAAAGAGAGATGACTCAACAAATTGTTGTAAGGATTCCAAAGACTGAATTTCAATAAAATCAGTCCAGCAAGATTAGCAGAATAAGTTGCAAATGGGTGGATAGACAAAATGGATCTAATAGATACTTATGTATTTTGCAAAATGCACCTAAAAATTTGTAATGCTGTAATGTTTCCCATCAAATTTTAATTTTGTATATGTATGATAAATAGGCTATTAATAATAGCGTACTAAGTGAGGCATTTAGATAACTGGCATTTTAGGTAATAGGGATTTAGATGATGATGCTGTATTATGTAATGAACTTTGTGATTCTTTGCAATATGGTTTTTAAAATATAATGTATTCACTTAAATGTTTTATAAATTGTTTCAAGTTGGGTCACTGAACTAGTATATGTATATAAATGGTATCAGCCAGTTTTAAAATAATGATTCATTTCATTAGCTACATATAAATGAAAACCATGAAATCATATTGTTCCATCATACATTTATTATTTAGCTTTAGATGGTGTTGCACTATGCATTGCATGTATAATAAAATAATGATTTTAATGGCCGTAGTTGCACTGCCTGAAATGAAAACCATGAAATCATATTGTTCCATCATACATTTATTATTTAGCTTTAGATGGTGTTGCACTATGCATTGCATATATAATAAAATAACGATTTTAATGGCCGTAGTTGCACTGCCTTAATGAGATGGACATGATAAATTGACAATGTTTCTGCAAGAGATTTGGGATAAAAAGAGAATTGACTTCCTTGGGGAAAAAAAAAAGCTCATACTGTTGATATAAGTGAGTTCTGTGATTGGTTCTGTAATTTTGTTCCAGATAAGTCTTTGAACTGAAATCTGCCAGGAAAACTTGTCATTGTTGGTTGAACTTTACAGAACTACTTGGGCAACCCTGTACCTGAAATAAAGGCCAGGCTGGTCGTGGATGTTGCGTAAGGCAAGAGGTAAGGCACTACAAAAGTCGGTCTTCGTTTAATAACATTTTGGAAAGAACACTGTGTTTACATTCATTTCTTTTTGTCTTCTGTATCACTATTCCTATTGTTTTTTAATCTTTTTTTTTTTTCCCTATCCTAACATAAATACAAAACATGGCCATATCTTTCTGTTTAGCTCAGTGTTTTAAGCATTTATTCATTTCAAAGTTATCAGTGACTGCTATGCAGCAGAATGCAGAGTCAGCAGTTTTTGGTTTCATATCTTAAGTTTGAGAGCAATAACACTGTCAGTCCAGAGATCAACTGATCCCATTCAATTTATTGACTTCATTTGTAGTCATATGTACCATTATCATCATCAAATTCCTGCCATGTACCCTCAAGGGGTGTACAGGATATGATAGTACTACATGAAAAATTTACATCATTACTAACTTCCTATCTACAATTTTCCTCCAAATCAGTCTGTAACTTGTCAAGACTCCAACATTATCAGATCTTATATTTCTATTGTCTAAGGCACTTTGTACCATATCAATCCACCTATATCTTGGTCTTCCTCTGGGTCGTTTTCCTGCCAACCTGGCAGAGAACACTTGTTTTGCTAATCTTTCCTTGCCCATTCTCTTTAAGTGACCATACCACCTGAGATTAGCTCTGCTAATTCATTCCTGGATGCTGACAATGTCAAGTTCTTTCTTAATATCTTTGTTTTTAATACGATATTGCCATTGATGCCATCTGTTCATGCCTCTGATCTTTCTCAGGACTCTCACATCTGCAGTCTCTAGTCTTTGGTCAAGTGTTTTACTTCTTACCAAGCTCTCAGATCCATAAATTAAAACTGGTTTGAAACACTGTCTTGTATACAGCTAATTTATTGTTCCGACTAATTTCTCTCTTATTCCATACGAATTTATTCAGTTGACTTCCTACCATACCAGCTTTGTTGATTCTGTTGTCTAATTCCATATGTAATTTACCATCTTCACTAAAAATCGTCCTAAGTAGCTGAAGTGTTTTATTTGTTCCACAGGTTCTCCGTTCACAATGCAGTTGACATTTTCAACGATTCTGCCTATTTTCATTGTCTTTGTCTTTTTATTGTTGACCTTCATACCATATCTATTACAACAGTTATTCAATTTAGTCAGGGAATCTTGCAGACTTTGTAGCGAATTATTTAGAAGTAAAACATCGTCTGCATAAAGAAAAGAGCTGACATTAACATCTCCAATTTTGATATTATTATTATTATTATTACATCACACCTCCAGGGAGTCCAAAGACTCATCGAGGGTCTTTGGACCAACACTACAACTCTTCGTGTTACTACTCCATCAACCTTCATCATCCAACACCATCTACCGCTGACTACCACTACTAGTACTTTCACAGACAATCATAAACATCTATGCCCATGGTGGGATTCGAACCCGCAGCCTTTTGGCTGGAGAGCAGATACTCTAACCACTCGGCCAACGATGATTGGAGTAGAGCTAATACCACTTTCCTTCATAACGTGATCCATATGGATAATGAATAACAGAGGAGATAATGTACTTCCTTCAATTCTAACTGCTGACTTACAACTCGAATAAAGGTTAGGTACTGCTTGACATAATGCCCCATTCACACCATATAACTGTAGCATATTGAGTATCTTCTTTCTTGGCACCTTGTCATATGCCTTTTCCAGATCGACAAAACGTAAATACAGGTCTTTGCTATATTCCCATGATTTCTCAACTATTTGTCATATAGAAGATCTGATCCTGACAGCCTGTGTTTGGCCTGAATCCAGCTTGTTCTTCACTTTTCTTCCACAGTTCTTCTCAACCTTTTCTCAAGTATATTTGCATAAATTTTACCAGGAACACTCAGGAGGGAAATACCTCTATAATTCTCACATGCAGTTTTATTTCCATTTTTATATATGGGTACTATGAGAGCTCTACTCCAATCATCGAGAATTTGTCCCTCTCTCCAGTCCTTCTGAACTCTGCAGTGCAGCCACTGTAAGACTTTTATACCACCATACTTCAGCATTTCTGGTCGAATATCATCTACTGCTGCTGCCTTTCCACATTTCAAGCCTTTGATGGCTTTTTCTACTTCAAGAATGGATATGTATTTCTGACTGTATGCCTGTTGAGTGTTTTTTTACCACTGTGCTATCACTGCTAGTTTCATTTAGCAAATTTTCGAAGTAATTACTCAATACTTCAAGGATATCTTTTTTTCCCGTTTTCATGTCACCTTTATCATCTCTAACTCCTTTTACAGCACTCTTTCCTCCATTTCTAAGCTTCTTCAACAACTTCCAGAATATTTTGCCACCTTCTTGATATTTGTTTTCTATGTTCTTGCCAAAGTCCTCCCATGACCTTTTTTAAGCTAGTTATACAAAGTGTTTAACTTTCTTACATTTGTCTCTGTATTCTCTAAGAGCACAAGCTGATTTATTTACCAGCAACTTTTGATATGCTTTCTTCATTTCCTTCACCACCTATTTAACTTCCTGTGTCCACCATGGAGTTCTGATTTTTCTATCCTTGCAGACAACCTCACCACATGCCTCTCTGGCTGAATCAATAAGGGTTTTCTTCAAGGCTTGCCACTGAATCTCCAAGGTTTGGTTCCTGTTCTCAAACTCTTTCATTTTTTCTTCAATAATCTTTGTGTATTTTAATCTACAGTTCACATCTGAGAGCTGCTCAACTTTTATTTACTTTAAAACTTTCTTACATGTCACTCTTTTCAATATGAAATTTAATTTTATCCTGCTCAAGACTAAATAGTGATCGCTTCCAATTTCAAATCCTCTGTACACTCTGGTGTCCTTCACCAGGGAGAAAACATCACTATCAACAATAACATAGTCAATGAGACTTTTCTTATTCCTTGCCTCTTCTCTCCATGTGAATTTGTGCACATTTTTATGTTGGAACATGGTGTTAGTAATAACCAGTCCATGTCCTGAACAGAAATCTAACAGGTATTTGACATTATTATTAGCTTTGCTCTTTTCTCCAAATTTTCCCAAAATATTTTTGTATGTCTGACAATCATTTCCTACTCTGCTATTTAGATCCCCAACAAGGACCAACTTTTCCTTTTTCATTGTGTCAGTTGCTTTCCCTAAAGACTCAAAAAATTCCTCCTTCTACCTTAGTAGAACCTTCTGTGGGATCATAGGCACAAATAAGTCTCATTGTCCAGTTTCCCCATTCTGATATTTGCCCACGTCACTCTACTTGAGACTGCCATTCAAGAAGATTAGCCTCGTATTTAGTGTTGAATACTATAGCTACTCCTTCTTTTCCTTGATTGTCATTGCCTGAATATAACATTTTGTATTTATTGCTCAAAAAGATCTCAGTTTTTGTCTTTTTTGTTTCAGCCACTCCTATTATGTCGATCTAGTACTATATCTTTGCCATTCAGGCTTCTTATGTTGATAGTACTGATCTTTATCTCTGGTGATGTTGAGTTGGAGTGTGTTTTCAGATTTGTTCCAATAGCTGACTGTTTGTCTCGGTTCCCTGGTGAAAACAACAGGGGGACTTGTTTAACCGGGCGATACCCCAACCAGCATGAAATTTTGTCATGTTGTACCATCATTTATTTTGATTTAAGCCAATATGAATACAATTTGTTCGGCTAAATACCCAATTCCCAGCCCATCCTCGTTCATTCAGTATCCAGATAGATACCCAATAGGGCGCACCATGAGAAGGTGAGGATTGGACATTAGGTCTGAAGCCCTGGTCAGTTCTCCGCATTCCTTTAAAGACTATGTGGAGGTCTCCTCTCAGTTATACAGCTTTGACCCTTAAGCACCCCTCTTATAAAAACCTTTTAGTAATTTAAATGTTTCTATCATATCCCTTCTTCTCTGCCTCTCAACCAACCTCTGCAAACCACAAACTCTTAATCTATCAATGTAGGGAGCATTTTTTACGTCACTCACCAACTAGTCACTTTCCTCTGAAACCTCTCCACAACCTCCTCCTCATCAAGGAATCCAGGTGACCTGACCTGAGCACAGTAATCCAAATGTGGAAGTATCAACTCTTTATAAAGGGGAATAATAACCTCTTTATCTCTGGATGTTAGTATGTTCCTCAATAACCATGTAATCCTATGTGTAATCTTGGACACCTTAACAATGTGTCCCCTGAACTTCATCTGAATTATGTTGTTTTCTCCTGATTTAATTAATTCTATGTGAATTAGATCTTCACCGGGACATTTTTCATTTGTTTTAATGCTTGTTTTATTTCATCTGAAGTGAATGGGGGGATGAATTCCATATGTGATGGGGAAGAGTTATTTATATTTGATTTATCTATTGAAAGATCACTATGGAGTTCTCTATAGAATTCTTCTAGTTTGCTTAGGATTTGTTCTTGGTTCCTTATTGTACTTCCATTCTTATCTTTCATTGCAGTTATTTGACTTTTACCAACTGATAAATATTTTCTTAGTATTTTCATATTTTTATTGTTTTTAATTGTTTCTTTTATTTTTGTACTGTTGTAAGATCTTATTTCATTTCTCATCTTTTTCCTTATTGTTTTGCATAGTTCTGCATATTCCATTTTAGAAGTTTTTGTCTTGTTTCATATTTCATTTCTTTTTCAGTAGTTGTAAGGTTTCCTCTGAAAGTTTATGGTCTTTCTGTTGTTTGTTGCTTTTGAATTCGTTAGCTGCTGAGATTATTACTTCTGTTAGGTTTTTGCTTATTTTTTTTTGTCTTCTTCAAATATATTTATTAAGTCTAGTTTTTGATTGAGTTTTTCTTCTTATCTTTCTTGTTTTAATAGCTTTTAAGTCAAAACATCTTGTTTTTTGTTGTTTAGCCATTTTATTCTTTCCAATTTGGGGTTTATTTTAATTTTGGCTCTCACCAGTCAGTGGTCACTTCCTGTTTTTACTTGACTTAGTACTGAGGTATCCTGACCTATTTCTTTATTGTTACACGGTATATAATCTATTTCATTTTTTATTTCTCCATTTCGACTTCTCCATGTCCATTATCTTTTGGGGGTTTTCTTAAAAAATGTATTCATAATGTAAAGCTTGTTACTGATAGAGAATTCTGTAAGAGCCATTCCTGAGTTGCTGCTTATACCATATATGTATGGTCCTATTGTGTCTATTTGGTGAGGGATGACCTACTTTGATATTAAAATTGCCCATTACCACAACCAGTAAAGTTCTGATTGCTGTTTCTTTTTCTAGAGTATGAGTCATAAAATGCTTCGATCTCTTCGTCAGTGTGGGATGAAGTGGGAGCATATGTTTGAATGATCCTGATTTTAAGTTTGGAGTTTATTTTAAGTGTGATTTCTATTATTCTTTCTTCTGTATTATTAAATTCTTCTATAAGGTGTGTAATTGTTTTCTTAATTAGAAATCCTACTCTGTATTGTCCTTTAGTTTTCCCATAATAGTATAAGTAGTCTCCATTTTTTAGTTTTATTAAATGTTCATTCTGCCTGCAAATTTCACTTAAGCCTATGATGTGCCATTTAATATGTTTTAGTTCTTGCTGTAAGATGGTAAGGTCCTCCTCTTCTTTAAGTGTTTGACAATTAAATATTCCTATATAGAGGAAAAGAGAATTGCATTGATTACTATTATATTTATGAATTCTTTGGGCTATTCCAGTATTTTTTATTATTTGGGAAAGCTTCCCCACTGCATCATGCTCTGGCCTCCATAAATGGTTTTGATCAGAGTAGTCATACAGTTGGGGAAATTTAGTCACATCCAGTGTTTTCCATTTTGGCCATGGGCTTTATGGCCTTTCTTTTTTCTTCTTGGCATTGTAGTGAAGGAGTGGTGGCCTAATCTCCCATGCTGGCCCATATAATGTTTTTGGAGATGCATTTTATAGCATTCTTCCAGCTGACCAAAACAGCTATTGGAATTAAAGGTGGTAGGAAAAATCTGAAAGTTCCCTTATGTTCGTTTCACAAGACTGAATCTTTCCTAAAATCCTGTATCTACTATCCCATATTGGAGTTTGGGGGGAGGGGTATGGTCAAGCAAAAGTCAGCAGTCACACCCACCTTATTGCTTGTTAAAAAAAATCAAGATTGTATAAAATACTAGGAGTCAGATGGAGACACATAATAGGTAAAGATGTCAAGGGTTCCACACTCCTCAGAGGAAAGACCAATACCTGTGTGGTACTTTGCTATGTATCCACCACTGTTAGCTGGTGGATTCATTTCATTCTATGGGTGTAATACCACCACTTTGCTTATTGGAAGCAAGAGTGATCAAAAAAACATTTCGACTTCACAGAAAACTTCCAGTTACTCTTTTGTGATCACCTCCATCATTCAGTATGATGATAATGTTGGACATCATGGAGAGATCCAACACTTCTTCTTTTCATGAGTACAACATTTGTAATGCAGTTGTTCCACACACACTGGCACTAGCATATTGACCCAAACCTAATGGTACATACATACATTATGTATAGATTGGATTTGTGTAAATAGAAAGATGAAAACAGAAAAAATGAATATATATACTAAAACTAGATACTAAAAATCACAAATTTAAGTTCAGATTGTCTCTAATCCATTGGACTGCGTCCAGAGTAGCCTGGAACAGGTCCGTCAATGTGTCCTTAAAACTCCACAGTGGGCAGTCCTGGATAATATGATTGAGTCTGTTGATCAGCACCACAGTCACATGTTGAGGATTGACGTAAGTCCCACTTGTACATCATGGTAGCACGTGGAGTAAGTTGTTATGTCCCATACATTTTATCCACTCTCTGTTAGTGGCAGCTTTCCTCCTTATGTCTGGTGGTATGATGTTAGAGAGAGTATTGGTAGTCATTCAACAGGTGTAGACTTTATGCAACCCATGATAATTCTCATGGTATCGTTAAGTTGCACATTGACCTTGCTGACACGGTAACTTGAATACCACACTGGAGCACAATATTCAGCACAAGAATACACTAGGGCATGAGCAGCAGATTTTAGAGTGTTGGCTCCTGCCCCCCAGCCCAAACACACAAGCTTCCTGATGATATTATTCCTAGTTTTTAGCTTTTGGCAGACTTTTTCCATGTGTTTCCTGAAGGTTAAAGGGCTATCTAAGATGACGCCGAGATATTTTGGGTTGGGGTTGTGCTTCAAAGTTTCTCCTTTGAATGAGACCTTCAGCCGTTTATCAGCTTGATGATTGTTTAAGTGAAATATGCAAACTTCAGTTTTAGAGGGATTTGGGCAGAGATGCCATTTGGTGTAATAGTTGTACAGAACTTCAAGGTCAGAACTGAGTTCAGTCTCAGCCTCTTTTAGGTGTTTAGTCTGAGTTGCCAACACCACCAGATCATCTGCATATGTGAACTTTCGGGATGAGATTTTTGGCATTCACTAATGTATAAATTAAAGAGGAGCAGAGCTAGCACAGAACCCTGTGATAGTCCATTTTTTAGTATTTTAAAGGGACTATTTTTACCATTCAGTTGTACCTTGAATTTGTGCTTTGATGTCATGCGCTTTAGGGTGTTCATCATCTTTGGGTCTTGTACTGATCTGATATGATCCTGTGGCTTTCTCTCTTTGAGAGGGTTGCAGCTGATTACTAGAGAGATAATGACACAAGGTGGTTTCCCGTTGCCTTCCTCGCCATATTTCTATGACTGTCGCCTGTGTGTTCACGGGTCCGGGTTGCTTGCTTGTGGGATGAAAAATCCCAGATAAACTGGTGGAAAAACCCTGCTGTCCACACCTAAGACCGGCTAACTTGGCTATGGCTGAGGAAGATCCTTAAGCTCCTCATGTCTCTGATGGGAATCAAACCTAGGACGCTCCTTCCCCAGGCATATGGTTGCGAAGCGCAAAGCCACTAGGCTAGATGCTCGGACGGGTTTTGTACTAAAGTTGCAAATTTCAGTATGAGTCCATTCACCCAAACTGTGTCATATGTAGCAGACAGATCTATGAATGCTACTGAGGTTTTAAGGGCCTTTATGAAAACTAGCTTCTATATGTGTAGTAAGAGCAAGTACTTGATCGCAGCAGCTGCGAGAGTCTCTGATTCTGGCTTGTTCATTTGGTACTGTGGCAATAATCAATGGGTAAATTCGATTATAGAGTAATCATTCAGAAAGTTTATAGGGAGTACTTAGTAAAGATATTGGTTGATAGTTTGCTCATCAGCAGGCTCTTTTCCATGTTTTAGGATGGCTATAACTTTGCTCCTCAGGAATTCCTTTGGGATGTTCCCGCTTTCTAGAATTTTACAGAAAACCTGCAAAAGCCACTTACGAGCATTACTTCCAAAATGTTTAATGAACTTGGGATGGGATATATGCCGTCCAGGCCTGCTGCTTTGTTATCTTTCAGTGATTTAATTGTTTGAATCAGTTTGTTTTCGGTGAATGGCATTCGGAGGTGGTTATTTTGTTTGACACTTCTATAAACATGGATATATTTGGTTCTGATTTCTTTAGAATAGGATGCACTAATCATTACATTGTTAGATGTTTGCTGGATTCTAGTTGCTGTGTCTTTAGGAGTGATCTCTGTGACTTCTTTCTGCTTAGAAAGATTCATTTCCGAGTTTTCTTAGTAAGGCCCAATCCTTGCGGCTAAAGTGGGTGAAGTCTAAGTTTTCAGTTGTGGTTTTCCAACATTGCCTTCATTGTTCATTAAGCATTTCTAAAATTCTTTTTCTAATTTCAGGATCTGGATCTTTTTTGTATTTTTTGAATAGTTAATTAATTTCAGGAGACCAGCATGGCGTGTAGTGTTTCTGGAAACTTCTTGGTATACATAGTTTTGCAGCACCTATCAGTACTCCTACAAAAAGTTTGTAATTTTCAACTTCTGGTTGGACCCAACAGATGTTAGATTCAATTTGTTTAGAATACTGTTCCCAGTTAGCTTTGAGAAAATTCCAAATTGGTCTTTCCACAGATTGTATAATCGGGATTTGTGTTCCTGTAGTGATTATAACAGGTCTATGTTGAGATCCTGGTTTCTATCAGTGGGTAAAGGATTGTCCTCGGTGTTGCAAGTGACAAAGCAAAGGTCAGGGGTTGAGTCTCTCTTCCATCTACCTAATTTAAAAGTTCCAAAGTCTTTTGCATCAAAAACCAGTGATAGCCCAAGACTTTCAGCCCATTCCATCAGTCTAGTACCATTGATATCATTTCTACAATAGCCCCAGGAGTAATGTTGACTGTTAAAATCTTCTGTTTAGACTGCTGGATGTTGGTGAGCAGGAAGAGCTGGGATAGACCAAGTTTGTTTTGGTGGTTTGTAAACTGACACTATTGTTGTGCCATCTGCCTTTGCTGTGATGATCTTGATGTTATTATGAAAAGAAAAGGATAGTATTTTGCATTTTTCCATGTTTTCTCACACATATATAGCAGAACCATATATTGGTGACAGGATATAGCCTAGTAACCTGTAGCCAGTGATATTGACTCTTGTGGTAATCTCATCTTCTTTGCTGATATGTAGTTTCTGGACAGAGCCTACATCAATGTTATTTGTCCTGCAGAATTTCCCAAGCAGTTCACTTTTGGCTCAGGATGCACCCTCTATATTAATTTGCAGTATCTGTAAGGCGAATTCAGTTTCCCTTATTTTTTGGTCAGTCTTGAAACCTTTTAGAAAAAGTCTGCTTCTTTTCTTCCTGTTACAGTTTCCTTTCAATTTACATTATAATAAATTTAGTTTAATCCGTTATCCAAGAGTGAGCAAACAAAGTTTGCCCTGAAAATATCTTCGGGACTGAGGTAAGGTAGTACAACACTGGGCAACTCATAGCAAAGGTGGACCAAGCTACCATCACTCCTATCTCAGTATCTCCCATAATGCAAAACACATCTCCTTGCGGATATGTATAATGTTATGCATTAAGGGAAGGGCCACTACCCAGACCGGTTTCAACCTTTATTGAGGTCTCGTCAGTGGGAGCCAGGCCCAGAAGTGGAGATATCAAGGCAGACTCAATAGAGAGGTAATATTTACCTATAGGAGTTGCCAAAAGGTGTACCACCTTATTATTAAATTTATTAAATTATTTCAATTTACATGTATTAGCCAGGAGGTCAAAAAAATGACAGGTTCGGCTCCCAACCTAATGGTGACACTTCAGAACCCCTAAAAATAAGATAATGGAGTAATCCTGCTATCACTTCTCTGCCAATGGTATGAAGGGGAGGGACACTGATTTGCAGGTAGCCTGGCAAAATTCTCAATGTGGATAGCTAACTGAACAGTCTGTGTATTTTAACTACATATTTCATGTTCCTTCCAATTTCAGTTTACCATAGCCCACCCCCCCTCATCTGCGGGGGATACATTCCAAGACACCCTGCAGATAACTGAAACCGTGGATAGTACCAAACCATATATATATATATATATATATACACACACACACCGTTTTTTTCCTATATGTACATACCTATGATAAAGTTCAGTAAGAGATTAACAACAATAATTAATAATAAAATAGAACAGTTATAACAACATAATGTAATAAAAGTTATTTGAATGTTAATGGAATATTAGTAACCTCAGCATGCATTTTTTTTTATTATTATTTATTTATTATTTTATGAAGACAAGAACTTTTTATCTTTTCACTTAAAAGGAAGCACTTTCATTGGCATATATGAATTGCCTCACTACTCTTGCACTTTGGGGACATTATTAAGTAAAATAAGAGTTACTCGAACATAAGCACTGTGATACTGCAACAGTCGATCTGATAACCGAGAACTATTCAGAAAGGCTCTCAATTCCTAATTTCTGAAAGGCTGCAAGATGTGTGTGTGAGTAGCTTTCTCCTCCTTTGCAACGAGTTGTCCTGGATGTTGGACTACCTCTGGGATCAGCTGAATTGTCTATTACTAAAAGAAAGAGCGAGCCATACAGCTTCATTTTGACGATGTAAAAGATGTGGAGACAGATGTGAGTTTTTTCCTGTTTTCAGTCTTCTCAAAATCAGTTTTGGATGTGTTGAAAATCTGATACCAATTCAACCCAGTAAATTATCATCATCCTATTTCATGTGTGCATAATGCCAGATAACACAAGGACCAGATTGATTCATTGATGCTCCATTGGGGACATTATTACATAGGCAAAGTGAATATTAGATCCAACATTATTTCAAAGTGGAATGTTTGTAGAAACCACGAAATTTTGACCTGAGAGCTTATGACAATACAATCATCAGCATCCCCAAGTCAGCACCTCTAACCCCCTGTGTTGTTCAAGGGTCAACGGTGATTTGCTTTAATTAATTTATTTTACAAAGGCCTTATAAGTAAGCTCCCATCTTATAGTATGCCTTTGACTTTTGGAATTCATTTGCCAGCTTTTTCTCTGGTTGTACATCACTGCGTGATGGTGAATCAGATGTTTATCCTCATTCTTTGTAGTCATTCTGGGGTACCAAATGGCTATATTGTTTTTAACTTTTACATTTTAGCTTTTGTATATCAATGTCTTCCATTAACTACTACAAAATCCAGTCTAGTTTCACTGTTTACAGTAAATTCATTCCTGTCTCATTTGAGAAGCTTTACACGAATAAATGAGCATCTTTTTGGAATCGTTTTTTTTATGTGTGACCCACCTATGATAGGTCATAAACCAAGAATAATCCAAGTGGCTCCTAGAGACTGAGCATGTGGAACATCAAGCCATTTCAGGCCTCCAGTAAATGAGGTAGTATCACATTAAGCAATGATATTTGTCTCCTTCCTAGGTAGATGAATATCATTTTGGTGGTAGATGAATAACATAAGACATTCACAAATATACATGCCCAAGTGGGATTCATGCCCACAACCTGTTGGTTATGAATGGGTATGCCAATCAGACCAAAATCTACATCTGCAACCTTAAGTACTGATCTATAAACCATTCTTCAGGAAGTTTCTGGTAACCTTGTTGACTTTACTTATTTCAAAATTTAATATTCTCTCTCTCTCTCTCTCTCTCTCTCTCTCTCTCTCTCTCTCTCTCTCTCAAAAAAAAAAAAAAACTACTACTTTTGACAATGTCCAAATTTTTAGATAACACAAAATGTCTCTTCTAGGAATAAATAACTTCGTTCTTGCTTGGATAATGTTAACCTCAAATTTCAATTTCCTTTTATTGTCTCATCAACATCCAGGAAGTTAGGTTTTTTATTTTATTTTATTTTATTTTTTATTTTATTTATTTTTATTATAAAAGTGCTATTGTTGTACCTTTTTTTGAACAGCTGTTTACTATAAATCACTAATCTGTCTAACCGTTAAATTCTGGTCTCACATTTGGGGTACACCTAAGAGCCTCCTAAAAATTCACTTCTCAGTAAGAATAAGACAATTGGATTGATTGCTGACTCCGATTTATCTTTGTTCTCATTTATATTGGTGTTCTGTTTGTGCTGCATACATTTTTTTTACAGATGCTTTGCTTCCATGATTACTGCTCATGTCATGAGTAATTCCTCAAATGTCCTCTAAATCTGTTAAACATGTGATTAGCTATTCACCACTCTCCCAGTTTCAGTCTCTCTACTTTTATCCTTTGTTACAGCCCCTCTCTTCTTATTTATTTCCTAAAGAGTAGTACACTTTGCATCTTTTCTGATTCATATGTTAAGAAGTTTTCACAATACCATCCCCATTTACTTTAATCTCGTGACTTTTGATATCATTATCATATCTCTTATTCAAACCATTCAGCAAATTGTAAATCTAACACACACTGGCCTGGTTGGCTGAGTGGTTAGCGTATCCGCTCTCCAGCCATGAGGCTGTGGGTTCGAATCCCACAAAGGATGAATGTTTGTGATTGACTTCCACCTTCATAGATTCATTCACCAAAGTATAGATACACTCTTCCAATATGGACTGGGTCACCATGGGAGTAGTAGACCTAAACCTCCCTCAATGGGAGAGACCTTTGCCCTGCAGTGGGTAGAAAAATAGGCTGTTCATCATCATATACAAATTGTTAAAGCATTAAATGCAAGATATATTTTTGATAGTTTTTTTTTGGTGGGGAGAGAGAGAGAGAGGGAGGGATGACTATGGAAAATCCACTTAAAAAGGAATGCACATATGGAGTTAAGCTGTTTGAATACAAAATTTGGTTCTTCTTCTTAATTCTTGCCTTAGGTCTCAGACTTAGTGTGATAATGTTTATTTGTAATCCATCTTTCCATAGTTTTTGTGGTCTTCTTGTATTTGGTTTCGATTTTTTTATTTGTGGGATTATTCTTTCCTTTTGTATTCTGGACTACTTTTGCCATTCCTTTTTTCTGTTTGCTGTCCATTCATTTACTCGTTGCAAGGCATATGTTTTGTATGTTTCTTTATTTCTGATTTTATCTGATTGTGTTTTTCCTGCAATTTTCTTGAATTTTAATTTCCATAATAGTGTAGTGTTAAGCTGTTTGACCTTAACTTTCAACATTTGTTTCAGGTGCATAAATTAAAATTGGTCTCATTATACTGTTATATACACACTTGTCTTAGTTGCAACATTTAGATTTTTATTTTTCCTTGTCGTTCTGTTTAAACATCCTGAAATCTTGTTTGCCTTAGGTGCTTGCTCTTTTACTTCATTTCTCTGTTATTCCTTCTGAGTTAATATGAAATCGTAAGTATTTAAATTTCATCACTTGTTCAGGTTATTTTTCTGTTTATTTTATTATCTCATCTTCTCATCTTTTTTTACCCTCTTTTACCTTGCGGTGTCGAGGGCTGATTAATCATCGGACCTCAAACTGTTCACAGGATAAGGTGGTCAGCCCTACGTCCCAGTGTATCCTATGTCCTGTAGTGTTGAGTTCTCAAGGCCGGTTTGCCTGCTTTGAGGGATTAAAAGTCCCAGGATAAAGTGGGGGGAAAACCTTACTGTCCACACCTAAGACTTGCTAACTTGGCTATGGTGAGGAAGATCCTTCTGCTCCTCACGTCACCGATGGGAAATGAACCTAGGGCACTCCTTCCCCAGGCATATGGTTCCGAAATGCATAATCACTAGGCTAACTGCTGGACTTATTTTATTATTATTGTTATTATTCAGGCCTCCATGAAATCAAAAGCCTCATCGCGGGAGGTCCTTCCTAGGAAACACAGTCTATCAAGACTCATCATGGGAAGTCCCTCCTAGGAAACACAGTCTATCATACCACTCCGTAAACTCATTGACCATTCTCGCTCTCACCACTCTATCAGGCAATGCATTCCATGGTTCAACCACCCTCCATGCAAAGAAACCACTCCTCACCCTCTTGCTCACAGTTTCCTTTCGTGACTTCCAGGGATGGCCCCTTGTCATCACTCCTTCCCACTGTTCAACCAAGCAAAAGAACTCCCCAGTGTCAAACCTGTAACCACCTCTCAACAGTTTAAAAGTCTCAATCATATCACCTCTCCTCCTTCTATCCACCAAACTCTGCAGTCCACATTCCCTCAGCCAATCCTCATAACTAACATTGTACAGTCTTGAAACCACCTTTGTCCCCTTTCCACAGTTAATTTATCTCCTTCATTTTAGCTTATATCTGATTGGTTGCCTGCTAATCACAAGTGTTTTGGTTTTTTCTGTTGATATTTCTATGTTATATTTTTGGCATATCTGTTGGAAATGAAATCCTTCTCTCTGTAAATTACCTTCTGTTTTTACTATCATTACTGTCATTAGCATAACAGGTGACCAGGTGATTTAGTAATAGTTGCAGACTTAGATTTGCTATCTTATTATTAATTTTTATTCCATTTAGCTTCTTATATTTTAGTTCTGCTTTTACTTCATCCATTAAAATATTAAACAATAGTGGATTCAATGAATCATCATGTCTAGTACCTTCCTTCATTCCAATTTCTTCTGTTTCATTATTGAAGTACCTTATTACACATTCATCATTATTATTATCACACCTACACAGAGTCAAGAGACTCATCATGAGAGGTCCCACTCTCACATGCACAGATTATCATACCTTGACTTAAATGCATTCCAATCACTTGCCACTCTCCATATAAAAAAATCTACTCCTCATCCCCTTGCTCACACCCAGCTTTCAAGTATGGCCTTTTGTTCCCCCCCCCTACCCCCTGTCTCCAGCCATTCTGTGAAAAATTTCATCCACATTATTAATTTGATAATTGCCCTTTACCAACTTATGTCTCCATCTCTCACCCCTGCCTCATATCCACTAGGCTCTGTAATTTGCATTCTCTCAATCTGTTCTTATACTCCACATTCCAGAAACCTGAAACTGACCTAGTCAGTTTGTCTTCTCTGAACCCTTTCCAACAACTCATTATCCTTTTGAAAGCCAGGCGATAAATCTGTGCACAGTAATCCGTATGTGGTGTGATCATGTTTACTTCTACGTGTCGGCATTCTCTGCATCATTGCATTAATCTGTTGTGCTGTCCTCATAATTTTAGCAAAATATCCCTGAAATTTCAGGTCCCTATCTATTTATTATCTGTATAAGTATCTTTGATAAACTTTATTGTTTGTGTTTTTATTTTTATTTTTTATATTTAAAATGCTTTGTAATTTCATGCTATCATTTCAGATCTATAAAACACATAAAAACTGGAGCATTACATTCTATTGATTTTTCTGTTGGTTGCAGTTAGTCACTACAAATATTGCATTTGTTCAGAATGTTCCACATCTGTAAACTTGTTCATTATTTAATATTAGAGATTCATTTAAAATTTCTTGGGTAAGTTTTGCACAGATTTCGGTGGATATAATAGATTGATCCCTCTGTAATTATTTGGATCTGTTTTATCTCAATTTTTTAAAAAAAATTGGCACTGTGATATTTTCCCTCTATTCTTCTGGTATTTGTTTTTTAAAAAACACTTTTTTTTCAATACTTTATGGCAGAGGTCGGCAACCTTTTTAATATGAAGAGCACAATATGAAATTTGAAAATTATGGAGGGCTCATGACACAGGCAATTTTTCTCTCATTTCAGGCTTAGAGATGCTATGATTAGTTGTTTTTAAGAAAAAATGAGATTTCAAATTTTAACATTATTTTATTTAACTCGCTTTTACAACACATAAGGGTTAAAAATATCTTTGTAAACAAAGTATTTTATATTTGCACTGATGGCAGGAGTGATTCAACCAACACACATACTAAAAAACAAAGTGTTCTAACAACGTTTAGAAGTGGTGTGAAGGATAGTGATGACACTAGATGACTTCAACAACTCAGACTACTTATGATCAGTGGTCTCTCGTCTTAATAGGCACAAATAAAGCAGTTTACATTAATTTCTCTGAGGGCACATTAAAAATTCACTGCGGGCACCATGATACTTGAGGTTGCTGCGTTGCTGACTCCTGGTTGAATTGCTATTTCTCTTCTTCCATATTTTAATAACTAATTGTGATATTTTAATAACTAATGCAGAGAGTCAGGAAAACTAGATTATCAAGGGAGGAATGGGAAAGCTGTGTGTGTGAAAGTTCAGCTATGGTATGCAAACGTGATAAAGATATGAATTTCTTCAAAGATGGTTATGTATGTGGTGAAGGGGTGGAAAAATATGCTTTGGGTTTGGACCTTTTAAGTATGTCTAGGGAGGAAAAAGAGAAAATTCTAGAATGAGACGAAATAGATTGCATATCTAATTATAAGAATAGGCCAGGTGGTAATTTATTATGTCTATACACAAATGCCAGGAGCATTAGAAATAAAGGGGTTGAGTTTGTTGCTTTATTGAATACAATGGGGCCTAAGATTCTGTAGTTAGTTTTCGGTATTGAGATCATATATTAATGTAAAGAGTTTATTAAAAATAAACAATTCAAAAATTGTTTGTCCATTGCCAGAGTACTTGATGGTTGTAATAGTTGCGTGGAATGCCAAGCCTGATTTATGCTGTTTTCTTTTTTCAATATCTTTTATGTGTTCAGACTTGTGGATTTCTCTCCCACGAGACGAAATAGATTGCATATCTAATTATAAGAATAGGCCAGGTGCTAATTTATTATGCTTATACACAAATGCCAGGAGCATTAGAAATAAAGCCTGGTTTTTTCACGGGGTGATGTGGTGGTTTTAGTGGATGTAGGAATCTTGATATTTTTTGTAAAGGCAGAAAAGCCACTTTTCAAAACCATTTTGTGTGAGGTTCTGTGCACAGCCACTACTGGCCATCAAGTACTCTGGCAACTGACAAACATGTCATATATTGATAGTAATTGTTTACAAGAAAATTTAAAGAAGCCAAACAAATGCTTCTGATCCCTACACAGTGCAATAAAAATCAAGGCTTGATTTTACATCAGGTGTGGTCTGCCTTCATCAAAACTTTAACTGCCACAGACCTAGGATATAGCACACATGAACTACAGAACATGACAACTAGCAATGTTCCAACCAGCATACAGTAATGAATATATCATTTGTATTCTGTTTTCTCAATTATTTAACAGTTGTGAAGTTATTAAAAACATCTAATATGTGTAATTAATTGTCAGTAAGCTTTTGTTGTACCATCTTTAATAAAACTTTAATGTACCATCACTCCTGATGATGGAAGTCTTACTACACACAAAACTTGTCGGGTTTTTTAATTGTTTATTTTTAATAAACTCTATATTAATATGTAGTTTTCGGTAGTCTCAATATCGAAAACTACCTACAGAACTGCTTGACCAGAGAAACCTACGTCTACATGTGACCTAATATTGTTGGCATTAGTGAAACCTGGCTATCAGAATCAGATATGGTAAGTGAGATCAAGTGTAATTCTGTCATTCCTAAAAATATACTATTTTTAGGAATGACAGAAGAGATAGGAGTGGAGGAGGAGTACTATTAATGATATTGGATGACTTAAGCCCAGTTAGAGTAGAAACACAAGAAAAATGGTAAAAATGCCCCATGTAGCAGTGAGTTTGAGTCTATCTAGTGTGAAGCGAAGGTTAACAGAATGAAATATATGATTGGGTGTTGCTACAGCCCTGATGGCTCAGTTGCAGGGGATGAAGAATTGCATCACCAGTTTAGCCTTATGGGTTGTAAATGAATGATCATAATGCGTGACTTTAATTTTTCAAACATTGATTGGGTAGAAGAGAAATCTTAGGATAAGAAAGAAGAGGAATTTATTGAATTGTTACGAGACAACTTTCTCAAGCAGCATGTGAAAGAAGGAACTTAAAGTAAGAATGTTCGATTTCCTCATAGTGTCAGATGGGGTCTTTGTAAGAATATAGCTATTTTACCACCAGTTGTTGACAGTAATCATGCTGTGCTTTCTTGGGAAGTATCTAATTGTATTGTTGCTCTGATTAAAACAGGTTACATGCTGAACCACAAAGCTGGAAGTTATGATCAACTTAGGAGAATACTATCTTTGGTCCCATGATATCAGTTACTGAATGGAAAAAATGTCAGCAATGCATGCGAATCTTTGAAAAAGTGCTTAAATGGGGCGGTATCTGAATGTATCCCTAGCATTCAAAGAATAAATAGGTTGGGAGTGAAATGGATGTGCAATCTTATTAACACGTTCACTGCCACGCTACTTCGGCATAGTTTGTTCCCATACGCCAAGCAATTTCACTTCTTCAAGGTCAGTATGCGTAATCTCTTTGCCGGTGGTAATCGACATACGAGTATACTCGTAGTTGGCTTGTGTGGAGCATATATCATCTCTGAGTATACACAGTTTTGCTGCTAGCTCCACAAGCCAAGCATTTTCACTTCTTCAAGGTCAGTATGGGTAATTTCGTTGCCGGCGGTAAGCGTCATATGAGTATACTCGTAGCTGGCTTGTGTGGCTCATATACCAACTACGATCATACTTGTAGTTGGCAGCGAACGTGTTAAGCAAGAGATCCACAAGAAGAAGATGATGTGGAAAGAATATCATGAGAATAAGAGTGAGAGGAGTTATGAAATATATAAAGCTCAAGCTAGAAATGTAATGAGTATTGTGCAATCCAAAAGAATTTTGTTATTCCACAAGCAAAAGAAAGAATGAATGTGAAAGAATAACTTTATTGAATACAGATGGTACTCAAGTGTCGAAAGCTAATGAGATCGTTCAGTTAATGAGTGCTCACTTTGCTAAGATATACCAACCAGGTGTATGTAACATGGTGCATAGTGCTACTGCTACATTGGATGAAGAATTAGAGGTTCATGAAAATGAGGTTGAAGAGCTGTTGCATAACCTGGATAAGAATTTGTCTATCGGGACAGATGGAATATCAGCCCGTTTGCTAAACAAATGTTCAGCCAAATTGACTAGGACTTTCACATATTTGTATAACTTGAGTCTCAGCTCAGGAATGATACCACAGGAATGGAAGGAATGTATGATAGTTCTATTGTATAAAAATGGTGCAGTTGGGATCCATTAGTGGATCCGAGATTTTAATTATAAAAATGTGGATTGGAAGAATGAGAATGTATGGGAACAAGGAGAGTGAATTTGTTGAATTTCTCAGGGATAACTATCCAAATTAGCATGATTGAAGCAACTTGAGGTGTTAGTGTTTCATTTGGCGATACCCTCACAGAATGTGGTTGTTTGATGAAGTATCAATCCTGTTGCCAGTTAGTGAGAATGATCATGGGATAATAGTTTGAGAGAGTCAAGCAGGAAAAGGTTACTGTCAGAAAGAGACATATATTCAGAATTATAAGTTAGCAGGTTATCTGAGTGCAATAATCCATCCCCTTGAACTATTTTTTAGATTTTGTCACCTAGTTTTCATTTTGATGTAGAAACATTGGAGATGGTTCGGAGATGAGTGTCCAAGTCAGTATCAGGCATCTAGAATGTTGGTTATGAAGAGAGATGTTAAAGGAATGTAAATTGTAGAGTTTGCTGTGGATATACAGAAATAGCTGTTAGCTGATTAGTGAGAGGATTGTATCAGATGAATAAAGGGAGGAATATGAAATAGGAATAAGAGTAGAAGTTGAGATGGGGAAGAACAAGAGGACATCCCACATTTGTGTAAAGGTGTGGTAAAGAAGCATGTAAGGAGTAGGTTTTTTACATGGAGAACTGTGGGTAATAATAATAATGAATTTAATAGCTATATTAGTTTAAAGATCCCTCCAAAATAACATGATATCCAACACAGTGGAATAAATCTCATCCAGCTTTGGTTGGTTTACATAAAAGATCTAAAATTCATGGAACTAGGATAGAACTGATAGAAATTACATAAGAATAAACAATGAAGTGTATTCACATGTAATTGAGAAATATCTGTATTCTTGATGAAGTATATCACTGAATGAGAAACTAGTAAAATACTTTTTATTTTTATAGTTATGTTGTGTGGTGATACTAGATCTGTTTTCGTGTGGAAAACAAAAATCAAGAAGGTTAACAATGTCAGATGGAAATTTAGAATATAAATATTTAAGGGTGTCATTCATGGGAAACAGTAGTGAAAAGTGAGATGATATCAAAACTAACCATCATATTAAAGGAACTGACTTTTAAATAAGCTGATGTCACTATGACAGACCAACACGATGACTAGAGGGAAGGCTAGATTTGCAGCCTGTCTCAAGGTGTAAAATCATCTTGCTCAGTTAAACAGTGAAGACTGCAACTGGACTGACCACACAGAACCAGGCAGTGAAATCAAAAAGTAAAATCGAATTGGAAATATAACTTAAAAATAGCAACTTGGTACTTAACAAAGTACCAAGTTGCTATTTTTTTATTTTTTCTGGAATGTGCAAATCAAAAGGAGATGAATTAATTAAAGAAATTAATGAAAGAAATATTAAAATAGTAGCATTATCTGAAACTAATAAGAAAGGAAAACAAATGTTTTAAACACAAAATTATGTATTAGCATACAGTGGGATAAGTAAGAAGTGAAGTAGCAATATTACATACATGAGAATGGAACTACATATCAGAAAGAATCATTCATATGCAATTAAGGATATATAATAAATTTCATAGATGTTTATAGTCCTGAAGAGTCCTCTCTATAAACAGAAATAAATACAGTCTACAAAAAATTGCAAGAAACACTAGATAAAATAAAACCAACAGAAATTATCATTATTGCTGAATATTGAAATACACAGATTGGGAACCAGATAATACCACAAATATGCCCAAGATTTAATGAACCAATGCAAAATAAAAATGGCATTAAATTACTGCAGTTCTGTACAGACAGTGAATTTAGAATAAATAACACATCCTACCAACATAAAAAAATCATAAAATAATATGGAGAAATACCTCGGGAAATTTATCCACAATAGACTATATAATAATGAATAGAAATATTAGACCTGAAGAAAGAATAATTGATATTTATATTGTTCTAACATCTGCTGATATAGGAACTGACCAAATAGTTTTAAAAATTGAGACATAAAGGGACAATAATAATAGTGACCTGTTCAATTTGAGGGGCATGTTTGGATTGTATTGCATGCAGGGATATTTCAGTGGTAGGATGTTTGTTGTTGCTACTGTGTGTTTGTTTGTTTGTAATTTTTTAGTGTTGGCAAGTAAGTAGGCTGGTATGGGACTATTACATCTTGATAATGTACAGTTAGGTGCGATTTTATTGAATGGCGGACTCAACACACACACAGACACCACAGATAACTTC
The DNA here is from genome assembly GCF_054136105.1 of Typopeltis vanoorti. NCBI lineage: Eukaryota > Metazoa > Arthropoda > Arachnida > Uropygi > Thelyphonidae > Typopeltis > Typopeltis vanoorti. The sequence continues at coordinate 141,637,535 of NC_143556.1, forward strand.
ACTATGAGTTTGCCATTCCCCTCCCCTGCTACTCATATAAGCAAAGGCAAACAAGAATTTACCAACATGATTTTAAAATTCTATAAGCAGAAATTACATATAAAATTTTTAAAGAGATGCCTTTCACATAACATATGAAATTTGCTAAAATGCAAGGAAAGAAATCTATCTCTGGTAATAATAATAAAAAAAAAAATTGCTACTATGTTTCAAGATCTCTCCTAAAACAAGTGTTCTTGATATAACTTAAAAAAACCCAAACATGTAACTATATCATAGAAATGAAAATTAGCTGAAATGGTTTATGGGTCCCAAAGAATGGCAAAATTTTCCCAACCAAATACAATTATTATTTAACAATAAGTCTTACCTAATAAAATAACATCATAATAGAAAATGGAATACTCTGATGTTTAGTAATACCAACAACAGCCATCCTACCTTCCTTTCCCCAATTCCACTTATGCTATCTGACATAAGTAAACATAATGCTTTTAGGTTGATTATAAATTTATCTAACTATACACTGTCTCTGGATGAAATAGAAGTGTTAAATAAAGGACTGAAGTTTTCCGTTTCCCCTAAAATTTTGCCTGGGAAAGATTACATCATTTAAGCCCAAATCAAACTAGAAGATGATCCCAACAAAGATATATTTTTTTAAAAGATAAATAATATTAATAGTATAGTAATCCTAAAACCAGATCTCTCTCTCCCTCTCTCACCATGACTTTCACATGCTATAAAAATTTAGACAATATCTCTAGTATTATGTTACAAGCACTTTCAAAGAACTCTCACTTCCAACATTATTAAACAAATCCAAAAATGTTTACATCAGCTCAAAAAAGAAAATAGATAAATACAGTACACTGCTAAAAAAATTGCCCTCTGTGCAATCATTTCCCTACTCTTTTTGGACAAGTTAAGATACATAAACTAGTTTATCCCCCACACACCCCACCCTACAAACACCACCACAGTCTCTTTATCAAAATTTATTTCACGGTTATTAAAACCTTTACTGAAGAACTATTTAAAATTTATAATTAAAAATACTGATCACATTAAGCAGACCCCCATTTTTCTCAATCATATTCTATCTTTAGATGCATCCTCTCTGTATATCAATGTTGATGTGTAAAACATGAGATCTTGTTCAAACGCTGTTTATAAATGACAGTTTGGGATGTACAAAATTATCTCTGTCAGACATCCTCTCACTAATACAAATAATAATCTTTCACATTTCTTTAACGGCATTGGCCATTTCTATGAACAAACTTTGGTCTTCTACTTATGGGCCAAAATATTAGCAATCTACTGGTTGAACTTTTTCTTGCCCATGTGGAAACACAATTCCTATCTCCTTCTCTACCTACTGGCATAATAAAGAAAATAAATCCATAAACTTCTTAAACCTGACACACATAATTCAATCATCACATCAGTATCAAAGTATACCAGAAACCCACTAACATTGGAAATTATTTAAATTTCACCTCCTATCACCTTTATTACAAAAAACAAAAACAAAAAAAACTTGCAGATAAGAATTAAGGTGATATTGATGCAATTCGTTACTTCGCCCCCAAACAGCTACTAACATTATACAAGTCACATATCTGCCCAACTATTGAATACTGCTCCCACATATGGGGTGGGGCCCCTAAAAGCTCTCTCAAAATGCTCGACTGAATACAGAGGAGGGCAATTAGACTTATCAATGATCCATCCCTTACCAACTCTCTCCACCTACTTTCACACAGACCGTTGGTCTCTGCAGTAAGTATATTTTACAAATATTTCCATGGGAAATGCTCATTCGAAATAACATCAATAATTTCCCTGCTCAGTACTAAGCTCATTGGAACACGTGCAGCTGCTGCACAAAATCCCTTCACAGTACACCTAGAAACAAATAGAACAAATTTCTTTACCTCTTCCTTCATCCCCGCAACTGCTACACTGTGGAACAATCTCCCACCTGCTGTGTTTCCCAACGAATACAATTTAAAGTCATTCAAATCAAATGTTTCAAATCAAATGTAAACAAATTTCTCCTTTCCCAATCCACCACCCATACACAGTACTAATATACTGTAGGTTGACCAATCAACCACCATATGGGCCCAACATAAAAAAAAAAAAAAAAAAAAAAAATTCGTTAGCATCTACTAATACTCATCATCTACCACTGATTTAAACTAAGAAATCATACATCTGAAAGAAGTCTTCCATTGCTCAACAGTATCCCCCATCAACGAACAGATTAGGTTATGCTTTTCATTCAGCCCAAATCATGTTACCTCTTCACAAGAAATATATCAAAATCCCATAGAGTCTTAAAATTCCCATATATTCATAACATTTATAAAGCTGTATATAAAACACATCTTCAGATATTCAAATTACAAAATTGTCTTCAAATTACAACATTGCCCGCCCCTAGTGGGCAATGTTGGTATTCTTGGGCGATTGGGCTGAGGTCTTCTGATGTAGGTTTCCCAAATTTGAGGCAGTCTCATGCAGCCAAATTTGTTGAGGTTTGGATTGATTATGGCTGAAGCTGATTCCATGAAAAGCCTTTCATATTTGTATTTACTACGGTGTATTATCGTGGCTGTCTTCCACCGTATTCTATGGCAGGTATCCAGTGCGTGGTCAGCAAGACCAGAGTGGCTGTATTGGTGAAACTGGATGTAGTCCTTGTGTTCTGAGATTCTGATATTAGCTGTCCTGCCTGTTTGGCCAAAGTAGGACAGCTTACGGCTGCAAGGGACCTGGTATATACTAGGTAGGTCCGGAGGGGGGAGGTTGGTCTTTCTTTAGTAGAGCGGATAAGGGATGCTAATTTTTTATATGGTCTGTAACAAGAAGTTAAGTCATGTTTTTTTAGGATTTTTGTGATTTTTTCCAAGGTACCTCGGATATAGGGTATGGTGATGGATTTAGAGTAATCCTTGTTGTGAGGGGGAGGGGGTTGTGGTTTACTGGTTTCAATATTTTTTGAATTTTTTTTTTTTTGGGGGGGGGAGTAGCCATTGGCTGAGAAAGTGTTGAGAATGTGGTTTAGTTCTGTAGTTAGGGCATTGTCATTTGAGCAGATAAGTTTAGCCCTGTTGTGTAGTGTCTTAATGACTCCATATTGTTGCGAGGAGGGGTGGTGGGATTGTTGGTGAATGTATTTGCCTGTATGGGTGGGTTTTCTATAGACTGAGAAAACCAAGGTTCCATCAGGCTGGCGGATGACTACTGTATCTAAGAAAGGAAGGCAGTTGTTTTTTTCTTCTTCCAGGGTGAATTTGATTCTGAGGTGTTGGTTGTTTAAGTATGTTAGGAAGAAGAGGAGTGCATTGAAGTGGGCTGAGTTTTTTATGTGTGAAGGTGTGTTGCCAGTATAGTGTGAGAGCGCTTTGGCCAAATGTTTAGCTAGTTTGTATATGAGGGAATCAATGCCATCCGCTATGGGAAGTAATGGCACATTTTCCTTATGTATTTTTGGGAATCCATAAATATGGGGAGGGGGGGTATGGAGTTAAATGGTTTTAATTTGTTAGTGATTTCCACAGGCCAAGAAGTGAACTTCTTAAGGAGCCTGTGGAGTTTTCTAATTTGTGAGTTGGTGAGATTGTACTCGATAGGGAGGTAAGTAGCCCGATCTAACAATATAGCTTTCAGCTTACCTGTGTAATCCTTTTGGTTAATCAATACTGTGGCATTCCCTTTATCAGCTTTGGTGATTATTATTTTCTTGTTTTTCTTTAATTCCAGTAGAGATTTAATTTCCTTACTGGGCATGTTGGCTTTTGGTGGTTTAGCTTTGGTCAGAACACAAGCCACTTCTAGTCTAATATCATTGGCGATGTGGTTTGGAAGGTGTCGTATCCCGCATTCAATTCTTATCATAATATCTTCAGCAGGTATTCTTCTGGGTGCAATGGCGAAGATGTGGCCACATACGAGGGCATCGAGTGCTTCAGGTTTTATATTAAATGACGAAAGGTTGACTACCATTTAGGTAGGAAGTTGTGTTTTCGAGATCGAGTTCTTTTTCAAATTTTCAAATTTTTTGATGTGTTGATCTCGTACTTTTTTAAATTCTTTCTCTGCTGCAGTGCACGAGATGTCGTATAAAATAGACCAAATTTTGTGGCTTAAGGTGCTTGAAAGTGCATCTTCAAGTGCCTGTATAGCTAAGTTAGCATTATTCAGGAAACGGCGAGTCGTGGCAATTTATTCTCTGAGTAAGGCTTGGCTGGCACAGTTATAAATACGAAGAGCCTTTTGTGAAGAGAAACAGTGCTTGAATTTCACACAGTTAGGAATTACCTGGTTATTCCGGCAGCGTTTTAGGAAGGCGAGACGATTCATTTGTCTTGATAGCTTTAACTTCATTTTACCGTAATGGCTTGCTTTACGTGCGATATCATCTCCGTGTATTATCATAATTCTCGTGGAAAGGCTTAGGCGTTGGTTATGCATTTTTTTACTAAATGATTTAAGGAAATTACAACGTCAACTAGGATATATATTAAAATAAATTTTAATATACTTCAATATTTCGGCAATTTCACGTTGCCATTTTTAAGAAACTTAAGAACAAGACACGCACACGCAGGCACAACAAACAGTAAGTGAGGAAGAAGCTGGAAGCTATTATTTCTCCTAAAGTCCTAATGGTGCCCCCTAGCGGGAAATCTTGGTATTCTTGGGCGATTGGACTGAGGTCTTTTGATGTAGGTTTCCCAAATTTGAGGCAGTCTCATGCAGCCAAATTTGTTGAGGTTTTGATTGTTTCTAAGGGCTGAAGCTGATTCCATGAAAAGCCTTTCATATTTATATATGAAATATGGTTGGGGGAGGTTGGTCTTTCTTTAGTAGAGCGGATAAGGGATGCCAATTTTTTATATGGTCCGTAACAAGAAGTTAAGCCATGTTTTTTTAGGATTTTTGTGATTTTTTCTTACCTACCTCGGATAAAGGTATGGTGATGGATTTAGAGTAATCTTTGTTGTGAGGGGGTGGGGGGTTGTGGTTTATAGGTTTCAATATTTTTTGGATTTTTTTAGGGAGGGGATAGCCATTGGATGAGAAAGTGTTGAGAATGTGATTTAGTTCTGTGGTTAGGGCATTGTTATTTGAACAGACCATTTACAAATGTCCCAATCAAAGAATCCTTAGAGGTAATCCAAGCTACATTCCTCCCGATATTACAGCCCTATTTCACAATGAACTCAGGCTATTTTGTTTGGCAAGGAAAATTCTACAAACAAATAGAGGGGACAGCCATGGGTTCTCCATTCTCCCCACTCTTGGCCAACTTTTATATGGAGACTTTTGAAGAGAAAGCCTTAAACTCTGCCCTACAAAAACCAACCATATGGCTTTGCTACATTGATGATGTGTTCACTATTTGGCCACATGGCTCCGATGCACTCCTCTCCTTCCTAACACACTTAAACAACTAACACCCCAGAATCAAATTCACCCTGGAAGAAGGGAAAAAACAACTGCCTTCCTTTCTTAGACAAACTAGTCACCCGCCAGCCTGATGGAACCTTGGTTTTCTCGGTCTATAGAAAACCCATCCATACAGGTAGATACATTCACCAACATCCCACCACCCCTCCTTGCAACAATATGGAGTCATTAAGACACTACACAACAGGGCTAAACTTATCTGTTCAAATGACAATGCCCTAACCACAGAACTAAACCACATTCTCAACACTTTCTCAGCCAATGGCTACCCCCCCAAAAAAAATCCAAAAAATATTGAAACCAGTAAACCACAACCCTCCCCACAACAAGGATTACTCTAAATCCATCACCACACACTATATCCGAGGCACCTCGGAAAAAAGGCCAAACAGGCAGGACAGCCAATATCAGAATCTCAGAACACAAGGACTACATCTGGTTTCACCAATACAGCCACTCTGGTCTTGCTGACCACATGCTGGATAACTGCCATAGAATACGGTGGAAGAAAGCCACGATAATTCACCGTAGTAAATACAAATATGAAAGGCTTTTCATGGAATCAGGTTCAGCCCTAAGAAACAATCCAAACCTCAACAAATTTGACTGCATGAGACTGCCTCAAATTTGGGAAACCTACATCAGAAGCCCTCAGACCAGTCGCCCAAGAATACCAACATTGCCCACTAGAGGGCATCATTAGGACTTTTGGAAAAATAATAGCTTCCTGCTTCTTCCTCACTTACTGTTTTTTGTGCCTGCGTGCATGTGTCTTGTTCTTAAGTTTCTTGAAAGTGGCAAAGTGACGTTGCTGAAATATCGAAGTATATTAAAATTTATTTTAATGTATATCCTAGTTGACGTTGTAATTTCCTTAAATCATTTAGTAAGAAAACTACCAGTTACAAACTACAAAATTTACTTAAATGTAGAGCCACAACAGCCCAGACTAACATGTTATTATAACACAATGTTGTTTATAAATTTGACTGCCAGTCAGAATATGATACCTGTTATATTGGGACCACTATTTCTTCTATATATCATGCCTAATTGAACATTATCAAGATTGCAATATTCCCATACCAGCCCACTTACTTGCCACTGCTAAAAACAGACACAAATGTACTGTAAAAACAACAGAAATCCTACCACTGAGATATCTGTTCATGCAACATACCTCTCAAATTGAAAGGGTCAATGTTATTGATTTCCAAGAAAACAAAGCCAAATTGTGTTGCTCTGAATCACTGTTGATTAGACTAACCCAATATTCCATAAACATAAAAAAAAAAGATCCTGTATACTCTCAACCCAAACCTAACTCCTCTTAATATGTTGTACTTAATTCATTAAACCAAGCAGCAAGATCGGAGTCAGTTATCTCCTTTCCACATCTGATGATGGGTGCTGATCTTTTCATTTTTAAACGTCATGTTCCTGGCTTGCCATATATGTAATTATGGGTTTTATGTTATTATTATTATTTATTTTATTTATTTATTTTTTCTCTTTAAAATTCATCATTATTTATTAATGTATTCATGTTTTGGCTATCCGTTAAGTATATCTATGCTCACACTATTGCCTCTTCAACTTCAACCCCTCCTAATTACATATACATACCAACCACTTAATTAGAAACCTTTATGCAGATGTATGTAAACATCATTTACATAGTGTATATGAAAAATACTTGGTCACATGCATCATCACATGTTCTAGGTAACTATTCAAGAATGCTGCTGATCAGTAATAGTCAATAGTGTTGATCACGATGAGAAAAAATAAAGGATCTTTTGAAGTTCTATAAAAGGCTTATTGTGTCTTTATCTGTCTGGAACCATAATTTTGAAAACAGCGGAACCGACTTGTTTCTCAAAAGGTGAAATATCCTGGGTGTGTTTAATCACCGTAAGAGAAAGCAAAGCAAATAGCTTTGCTTTCTCTTTTTAATTATAATTTTTATGTCTTTTGTGTCCATGCAGTTAGCCTAGTGGCTGTGCACTTTGTAACCATATGCCAGGTGAAGGAGTGTCCTAGGTTGGATTCCCATTGGAGACGTGAGGAGCTGAAGGATCTTCCTCAGCCATAGCCAAGTTAGCCAGTCTTGGGCATGGACACTAGGGTTTTCCTCCAGTTTATCCTGGGATTTTTCATCCCGCTAAGCAGGCAAACCGGCCTTGAGAACTCAACATTACAGACATGGCGCAAGGTAAAAGAGGTAAAAGGAAGATGAGATGAGATATTACTTTTGTACATACTATAAAAAAGTAATAATTTTTGCACATTAGCAGTGCAATTTCTAGCAAGCCACAAGAATAAGTGCATTATTCTTGCCATGACATTCTTATGAAGGATTATATATATAAGGATAATTTCCATTTTCTGATTAATTCTGTTTTGGAAAATTATGCTATCACTACCAGAATCCAATACATGTTCTTACAACCTTTTACATCTTACATTTGATCATATTAACTTGTAACAATAGCGCCTTTTTTTTGCACACCCGTGATATTCAACCTCACTAGTTATTATATTGCATGTCAATTTTCCTCATACTGTAATATTTTTTCCCTGTGGTCATTGTTAAATGTTAAGCAGCTTTTGCAACTTAGAAAACAAATAACTTAACTGATGCAATTTAAGCATAAGGCAGCAGTCTCAGTGACATTTGTTGTTTTTCTTAAAGTGTGTGCACTAGCATTTACAGAAACAGTAGTTGTTGCCTTAGAACCAATGCTAATTATTGCATTGCTCATTGTGTATTTCCATCTCTTGTTAATTTTGTATGTATATTTGATTTTTGTTCAGCATCCATAAAGGATTGAATTAAATTGGTAAATTATCAATGATTAACTATATTCATTATATCTTAAGCTTCCTATGAACTCATAAGTTGTTTTTGAGAAGGAGAATGGTAGGCTTCATCACTATTTTCATTGGTGGATATGCCTTCATGGAATTGTTAAAATAGATGACTTTCGTCATTCAGCATAGTACCATCACTTTTTATACTGAGGGATAAGCAAAATTCGTATTTGAAATGAGCAGAAAGCTTTGTGATTGCATTACATTTTAATGGTATTGATTACAACACAGTAAGATAAGAAAATAATTAATATATATTAACTTATTAGCTGATATTTCACTGGTATTATATACAGCATCTTCAGAGCACAAGAACAGTTTGTCAATACATGAAACATCGATTTGGTATAACTGTGGTGTGGGACTTTTAAAAAAAAAAATGTAACTGACAACACAAGGAACTAAAGTCCTAATTGTTGGAAAATGAGAAAGACAAGTATTAATTAAATATAAAAATCATTATCTCCTAGATTTGTGGTAAATTTATACAGCCATACTTGTTGAGGTTTGGGACTATGTTTTAAAGCTGCTGCTAATTCCAAAAAAACAAACTGTCTGACCTAAATCTGGGAGACAGTCATTTTAAGATCTAATTAATGCTTGTTTCTTTCTTTTTCCAGCAAATGGCACCAATTAGGATTTTAGTTTCTTGTATTGTTAATTTTTTTAAACTCGTCCCACTGTTATACCAAATTGTTGTTTCGTGTACTGTACTAAACTGTTCTTGTGATCTGAAGATGCTGCATATAATACCAGTGAAATATCAGCTAATAAGTTAAGAAAATAATTGAATATATATTTATTATCTTTCTGTATTGTAATCAATACCATTAAAATAAACTAAAATTTGTATTAGACGTTCTGTCTCACTGATGTGTGATTTAAAAAAAATTTTTTTTTTAAAATTTTATATTAGATGTTTTGTTTTAACAGGTACAAGAAAACTTGGGAATGGTAATGGTCTTTACATTAGTATCAGCAGTTTCAGAATGGCTGAGCAAAAAAGCAGATGAATCCAAGCTAAAGAGAATTGAAGAGGAGCTAAAAAAGAAAGAACAAGAAGAAGAGGAAGAAAGGGTAGATTTTAATAGTTCTTACAATCGTGTATTTTTATAATTGATTTTTTTTATGCTTGAAATAAAATATTTGAACATGTAATTAAACTTAATGCTTGAAATGTTTTGACAAAGCAAAAATTTGATTATAGTATTATCCCCCCCCCCCCCCCCAAAATCAATCTAAATTTTCCAAAATCTAATCCTAAATGACTTTGATATCATGATTTATCTTGACATAATTTTTTGCAAGCATCATCATCAAATTCCTGCAATGTATCCTCAAGGGGTGTACAGGATATGATAGTACTACACGAAAAATTTACATCATTACTAACTTCCTATCTACTATTTTCCTCCAAATCAGTCTGTTACTTGTCAAGACTCCAACATTATCAGATCTTATATGTCTTATCGTCTAAGGCACTTTGTACCGTATCAATCCACCTATATCTTGGTCTTCCTCTGGGTCGTTTTGCTGCCAACCTGGCAGAGAACACTTGTTTTGCTAATCTTTCCTCGCCCATTCTGTTTAACTGACCATACCACCTGAGATTAGCTCTGCTAATGCATTCCTGGATGCTGACAATATCAAGTTCTTTCCTAATATCCTCATTTAAATATAATATTGCCATTGATGCCATCTGTTCACACCTCTAATCTTTCTCAGGACCCTCATATCTGCTGTCTCTAGTCTTTGGTACAGTGTTTTTACTTCTGACCCAGCTCTCAGATCCATAAGTTAAAACTGGTTTGAACACTGTCTAGTATACAGCTAATTTAGTGTTCCAACTGATTTCTCTCTTATTCCATATGAATTTATTCAATTGACATTTTCAGCGATTCTGCCTATTTTCTTTTTGTTTTATTGCTGATCTTCATACCATATCTATTACAACAATTATTCAATTTAGTCAGCAAATCGTGCAGACTTGTAGCAGATTTATTTAGAAGTATAACATCGTCTGCATAAAGCAAAGAGCTGACATAAACATCTCTAATTCTGATATCATGTTTAATACCACTTTCCATCATAATGTGATCCATATAGATAATGAATAACAGAGAGGATAATGTACATCCTTGTCTCACACCAGATTTAACATTGAACCATCTTCCTGTACTTCCTTCAATTCTAACTGCTGACTTACAACCAAATAAAGACTAAGTATTGCTTGATATAATGCCCCATTGACACCATATAACTGTAGCATATTGAATAGCTTCTCTCTTGGCACCTTATCATATACCTTTTCCAGATATACAAAACTTAAAATACAGATCATTGTTATATTCCCATGCTTTCTCAACTATTTGTCATAAAGTGAAGACCTGATCCTGACAGCCTCTATTTGGCCTGAATCCAGCTTGTTGCTCACCAAGCTTCTCTTCCACAATCCTTCTCAACCGTTTCTCAAGTATACTGGCATAAATCTTACCAGGAACACTCAGTAGAGAAATACCTCTATAATTCTCACAATCAGTTTTATTTCCCTTTTTATATATGGGTACTATGAGAGCTCTACTCCAATCATGTAATCTGGAATTCATCCTTCTTTCCAGGCACTCTGAATTATGCAGTGTAGCCACTGTAAAACTTTTATACCTCCATACTTGAGCATTTCTGGTCTAATATCATCTACTCCAGCTGCCTTTCCACATTTCAGACTTTTGATGGCTTTTTCTACTTCAAGCATGGATATGTATTCCTGATTGCATGCCTGGTCAGTGTTTTTTATCACTGTGCTGTCATCACTGCTTGTTTCATTTAGCAATTTTTCGAAGTAATTACTCCATACTTCAAGGATATCTTTTTCTCCAGTTTTCATATCACCTTTATTATCTCTTATTCCTTTTACAGCACTCTTTTCTCCATTTCTGAGCTTCTTCAACAACCTCCAGAATATCTTGCCACCTTCTTGATATTTATTTTCTATGTTCTTACCAAAGTACTTTTGTGGAGCTAGTTTTACACAGTGTTTAGCTTTCTTACATTTGTCTCTGTATTCTCTAAGAGCAAAAGCTGACTTATTTGCCAGGAACTTTTGATATGCTTTCTTCTTTTCCTTCACTGTCTCTTTAGCTTCCTGTGTCCACATTCCTTACTGGAATGATTCTTTCCATTCGAGTTTTTTTTTTTTTTTCCCCATATTAAACCATATTTAATGAGTTTGGCTACTATTTCATCAGCGCCTAGTGCTTTATTCTTTAAGCTACTTTATACTTTCTTTCAGAGCCTCTGGAGCTCAGTCGGTATAGACGAAGCTCTTTGGTCGGAAAGACCTGGGTTCGATTCCTGTCTATGACGTGAGGAACTTTATCTGGCCTGTTTTGACTAAAGGTGAGTTAGCCGGTCTCATATGGAGGTTGAGGGTTTTTTCACCCAGAAACTCGGGTTTTTCGTCCCTCAGAACAGGCAAACTGGCTACGTGAATACACACAGATTACAGTCATGAATACTTACGACAATATGTGGAAGAGATAGGGTCCTCACCACATGTCGTTACGCCCGTAGTTAATCATGAGTCACATCATGTTAGTCAACCTCCTAGATAGGAGACAACATAGGAATGGATACTTTCTTCTACTTCAGCCTAGTGACTGTTATTTCTGGGCGTATTCTGTTTAAAAGTCTCAGCAGGTTTCATAGTTTAGGAGTTTGTTAAAGTGCTTTCTCCACCTGTTTACTATTTCATCTCTAGTGGCTAGCATTTGTTCATTGCTATTGTTGATTATTGTTGTTTTTATATGTGGATCTGTTTTTTGGTTTCTAATTGGATGGAAAATTTTGCTATGGCTGTTTACTGTTAAGTAATTCTGGATTTCTTCAATCCATGCTCTTAAACATTTTATTTTCTGTTGTCTGATTATTTTATTAGGCTTCCTTGATGCTGTCTTTGTATTTCTGAGAACACAAATACCAGTTAAGCTGTTAAGTTAAATGCTTCTGTCTTTTTCTTTTTCTTGACTGCCAGTTCACATTCTTAATTAAATCATTTTCTTTAAAAATGTACAGTGTCTACGCAGCTTTTAAGCCCTATCAGAAACTTGCTATCCTTATCTGTTCTACAAAAGATCAGGTCCCTCCTCTCTTAGTGCCTGGAGTATATAAAGTGCCCTGTTTCTGCAAGTTGGCTTACTCCTGACAGTCTGGTAAATCAGCCACTATCCATTTAGATAAACATTTAGATCATGGTGTCCAACCTTTTGTCTTTCCTGGGCCACATTGAGTGAGGAGGAATTGTCTTGGTCCACATATAAAATGTATAATATAGTTAATGTGTATAAGTAACAAAACTTATTTTTTAAATTTTTTATTATAATATTAAAAAAAAGAGGGCAGCATAAACACAGAACTAGTGAGATAACATGAAACAAATGCATCAGTGTCTGGTTCGATGGAAGTGGTTGCAATTCGTAGTGAGCCCTCAAATTTCTCATCAGAAATTTTTGATCAAACTTTACTCTTTGTATGCTTCATTCTTGAAAATAGTTGTTCACAAATGTACATACTACCAAAAAGCAGTGACATGAATAAAGCGTGATTATGAAGTGAAGGATATTTTTCTCTGGGGAGATAGATCTTATAAAAATCTAGCAAAGAGACATGATCAGATTTTTCTTTGAGTTGAATATCTGATTGTAACTATACATTCCATTTGAAAAATTCAAAGATAATGTATTTATATCAACAAATTAGAGTCACAAATGTATAAAAAAATGTATAATTTTTTCTGAAATCTTGAAATCTGTTCTCAAATTCCTGTATCAAAACAGAAAGAAAGACAGCATATTTTTTGCTGTTCGCAGGATCGTGTTTAGCCAACGTATCAAAATGCATAAAATTATTTGCCATAACTTGAGCTTTCCATAATTTAAGTTTCATTTCAAATGCTGTTATGGTTTGATTTTCACCTTCAAGACGCATATTTAACTCACTTAATTGAGTTGTTAAATCTGTGAGCCATTCTTTATTTTAAGTTCTGGTACAAATTTTTCTTTTGATTCCATAAATGATTTCATTTTATTTCTCAAATCATAAAATCTCTTCAGCATTTTACCCTGACTTAGCCACCTTACTTCAGAAAAGTAAACGATGTCCCCATAATTAGCATCCATACTCTTTAAGGAACTCTTGGAATTGATAATGATTCAATCCCTTGGCACTTATGAAATTCACAACTATGATGACAATTTGCATGATATTATTCAATTTTAGGACTTTGCCAGATAAATTTTCTTGATGTACGATGCAGTGATATTTCATCAAATGTGAGTTGCCGGCAGCAATTGCATCATCTTCTATTAACTTTATAAGTCCAGCTTATTTTTTACCAATAATCGCCAGGATGCCATCAGTAGCTATACCAGATATGTTGGCAAAGGTTAATGAAAATCACTTCAATGTAATTTTTGCTGCTTCATACAAATCAAGAGATTTGGTTGTGTCTTTTAATGGCAAAAAAGAAGCCATTTCTTCAGTAGCATTATATTCGTTATCAGTACTTCTAATAAAAATGGCAAGTTGAGCCATATCTGTAGCATCAGTACTTTCATTTATTGCAAAAGCATAAAATTTGAAATTGGCAGCTTTACTCTTCAAATCTCTTTTGATAGATTTCCCTATTTCTTCAATTTGCCCAGCTATAGTTTGGTGAGACAAACTGATTTCAGAAAAATCCATTTTTTTATCAGGACAAATTATACCCACGATGCTTTCCATACCTTGCTTAATAAACTTACCATCAATAAATGGGTTTGATTTTTTTGCAATCAGACTTGCTACACATAACTAGCTTTTATAATAGTCTGTTTGAGTTGTAACTTCCTTGAAAAAGCTTTGTTGAGATGACAGCTTTCTTTCAGTTCCTCTATTTTGTCTTTACGAAACATTCCTTTGATATACATCAAATTTGGCAGCATGTCTTTTCAAATTATAATCTTTGAAAACTCACACGATTTCCAAACAAATCAAGCATAGTGCCTCGTTATTTTTCTTGGCAAAAAAGTACTCATTTGTCCATTTTTTATCGAACAACTCTTCATTCATCCACGATTTTTCTTTTTTTTTGGTTCTGCTTTCTTTTGAGACGACATTGAATGCATGCTGGGATAAAAAAAAAAGTAATAATTAAATAACCATTTATTTTTATAGTATTGGCGATTTTGTAAATGTAATCATAACAATATCATGAGCAAAAAACTATTTGGTAAATTTAAAAAAAATTATTTTAACTTATTAAATTATTTTACGAAATAACTCAAGAAGCTCAAGTTTAATAATTAAAAAAAGAATACCTATATATCTGTTTAAACCCCCCCCCCCCCAACCGGTCACGATGTCTATAGACATCCAGCTAAATCTGGATACGATTCTGTAACACCCGTTTAATAACATGGATAAGAAAAGTGCAATTTGGTCTCACTATTTAATCCACTTCGGTCGGTAGGGAGGTTAATGACAAAAATGTCTGTCTTTATAGAATCACGCACATGTAAGTAGTTTGAAATGTTATTATTGGTCCACAGGGCTGCATGTGGCCCATTGACCATTGGTTGGACATCCCTAGTTTAGATCTTACATCTGCAATCACAACTATGGTCAACCTGGTCTTTCAGACCATGTATTGGATACCACTCACAGGATCTTCTGGAAGATAACCAGCATGCTCCATCATAGTAAATTTAAAAAAAAAAAGACTTTTTGGAATCTGCAGCAGCATTCAGAAATCAACATAATTTAAACAAATATGGATGCATAAAATTTCCCAAAATTTGGGAAACAATAATCATCAGAGGTTTCAGTTTACATCCTAGACTGCCTACTAACCCATAGAGGGTGCATCACCTAGATAGGACTTCAGTCACCAATATGTTTCATTGAGTATTGTGTTGTTTTTGTGTATGTTACACGTGTTATTTGTACTCTCTGAAAATGTCTCAATGAGAGACAATATATTGGAAGCATTAAAATTAATTTTTAATCCTTTCCACAGTTACCTGATAGGCATACTGTTCTCCTGCCTGTGGTTGGATAATTGAGGGATTAGTCTATATATATATATAAGCACATCTCACTAAAAGATGTATACTGCAATACATTATGGGTGGGGTCACTACCCAGACCAGTTTCAACCTTTTTTGAGGTCTCCTCAGTGAGTAGTGTGTTTTTTGAATAAATGTAAAGCACATTATTTCCATAATGCGCTTTACATTATGGGAAAATACTAAGAATCGTGATCAGAGCTTTACCCATCTTTACAATGAGTTGCCCTGGTGTTGTACCATCTTTAGACTTGAACTATGTTTCAGGTGCAAACTTACTTGTTTGCATACTTGGGATTAGGAGTTAAATAACGAAGCTTATAAAATTACTTGGTAACCCTAATATACAGTATCCCCAAGTTAAAAAATTAATTACATCTATATCTCCTCCAGAGATTCTTATTAAAAATAAAAACACGTTGCAGCAACTTCTATATGTAAAGTTGATAAGACTCTGTATTACAAAAACTGGTATTTTGGGGATCTAGCTACTCACTGAGGAGACCTCAAAAAAAGGTTGAAACCGGTCTGGGTAGTGACCCCACCCATAATGTATTGCAGTATACATCTTTTAGTGAGATGTGCATTACATTATGGAAAAATACTAAGAATAGTGATCAGAGCTTTACCGACCTTTACAATGAGTTGCCCTGGTGTTGTATCATCTTTAGACTTGAACTATGTTTCAGGTGCAAACTTAATTTTTTGCATACTTGGGATTAGGAGTTAAATAACCAAGCTTATAAAATTACTTGGTAACCCTAATATATATATATATATATATATTATATATATATATATATGACTACTACTATTAACTCGGGGTTGGCATATGTTCATTTTTTAATATAAACTGACTAAAAACCCGAGAATTATAACAAATTGAGATTTATTTGAAAACGCAACATGTTTCGTCGAGATTAACTTCATCAGGCGTTAAGAACATAGAAAGATATTAAAAGACACTGAAATTAACATCGAGACACTCTAAAGCTATACAATTATAAAGTTATGATATTCGACTGTAAATTACAGTTATTATGAACTTGAGCTATAGTCCGTGTTAAAGTTCTATTGTTGTACACTTGTGCATGTGTGGAACCATGCGATCTCCGGTATTTGTTAGTAGAGCTGAAAGAGTCAGGCAAATTATAGCTGAGATTATTGTTCATATGAAGAGGGTCCAAGGTGATTTCTTTTGACTCTACAATGCGGCGTTCTACCTCATCATGGCAAATGTGTAGGTTTGAAGTTGTTGTCCAATTTACTTCATGTCGGCGGCTTTTGTTGTTAGTGTTTATTGAAAACAGGACATGGCCTGACAGGGCAGTTGCTCTGGTTCTCTTATAAGCAATGTCTCTCTGGTGTTCCTCGAGACATAGGAGGATAGATTTCTCCGTTTGGCCATAGTAAGGTTTTCCGCACTCACATGTGACTTTGTATACACCTGGAAATTGTAGAAGGTTGTGAGATTGTTTATAGTTGTTGAAACTTGATCTTATTTTTGGAAGAGTCGAGAAGCACGTTTGTATGTTGAATTTCTTTAAGATTCTACTCAGTTTTTTGGACAGTGTGCTGATATATGGCAAGGATATATAACCTTTGGAATCGTTCTGTGTCTCTACGTTGCTACGTTGACGGTGGGATAACTGTTTGTTGATACTTTTTAAAGAGTAGCCATTGCTTTTAAAGGGCCATTTAAGATGTTGTAGTTCTTTTCTTAGTTCTTCTTCATCTGATAGTACAGATCTTGCACGATTTGCAAGAGTTGATATAATACCCAACTTTTGCGCTGGATGGTGATGCAAGGATGCATGCAAATATCTGTCTGTGTGTGTTGGCTTTCTAAATATAGAGACTTTTATTGATTCAGGCGTCTTGGTGAGTTTAATATCAAGGAAACAGAGGGAACTATTTTCTTCAATCTCCATGGTCAATTTTATATCCTGATGGAGGTTGTTTAAATGGTTGAGAAACCTGTGAAGATTCTCAATACCATGCTCCCATATGAGGAATATATCATCCACATATCTAAGCCAAATTCTTGGTTTTAAACTAAAAGAGGAGATTGCCTTTTGTTCAAAATCCTCGGGAAAAAATGTTGGCTAATATAGGAGAGAGGGGGCTTCCCATAGCTAATCCTTTGACCTGTTTATATAGGTTACCTTTGAATTCAAAATAGCCAGAGTTTGCACAGTGAGATAGTAGAGAAAACATTTTATTTGAAATCTTGTTCTTTAAAATATGGAGAATTTCTTGTGTCAGAATGTTGGTAAAGAGTGCTACCACGTCAAAGCTCACCAAGATGTCAGAAGATTTGAGTTTAAGATTCAGCATACCAGCTAAAGATGTGATTATGATGTATTAATCTTGAAAATAAAGAACTATTTTAATAGTTATTTGTTTTATATGTACTGATTATTTTATTTACTATCCTTATTACCTTAATATGCATGAAAAATAAGTGCATTTTTGATTTAATTAATCTTTAAAGATCAGAATGTCACTCCTTTAGTAATGCAACTTCTGTTATCCCATGTCAAGTCTCCTGTTTAGAGCCTTTGTAGTTCAGTTGGTATAGACGAAACCCTTTGGTTGGAAAGTCCTGGATTCGATTACTGTCCATGATGTGAGGAACCTTTGTTCAGTCTCTTTCAGCTAAAGGTGGGTTAACCGGTCTCACACGGAGGTAGAGGGTGTCTTCACCCAGAGACTCAGGTTTTTCATTCATTTTAGATAAATTATGGACTCTACAATGGTGTTATAAATAACTATTTTAATTTCCTGACGTTTAGACCTTCATTTTAAGATCATCATCTGGAGTATAGACATATCTACAGAGACAAGATGAATTACATTTCACACAGTATGCTAAAGAGACAATGATTTGATTAACGGTTATTTTACTGGCATGACCTCTAGTGAAAATAGAATATTAAAAAAAAATTTATATATATATATATATATATATATATATATATATACATACAAATAAAAAAAAAATTAATTAAAAACTACATCAAAGCTATATTCTATTTAGGATAACATCAAAGACAAAGAAACATTCCTTCATATAGATAGCTTTCTTACAGTAAAGTGATGTCCTAATTTAGTGGGTAGATTATATGCCTTTCATATGCTTGGGATTTTTAGACCATCATTATTGTTAACATTAGGGTGGTTGATAAGAATCTCACACCCTTCCTTAAATGATTTGATTAACAGTTATTCTACTGGCATGACCTCTACTGAAAATAGAATATTAAAAAAAAATTCTATATATATATATATATATATATACAAATAAAAAAAAATTAATTAAAAACTACATCAAAGCTATATTCTATTTAGGATAACATCAAAGAAACATTCCTTCATATAGATAGCTTTCTTACAGTAAAGTGATGTCCTAATTTAGCATGACAATTGTTATATTACATTTAAGATTCTGGATTACTTATGGTCGTATTTATAGTTAACTCTTAGGGAGAAAGGTTAAGTGGGTAGATTATATGCCTTTCATATGCTTGGGATTTTTAGACCATCATTATTGTTAACATTAGGGTGGTTGATAAGAATCTCACACCCTTCCTTAAATTTATGTTCATACCATGGTTTGATGTAAACAACTGGTGCTTTTCCAGTCAATTCTGTGTAAAGTGTTCAGGGCATGATTAGAAAGGCCAGCTTCACCCTCAGCCAATCCTCATAACTAACATTGTACAGTCCTGAAACCATCTTTGTTATCTGCCTTTGTACCCTTTCCACAGTTAATTTATCCCCTTCAAATCCTGGGGACCAAATCTGAGAACAATAGTCTAAGTGTGGTCTGATCAGAGTCTTATACAACGGAATGATAACTCTTTTATCTCTGCAGGTCAGTGTCCTTCTCATTATTGCAGCAATCCTCTGTGTTACTTTCACCACCTTTGCAATATGTCCCCTAAATTTTCAATTTTTTTTTTTTTATATTCTATTTTCACTAGAGGTCATGCCAGTAGAATAGCCGTTGATCAAGTCATTGTCTCTTTAGCATACTGTGTGAAATGTAATTCAGCTTGTCTCTGTCTATATGTATATACTCTAGATGATGACCTTGATATGGAGGTTGAAACATTGGGAAATTAAAATAGTTATTTATAACACCGTTGTAGAGTCCATAATTCAGGTTTTTCATCCGAACAGGCAAACTGGCCTGTGAACACAAGGATCTACAGTCATAATATACATACTTAATCCCTCATTAGGAAGGCTCAATCTGTCCTAAGAGACAGTGGAGGAAAGGGGGGGGGGAACCACACACAAATAAATAAGTCTCTTAATAAATAATAATATTTGGTTAACCGATCAAGTGTTGATCAATATTTTAATTAATTAACTCAACCAACTAGTTTCGCCACACTTATCTGTTGGCTTCTTCAGGGCACTAACATATAGGTTTAAACACTCTCACAATTATGCGTAACTGCAAAACTGACAAGAATAGAAACTGACTCGAATAATTACAAATGAAATAGTATCGAACATGAGTGAAACACGTATCGCGTGTACAAGATCAGCTAGCTGTTGCTGAGGAACCTTCTGTAGTTTGTATTAAAGTTCATTTCTTCCGTTTTTAAGGCTCTGATTAGGGTTTTCCATATCTCTGGCAGTATTAGGCCTTGATTTCTGTTAAGGTTCACAGTAGAACGGGTGACTGTGGCTGCTTCTTTGAACATTCTTGAATGGTAATCTTCCTCTAAGTAGGGGGAACAGCTTTTGTCCCACTCGATGACATGGTTAGTTGTGGAGAAATGAGACGATAGCCCAGAAATGTCCTGTCTGTTGTTTTTGACATAGCCAATGTGCTCCTTTTGCCTGATTTCGAGGCTTCTCGAAGTCTGTCCGATGTAATTAGAGCCACATGAGCATGGAATATTATAGACTCCAGCATATTTGTAGAAAGGATGGTTGTCTTTTGGAGATCTTAGTAGTTTACGAATAGTATCTATAGGTTGAAATGCTACTCTTATTTTGTGTTGTTTGAGGAGATTGGCGAGCTTGTTGGAGATGCCACTTACATACGGAATTGCTATCGTTTTTATATATTGAATCTCTTCTTGTTCTCTTTGTGGTGGTTCAGAGAAAAGGATTTTATTGACTAGTCTTCTTGGATAGCCGTTCAAGTACAGATTGTTGGAAATAAATTTTAACTCATCTTGAAGGGTCTTGTTGTCCGTTGAGATGCAAATAGCTCTTTTCTTTAACATGTGTATAATGCTGAGTTTATGTGATATGTGGTGAGAGGAGTTAAAATGTAGGTAGCGACCTGTATTGGTCGGTTTTCTGTAGACCGATAGATTTAAACTGCCATCAGTTTGTTTTTTGATTAAGATGTCTAAAAACGGAAGTTGTTTTTCTCTTTCAAGTTCCAGAGTGAATTTAATAGAATGATGGAAAGCGTTGATCTTTTTGAGAAAATCATATATGTCATCTTTGTTGTTGTTCCATATGATGAAGATATCGTCCACGTATCTAAACCAAATTTTAGGTCTAGGAAAAATTTGTGATAGGATTTTGTTTTCTAAGTCTTCCATAAAGAGGTCAGCACATGAAGGTGAGAGTGGACTTCCCATTGCCAAGCCTGTTAACTGTTGATAGATTTTATTTTTCCAAGAAAAATAATTGGAGTTTAGGCAGTGAGCAAACAATACGGTTATATCTTGTGGGAATAAGGTACTTAAGATGTCAATGACCTCTACTACGGGAACGTTTGTAAAGAGAGAGGTGACATCTAAGCTGGCTAGAAGATCATTATCCGATATCTTGATGTTTTTTAGCTTTTCTACGAAATGTCCAGAGTTTTTGATGTAACTCTCTGAGTTGTGGATGTATTGCTGTAGGAGTTTCGAGAGATGTTTTGACAATAAGTAGGTGGGCGAGTTGATTGCATCAACGATTGGGCGTAAAGGAATACCCTCTTTGTGCACTTTTGGAACTGCATAGAGTCTCGGAGTTAAAGGATGCATCGATTTTAGTTTTTTAGTCAAGTCTGTTGGCCAGTTAGATAAATTGCGTAGTAATTCGTTGGTATCATTGTGATTTTTTAATGTTGGATCTTTTGTTAAAAGACGGTAAACAGACAAGTCAGAAAGTAGATGGTTAACTTTGTCTTCATAGTCCTTTGAGTTCAGTATCACAGTACTGTTTCCTTTATCTGCTTTAAGTACTATGATGTCTTTGTTGTTTTTTAAATCACGAATAGTTCTTTTATCCAGTGATGAGAAGTTTTGTTTTGTGGAATAGGGCACGGAAAGTATTATGCAACTTTTTAATCTTAGATCATTTGCTGTGTGAGGCACAGCAAATGATCTAAGTAACTTTAATACAAACTACAGAAGGTTCCTCAGCAACAGCTAGCTGATCTTGTACACGCGATACGTGTTTCACTCACGTTCGATACTATTTCATTTGTAATTGTTCGAGTCAGTTTTTATTCTTGTCAGTTTTGCAGTTACGCATAATTGTGAGAGTGTTTAAACCTATATGTTAGTGCCCTGAAGAAGCCAACAGATAAGTGTGGCGAAACTAGTTGGTTGAGTTAATTAATTAAAATATTGATCAACACTTGATCGGTTAACCAAATATTATTATTTACTATTTATGATCAAGAAAATAACCTTCATGATGAAATAAGTCTCTTGTTTTATAGGCTTTTGATATATGTCACATTTCTCAAGAATGTAACCCTACATATAACAAGAGTTACCTGTATTTTATTTTTATGATATGTAATAATACAGTATTCTACAATTCCAGAATTTTTATGCAAAGCATAATGTGAAGTCGCAGAATTCAGCAGTAATTGTGCACTGCCACTTAAATATCTCAACTTATCGTAATCATTGTTACTTATGGCTTTAGTTAAGAACCACTTGGTATTGTTGAATTGCTAAAATCTTTTATCAGATTTGATGAAAATTTGAATTAAAAACTATATAATGCAGAAATAGCTGGTGTTCATATGTTCTTAAAATCATACTTTTTTTTTATTTTAATTATAAACATTTTTTATGATTGATTCTGATTTAAGCCATGCTCAGTTAGTTTGTTTGCATTCTTTTGTTCATAGATATTAATACAGGTAACCCTCGTATGATGCGGTTTCGATATAACACGGTCTACAATTTCTAGTATCCCTTTATTTTTATTTTATTTTTATTTTTTTCATATTTTTCACTGCAGGACTTAAAAATCAAATTTTATCTTCGTTAAATTTGTGTCTGCCCGTGTCGCGCAAGTAGTTATAAGTATCGAATTTAGTTTTATTGTATCACTGAATAAGGTACTGTACAGAGGCTTTTGCAGTCTGTGTCATTCTCAACAAACAGTGCAATTAGAGACAGATGGAGTAAAAATGGTGCTAACTAATAAATCACATGTCCCTCTCTCACAGAAACTATGCTGTATAGACTTAAACAAAATCATGTGTTGCACCGAAACACAGTATCTAACTAAAAACTCTTGTCCAATTTTTCAATTATGAAATAAATGTTTTTTTATTGCATTTGAAATTCTCAATGTCTTTATGACAGATCACAAAGGCTAACTTAAAATAAAAGACTACCAAGAATTGAAACATGCCATATAATGAATGTGCGAGTTCGCCTGCCACCTCAAACGCAAACAAGAAGCCATAAAATTCAACCAAGGGTTGAACTTGAAACGTTTGTGTGAGTTGAGCCAGTCAGTAATGAGAAGTTCCATTGGAACAGTAAATGACACCCTGTTGTGAATGTGTTAAAATTAATAGTGAATGTTGTTATGACAGTTTCAGTTGTTATGAAATTCGATTGAAGAGAATTAGCATTTCAACTCAGCACTTGTCAGTTGCTTTTGTCTTTGGGTTGTGTGATCTTTTGTTAATACTGCACCAATCATATGCATGTCTTTATAGCTGCTGTCTTGTAAAATAAAATTCAGCTTGTACGTATTGTAACAATTAAAAAAAAACTTGAATAATTTATAAACGTATAAAAGGATATCACCTGTAAATCGTTGACGTGCCAGCAAAATTCTCAGACGTGCCACCTCTGGCACAAGTGCCATAGGTTTGCCATCTAGGATTTACTGTATAAAGTGTTTATTGTTGAAAATTGTCTTCGTTTTCTGTCAGGAAAGCACATTTAAAATCATAAGTGTGTTATTCTCAAGCAGAGCAGTTTATTTTATGGTGAGTTACATACATATGTAATGCTTTTTTTATAATGTAAAAGTTTATTTTTATTGTAATGGCCACTAAAAGTGCAACGAAAGGGAAAAAACAACATTGAAGAGGAAATTCATTTCTCTCTCTCTCGAAAAAAAATTAAAATCCTGTATCGGTTGAAAATTGGAGAAAAACCAGGAGTTGTTGCAAGGACTCTGAATTTAAATGAATCAACAATTCAAACAATCAAACAAAATGAACATAAAATCCAAGAAAGTGTAATTGCTGGGTAAGTGCAAAGTGCGTTGCTCGTGTTTGCGATATTCTAATAGAAAAAATGGAGAAATCTCTAATGATTTGGATAGAAGATTGTACTCAAAAGAAAATTCCTTTGGATGGACACCTTATTAAGCAAAAAGCTCTCAAAGTTTATAAACATTTAAAAGAACTTGATCAAGATTCTTCAGAAGAAATCTCTCAGCATGGATTTTTTGCCAGTAAGGGTTGGTTTGAAAACTTTAAAAAGCGGTTTTCTTTGTATAATCTTAAACTCCAGGGAGAATTAGCATCAGCAGATGTTGAAGCTGCCCAGAAATACCCAACAGAACTTTTAAAAATTATTAAAGAAGGTGGTTACAGTGCAGACCAGGTGTTCAATGCGGATGAATCTGGGTTATATTGGGAAAAAATGCCAAAACGCACCTATATTTCGAAAAATGAAAGATCAGCTACTGGATTCAAAGTTTCCAAAGATAGAATTACTCTATTGTTTTATGGTAATGCATCAGGTGATTATGACAAAACCAATGTTTATTAACCTATTAACTGATCTGCAAATCCTTGTGCGATGAAACGGCTCGACAAGCCCATTCTACCTGTTTATTGGCAGGCTAACAGAAAGGCATGGGTTACAGATAGCATGTTTGAAAATTAGTTTTTCAAGTGTTTTGTATGCAATGTAGAAAGTTATACAAAGAAAAAGAATATAACGCACCGGCCACCCAAAAAATTTAAGCCATCCGAATATTAAAATAACTTTTTTGCCCCCTAATACTACTTCACTTTTTCAACCACTCGACCAAGAAATAATATCAACATTTAAGTCATTATATTCGACCAACATTTCAATTAATTTTGGAAAAAATGGAATCTAATCCAAACATGACACTGCCTCAAGCGTGGAAATAGTTGTTAATATTGAATTGTGTAAAAATTATTTCTCTGTCCATTAAGGAATTACAAGCCTCTACGCTGAATGCTTGCTGGAAAAAAATATGGTCTGAAGCCGTAATGGAACAAAATTTCGTATCTCCAGTGGATGCCGAGCTACGTCGTATAATAAACGTCGCACACGTTTTTGGTGGAGAGGGCTTTTGCGCCCTCTTCACCAAAAATGTGTGCAATTAATTCACTAATTTCGTTTTGGACGAAATTAGTGAATTAATTGATGGAGAAACAGATTTAAATGAGGAGGAACTGGTACAATTAATAGATGGCATTGAACCAAATGGCGGGGAAAGTTCTGCTGAAGAATCTGATTGTGATGAATCCGTTAAAGAATTCAGTTTAAAGAAATTAGCAGAAGGATTGGACTTGGCAAGAAAGTTAGGAAGTTATTTTAAGGATAATGATCCCTCAATAGAGCGCTCGGGAAAATTCACGAGACAATTGGATATTTGTTTAGCGCCTAATAAAACTTAATAAAAAATTGCAACATAGTGGAAAGCAAAATCTTATTACTGACTTCTTGATGACTAAACCAGCTGAAGTATGCAATGAGAATTATACAAATGATGTCCAAGAGATTTCGAGTGGTGACGACCTCTGGCCACTTAAAGAACATCTATGAAATGTTATTTCTGAAGACAGTGATGACGATTAAAATATGCACTTTATTTTATTGTGTTTAAAACATTTATGTATTATGTGCAATGAAATTTATGTACAATTTGTAATTTTTATAATTTTATACTACGTATTTGTCATAGTTTATATTTTCTTAACTTACATGAATTACCTGAATTAAATAACAATATTGTTTTTGTTGGATATGTCATTGTTGTTTATATAATTTAAAAAAAAAAAAAGATTTCGGAACCTAACCCTACTTTTTCTATGTCATCTAAGTCTCGTATAATGTAATTTATATAACGCGCCATTTCTATGAAACCTAACATCCGCATTATACGAGGGTTACCTGTACTTTAAAATAAAACTCTTAAGATGGTTTGTGTCTTTTAAAGTATATTTTTTTTCACAAATTCAGTTGTGTATCATAATAGAGAAAAATAAGAAAAGGCCATATTTCACAATTAATATAGTCTACAAATAAAAATAGTTGTCACTTTAAAAGACATATTTGTCCACTTATGCAAGGCGGGTTATTCTTTTTATTGAAAGATAGTGATTTGAGATAGTGCCAGAATTTTTGTAGAGTATTTTATATATCAGTAAATATTTATTTCTGTGTGACAGAGAAAATAATTATATTTTCAAATTCTTCAGAAAAAATTTGAAGGGACACGTGTTACAGTTGAAACTTTTCTTTCCTGGAAAGCAAAATTTGACTTTGAGCTAAGTGAATTGTACAAACAGAATCATATGAAAGATGACTTTGGATCCAAAAAACTAACAGGTATATCATATATATATATATATAATTGAAAAAAATTTAATATACAGGTATCCCTTGCTTAACGTGGGATTTGATTAACATGGCAAAATTAATTGCAACATTCCCTTGATATATGCATCAAGAGTTTTGATTAACGCGCCTTTAAATTTACCAAAATTCCATCAAATACAACATCATTGCTACAAACCATGGACATGGGCATCATTTCAACCTTCAACCTATTTTAAAAGACATTCTCAAAGGCAGCAGAAACAACAACGGGAGAAAATATGATTAGGCTCCAAGAAGTTTGTAAGTTTGTAAAAATTTTAACATTAAACATGCAATTGAAAACATTCATGATTCATGGGAGCTAGAAGACAAAGTGTCTTCTAGCTACATGAGAGCTCTTTGGGAAAACCTTTTGCCAGAATGCGATGACTTAGGTGGTTTTCAAAATCCTGTGAACAACGTAGTTGAAGAAATTGTTGCAATTGGTGAAGACCTTGTTTTGATAAGTTGATGCAAAAGATGTTAAAGAATTACTGGATTCAAATTCAAAAGATTTCAGTGACAATGATCTTCTTGAAATTGAACAACAACGTGCATATGAAGACAACGAACAAATGGAATGTGAAGATGAAGTTCCAAAGGAAATAACATTCAAAGAACTGGATGGAATATTTTGCATTTTAGAATCGCTTAGAAGCAAGTAATGAATGCGGATCCAGATGTTAATCGAAGAATGCTTGTTTGCCATCTAAAGAGTCATTTTGCTTGTTATCGTAGAATTTATGCTGATAAGTAAAAAACTAAAGCTGTTCAAATGAATCTTGATAACTTTTTTGATGTAGTAACTAATGTAGGTACAAGCATTTATTAAACATTACTTTGCATTCATTTTTTATCTTTCCTAAAAGAGTACCATATAAAATGAATTATTAATACAGTATTCGATCATGGATGAATTGCAATTTTTACCGTTAATTATTATATTTGATTAACGCGATTTTGATATGTGCAGTAACACCGAGGGATTAATTAATTGTGTTAATCAAGGGATACCTGTATTATATATATACAATACCAATATATATTATATATATATATAAATTTAAAAATTCATCATAAATTTCCTGATATGTATGTATGGGTGTTCAGGTTACCATGATGTAGTGACTTGTGGGACTCTTTCCTGACATCTTGGCATCAAACACTTGTTTTGCTAACCTTTCCTCACTCATTCTATTTAAGTGGCCATACCACCTTACATTAGCTTTGCTTTGCAGATTTTTGAATACTAATAGTGTCAAGTTTCTTTCTAATATCTTCATTTTTAATATGATTCTGCCATTAATGTCATTGGTTCACTTCCCTAATTTTTCTCAGAACCCTTATATGAGGGTTCTGAGAAAGATCAGACTGTGGTCTCTAGTCTGATCAAGTGCATTATTTCTAATCCAATTCTCAGATGCATAGCTTAAAACTGGTTTGAACACTGTTTTGTATACTTCTAGTTTGGTGTTTTGGCTAATTTCTCTCTTATTCCATATAAATTTATTCCGCTTGCTACCCACCATTCCAGCTTCGCTTATTCTGTTGTCTATTTCCAGATTTAACCTGCCATATTCACTAAAAACTGTGCCTAAATAGCTTAAATGTTTTACTTGTTCTATAGTAGGTTTGACTATCT
This sequence comes from Typopeltis vanoorti, assembly GCF_054136105.1. Lineage (NCBI taxonomy): Eukaryota > Metazoa > Arthropoda > Arachnida > Uropygi > Thelyphonidae > Typopeltis > Typopeltis vanoorti. The sequence goes on from NC_143556.1 coordinate 141,665,488, forward strand.
ATATATAGTTTTGAGAATCAGCCTCAGCCCTCAGAAACATGCCAAACCTCAACAAATTTGGATGCATGAGACTGCCCCAAATTTGGGAGACGTACATCTTGAGAACTTCAGCCCAACGGCCAAGAATACCTAATATAGCTCGCTAGGGGCACCATCAGGACTTTAGGAAAAACAGTAGTTTCCTCACTTCGACCTCATTTGCTGTTTTTAGTGCCTGCGTATACGTGTCTTAATCTTATGTTCCCATGAAGATGGCAACGTGATGTTGTCAAAATATAGGAAGTATATATTAAAGTTTATTTTAATTTATATTCCAGTATACGTTGTGAATTCCTTAAGTTATTTAGTAATCATGTGCAACCAACGTATAAGCCTTTCTATGAGAATTAAGCGTTAAAGAGAGGTAAATTTCATCAGAGTGATGAATAAATGATATTCATCACATTATTCACACTATTATGAATGAAGGTATTAATTCACAATTTTATACAACAATCTTAATTTATAAATTCAATTAAAGATAACATTAGACTAATGTAAGAATTAAAGGTCTCAATTTAAAAAATAAAATAAAAATAAAGAAAAAAAAATTAATGTGTTATCTGGATTAAACTTTCCCATATTTTTGACAAGGATGTACAGTCATTTTGATTCAAGTTAGGGCATTGAAGTAAGGCCTCAGCACTCTCTTTGAATTGGTGTTCGAACTTATAGCGACATCTGTGTAGAAGGCGAGTCTTGGACCAGAGGATGTTGTGACTTGTCTCTATCCCGTGCTGCTCCAATCCAGACTTATTGGATTTGTTGTGAAGAATGTATGATTGATGTTCTTGTATTCTTTTTTTCTATAGAGCATCCTGTTTGTCCAAAGTACGACAGTTTGCAGTTACAAGGAACTTGATATATACACCAGGCAGAGACATAGTTCAGCATTTATCTTTAGAAGAGTGGGAAATAGGTAGATATATTATTAATAGGGATATTAAGTGGCTGTTAAATCATATTTGTTCAGAATTTTTGAAATCGGTTCCGAAATCCCGAAAATATATGGAATTGGAACTCGACGTATTGATTCTTTGTTGTTCTCGATTGGATTGTAGGAATTGAACAGATGTTCTGTAGTTTTTTCGGAGAAGCCGTTTAATTTCATGTGATGTTTGATAGTTGAAAGTTCTTTCTCAAATTCATGGGGAGTTGAGCAATTACTTCTAGCTCATCGAATTAAACATTTTATGATTCCTGTTTTTTGATAAGGATGATGGGCAGATTGTGTGAGAATGTAACGTCCAGTAAAAGTTGGTTTCTGTAAACTGTTGTCAGAATACCTGAAAGTGAACGGATGAGGAGGATGTCTAAAAAGGATAACTTGTTGTCTTTATCAATCTCCATTTAATATGAGGATGTAAGGAATTGATTTTTGCTAAAAAGGAAGGTAAGGAATCTCTTTTGTGAGGCCATACTGAAAACATGTCATCTGTATATCTCACCCAAAAGGATGGTTGAGGGAATATAGATGAAAACAGGACATCTTCTAGATCATAGGTTCCCAAACTTTTTCAGGCTACCGGCCACTTTGCAAGACATAAATTTTGTAACGGCCCCCCCTATTATGCACACATATATGCATGCTCTATTTTCTCATTGACAGAAAATTGACATCTATTTCTATCTGACATGGTAAATTTTCAAATGATTAAATAATTGAAATAGAAAATTGATAAAAAAAATTGATCGTGTAAGATGGGCATAAGATGAATTAAAATGCAATAATTTAATTTTAAATGATTATCTAATCGCAAAATCATGACAATAATTAATTTTTAAATATATATTATTAATTTTTTCTATAAAGAACCATTGACCCCTAGACCGCCTGAACACCCCCAAATACTTCTGATCCCACTATAGTCCCCAGAAGGCTTCAGTGCCCACTGGGAGGCGGTACCGCCCACTTTGGGAACCTATATTCTAGATGTTTCAAATAAAAGTTGGCTGAAGCAGGTGAAAGTGGACTTCCCATGGCTGTTCCTTTTACTTGGTTGTAGAATTTGTTTTGATACAAGAAATATCCAGAGTTCTTCACGAAATCGAATAATTTTACGACATCTCGTGGGAAGATGTCAGCAAGTGATTGTAAAGTCTCTTTGACAGGTACATTAGTATATAGAGATTCTACATCGAAGCTCACCATAAGATCAGTAGGTTGTAATGAAATATTTTTTAATTTATTTAAGAAATCCGAAGAGTTTTTCAAAAAAGAGCGTGATTTGCCTATATGTGATTTCAATAATTTCACTAAATATTTGGCTATGTGATAAGTAGGTGAATCAATCCTAGTCAACTATAGGACAGAGATGAATGTCTGCCTTGTGAATTTTAGGTAGACTATAAAATCTAGGTGGTCTTGCAAAATGTGTTTTTAACCTTTCTATCGTGTCTGCATGTAAACTTATCACATCATCTAGAAGGGAATTTAATTTCTTCAGTTGCCTGTTGGCAGGTTCGTGAATCAAGTTCTTGGTATGTTGAGCGATCTCGAAGTAAAAAATAAATTTTTCTTCTATAGTTTGAAGAATCCATGATTATTGTCGCTTTTCCTTTGTCTGCTTTAGCGATAACAAGGTGACTGTTGCTTCTTAAGGAATGTAGCACTTTGTTTTCAGAAGGAAATTTGGCTTTAAGTAGTGTAGAAGCAACTAGGTGGAGAGATTTAGCCTTTTCACTGGATAGATGACTAAGATTCCGTTCGATCTTAACCAGGAAATCTAAATACGGAATCTTATTAGAGACTATAGCAAATGCATGCCCTTTTGAGAAGCTAAGTGTTTCACTACTCGTTAAAGGGTGATGACTGGACATGTTGACGATCCGATTATCTGGAACATGGAAAGGCTTGATTTGTTTAGAAACAAGGACATCAAATTTGTGGTTTAGATGTCGATTCAGTTTTTTATATGAACATTGTATAGAGCGTTTAGCCACATTAAGAACTATGACAGGATGTTGTGGGTCCAAGTTTGCGGAGATAAAGGTAGAGATCAGCAACTTGACGAATGTTAATGGGGATCGTGTTTAGCTGCTCTAGTTGATTACAGATTAAAGCTAAGCTGGTGTTCCAGGAGATTTGATGGTTTCTTTTATCTCAGCGAAGTTAGGAATAATCTGATTATTATGGCATTTTTTTCAGAAAAACGATCCTCACTCGTAACTTACCTTGTATTACAGATAGTTTACCTAATGTACCATTTTTTTTTGGTAAAGTTTTCCCTGTGAAAGAATAGAATTTTACTCTTGAGAGACACTTGTGACATTAAATTAGGAATTTTAACATATTAACACAAGAATATTTTAATGTTTCTTTTTTGTAATATGAAAATATTTAATATTTCAGTCTGAAACTAACAGACTATCTTCAGTGACTACATAGGAAGAGTTTTTTACAAGATGGAATATGATTTAACAGCCACTTTTATCCATATTAATAAAATATCCACCTATTTCCCCCTCTTCTAAATATAAATGCTGAACTATGTCTCTGCCTGGGTGTATATATCAAGTTCCTTGTAACTGCAATCTGTCGTACTTTGGACAAACAGGACGTTCTATAGAAAAAAAAAAAAGAAAAAAAAAACCATCAATCATACATTCTTCACAACAAATCCGATAAGTTTGGGTTGGCACACAGCATGGAATAGAGACAAGCCACAACATCCTCTGGTCCAAGACTCACTTTCTACTACACAGATGTTGCTATAAATTCGAACGGCTATTCAAAGGGAGTGCTGAGGCCTTACTCCAATGCCCTAACTTGAATCAAAATGACTGTATATCCTTTTTAAAAATATGGGAAAGTTTAATCCGGATAACACATTAAATTTTTTTTTTTTTGAGACCTTTAATTCTTACATTAGTCTAATGTTATCTTTAATTGAATTTATAAATTAAGATTGTTGTATGAAATTGTGAATTAATACCTATAATTTATTCATCACTGATGAAATTTACCTTTCTTTAACGCTTAGCAATGTAACATCACGCGGCTCGTTCTACTCTTGAATGATCAATTGTTGGTATTCCACCTTGTACAAAAACTGTTCCTATGTAGCCACTGAGGATAGTCTGTTAGTTTCAGACTGAAATATTTGGCAAACATTAAAATATTCTTCTGTTAACGTGTCTATAATTCCTAATTAAATTAGTTAGTTTCTTCAGTGTTTGTGCATTGAGGTCTTGAAGTGTAGTGTCCTATTTTTTTGCATTGATGAGAAGCATAACTTAAAGTAGCCTGAATTGGATTTAATATTATGCTATCTTTGATTATTGGCCAAGATTTTTAGGATCTCTATGGCTTTCTTAACATTTGATGCATCTTCCAGAAAAATGTATAATATTACTCTTTCACTGGGTTTCTGTTTTCTGTCATATTTGATTTGTGAGAACCCTGATTTTTTTTATATTTTTTATTTTTATTTTTTATCAAAGCACCATCTCTTTGCAGTTATTATTTCACCATCTTAAGAGTTTGGACATGTACGTCTCTCTCTCTTTCTCATGCACACTTCCATGAGTACAGCAGATCTCTGTATTCCTGGATGGGATCATAAAACATAAAACTTCACTGTTTTGTATTACTACAGGAGAGAGAGAAGCGTCTAGATGCTTGACAACACTTTTTTTTTCCTATTTTGTTGTTTGCTATATATTATTATTTGTAAGTGGCATTAATTGTTTCATTCTCTGTCTACAGAAAAGCAACTTTTTTAGGCAGATATTGTCAATCATCATCACGTAATCACTCTTGCAAAAGACCAGGATAAAGGTAATAAAGGAATGCACTGCGATTCAAAAGCTTGTACATGCTAGCATTGTAGGCTGACTAAATGTAATACTGTTCAGAACAGTTGGGTTTCAAATACAAAATCCTAAAAAAATTCTCTCTGGGGAAGCACAATCAAGCATTCAACCAAGTTGTTCATACAAATGGGTAATTTCCCTTCCTTGTGTAGAAAATGCTTATCAAAAGCACACAGCAAGACAGAATAAACGGTCATCGCTGGTTGCTGATAATTAGTTCTTTTAAAGACATACCTTTGTCTTTTTACAATTTATGCGATTTGACATATCTGTAGAATTGCATATACCAATGAAAGAGAACACAAACGATGATGCAAATGCATACATCAGAAATGTAGCATCCATATTAAGAGTAGTTATACAATTCTTATGTTACTAATGACATTTTAAGAAAGAACCTTGGTCAAGCCTCAAATACAACATATTAGATCGAATTTGGAATATGATATGAGATTGCTAAAGGAAACAAGTAGTGACATCACAGTGGTGGAGGACATTGAAGAGGAATTCATTCAGGAGTACATATCAATACTTGAGATAGAAGCAGCCATCAAAAACCTGAAATGTTGAAAGACAACTTCAATGGATCATATTCAGCTAAAAATGTTCAAATATGGAGGTATAAAAGTTTTATAGTTCTGCATAATTCAGAAAGCCTTATTAAAAGGCCAAATTCCAGATGATTGGAGTAAAGCTCTCCTAGTACCCATAAATAATAGGGAAATAAAAACAATCTGAGAATTGTATAGGAATTTCCCTACTGAGTGTTCCGAGCAAGATTTATATATGCATACTTGAGAAATGGCTAAGAAAAATTGTGGAAGGGAAACCTGGAAAAGGACAAGCTGGGTTCAGGTCAAATAGAGGTTGTCAGACTAAATTTTTATGCTAAGACAAATAATAGTTGAGTAATCAGGTGAATATAACAAGGATTCATATCTAAATTTTGTATATCTGGAAAATCACATGACAAGAGGAAAGCTGTTCAGAATCCTGCAGTTATGTGGTGAGAGTGTAAATAGGACATTATATTGAGCAATATACATTATATATTTGAGTTCATTATATACTTGAGACGTCATCAGTTAGAACTGAAAAAGGTACAGGAATATGGTTTGGTGTTAAATCATGTGTGAGACAGAGGTTCACATTATCTCCACTGTTATTCATCATCTATATATATGGATTGCATTATTATAAGAAGGAAAGTGGCATTAAACCTGATATCAGAATTGGAGAGATTAATATTGGTTCTTAACTTTATACAGGTGATGTTATATTCCTGTAAAATCCAGTAAAAGTCTGCAGGGTTCTCTGACTAAATGAAATAATGTTTGTAATAATTTTGGTATGAAAATCAGCAATAAAAAGATGATGATGAAAATAGACTGAAACACTGAAAACATCAACTGCATCTTGAATGGAGAACCTATAGAACAAATAAAACATTTCAAATATTTTGCCACTATCTTTAGTGAAGATGGCAAATTAAATATGGAAAGAGAGATTAGAATTAACAAAGCAGGTATGGTAAGAAGTCAACTGAATAAATTTATATGGAATGAGAAAGAAATTAGTCAAAATGCTAAATTAGCTGCATACAAGTGTTCAAACCAACATTAAGTTGATGGTTCTGAAAGCTGAGTTGGGAATAAAAGATTTGAGGCTATCATTATAGGAGTTGTGAGAAAAATTAGGAAAGTGAACAGATGACATCAGTTGCAGTATCATATTAAAAATGAGGATGTTAGGAAGGAATTTGATGTTAGCATTTAGAAGTGTATGAGCAAAGCCAACCTCAGGTAGTATGGTCACTTAAAATTTACCAAATTGTGGAGGAGAAGGATAGCAGAACAAGTTTTTTTTTTTTTTTTTTTTTTGGGAAGGCAGGGAAAAGACTTAGAGGAAGACCAAGATCTTGATGTAATAAGAAGAGTCTTAGACGCCAGAAATATAAAATCAGGTAATATTGGAGTCCTCACAGACAGATTAATTTGGAGGAAAATTGTCGATAGTAAGTTAGTAATATATAAATTTTTCATGTAGTACTATCATAGTGTTCTATAAATCCTTTGAAGGTATGTATCAGAAATGTGATGATCATGATAATGTGAGAAGTTAGACTCCTCTAATCTCTGTATTTCAAAGATGCATAACAATAAATAGGACATAATAGTATAACTTTATAATTTATACATTGGATTTGGTAATGTTTTATTGAGTTTTATCATGTGTACTATATGACCTCTTTAGCATTAGTTATATCATTCAATGTGAACCATTTGTAGAAGCCATTTGAAATAGTGGAGAAACATTCATAAATTATATAGATATAAACACCAAATCTGCAGTAATCTGTAATATTTTTATTGTTCGTTGTATTGTTCTATCGTTAACTTTCAGTTTATACTCTTTTTCTTGCAATTCATTCATGGCTCCTTTACGTATACTACCTTCAGTGATTCAGTACTTATACCTGAGACCCATGGATATTTATCTTAATTTCTGACTGTGCCTCCATGTCCCAAGATTGGTACAAGAAATTATGAAAACTTCCAGCAGACTATGATTTAACCAAATTTCAAAATCTCAAAAAAGTCTTAACAGTTGTGGCATCTCTCTAATATGATTCTAGTGATTATCCGCTTACAGGCTCGGTTTATTTCAGATCGATGCATTCCGACGGAATAAAATCAGTCAACAATTTTTTTTTAAAAATTCAAAGGACTTATTTAATGAATGCTGAGTAAGAATTACACAATACAAAAGGTACAGGGAACTATCCTCTGTTAAATCTCAATTCAATCAAATTCATGCAGTTTATCTAAATACCTCTTATAACAAACATCTTTCTGATTATTCCATTAATTGATAAAACTTTTTCCAAGCTAATATCTCGCACATCAAATCCTCTGGTATCACAACAATAACAAGATATTAATAGCAAATACCCTGATTCATTGAAATACATGTCAATCCTTTCCAGTCACTCGGTTAACTTATGTTACTTAATTTATCATATGAATTTTTGTACCTTAGTTTAAACTGCATCTCTATTATCAGAACATATACATTAATTTATCAATTATATCAAAAGACAGACTTAATTATTTACAAGTTACAGATTACTCTTAAAACCCATGTAATAACTCTTCAGGAATTAGCTATACTCTGCTCTACACGTAACTATTAATTTTTATGACAAGAGCGCATTAGTTATTCTCTGGCTATCCTATCCCATAAATCTCAACAGTCAGTTATTATATCTTTCTTACAGCACATGTAACTTATAACGAATGATATCACACTCATGTGAAATGTTCTTCTATTGATGCATCGGCTATTTCTATCAATCACGGCATCTGATGTTCCTATTTTTCACTCTAGGCTTTAGGATCCTTAACCTCGAAGTTCACGGAGTACCAGCGGCTTCGTCGGGTCAGCAAGCGGGGTGTGAGGGACAACCTTCCAGTGTGGAAAACTTGGGCGAGATCACGATCATCGGCTTTTCACAGACTCTGTAGGAGCGGAATACCATCTGGACATTTCGTTCTCCCTCCTTGTTCGCCCTCAGGACATCCGTGCATTTAGACTTGAACAGCTTTATGGCAGATCAACCTCCGGATTCCTTCCATCAGAGTCTCTCCGCATCTAGGCAGCAACTCCTCCTGGTTCACTTACTAGGTGACTATCTCTCTCTGGGTGTCGATTCCTATCACTCCCTAATTCCTCACTTATATCTCCCTCATATTCCATGCCTTGGGTTCAATTTTGGATCCCCCCTTACAATATCATGTGATAGCTAGTTTCTGGAACTTTCACCGCTATCTCCTTTCATGTTACTAATCCTATATTGGATTCTGGAACTTTTGTCGCTATCCTCTCTTATGTTCTTAATCCCATTCGGTCGGCCTGCAGAACTCCTGTTTGATTTCACTCATTCCTTTCTGCTCTGACCTTGAAGGCCACCTGCGATTGACTATGCAAACAGGAATCAAACGGCTTCTCGACTGCTCCTTGTTACCGTTGGCATTTTCAATTTTTCATGCTTTGTTTTTCTAAGGAGTAAACTAATTGCTGTTGGGTTGTACATATTCTATAAAGAACACTAAGAGATAATACAATATTGCACATTCTCTAGGTTTGACCTTCAGTAAAAGGTCGATGCGTTAGGCGAACGAAAATTTCTGCTGCATCGAACTTTTACACAGGTTCCCCTTTTCATGAAAAATTTTCATACATTGAATAAATGGATGACAAATTCTTTTTTAAACAAAAAAAAATTTTTTTTTTTGTTTCTCGTGTGCCTTAGTCTGATCATAAATTCTCTGGGGTCGATAGTACTCAGTTTCATTGGCCATTTGCGAGATAAGAAAGCACTCAGTTTCTACATGGTGCTCCGAGACCTCAAAAAATATCTCGTTTGAGAACGTTTGTTTTCTGAGCTGACACATGCAGCATTTCCTCCCTGGAGGAATTGTTGTGTTCGGCTTCCCCATCTTCACGAACCTGTGGTACTGGGCTTTGTCTTCTTTAGATGTGTTAATATTCCCCTTCCCCATTTAACATATTGCTTAATTTTTTGCTCTTTCCTTTTCTGGTGGGGGCCTCCTTTTTCTAATAAATAATCCAGGGAATCACCCAAACACACAAGTCTGTCACTTTTCCTGTTGTACGTTTTATCCTGTCGGAATGTATGACCATGATTCTTTCAGGGTTCTTTATGTCACAAATCCTGAAGTTTATTGGGGATGTCTTTTCTAAAATCTCATACGGACCCAGAGTGCTTTTCCCAAATTTTCCTCCCTTCTTCTGAAGTGATCATTGCTCTAGGAGGACTAAACTACCCGGGATGAGCTCCTTGTATTTTCTGAGTCTATTTACATATTCTCTGGTTTTCTGCGAGCTGAGTCTGCTTGCTTCCATTATCATGTCATGGGTGATTTTATTTCTCTCGATCAAGTCATTCAAATACCAGTTTATATCTGAAAACCATGGGAAGCTCAGTTTGAAACCATAAAGGACTACAGCCGGACTCTCTTTAATTGCTGAATATATGACGTTTCTGCAGGAAAATAGAGTTTGTGGCAATTAAGCGTCTCAACTTGTTGTCGGCAAGCTTAGCTTAGTAAGCGTGTGTTTTAGGGTTTTATTAAGCCTCTCATTCCATTCCCTTGGGGGTGATAAGGAGTGGTAAAAAACTTTATTTTAAGTGTCTTGCATAATTGCATCATTATTTCTGCAGTAAAATTTGCTCCCTGGTCGGACAGGAGTGTTTGAGGTGTTCCATATCTAGATACTATCAACTTTAGGAACTTGTTGGCTACAGTTTGAGCGGTTTGATTCTTCATTGCCACCGCTTCCGGAAATCTGGTGAACATGTCGATTGCTACAAGAATATACTTGTTTCCCTTCTGTGTGGTGGGGAGGGGTCCGAATATGTCCACGGCTACTGCTTGGAAGGGTCTGATAGGAGTAGGAAAAGGTTGCATAGGAGCTTTCCCTTTGAAACTGGCGTTCTTTTGACAGATGTGGCAGGAAGAAACATATGACACCACATCCCTCCTCATTCCTTTCCATAAATATCGATCGGAGATACGTTGCCAGGTGCGCTCAAACCCCTGGTGCCCTGCGAGGTCAGAGTCATGGAATGTGTGGAGTACCCATAAGATTATGATTGCTGGGACCTCCACCTACCCAATTCCTTCTGCTTGGATAACAGAAGCCCATCATCGTCTATGTGTAAGGTTTCCAGGAAGGAAAACTCACTGTTGTGCTGCTATGATGAGGCTCTTCTCCCATGAGGTGGGGGGGGGGGCGTTTTTGTTTTTCAGTATGCTTTCTTCAAGTATCTCGATGTTGCGTATGTGACCGGGACTGTCAGTGGCTTCACTCAGCTCATCATTTCTATCGTTTGGTTCAAGAGATCTAGATAAATAATATGCTACTATGTTGTTCTTACCGGGGATATATTGAGGATCAATGCTGTATTCCTGGAGTTCCAGAGTCCACCTGATAATCCTCTGGTTCTTATCCTTCATTGAGAATAAAAAGGACAGAGGCTGGTGATCTGATCTTAGTATTACGTTTTGACCCAACAGCAGGTATCTGAATTTTCTAAATGAGAATACTATTGCTAAAGCCTCTTTCCCTATTACTGAGTAGTTCAACTCGGAGGACAAGAGCTTCCTATTAATGAAGGCTATAAGCTGAAAGTTGTCTTAATGCTTTTGTTCTAAAACTGAGGAAATAGTATCGTGAGAGGCATCCGCCGAAAGAAAAAATATCTCCCCAAACTTGGGGTAAGCAAGGACTGGGGACCTCGTTAGTGCCAGATTCAGAGCATCATAGGCACCTTGCTGCTCATCACCTCACTTAAATCTTTTTCCTTTCTTGGTCAACTTAATAATGGGTTCCATCACCTTATAGTAATTTGGTACAAATTTCCTGTAAAAATTTACCATCCCAATATATCGCCGGATTTGCCTAACTGTTCTAGGGATTTTTGCTTCTAAGATGGCACATACATTGCCTTGAGTGCGGATTATTCCATCTCGCTCACCTTGTGGCCCAGGTACTCTACCTCCCTCAAAAAAAAACGACACTTGGAATATTTTAGAGAGAGTTTGGCCTGGTGCAATCTCCCTAACACAGCCTTTAATATTTCCTTATGTGTGTGTAAGTCTTGTGAATAGACCAATAGGTCATCCTGAAAACAGATGACTCCTTTTCCTAGCATGCCTGCGAGGACTGAGTTCATTAGAGATTGAAATGACATGGCCGAATTCCTTGCCCCCTGTGGGAGCCTACACGGTTGGTACTTCTGCCATCTTGTTGTGAACGCAAACTACTTCCTATCCTCCATCTTTAACGGGATTTGATAATAACCTGAGTTCAAATCAAGTTTCGTGAAGTATTTTGCATTCTCAAGTCCTATCAGCAGCTCCTCAATTTTGCAAGGGGAAATCAAATGGGCCTGGTGACCTTGTTCACTTCCCTCAAGTCCAAAACGAATCTGAGCCCACCATTCGGCTTCTGTACTAGGATATAAGGGCTATTCCATTGTGAGTTTGATTTCTTGATTATTCCTTCCTTTTCATATTCCTGCAGCATAACCTGTAGTTCATCCATCTAGTTGACCAGTGTTTGATATTGTTTAATATGGACCGGCTTATTTGTGGTGATTTGCATGGTGTGCTCCACCAAGTCCATGCAGGACAATGAGGTGATTTCCTCAGTGAAGACCATATTGTAATTTTCGAAGGTTGTGAGTAGAAACTCTTCAATCGCTCTTTTTTCCTCCGCATTACCGGTTTGATATGTGGTGTTCCTGATTAACTCGCCCTTCCAGTCAGAAGCTCCTTCCAGCTGTTTTGCCTTTATTTCGAGTGCTGTACTCATCTCACCTTGTAGATGTAGTTGCCCCTCGAGGCTGGGATTACGTGTAAGCTCTATGCCACATAAAGATACTGTGCCTGTGGCAAAGCTACATGAGAAATGATATTTTCTTAGAAAGTTGACGCCTAAGCTTACTTGGTCGATTGTGTTGGTTGTCAGAGTACGATTAGCTCACGAGATAGGTTTAATTTAAATCCAGGCAGCGCGATGACCACCCCTAACTTTGTTTTAGTATGGAGTTCCATTTTCTCCACTCTCGTAAGTTTGATCGAATTGGCTAATGCCTGTCGGGAATTATGTTTTTAGCTTCAGGAATAAGGGCCAAGAGATAACAGAAACGTAGGCTCCTGTGTCTAGTAGAACTTCACATGGTATATTTCGGATCATGCCATGCACGGTTGTGAGTGATTCCTTCTGTGTCTGATTAGTTCCACTCACGCTTAACATTTTATATTGCTCATGCTTATTCGTGCAGGCCCCCTTTGGTTTACCATTGACATATATGCCCTATACAATTTTGTTGCCTGCCCTTTGAACCGACTTCAAAACCTTTTATAGAATGCCTCCCTTTTTCTTAGGCCCACTTGTGTCTTTTGATTGTCTTTCCTTATTTTTCTTTCTACCTGCTGTATCTTCTTTTCGACTTCTTCCCTATGTTTTTTTATTTCCCTCATTATTGGGTTTTTTATTCCTTCTGGATTTAGTGCTTCTTGTGATTCCAGTGTGGAGATATGTGTAGTGAGGTGTGTTACTACATGACCTTCGCTTACTCCTATTTCAGTTTGTGTGTATTTATCTGAGTCTGATTTCCCTTTGAGTGAAGTTAGGGAATTGACTGATCGCTCTTAGTGTACCCTCTCTATTCTTCACAGCTATGTAGCATTCATTTAATGTGTTAATTTTTTTCTTAAATGCTGTTTCCCTGAATTCTTCCCTTATCCCTGATCTAAATTGTTGAAACATTGCCCATTCTAAATGGCTCCTGGCATTATCTGATATGCTAAAGCTGTTTGCCAAAGTTAGCAATCTGTTATAAAATTCAGTCACGCATTCCTTTCTCTCCTGAGTGCATTTCTGTAATCTCCAGAGGTTTGGTCCTATGCTTCTGACCTTTGACAACTGGGCTATTAGGGTTTCTTTAAACGTCTCGTATTGCAAAGTGTCTCTCAGTATGGGGGACGAATACAGGAAGTTTTTTGCCCTGCCAATCAGTTTGCACCTTAGTACTATCAGAAGCTGGAAGCCCGACCACTTGCCAATGTTCCTTAATTCTTCAGTAAATCTGAAAAAGGACAATACATCATCGTGTCCAGAGAATTGTGGAATAACTAGTTGGGATTAATTGTACGAAAAAATTCCCTGTCACCCATTGTGTTGGTACTTGTGGCTTCTGAGCTTAAGTTATCCACATTCATGTTAAAAAAATTTTTCTTACAGAATTTCTATTTATTCAAATATTTCTAAAGTTAATACACTTATTATACACTTATATGCTTTGTTGGCCTGATCTTATCGCAAAAATGATCTAATCCACTCTTCAATTATTATGGATTTTTATCCTGTCGAACTGCTGTGCCATTGTAATATTTTTATTGTTCGTTGTATTGTTCTATCGTTAACTTTCAGTTTATACTCCTTTTCTTACAATTCACTCATGGTCCCTTTACATATACTACCTTCAGTGATTCAGTACTTCTTATACCTGAGAACCATGGATATTTATATTAATTTCTGAATGCGCCTCCATGTCCCAAGATTGGTACAAGAAATTATGAAAACTTCCAGCAGACTATGATTTAACCGAATTTCAAAATCTCAAAGAAAGTCTTAACAGTCATGGCATCTCTCTCTAATATGACTCTAGTGATTACCCGCTTACAGGCTCGGTTTATTTGAGATCAATGCATTGCGATGGAATAAGATCAGTCAACATTTTTTTTGTAAAAATTCAAAGGACTTATTTAATGAATGCTAAGTAAGAATTATACAATACAAAATGTACAGGGGAACCATCCTCTGTTAAATCTCAATTCAATCAAATTCATGCAGTTTATCTAAATACCTCTTATAATAAACATCCTTCTGATTATTCCGTTAATTGATAAAACTTTTTCCAAGCTAATATCTCACACATCAAATCCTCTGGTATCACAACAATAACAAGATATTAATAGCAAATACCCTGATTCATTAAGATACATGTCAATCCTTTCCATTCACTCAGTTAACTTATGTTACTTAATTTATCACATGAATTTTTGTACTTAGTTTAAACTGCATCTGTATTATCAGAACATGTACATTAATTTATCAATTATATCAAAACACAGACTTAATTATTTACAAGTTACAGATCACTCTTAAAACCCATGTAACTCTTCAGGAATTAGCTATACTCCGCTCTACTCATAACTATTAATTTCTATTACAAGAGTGCATTAGTTATTCTCTGGCTATTAAATCGCAACAGTCAGTTATTATATCTTTCTTACAGCACACGTAATTTATAACGAATGATATCACACTCACGTGAAATATTCTTCTGTTGATGCATCAGCTATTTCTATCAATCACGGCATCTGATGTTCCTATTTTTCACTCTGGGCTTTAGGATCCTTAACCTCGAAGTTCACAGAGTACCAGCGGCTTCGTCGGGTCAGCAAGCAGGGTGTGAGGGACAACCTTCCAGTGTGGAAAACTTGGGCGAGATCACGATCGTTGGCTTTTCACAGACTCTGTAGGAGCGGAATACCATCTGGACATTTCGTTCTCCCTCCTTGTTCGCCCTCGGGACATCCCTGCATTGAGACTTGAACGGCTTTATGGCAGATCGACCTCTGGATTCCTTCCATCAGAGTCTCTCTGCATCTGGGCAGCAACTCCGCCTGGTTCACTCACTAGGTGACTATCTCTCTGGGTGTCAATTCCTATCCCTCCCCAATTCCTCACTTATATCTCCCTCATATTCCATGCCTTGGGTTCAGTTTTGGATCCCCCTTACAATATCATGTGATAGCTGGTTTCTCGAACTTTCACTGCTATCTACTTTCATGTTACTAATCCAATAGTGGATTCTGGAACTTTTGCCACTATCCTCTCTTATATTCTTATTCCCATTCGGTCGGCCTGCGGAACTCCTGTTTGATTTCACTCGTTCCTTTTTGCTCTGACCTTGAAGGCCACCTGTGACTGATTATGCAAACAGGAATCAAACGGCTTCCCGACTGCTCCGTGTTGCCGTTGCCATTTTCAGTTTTACATGCTTTGTTGCATCAAACTTTTACAAAACCACTAACTATTCAATGAGAGCAGTTTTCCAGTCAGACAATTAAAGGGTTGGTGGACACACAATCTCATTTGAAGGGTCAGATAATTGAAAAATCACTGCATATGGAAAGGCTTAGATGTTGATTATTCATAATAGGTTTATGTCATAAACAACATCAAACGAGAAAAATATAAATTTATTAAACTTACTAACATAGAAAACTCACTGGTTTTCTACGTATCGTCTTCAGCTTACAATTATAACAGTGACAAGCACAGGCACTGAACTAAATAATTGTAAAAAACACTAGTTTTCCACATAAATTGTTTTTCACAATTATTTTGTTCAGTGCTGTCTGCTTGTCACAGATATAATTCTGCTCTGGAGATGCTGAATAGAAAACCAGTAAAATATTGATAAGTTTAATAAATATATATTTTCCTCTTTTGGTGTTGTTTATACTGTGAAGTGCCATTATGAATGCACCATGATAGTTGTCTTCATTAATTGCCAAGTCTAAGAAAGGAGGGTGACCAGTGAGGTATTATGGCTTACTGAACTTGGGCTATTGTTGTTTAACTTGTATATTAATGATTTGTATAAATAGTAGTGTACAATTATTTACTGATAGTGCAAAGTTGGAATGCATGATGAGGAGTGTTTCCAGTACAGGATCCTTGGAGATTTATCTGAATAAGCAGGTTCTGTAGGCAAAAAGACAATGAAATGTTTACTGTTGCTAATGCAAGATTTTGCAATATGGATTGAGGATATTTCATGAAGTGTATTTTATTCACGTTAATTTGCTACATGCCAGTGAAGTTAGAGATTTGAGGATATTGTTGGACAGACATAAAGTTTGGGGACTACATTGCTCAGGTAATTAAATCATCATCATTATTATTATTATGTGACACCTCCAGGGAGTCCAAAGAAGTATCGAACGATCATCTCCTTCCAACTACTAACCATGCTCAAACTTGCTTAACTTTTTTCGTGAGCCATTAATAGCAGAGGTTCTAGCAATCAACCAACCTTTGTTTAAAAACTGCAGTGTTGAAGAGGACACTAACTTGTAGGAATAAGAATTATTCTTTCATTGTACAGGGCTTTGATAAGATCATATATTAGCTGCTTTTCTCAAATATGGTGGTGGTGATGATGATGATGATTTATGGTTTTAATGGCACAAGTACAGCAAAAGTCATACTGTGCATATCAATGGTTATAGTAGTACACACGGTAAGACAATTACAAATATCCATGCCTGAAGCTGGGTTCGAACTTGCAGCCTGTTGGTTGGAGAGTGGGCATGCTAACCACTTGGCCAACCAGGCCGGCTTTCAGATATGGTCACCTAGATTCAGATGAGATGAGGAGACAATTGAAAACATTGGTAGCTAACAAAGATGTTATCAGACCTGTTGAATGCATATGAGAATAGACTGAGGAAATGTGGTCATCCAAGTTTGATTAATACAGAGAAGAGAAGAGATATAATAGAAACATATAAGTCAGTAAAGAGATATTACAGTATAGGTACAATTGACATTTTACAGCTCTTGGAAAGTAAGAGGGAAGAACTTGGAGTTATCCTTGGAAAATGTGTAAGGGTATCATGTCCGATTCAGGTTCTTCTCACGGTATGTAGTGAGTTTGTGGAAAGGTGTGCCAGATGATGTTGTGAATGCATCTTCAGTGAATGTTTTCAAAAAGAGAGGTGATAGGCATTGAAGGATTGTGATTTGGAAGAGCTCTCTCTTGAGAAATCCTCATCTCCTTGGAATAGCCTATATAATAATAATATTAATAGTTAAAACATTTATCCTTATTTCAATAAAATTATGAAGACTACAACCATGTTAAGAATAATTACTTTAATTTCCCAACATTTCAAACTTCATATTAAGGTCATCATCTATCTGGAGTATATGCACGCACACACAGACACACACACACACAAGCTAAATAAATAAATTTCATATGATGATACAGCGGCCTTGACCCTTTTTTGGAAGGTACAGCACCATCTTAGTCCCGCCAAATTTTATCTGGGCTCGGAACCAGCATAGCTGACGAATTTGACCTATGGCTGGGTCAATATTCCTGACAGTAATCCACGTGTGTTCATGGGGCCGGTTTGCATGCTTGCCAGATGAAAAACCTCAGGTAAACTGGCGTAAAAAAACCCTGCTGTTCATGCCCAACTGACTAACTTGGCTATGGCTGAGGAAGATCCTTAAGCTCCTCGTCATCGATGGGAATCAAACCTAGGACACTCCTTCCCCAGGCATATGGTTGTGAAGTGTAGAGCCACTAGGCTAATCGCGTGGATACACAAGCTATATTACATTTCAAACAGTATGTCTAAGTGACAATGATTTGATTAACTTTTATTCTACTGGCCTGGGCTCTAGTGGAAATAAAAACCTACATCAAAGTTATATCCTGTTTATAACATCATCAGAGACCAAATTCATATTAATACTTTTAATATAGCAACAGAGGTGGTCAAATGAATAGTTTAACATAAGCATTAAGACCATGATCCTGGATTAATAGTCATAATTATAATTTAAAATGAAGTCTTAGAAGAAAAGGTTATGTGGATATAATGTGGGAAATCTATATTCTTCGGATTTTTAAACCATCATTATTGTTAAGATTAGGATGGTTGATAAGAATTTCACAGGCCTCTTTAAATTTGCATTCATACCATGATTTTGTGTAATGTAATGTAATGAACAAATATTTTCCAATCAATTCTATTGAGTATTCGGGACATGATCAGAAAGGTCAGATTTACCATAGTTATAAATTTAACGTTCCATTTATGCTCCTTTTTTTTGACAGGAATACTGCATCCAGTTTTTATAAGGCAAATTGCAAGCACATTGAATATGTGCTTGCAATTTGATCCACTTCCTCCACTTCCAATGGAGGAAGTGGATCCTAGGAAGAGTAAAATAAGTTCATTAATTTGGCCACAGGTTTAAAGGTGGCATTAAGGTTGTATGTCTGTAGCATTCTGTTTATTTTATCCGATATCCCTTTAATGTATGGAATGGCTACAGCTTTATTGTAATCTAGTTTATATTTATTATTAGGTGCAGTCTTGTGAAGAATTTTGTCGATATTTTTGCTGTAGCTATTTTTTAGGATGGTATTGCTGATAATTTTTAATTCATGCTTAAGTGCTTGCCCATTGGAGTAATTTTCTAAAGCCCTGTTTTTAGTGTGTTAATGACACCTAGTTTTTGTGTTGGGTGGTGATAAGAGGTTTTTTTTTTTTTTATCATTATTATTATCATCATCCTAAGACACAATGTAGTCAAAGACTTATCTAGGTCCCTTTATCATATACACGCAGTTCATTATTATACTTTGCTTTAAACACATTGAAATTCTCTGCAGATACCGCACTCTTAGCGAAGGCATTCACAATTCTGCATGCAAAAAACCTCCTTCCCACTTCCTTGGTCACCTTCCTTCCTTATACCGCTTCCACGGATAACCTTTGTTCTCCCATGATCTTCTACAGTTTTATGAAAAAACCTTCTTCAACATTCATCCTATAACAATCCTTTACCAACTTGTACGAATTTATCATATCACCACTCTTCCTTCTATCCACTAGACTCTGTAAATTGCATCTTCTCAACCTTTCCTCATATTCAACATTTCAGATATCAGAAACAACTTTAGTCAGTCATCTCTGGACCCTTTCCAACATCCTTCATCTTTTGAAAACCAGGTGATCAAATCTGTGCACAGTGGTACATGTGTAGCCTAATCAGTGTTTATACAATGGAACAGGAATCGCCTTACTTCAAGTCATGTTCTCTACACCATTCCTAAAATTTGTTCTATTATCCTAACAATTTTGTCAATGTGTTCTCCAAATTTCAGATACTTATCCACTATCACCCCAAGATCACTTATTTCCTTCAGCTCGAACAATATATCCAAACCAAGCATAAATTCTGCATCCCATCTTTGTTTCCCAAATTTTAAAACCTTACATTTTGCAAAATTTCTTGTTTAACCGGACAACGCCCCAGCGTTGCCCGGTTAAACAAGACCCCCGTTGTTTTCGCCAGGGAACCAGGGCGAACAGCGAAAAGTCAGCCACTGGAACAGCTCTTAAAGCACACCCCAACTCAACATAACCAGAGTTAAAGATCGGTACTATCAACATAAGAAGCCTGAATAGCAAAGAAATGGAGCTAGCTGAGGAATTAGATAAGCACCAGATCGTTGTAATAGGGATGACTGAAACAAAAAAGACAAAAACTGGTGAGATCTTTCTGAGCAATAAATACAAAATGCTATATTTAGGAAATGACAATCAAGGAAAAGAAGAACTAGCCTTAGTATTCAACACAAAATACGAGGCTAATCTTCTTGAATGGCAGGCAGTCTCAAGTAGAGTGATGTGGGCAAATATGAGAATGGAGAATTGGACAATGAGACTTATTTGTGCCTATGGTCCCACAGAAGGTTCTACTAAGGTAGAATTGGAGGAATTTTTTGAGGCTTTAGAAAATAGCAACGGACACAATGAAAAATGAAAAGTTGGTCCTTGTTGGAAATCTAAACAGCAGAGTAGGCAATAATTACTAAACATATAGATATGTTTTGGGAAAATTTGGAGAAAAGAGCAATGCTAATAATAATGGCAAATACCTGTTGGATTTCTGCTCAGGACATGGACTGGTTATTACTAACACCATATTCCAACATAAAAATGTGAAAAATGTGCACAATTTCACATGGAGAGAAGAGGCAAAGAATAAGAAAAGTCTCATTGACTATGTTATTGTTGATAGTGATGTTTTCTCCCTGGTGAAGGACACCAGAGTGTACAGAGGATTTGAAATTGGAAGTGATCACTATTTAGTCTTGAGCAGGATAAAATTAAATTTCATATTGAAAAGAGTGACATGTAAGAAAGTATTAAAGCAAATAAAAGTTGAGCAGCTCTCAGATGTGAACTGTAGACTAAAATACACAAAGATTATTGAAAAAAAAATGAAAAAGTTTGAGAACAGGAACCAAACCTTGGAGATTCAGTGGCAAACCGTGAAGAAAACCCTGATTGATTCAGCCAGAGAGGCATATGGTGAGGTTGTCTGCAAGGATAGAAAAATCAGAACTCCATGGTGGATACAGGAAGTTAAAGAGGCAGCGAAGGAAAAGAAGAAAGCATATCAAAAGTTCCTGGCAAATGTCAGCTTTTGCTCTTAGAGAATACCGAGAAAATGTAAGAAAGCTAAACAGTGTGTAAAACTATCTAAACAAAACTCATTGGAGGACTTTGACAAGAACATAGAAAATAAATATCAAGAAGGTGGTAAGATATTCTGGAGGTTGTTGAAAAAGCTTAAAAATGGAGGAAAGAATGCTGGAAAAGGAGTTAGAGATCATAACGGTGACATGAAAACGGGAAAAAAAGATATCCTTGAAGTATGGAGTAATTACTTCGAAAGTTTGCTAAATGAAACAAGCAGTGATAGCACAATGGTAAAAAACACTCAACAGGCATACAGTCAGGAATACATATCTATACTTGAAGTAGAAAAAGCCATCAAAGGGTTGAAATGTGGAAAGGCAGCAGGAGTAGATGATATTCGACCAGAAATGCTGAAGTATGGTGGTATAAATGTCTTACAGTGGCTGCACTGCATAGTTCAGAAAGCCTGGACAGAGAAACGAATTCCTGATGATTGGAGTAGAGCTCTAATATTTCCCATATATAAAAAATGAAATAAAACTGAATGTGAGAATTACAGAGGTATTTCCCTACTGAGTGTTCCTGGCAAGATCTATGCAAGTATACTTGAGAAACAGTTGAGAAGAATTGTGGAAGAAAAGCTTGGTGAAGAACAAGCTGGATTCAGGCCAAATAGAGGCTGTCAGGATCAGATCTTCACTTTACGACAAATAATCGAGAAAGCATGGGAATATAACAAAGATCTGTATTTAAGTTTTGTCGATCTGGAAAAGGCATATAACAAGGTGCCAAGAGAGAAGCTATTCAAAACACTACAGTTATATGGTGTCAGTGGGGTATTATATTAAGCAATGCTTAGTCTTTATTTGAGTTGTATGTCAACAGTTAGAATTGAAGGAAGTACAGGAAGATTTTTTAATGTTAAATCTCGTGTGAGACAAGGATGTACATTATCCCCTTTGTTATTCATTATTTATATGGATCACTTGGAATGTCAATACTCTGTATGAAGCTGGCAAATTAAGAAATGCCACAAGAGAAATGAAAAGACTGGGCATTCGGATTTTGGGAATTTGCGAGACAAGATAGCCAGGATCTGGAAAGTGTCAACATGATAATACGACAATGTATTACTCTGGGAATGATGAGAACAAACATCGACATGGTGTAGCTGTAATAGTAGATGAAGAAATCAATAAATCAGTAATAAATTGGATTCCATTTTCTGAAAGGATAATGCTCTTACAACTTCAGGATAATGCTCTTACAACCCATTAACATAAATATCATCCAAGCTTATGCACCCACAGCTGACAAAAGTGAAGAAGATGTTGAAGAGTTTTATGAACACCTAAAAGGGATTAAAAACCTAACAAAGAAACATGATATAAACATAGTGATCGGTGACTTTGCAAAAGTGAGAAGAGGGAGGGTGATGGAGAAATTGTTGGCGAACATGGCTTAGGCACCAGAAATGACAGAGGAGATCGCCTAGTCCAGTTCTGTCATGAAGAAGATCTAACAATAGCAAATACCTCGTTTAACTTTCCACCCAGAAAACTGTACACTTGGAAATCGCCTCAAGATAACCAACATAACATTGTCAGAAATCAAATTGATTATATACTGATAAATAAAAGATTCCACAGTAGTATAAAGAGTGCAAAGACTTATCCTGGAGCAGATATCTCATCAGACCACAATCCCATAGTTGCAGAAGTACGTCTTAGATTAAAATCAGCAAAAAAATCACAAAAAAAAGAAAAAGAAAATTGATGTAGAAAAACTGATAGACCCGAATTTAAATAAAAGTGCCAAGACACAGCTTAACCTGCGATTACAACAGATTAACATAGAAGAAAATAAAAGTGTGGAATCTCTTTGGAATAGCTTAAAGAATGCCATCGTAACAACAAGTATTGAAGAAGTAGGTTATGTGAATAATATAAAACAACAGGAATGGATGACAGATGAGATTCTTTCTCTTATTGATACAAGAAGAATGTACAAAAACAAAGACCTAGCCAGGTATACAGAAACACATAACATCATCAAGAAAAAAATAAAAGAAGCCAAGGAAAATTGGATGAAAAATTTATGTACTGAAATTGATCTGCTTCAGAAGAAACATGATAATTTCAATATGTATAAGAAAATCAACGAAATTTCCGGAAAACTGAGGAAAAAGCAAATAGTGTCTCTAAGAGACGAAAATGGAAAAATAGTTCTAGAAGAAGAGAATAAAGCACAGATTTGGATAAAATATGTAACAGAACTTTTCAATGATACTAGACAGAAGCCTATAAATATAAAAGATAACATTCAAGGACCAGCAATCATGAAATGCAAAATAGAGAATGCTATACAAACAAGTAAAACAGGAAAAGCCAGTGGACCAGATGGTGTGCAAACAGAATTTTTAAAATTAATAGAACCAGATAACATCAAACTACTTGAAAAGCTATTTAATAAAATATATGAAAGTGATGAATTTCCATCAGATTGGCTCAAATCTACATTTATCACTGTCCCAAAGAAACCCAAAGCGAATTCCTGTGGTGACTTCCGACTTATTAGTCTATTGAGCCAAACATTAAAAATATTTTTGAAAGTAATTCAGAATCGCATTTATAGAAAAAGTGAAGAAACTCTAAGTGAAACACAATTCGGCTTTCGGAATGGTTTTGGTACTAGAGAGGCCCTTTTCTGTACCCAAATATTGATACATAATGCATAGAAAAACAGAAATCTGTCTTTATGTGTTTCATAGATTTTGAAAAAGCATTCGACAAAGTCAGACACACTAACTTAATAGAAGTCCTTCAACAAATAAGGCTAGACGAACAAGACATAAGACTAATAACAAATCTGTATTGGAATCAGTCAGCTACCGTTCAATTAGACAACATTACCACCAGTGATATCAAAAGAGGAGTGAGACAAGGATCCGTGCTCTCACCACGCCTGTTCAACATATATGCAGAGGTAATCTTTAAAAAAGCATTCGAAGAATGTCCAGAGGGAATCACAATAAATGGAAAGATTGTTAACAACCTACGATATGCAGATGACACCATGCTAATTGCAGATAATATTATGGATCTTCAAAAACTCATGGACAGAGTATACATAGAAAGCCAAAGAATGGGAATAAATATAAACATAAACAAGACAAAATACATGATCATCAGCAAATATCCAGCCTCATCAATGAAACTGACACTCAATGGGAAAAATATTGATCAAGTGTCAAGATATAAATATCTTGGTTGCTGGCTTAATGAACGGTGGGATCCAGAAATAGATAAAAAGACAAGGATTGAAGTGGCACGGCAGTCCTTCATGAAAATGAGAACACTATTCTGCAATAAAGACCTAAACCTGGAAGTCAGATGCCGAATGCTGAAATGCTAAGTGTGGTCTATTCTGCTCTATGGAGTTGCAACATGGACATTGAAGGCAACAACCATCAAGAAAATCGAAGTCTTTGAGATGTGGCTATACAGAAGAATGCTAAAGATATCATGGACAGAAAAAATTACCAATGAAGATGTCTTAAAATCCATTGGCAAAGCTAAACATCTTGTACAAATAATCAAGAAACGAAAAACATCATATCTTGGCCACATCATGAGAAACAGCAAATACCAACTTCTACAAACTATTTTGGTAGGAAGAATTGATGGCAAAGGAACTAGAGGAAGAAAAAGAATATCATGGTTTGACAACATCAAGACGTGGACAGGAAAGAGCAGTGCACAACTGCTCAGATTAGCACAGAACGCAGTTTGTTCGCCAAGATGGTCGCTGACCTTCGATAGAAGATAACACAATAAGAAGAAGTGGATCACATTATGAAGGAAAGTGGTATTAAACATGATATCAGAATTGGAGATGTTAATGTCAGCTCTTTGCTTTATGCGGATGATGTTATACTTCTAAATAAATCCGCTACAAGTTTGCAAGATTTCCTGACTAAATTGAATAACTGTTGTAATAGATATGGTATGAAGGTCAGCATTAAAAAGACAAAGACAATGAAAATAGGTAGAATTGTTGAAAATGTCAACTGTGTTGTGAATGGGGAACCTGTGGAACAAGTAAAACATTTCAGCTACTTAGGCACGATTTTTAGTGAAGATGGTAAATTAAATATGGAAATAGCCAACAGAATCAACAAAGCTGGTATGGTAGGCAGTCAATTGAATAAATTCATACAGAATAAGAGAGAAATTAGTTGGAACACTAAATTAGCTGTATACAAGACAGTGTTCAAACCAGTTTTAACTTATGGATCTGAGAGCTAGGTCAGAAATAAAACACTTGACCAAAGACTAGAGACTGCAGATATGAGAGTCCTGAGAAAGATTAGAGGAATGAACAGATGCCATCAATGGCAATATTGTATTAAAAACGAGGATATTAGGAAAGAACTTGACATTGTCAGCATCCAGGAATGCGTTAGCAGAGCTAATCTCAGGTGGTATGGTCACTTAAACAGAATGGACGAGGAAAGATTAGCAAAACAAGTGTTCTCTGCCAGGTTGGCTGGACAACGACCAGGAGGAAGACCAAGATATAGGTGGATTGATACTGTACAAAGTGCCTTAGACGATAGAAAAAGAGCTCTGATAATGTTGGAGTGTTGACAAGTAATAGACTGATTTGGAGGAAAATTGTGGATAGGAAGTTAGTAATGATTAGTTTTTCATGTTGTACTATTATATCCTGTACACCCCTTCAGGGTACACGTCAGGAATTTGATGATGTTGATCATCATCAAGTTTGCAACAATGAACTGGCATCCTCACTCCTGTACCCATTCAATCAATCTATTCAAGTCTTGTAAGACCAGAACATCTGCTGTACTCATCATAGTTCGTCCTGACTTTGCATAATTTGCAAACAACTGAATATCCCGAACCAAAACTTCCTCAATATAATTAACATACAGGTTAAACAGTAACGGCTATAAAACAGACCCCCACCCTCCCGAAGCACACCACTAGTGACTTTCCTCTTCCAGGATATTGCTGCCTTATACGCAACTTGCTGATACCTATCAGATAGCCACTCTCTGATCCAATGCACTAATCTAATATCCAAATCCATCCGCTCTAGTTTGACTATCATGTTATCATGCAGTAATCTATTGAACGCTTTTGCGAAATATAAGTATACTACTGTGTATCTCCAAGTGATGCGTCATGTGGCATCCAAGATATGTGAAGTGTTCCACATTTGTCTATCGTAACTGTGTGGAACACAGTTACGATAGACAAATTTCCAGTTGAAATTTGTCTATCGTAACTCTGTTCAGTAACTGCTGTTGTCCGAGTATCATTGTTTTAGTTTTTTCATAGTTGACATTTAGTCCATATCTTTTTCCTTCTGTGTATAGTGTCTGCAATGTCTGTTCCAGTCTTGCTGGGTCTTCTTCAATCAGGACGATGTCATCTGCAAAGCAGAGGTAGTTTATTCTCATGCCATTTATTGAAATGTCTCCAGCTTCTTCTTTAATCTTATCTAGTGTTCTTCCCAGATGTGTGATGAAGAGGATTGGTGATATTGGGTCCCCCTGTCTTGTGCCTTGACTAGTGGCAAACGAATCTCCAGTCTCACCTGCTATTCTGATTTTTGCTTGTGCTTGGCTGTTTATATCTTTCAGCAGGCAGATCAATTTATTGTCCACACCATAGGATTCCAAGACAGCCCATGTTATATTTTGGTCAATATTATCAAATGCTTTTTGGAAGTCCACGAAACAGCAATATATCTTTTTGTTCTTTCTTCGAGCTTTCTCTGTTATTAGTCTTAGTGTGAGTATTATTATTATTATTACGGGCAACTTCAAGGAGTCGATCGATAGACTCATCGAGGGAGGCCCTAATATCATGTCAAGAACAACTATTCGACATTCACGCAGTATCTATCATACCTCGCCTTGAGCTCATTCACGGTCATAGCACCCACAACAAACTCTGGCAGCTTATTCCGCTCATTCACCACTCTACAAGTAAAAAACCTAGCTCTTAACACCCTTGTTAACCACACTCTTGCCCAGTTTCCATGTATGGCTCCTAGTCCTCCCACCACCAGTCCTATTCTCAAAAATATCTTCTGAATTAATCTTATAGAAACCCTTCAGTAATTTGAATGTCTCAATCCTATCACCCCTTTTCTGCCTATCAACCAATTTCTGCAACCCACAAATCTTCAACCTGTTCTCATATGATTCATTCCATAGACCTGCTATCATCTTAGTCACTCGTCTCTGGATCCTCTCCACTCCTCCCCATAAAGAAGAAACCCTGGTGCTCATATCTGGTCACAGTAGTCTAGATGGGGTCTTATCAAGACTTGATACAGAGGAACAATAACTTGTTTGTCTCTGCTTGTTAAAGTATTTTTCAGCAACTAAGTGATTTGATGAGCTGATTTAGCCACTTTTGTGATGTGCCCCCTAAACTTCAACTCCCTATCCACCAACACTCACAAATTCCTGGCCTCGTCAGTCTCCTGGAGTACGGTTCCACCAATGTGATATACTGCTGCTAATCTTTTCACCCCAAAATGCATAACCTTACATTTTGCCACATTAAATTGACATCCATTCTCCCTAGATCAGTTCTCCAAACTATCCAAATCATCCTGCAAAATTTTGACATTCTGTGCACTCACTATTTGCTCTACCCAACTTTGCATCATCAGCAAACAAATGAAACTTCCTTTCAGATCCTTTCGTATATCGTTAATGAACAAATTGAACAGTAGGGTCCAAGAACAGAACCCTGCGGCACACCACTAGTCATAGGCCGTCTTTTGGACTCTACTCCTGAATAAACCACTCTCTGATAACTCTCCTTCAACAACCCTCCTAATCATCTCACCAACCCTATATTCATCCCCATATGCTGAAGTTTACTGATTAGAATTCCATTTGGTATCCTGTCAAAGGCCTTAGTAGGGTCCAGTAGAATCACTGTAAACCCATTACCCTTATCCAGTTCAGCCGTCACTGTGTTATAAAACGTGAGCAAGTTACTGAGGCATGATCTAGCCTTCACTAAACCATGCTGTAAAATAATTAATGCCAGCAGCACCCAGGGTTCTGAGGTAAACCCTCCCAAGTACTAACTGAGCTCTTGTTTCCTTAACTTCAGTGATCAGACAAGAACTGGTACTTCCAAATCGATCATGCTGCTGTCAAAGTATAACTGCGGCCGTGCCTATGCAGGATATCCATATTTCATTATTTGCTTATGTATTTCTTTTGCAACTGATTCTCCCCCATATTTTAGCATCTCGCCTACTATGGTGTCATTTCCAGGACTCTTGTTGTTCTTGAGATGTTTTATAGCCTTATTCATCTCCTCTTTTAAGATGTCATTTTCAAAGATCTCTTCTGGTGGAGAGATTTCTTTTAGTTCTTTGATTATTTGTTGCACTGTACTTCGATCTTGTCGAAATCCGGCTTGCTCATCCTGAAGATGTGCCTCCATATGCCCCTTAAGGTGTTCTATTAGTATTTTCATCAGCACTTTGCCAAGATGACTCATTAATGCAATAGTTCTGTAATTGGTGCATTCTAAAACACTGCCTTTCTTATGAAGAGCAACCAAGACTGATTTTTTCTACTCTTTGGGGGTATACCCCGATCTCCATGTTTCATTATTTGCTTATGTATTTCTTTTGCAACTGATTCTCCCCCATATTTTAGCGTCTCACCTACTATGGTGTCATTTCCAGGACTCTTGTTGTTCTTGAGATGTTTTATAGCCCTATTCATCTCCTCTTCCAAGATGTCATTTCCAAAGATCTCTGCTGGTGGAGTGCTTTTAGTTCTTTGATTACTTCTGTTGCAATATCTTGTCCATCTGTGTATGATTTCTGTCTTGTCCATCAGTACTTTATCATTTTCATCCTTGAGTGCTACTGATCTTGTTTGCCACTTCCTATTGACATTTCTTGAGTTTGTAGACCTCTCTCTAGTTTTGTGTTCTCCATAGTACTGTTCAGTGTCTTGCACTGAAGTCCTGCTTGCTCCAATGATTTGGCTTTATCAGATCTTACTGCTTTCCATACTTTATTACATTTTTGACGATATAATTATCTATTTTAAGTTTCAGTTCTCTTTTCTCTTATACCAATTTTAGGGTTTCCTGAGTTATCCATTTCTTGTTGATCTTTTCTCTTTCAGGAATTACTTCCTCTACTACTTTTTTTAGCACTGTAGTCAGTCGTTCTGCTCTTGTATTTATATTCTGTTTTTCACTTGGGGTCTTAAGCTTAGTTTCCAATATGTTCTAATATGCTGTTCTTAGCATGTCTTCATTTAGTTTTGAGATTTCTCTAGCTTTTTGGAACTTTCCTTTGTACTTCTGTTTCAGTTTTAGTCTTATATTCACAATCACTAAGCTGTGGTCTGAATCAGTATCAGCTCCTTGGAATGATCTGCACTGTTGAACTCAGGTTCTCCATTTCTGGTCTATCAACATCAGGTCGATCCTATTCCTGTGTTTGCCATCGAAGGAGCTGCATGTCCATTTACGACAATCTTTTTGTTGGAATTTGGTATTGCAAATCATCAGGTTGTTATCCATATCAAATTTTAGAAGCATCTCTCCATGCTTCGGCATGGGAGAGATGCTTCTGGAATTCAATAGTTCTTGAATATCACCCAGGCAGCATTGATCTTATTTCCAGCCAAATCCTCATTCCATGCTACACCTGCAAGCTGTCTCCTGAGCGTCTCATAATCTCCAGCCTTGTAGTTCCTTTCCTCACATGGATTAAATGGGTAATTTCCACCCATTTAATCACTTCATGGTCGCTCTCACCAACTGGAAGGAGATTTGACACTTCATTTATAATACCATTCTCTGATGAGATGAACAAATGAACCCTCAATCCTCATGTGCCCTCTGTTTACTTCCAGTTGCTATCCCATCATCCCAGTCTATCTTGCCATAATTAAAATTGTCCATAATGATCATTCTTTTCTTATTTGCTTGGCTAACATCCAGCTCAGTATTTCATTCTGTTCACCTCTATCTCACACCATACTGCCTTAAAACCACTGCCACTATTTCTGTCTTGCATCTCTACCTTGTATGGACATAACTCTTTCTTTATCATCAATAACATTCCCCCCCCTCCCTTTTTACCATTTTTATTTTCACAAAACACGTCATACCCTTCCTTCTCTATTCCTGTCAGAATGTTATCCTCATCCAATCATGTCTCACTCTTATTCCAACAATTTTTGGGTTAACAGACTCAATCAACCAAAACCATTTAATTTGCCTTGTTTCTTACACTTCTAGCATTTATATACAAACATAACAGCTCATTCCTGGATCTATAACAAGTTTCACTGATACTACTCGTTAGATGTGACTTCTCCATACTTAACTCAAGCCATTTCTTTTTCTTCTTGTTCATCTTAGAACCTTCTTCAAATCCAACTGTTTTCCCTTGATCCCAGGTCATCCCCTTCCCTTTTTGTCTAAACACGCATTCACATCCTCTTGGAGCATCAACCTTTTTCATGCTGTGTTCCTCTGTACTCCGTAGCCTTCCCCGTTTGTCTTGCACACTTGTTCGCTTATTCTCTATACTCACGCTACCCACTTCAGTCTCTCCTTCCTTACTCTCCCATTCTTTCATATTGCTTCTTACTTAATCAAAATTATTCTCTGCACTCATTTCTCTACTTTCCAGTAGCAATCTCTCCCAGTGACTTATACCAGAAATATTTAAATGCAGTCCATCACTTTTATGCAGTTCAATTTGTCCTTCAAACTTTCAACACATTAACAAACTGCATTCCTTTCTCTTCACATATTTCTGTTAATGTGTCATTCACAATCTTTGCTCTCCACCTCATTTCATCACTGTCATACCTAGGCAACATGTTGACTACCATTCCTTTCACATTGTTATTTTTTATCCTTCTGAACAACCTCCTGATATCCAATCTTATGTGTTCCTTGTTCCTAGTCAAATCATTTGTCCCTATTAACACTACCAATTCTTTTGCTTGCTTACTCCTCATATCCAATGCCTCAATCACTCTATTCATTTTATTTCTAGGAAAACAAACCTTGTGCATCTTCTCGCTTACACACCTCTAATAATTGAATCCCCCATGCAATGCCACTCATGGATCTTTTGTTACCTCTTCCATACCAACATTCATTTTCGTCTTCTTCACTCTTCCATACATATCTCCAGCTCTCTTTGTTTCACTCCCCATCCATTTCATCTTTTGCCTCCTCTTGACAAACTCAGCTTTCAGATCTTGTGTTATTAAGAGAACGCTGAGTTGATTAAGATGGGGCAAGAGATGAAATGGATGAAGAGTGAAATAAAGAGAACTGGAGATATGCATGGAAGAGTGAAGAAGACGAAAACGAATGTTGGTATGAAAGAGGTAACAAAAGATCCATGAGTGGCATTGCATGGGGACTCAGTTATTAGAGGTGTGGTAAGTGAGAAGATGCACAAGGTTTGATTTCCTAGAGATAAAATGAATAGAGTGATTGAGGCATTGGATATGAAGATTAAGCAAGCAAAAGAGTTGGTAGTGTTAATAGGGACAAATGATTTGACTGGGAACAAGGAACACAATAAGATTGGATCAGGAGGTTGTTGAGAAGGATAAAAAATAACAATGTGAAAGGAATGGTTGTCAACGTGTTGCCTAGGTATGATAGTGAAATGAGGTGGAGAGCAAAGATTGTGAATGACACATTAACAGAAATATGTGAGGAGAAAGGAATGCAGTTTGTTAATGTGTGGAATGAGTTTGAAGGACAAATTAAACTGTATACAAGTGATGGACTGCATTTGAATTCACTTTCTCAATTTCATCGTAAGCCATACACACTTGTTTGCTGTCAGTGCTACTCACCATCTTATCATTAATTGCACTCTGTGTTTCAGCTTCCACTACATTCATATTGCTTTTGTCTTTCTTACTACCATTGATTGTTAAATTCATTAGATCACTTGTTCGCTTTTTCAAAACTTTTTTTACCAATTTTTCATGCTCTTTTACACCATATTTCTTTACTATGAGATGAGCACTCATCCTCCTCATGGCCGTCTCGCTACTAATGCCGTCAGTTACCAATATGTTACTGCTCACCAAGTCCTCATTCAGATCACACTTCACACATACCCTTCTTCCATCTGCCTTAAATATCCATAATTTATCTACATAATCAAATGAATACATATAGCACTCCTCACATTGACTGAAATCAAAATGAAATACCTGTAAAAACAAAGCTGATGTCATCTTTACTTCACCGGTTACTATACTCTGCTCTGAGTTTAATTATTTTGTAAACAAACTTAAACAAGCCCACGCACTAGAAACACTGCAAGCACAGAACTTTTACAGCAAGACTTAACTTACTCATAAATACACACTTATTTACAACTAATTATTCAAAAAAAAAAAAAAAAAAAACCTTATCTGAAACAGAACCCTTCTTTACACAACCTTCCAGCGAAACACCACCTTGTGAGATTCCTTGTGGGTTTATATGTGTATATTGGCCAATATGTTTAGGCTTATGGTAAACAATGAAGAAACAGCTTCCAGAGGGAAGATGAGTGAGAAGTATATCTAGAAATGGAAGTGTGTTCTGACTTTCAATTTCGATTGTGAATTGTATGCATTGTTTGTTTAAGTGGCTGAGGAAAGTGTCTAGTGGCCACGGGGCCAGATAACGAAAACTTTGTCAACGTTCCTAAGCTAAATTTTGAGTCTTAAAGTAAATGAATTTAGAGCATGTCTCAAAAGTTTCCATATGAAATTTATCAGTTGTTATTTTTCTTAGCAATTGTTATCACCCTCAATCCCCCACCTTAACATGGGGGCGGATTGAGGGTGGGCACATGGCTGTGCCTTCGTTTTTGCAGGTAAAAAGTATTTTGTCGCACAAAATAACCAGAACAGTACTTGGGCAAAGAGTTCCGTGATATCTGGTAGGAATATTGGGGTATTAGATAAAATAAAGAATACTACAGAAATACAACCTTAATGCCACGTTTAAACCTCCTGCCAAATTAAAGAACTTATTCAACTCTTCCAGGAATCCACCTCCTCCACTGGCCCACTCTGGAGTATACCATATTCAATGTACTTGTAATTTGCATTATATAAGTTAAACTGGATGCAGTATTCCTGTCAGAGAAAAAGGAGCATAAAATTTAATAACTATGGTAAATCTGGCCTTTCTGATCATCTCCTGAATACTCTACACAGAATTAATTGGAAAGACATTTGTTCATTACATCACCAAAATGTGATATGAACAAAAATTTAAAGAGCCCTGCAAAATTCTTATCAACCACTCTAATTTTAACAATAATGATGGTTTAAAAATCCCAAGAATATTGATGTCCCATATTTTACCTACACAACCTTTTCTTCTAAGAGTTCATTTTAAATTATAATTATGACTGTTAATCCAGGATCTTAGCCTTAATGCTTATGTTACATTATTCATTAGGCCACCACTATTGCTGTATTAAGACCATGTTATAAATGATAATATAACTTTGGTATAGGTTTTATTTTTCTACTAGAGTTTATGCCAGTAGAATAATGGTTGATGAAATCATTGTGACTTTGTCATACTGTTTGAAATGTAATATAGTTTGTCTCTTGAAAGTTTATTTTTCACTTGGTTAGACTATAATAAATTTAGTTTAATCCTTTATCCAAGTGTGAGCAAACAAAGTTTGCGCCTGAAAATATCTTCAGGAATGGGCTAAGGTAGTACAACACCAGGCAACTCGTAGCAAAGGTGGACCAAGCTAACAACCCTCCTATCTCAGTATCTCCCATAATGCAAAACACATAGGTGGCACACCTTTTGGCAACTCCTATAGGTAAAAATGACCTCGCCATTGCTTCTGCCTGGTATCTCCATTTCTGGTCCTGGCTCACACTGAAGAGACCTGAATAAAGGTCAAAACTAGTCTGGGTAGTGGCCCTTCCCTTAATGCATAACATTATACATATCTGCAAGGAGATGTGTTTTGCATTATATTTGAGATACAAGTGTTGTTAGCTTGGTCCACCTTTGCTACTAGTTTCTCGATGTTGTACTACCTTACCCCAGTCCTGAAGATATTTTCAGGCACAAACTTTGTTTGCTCACACTTGGATAATGGATTAAACTAAATTTATTATAGCCTAACCAAGTGATAAATAAACTTTCAACATCTTTCTCTAAATCCAGAGTAATTCAATAAAAAGGTGGCACACCTTTTAGCAACTCCTATAGGTAAAGATGACCTCGCCATTGCTTCTGCCTAGTATCTCCACTTCTGAGCCTGGCTCTCACTGAAGAGACCTCAATAAAGGTCGAAACTAGTCTGGGTAGTGGTCCTTCCCTTAATGCATAACATGATACATATCTGCAAGGAGATGTGTTTTGCATTATGGGAGATACTGAGATAGGAGTGTTGTTAGCTTGGTCCACCTTTGCTACTAGTTTCTCGATGTTGTACTACCTTACCCCAGTCCTGAAGATATTTTCAGGTGCAAACTTTGTTTACTCACACTTGGATAAAGGATTAAACTAAATTTATTATAGTCTAACCAAGGTGAAAAATAAACTTTCAACATCTTTCTCTAAATCCAGAGTAATTCAATAAAAAGGTGGCACACCTTTTAGAAACTCCTATAGGTAAAGATGACCTCGCCATTGTTTCTGCCTGGTATCTCCACTTCTGAGCCTGGCTCCCACTGAAGAGACCTCAATAAAGGTCAAAACTAGTCTGGGTAGTGGTCCGTCCCTTAATGCATAACATTATACATATCTGCAAGGAGATGTGGTTTGCATTATGGGAGATACTGAGATAGGAGTGTTGTTAACTTGGTCCACCTTTGCTATGAGTTTCCTGGTGTTGTACTACCTTACCCCAGTCCTGAAGATATGGGAGATACTGAGATAGGAGTGTTGTTAACTTGGTCCACCTTTGCTACGAATTTCCTGGTGTTGTACTACCTTATCCCAGTCCTGAAGATATTTTCAGGTGCAAACTTTGTTTGCTCACACTTAGATAAAGGATTAAACTAAATTTATTATAGTTTCTCTGTGTGTGTGCACACTCCAGATGATGATCTTAATATGAAGGGCAAAACATCACAAAATTAATTCTTAACATGGTTGTAGTCTCAATAATTTTATCGAAATGAATACTGATCACCATGTAACATTAAAGGAAAGGATAAATCATTTGTGCACTTCCTATTCCACTTTGTAAAGGGCAGGCAATTCACAAATGTTTTCACTGTTAGCTCATATATATATATATATATATATATATATATATATATATATATCTTTTTTGTTATAATCAGGGAGAGAATAAAAGATCAGTTAACAACATTCAAATCTTATGTGCCATATTTAAGGCAGGAGAACACACTATTAGAGTTCAAAGAAACAGTGATTAGTTTCTGTAACTCAGTATAGGGTTATATAAATTACTGAAAAAAAAAAAAAAAACTTGAGAAAAGTTAACCATGATTACTTTCTAGACCTCTGAGATAGACATGCAATCAGAAAGATTGGGATTCATACAATGTAACAGAGTTTTGCAAGTTTAATAAAGCAGACAATCAGATTTAAATCTGAGTGCAAATAATGGTTTCGTTCTAAAGAACTGTGGCTAGTGTCAGCAGGATGATATGAGATTCCATGAATTTGATGTAGTCCTAATGTTCTTGGCTTCTAATTTCAGCAGAATGCCCATCTGTCAGAAATAACTAATTAAGCAATAACAAAGTACTTGAGACACACCAAGCATGGGGAGAGGTAGTAATTTATCTGTAGTAGATGGTAGAAAAGATGACAGTTTCCGAAATGGTTTGTAGGTGGCGAGAAGGATGTATGCTGTTTGTTTTGTTGTGTCTTTAAATAAGGGTTATGGCAGTTCTTAATATCCAATTGTAGTTTGGATGTTAAGAACTGTTGACATATATTGATAATTCTCTAGATGGTGGCTTAGTTATATCCATTAGCAGTCATGGTAATTTTTCTTCTTCTTTGTCCTTGCCATTATCCATTTTACTTGGCATAGTTATTTTTATGAAAATGTAAGTTTCTGTGGGAAGTTTTCGGTATTGAGACCACATTATGATGCAAATAAATAGTTTATTAAAAATAAGCAATTAAAACCTGACAAGTTTTGTAAGACGTTCATCATCAGGAGGTACTGGTACAAAAAACAGTTTTACACAACAAAAGATTATAAACAGTTAATTACACATATTAGATGTTATGATAACTTCATAAATGTTACATACAAATGAAAAACCAGAATGAAAACTAAATTCATTACTGTATTCGTGTTGGAACATTGCTAGTTGTTTCTGTTACGTTCTGTGGCATCACGTGTATCATATCCTAGGTCCGTGGCAGTTAAATTTTTGATCAAAGCAGACCATACTTGGTGTAAGATTTGTATGGATTCTAAGCATTTGCGAGGCTTCTTTAAACCTTCTTGTAAAACAATTGCTATCAATATATGACATTTTTGTTTGTTGCCAAAGTACTTGATGGTCTGTAATAGTTGTGTGGAATGTCAAACTTGATTTATGCTGCTTTCTTTTTTCAACATCTTTTATATGTTCAGACTTGTGGATCTCTCCTGACCTTCCTATCTGGCCTACATAACAAACGCACACAATTAAGCAATTAATTGTGTGCGTTTGTTATGTAGGCCAGATAGGCCTACATAACACATGAATCTCATAAACGCCTGGGATGATGTGGAGGTTATGGTGGATGTAAGAATCTCGATATTTTTTTGTTAAGGTAAAAAGCCATTGTGTATTCGCGGAGCAATGCAGTCCCCTTCTCTGTGACATTCTTGATGTAAGGCAGCATGATTGCATTCTTCTCATTGTGGTGGATTTTCTGTATATGGAAAAGGATAACCTTTTTTCCTCTTCATTTACTTTGAAAAAGGACATCAAGGAACAGTAATGTTTTATGCTGTTCTAGTTCAAGAGTGAATTTTATATTTGGATGTAAGTTGTTCAGATAATCTTTGAAATTAATTAACTCATCCATTGATCCTGTCCAAATAACGAAAATATCATCAATATAATATAACCAAACCTGTGGTTTCTTCTGATAGTTTTTAATTCATTAGTTTCAAAATTCTCCATAAAGAGGTTGGCTAAGGTTGGAGAAAGGGGGAAACTCATGGCAAGGCCTTCTTTTTGTTCCCAATATTTGTCTTGATGAAAAAAAAGTATTTTCCATACAGTGTTTGAATAGTCCTAATAGTGTCTGGTGGGAAAAGGTTTACAAGTATATCCACTGTGTCATTCTGGGTTCATTGGTAAAGAGACTGACTATATCTAAACTTGCTAAGTTATCTGAAGGCTCTATATTTATATCCTTTGCCTTTTCAATAAAATGTAAACTGTTTTTTTTTACAAATAATTCTGTTTTTATGATCTTTACATATGATTTTTAAGAGTCTTACATCCACCATCACACCCATGAAAAGACCAGAATCATTTCTAAAATCTTAGCAAGTTCAGATATAGTAAGTCTCTTCAATTATGTAGCCAATTGTTTAACAAGCAAGTTTAAAGAAGCCTCACAAAATGCTTAGGATCACTACACGATGCAATAAAATCCAGGCTTAATCTTACACCAAGTATAGTCTGCATTCATCAAAAATTTATCTTCACTAACCTAGGATGTGAAATGCATTGATGCCACAGAATGTGATAGCAATAACTAGCAATGTTTCAACATGAATACAAAATGAATTTGCTGTTTTAATTCTATTTCTCATTTGTATGTAACAGTTATGAAGTTATCATAACATCTAATGTATGTAATTAATTGTTTATAGTGTCTTTTGTTGTGTAAAACTTTTTTGTACCAGTACCTCTTATGTTGTAAGTCTTATGACTTATGAAACTTGTCAGGTTTTAATTTGCTTATTTTTATTAAACTCTTTATTTACATCATAATGTGGTCTCAATACCAGACTCTTCCCACATGGTTATTTTTATTTTTGTTCAATTCTTGGAGCAAAATCAGTAAAACGGATTGAATTAGCTCAGTATATATGAGTTTTGATAATACTGTTTTTTGTAATAGATAATGATGTCAGGAAGGATTGATATATCTAAGGTTTTCAGTAAACAGACAGTTGAGTATTGCCTATAGAGGTCTAGATTATTCAAGTCTACAGAAAGGGAAGTCTGGCATTAGGTTCATTTTGGGCAGATGGACTGTGCTACTGAGATTAGAATCCAGGAATACCAGGACTTCATCAAATTCTTGCAATCTCATAAATTTGGCTCTTTTTTGCTATTTCATTGACACCATCATGAAGTTCTTTGGAATCAAACCAAGATTTTCACTCAAATAAACTTAAATTTGATTGTCCATTTTTTGAAACATGAGGAACTCTATGACACTGGCTGAATCTCAACTATTCTGATTGCATGCCTATCTGAAAAGTTTGGGGAAGTAATCATGACTAGCTAACTGTTTATAGATGATTGTATTTTATTTATTATTATTTTGAATGATTTATATAACCTTGTGTTGAATCAAACACAACTTTTCTTGGACTCTAGCAGTCTGTTCTGCTGTTTATTTAGCTGTGACCTAGACATAAAAACATATTCTACATGACATGTCAGGTTTGAATATTGTTGACTGATCTTTTATTCTGTTTCAGCTGTCTTTATTTTAATAAAGAAATATATAGGAGCTAATATTCTAATCTTTTAGGAAATGACAATGTAAACTACATTATTAATTATGAAAAACTTTAATAACTACTTATATTTTGGCAATGTTACATTGCCATCTTCAGGGATCACAAAACAATAATATGTGCACACAGGCACTAACATTAAGCAAATGAGGAAGAAAGGCAACTGAAGTCAGTCCTAGAGGCCTAAAGGTGGCCTCTAGGGGGCTAAATTGGGTTGTCTTAGCCATTGGGCTGATCTTAAAATGTAGATTTCCCAAATTTGGAACAGTCTCTACCCAAATTTGTTGAGTTTTGGGAAGTTTTTCAGAGCTGGGGCTGATTCAAGGAATAAACTTACGTATTTGTACTTGCTGCAGTATAATAAAGTGGCCTTCCAGAGTATTGTATGGTGGGTGTCCAGTGCATGGCCAGCAAGTTCTGAGTGGCTGTATTGGTGGAACCAGATGTAGTCCTTGTGTTTGGATATCTTGATATTGGCTGTCCTACCTGTTTGGACATAGTGGGACAGTTTGCACCTGCAAAGGACCAGGTATACTCCAGGTAGATCTAGGGGAAGTAACTGGTCTTTGGTGGAGCAGATAAGAGATGCCAATTTCATATGTTGTTTGTAACTAGTTGTGAGGTCATATTTTCTTAGGATTTTTGTTAGTTTTTCAGATATATCTCGGATATATGGAATGGTGATAGATTTAGAGAATTTGTGGGGGGTGGGGGGGGGGGCGTGGTTAACTGGTTTTAATTTTTTTTTTTTTTTTTTTTTTGGATTTTTTGGGAGTTGTAGCCATTGGCTAAGAAGGCTTTAAGGATGTGGTTAAGATCGGTAGTTAGCGCATTGTTATCTGAACTGATTAATTTTGTCCTGTTATATAGGGTTTTTATAATCCCATATTGTTTGGGAGGTGGGGGGATGTGACTGCTGGTGAATGTATCTACCTGTATGTGGCAGGTTTCCTGTAAATACAGAAAGCCAGGACTCCATCAGGCTAGCATGTAATCAGAGTGTCTAGAAAAGGGAGGCTGTTGTTGTTTTCCTTTTCCAAGGTAAACTGTATCCTAGGGTGTTAATTGTTTAAGTGTGTTGAGAAACTGTGGAGTCTATCCAGGCCATGCGGCCAAAGCAAACACATCATCCACATAGCATAGCCAAACAGCGGGTTTATGTGGGGCAGAGTTTAAGCGTAACATTGCTGAAATATAGGTAGTTATTAATTATTTATTAATTATAGTTTTTATAATTAATAATAATATAGCTTATGTTGTCATTTTCTAAAAAATTTGAAGTATGTCTAAACAACATATAAATCTATCTACAAGAATAGGAGCTAATAATATTTTATTTTATTTATTTATTTTTTTCATGCACTAACAGTTATTCATTTCATAATCTATCTACAACATGTTTTATTAAAATGTCTAGTTAGTTCTCAACGAAATCAGTGAATTTTGTCCTACAGGATTTGTGCAGTATAAAGCCTGTTGTTCTCATGGAGGATGAATCATAATTATAATTGGTGGGCAGTATAATTATTGCTAATAATAAATACCTGCTGGATTTCTGTCCATAGTATAGACTAAGCATTACTGACGAAAATGGCATAAATGTTTTCCCAAAACATTTATGATGAATCTTTACCTGTCTCCTGAACCAGATCTTCCTGCTGGTTCAGTAGACAGGAGTATATAGAAGATTTGAAATACTGATTACCATTAGCACAAGAATATTTTAATATTTGTCAAATATTTCAGTCTGAAATTAACAGATTATCATCAGTGGCTTGATAGAAACAGTTTTTGCAATTTTGTTAATTTCAGACTGAAATATTTGGCAAATATTAAAATATTCTTGTGCTAACGTGTTGATAATTCTTAATTTCATGTCACAAGTGTCTCTCAAGAATAGAATTCTGTTCCTACACAGGGAAAGCTTTAAAATTTTAAAAAGAATCAGTCATGCAACTTTCAGAAGTAAAATGCAAGCTCAGTGTACAAATATTATTCAAGAAAAAATGAAAGAGTTTGAAAACAAGAAACAAACATTCACTGGCATACTCTGAAGGAAACATTGAGTGATTCAGCTAGAAAAGTGTGCATGAGGAAGTTGTCTGAAGGGTAGAAAGAACAGAACTACATGGTGGATTCAGGAAGTTAAAAACCAGCCATGGAGAAGAAGAAGAAGAAATGATATCGAAAACTCTTAGTGAGTATGGCTACATGTCCTGTGAGAATACAGAGAAAAATGTAAGAGAGCAAAGTAGTGCATGTAAAAGTAACTAAACAATAGTTACTTTTACGACAGTCTATATATAGACGACATTCCAATACTTTTATTTAGTTACTTTAATAAGCATAGAAATACTTGGGAAGAATGTAAAAGATAAATATCATAACATAATGTTCTGAATTCTGTTCTTGAGAGACACTTGTGACATGAAATTAAGAATTATCAACAGGTTAGCACAAGAATATTTTAATATTTGTCAAATATTTCAGTCTGAAATTAACAGATTATCATCAGTGGCTTGATAGAAACAGTTTTTGCAAATTTGTTAATTTCAGACTGAAATATTTGGCAAATATTAAAATATTCTTGTGCTAATGTGTTGATAATTCTTAATTTCATGTCACTAGTGTCTCTCAAGAATAGAATTCTGTTCCTACACAGGGAAAGCTTTAACCAAAAAAACTGGTAAACTATTGTAATACAAGGTAAGGTACGAGCAAGAATAATTTTTCTAAAAAAAATGCTGCGACAATCAGATTATTCCTAACTTTGATAAAAGAAACCATTAAATCTCCTGGAGCTCATAATATCTACAGGAACACCAGCTTAGCTTTATTCTGTAATCAACTCAGACCAGCTAAACATGATTTTGCTATTATCATTCGTCAAGTTGCTGATCTCCGAACTTTTATTTCCACAAACTTAGACCCACAACTTTCTGACATAGTTCTTAATGTGGCTAAATGCTTTATACTAAATGCTCTAAAAAACAGAATCTACATGTAAACTGCAAATTCGATGTCCCTTTTTAGACAAATCAAGCCTTTTCATGTTCCAGATAATTGGGTTGTCAACTTGTCCGATCGCCCTTTAATGAGTAGTAAAATACTCATCCTCTCAAAAGGACATGATTTTGCTATAGTTCCTAAAAAGATTCCTTATTTAGATATCCTGGTTAACATCGAACAGAACCTAAGTCATCTCTCCAGTGAAAAGGCTGATTCTCTCTGCCTAGAAGTTGCTTCTACACTACTTAAAGCCAGGCTTCCTCCTCCTTCCAACATATCTCCTGAAAAGAAAGCAGTGGTCACCTTGTTATCACTAAAGCAGACAAGGGAAAAGTGACGGTAATTATGGATTCTTCAAATTACAGAAGACAAATTTTTCTTTTACTTTGAGATCATTCAACATACCAAGAACTTGATCATGACCCTACTAACAGGCAACTGAAGGAATTAAATTCCCTTCTAGATGAGGTTATAAGTTTAGATGCAGACACTATAGAAAGGTTAAAAACTCATTTTACAAGACCTCCTTGGTTTTGTGGTCTACCAAAAATTCACAAGACAGGCATTCATCTCTGTCCTATAGTTGACTGTATTGATTCACCTACTTACCACATAGCCAAATATTTAGCGAAATTATTGAAATCACATATAGGCAAATCACGCTCTTTTTTTAAAAAACTCTTCTGATTTCTTAAACAAATTAACAAAATATTTCCTTACAACCTACTGATCTTATGGTGAGCTTTGATGTAGAATCTCTATTCACAAATGTACCCCTCAAAGAGACTTTACATTTACTTGCTGACATCTTCCCACAAGATATCGTAAAATTATTCGAATTTGTGATGCACTCTGTATATGTCTTGTGTCAAAACAAATTCAACAACCAAGTAGAAGGAACGGCCATGGGAAATCCACTAGCCAACCTTTATTTGGAGCAGAAGATATCCTTTTTTCATCTATATACCCTCAACCTTCCTTTTGGGTTAGATATATAGATGACATTTTTTCAGTGTGGCCTCACAACAGAGATTCCTTACTTTCCTTTTTAGCCAAAATCAATTCTTTACACTCATATCAAGTTTACCATGGAGATTGAAAAAGACAACAAGTTATCCTTTTTAGACATCCTTCTCATCCGCTCACCTTCACGTATTCTGACAACAACAGTTTACAAAAAAACCACTTTTACTGGATGTTACATTCTCAAACAATCTGCTCATCATCCTCATCAAAAAAGAGGAATTATAAAATGCTTAATTCGACGAGCTAGAACTAATTGCTTAACTTCCCATGAATTACAGAAAAGAACTTTTCACTATCAAACATTACATGAAATTAATTGACTTCTCCGAAAAGACTACACATCTGTTCGATTCCTACAATCCAATCCAGAGCAACAAAGAATCGATACGTTGAGTTACAATTCCATATATTTCTGGAATTTCAGAACTAATTTCAAGAATTCTGAAGAAATATGATTTAACAGCCACTTATATCCCTATTAATAAAATATCCACCTATTTCCCCTCTTCTAAAGAGATAAACGGTCAGCTGTCTGGTGTACTCATCGAGGGCCTCCCTCGATGAGTCTGTCAACTCCTTGGAGTTTCCCGGAACAACAATAATAATAATAATAAATAATAATAATAATAATAATATCAAGTCGCATGTGACTGCAATCTGTCGTACTTTGGACAAACTGGATGCGCTATAGAAAAAAGATTACAAGAACACAATCGTACATTCTTCCCAACAAATCCGTTAAGTCTGGATTGACACAGCACGGAATAGAGACATGCCACAACATCCTCTGGTCCAAGACTCGCCTTCTACACAGATGTCACTATAAATTCGAACGCCTATTCAAAGAGAGTGCTGAGTCCTTACTTCAATGCCCTAACTTGAATCGAAATGACTGTATATCCTTGTCAAAAATATGGGAAAGTTTAATCCGGATAACACACTAAGTTTTTTTTTCCCCAATTGAGACCTTCTAGTTCTTACATTAGTCTAATATATGTTTAATTGAATTTATAAATTAAGATTGTTGCATGAAATTGTGAATTGATACCCATAATTTATTCATCACTGTGATGAAATTTACCACTCTTTAGTGCTTAGCAATGTAACATCATGCAGCTTATTCTACTTTTGAATGATCAATTGTTTGTATTCCACCTTGTAAAAACTGTTCCTATCAAGTCACTGATGATAGTCTGTT
Organism: Typopeltis vanoorti; assembly: GCF_054136105.1. Lineage (NCBI taxonomy): Eukaryota > Metazoa > Arthropoda > Arachnida > Uropygi > Thelyphonidae > Typopeltis > Typopeltis vanoorti. Next base: position 141,709,258 of record NC_143556.1, read on the forward strand.
AATTTCAGACTGAAATATTTGGCAAATATTAAAATATTCTAATGCTAATGCGTTGATAACACAGTCCAACACAATTTTTGCTGACTTTTATATGAGACTTGTTTTTTACTAATTTGGATGCGCTGATTTCAAATATCAAACCCATTTTTCTCTATCACGTCAGGTTTTTCCTCTATGGCATTTTCTTTTTGCTAATTTGTAAGTTTTTGATATTTTTAAGCAGGCAGCTATTTAGAGGATCAAAAAAATCGATTTTTTAATATTATTTTCTGAAAGTATGTACTTTTAAAAATCTGTTCCTAACTTTTTATCAAGAAATTCGAAAAATTCCCGAAGATATAGCTTATTATTCAAAGTGGTGCACAGATCAGAATTGGAGCGCTCACCGCTCTCACTTGTTAGTAAACGAATAAATGCGTAAGAACCTGCAACGGCACGTACTGGCGCTTTGAATGCGAGAGAGGCGCCGATAATTAGATACATAACTACTTAACAATATTCATTAAAAATTACAAGAATATTTATAAAAAAATAACAATTTTACTTACACATGAGTTTCAGGGAATAAATTTTTGTTTGTAGCAATTTCTGCTGTGTGTTCTGTTTTGGCAATCCCAATACTCCAACAGTAGTCGGCCATCATGTGAGAATCCTATCTTCCTTGGTACCGATCTTCCATAGTTTTTAAGTCTTGACAAGCGAGAGCGGTGAGCGCTCCGATTCTGATCTGTGCACCGCTTTGAATAATAGGCTATATCTTCGGGAATTTTTCGAATGTCTTGATAAAAAGTTAGGAACAGATTTTTAAAAGTACATACTTTTAGAAAATAATATTAAAAAATCGATTTTTTTGATACTCTAAATAGTACTGCCTCCTAAAAACTATCAAAAACTTACAAATTAGCAAAAAGAAAATGCCATAGAGGAAAAACCTGACATGATAGAGAAAAATGGGTTCGATATTTGAAATCAGCGCACCCAAATTAGTAAAAAACAAGTGTCAGATCATAATCAGCAGGGAAAAAAAATTTTTTTTGTTGGCCAGTGTAATTTTTAAAATGTTCTGGAGTGTATTGAAAAGCTTAGAAATGAAGGAAAGAATATTATAGAAGGAATCGGAGATGATAAAGATGAAACAAAAATTTTTCAATTTCATCTTTATTTTCATAAAGAAAGTCTAGATATCTGGAGTAATTAGTTTCGAAGATTGCTAAACAAAACATGAAATGAGAAAATAGTGACAAAAAAATTCAAGAGGATGCAGTCAGAAGTACATATCAATATTCGAGGTAGAAAAAGCCATCGAAATATTATCTGAAATGTGGAAAGGCAGATGGAATAATTGAAGTAGAGCCCTGAGAGTACTACCTATTAAAAAAAATAAATAAATAAAAAAATAAAAAACAAATAAAAAAATAAAAATAAAATAAAATAAGGAAATGAAATTGAATGTAAGGATTACACTGGAATTTCCCTACTGAGAGTTTCAGATAAGATTAATGCAAGCATACTCAATGAAGAGGCTCAGAAAATGGTGTAAAGAGAAACTTAGAGAAGAACAAGCTGTGTTCAGGCCAAATAGAAGTTGTTAGGAATGGATTTTCAGACAAATAGTTGAGAATCATGGGAATATAATGAGGATCTGTATTAAGTTTTGTAAATCTGGAAGAGACATATACCAGAGTGCCAAGAGAAAAGCTTTTCAAACTGGTACAAATTATATGGTGTAAATGGAACATTGTACCAAATGATACACAGGCTGTATTTAAGTTGTAAGTTAGCAATTAGAATTGAAGGAGGTAAAAAAAGATGTTTGATATAAAATCAGGTGTGAGACAGTGGTGTGCACTACCTCCATTGTTATTAATCATCTATATGGATCACATTATGAAGGAAAGAGGGATTATTAAATCAGATATCAGAATTCTAGATGTTAAAGAGAAAAGCTTTTCAAACTGGTACAAATTATATGGTGTAAATGGAACATTGTACCAAATAATACACAGGCTGTATTGAAGTTGTAAGTTACCAATTAGAATTGAACAAGGTAAAAAAAGATGTTTGATATAAAATCAGGTGTGAGACAATGGTGTGCACTACCTCCATTGTTATTAATCATCTATATGGATCACATTATGAAGGAAAGAGGGATTATTAAATCAGATATCAGAATTCTAAATGTTAATCTAAGCTTCTTGTTTTATGCAAATGCATATCTGCATAAAGCAAAGAACTTTATGTAGGTGATGTTATAATGTTAAATAAATCCAGTACAAGTAATAGGATTCCTTAACTAAATTGCATATCTGCGGTAACAAATTTGGTAATAAAGTTAGAAATTAAAAAAAAAAAACCCGTAAAAAAACGCATAAACGGTGAAAGCAGCAGCAGCATTCTGAATGGATGCTGCTGAATAAGAGTTTATAAAGGTATGGCAAGACCTTCTCTTTATACGGAAGTAAATTATGGACTATAAAAACTGCAGAAGAAAGGAGAATAGAAATTGGAAAAATGAAATTCTTACAAAAGACAGCAGGCTATACTTGCTGGGACAAAAAAAGAAGCATAGAAATATGTAAAGAAATAAAAATAGAGTCAGCATTGGATATCACAAGAAGTGGATTGAACATATTAAAAGAAAGGACAGTTCAAGACCTCCTAGGTAGAAAACAGAAGTCAAGTATTACCAAAGGAAAAGATGGAATGAGACCAGAACATGTCGTTTGGCCTAAATCTTTGAAAGGATGATGACAACTTCACATTGCTAGCATTCAGGATTAGCAAAGTAGGAAAGATTAGTAAAACAGGTGTTTGATACCAGGACAGCAGGTAACAAATGGACCTAGATGGAGGACTGATGAAGTAACAAGCATCTTAGAAGACTAAAATATATGATTTGACAATACTGGATTCCCAACAAATAACAGATTAATTTGGAAGAATATTGGGAAGGAAGCTAGTAATAATGTAAATTTAATTGCCTAATACTACCCGTACACCTCTAGAGGGTACACATTAGGAATATGATGATGATGATGACTTTTGCTCTGCACTTATTTGGCTCAAGACCCTTACTGGCAGAACCAGATTTCATGACCAGCCACTATTTGGTTTGGAAGTTCATATTAAACAAATTTCATTGAAAGCTATAGGATTAGTGTAATATGATATATCCATATAACATTGCATCTCCTTATAAACCACAAATCTTCCACAAAAAGATTTGTCAGATGACTTAAAAGGAGAGCCATCCTTCAAAAATCATTATGAAAATTTTTCTTTGAATTGCCAAATCATTTGAGTCTGTATATAAGGATAAATCTGAAAATATTATGCTGATGTAATCTTTATGACAATCTCACCCTTCAAAGCTTTTAAACTCAAAGTACATTACTGTGAGACTAGCTAATCCAGTTCCCTTTCTCTATACACCAGAAAGAACTTTTTTAAGATACTTCTGGCTTTTGTTAAGCAGGATGACAGCCTAACTGTAAGAACCCAAAACTATCTATGACTTAGTCATCCCCGAATTCCATACTGTGTAATTTGAACCCATAACTTATTACTTGGAGAGTGGATAGCGATTCCACTCTCCAGCCATCTAGGCAGAGTTTAATGCCAGTTTCTTAATATAATGACCCATGGTTTTGAATACAATAGAGGATAAGCTTTTGTATTCTTTGGGAGTAGGGATGCTCAGCTGAGTAGCATGACTCATTGATGCATGATCACATTTGAAAGCATGCTTAAGTGGTCCAAACAGGTGATTGTCTAAACAGAGAAAGATCTAGATTATATGAAGTTGTGGATCCTGAAATCATAATTCCTGGAGTGTTTCCACAGTTTGGACTGCAGTGTGGAAAGGATTGTTGTCATGCATCAATGCAATACATATTTGGCATTTATTCTGAATTACTAGTATTAGTTTATCCTCATACTAAGATTCACCTTTTCCACTGGAAATCTAATTTGAACATTACTTGGGCATTGATTTTAAGTGTTTATAGAGGATTTGTTCACATCACACAAAAGTTTGGGATTTTAAACACCAAGTGGTGTGCATACTACACTTTGAAGGAAGGCTGGGGGGGGGGAACAAATTGGACCACATATTTCAATTTAGCAAAATAGATACTTAATCCAAGGTCCTGTGTTAGCATTTATACATGTCAAATCAAAATCAAATGCCTACTGGTACATAGAAATTCATTAGTTCTTCTAGATGATACTTTCATGTTAAACTCTATCTTGCTGAAGGACTTAAACATAATAAAATTAACTGCAGCCTAGTAAAAGAAAAAACTGTTAGACAGACTAAAGTTTGGATGTTATTATCATCACCAGCAGTATGCAATATTATCACCAGTGCAGTACTAGACACAATAAAACAAACATTACAGAAAAATTAGAAGTCTAATAATAACTGGCTAACTACTGAAATAATGGATTTGTGGCGCCAAAAGAAAAACTTTCTACTCAGATCAGATGCATCTGAATTGCTAGAAAATCAGTTAAAAAATAAAATTACATCTAAATGTAGAGAACAAAATCAAATTCGATAAATCAAAATGCATATATATGTCACAATGCAGCTATCAATCATAATACAAAATTAGTATATAGCCCAATAAAAGAACTTTCAAAAACACCAACCAGCTAAAAATGAAGATAATAGAGGTAATTTTAAATGAATTTTTGCAAAAGGAAAAATGTTTCATAAAAGTGAGGAGACCCCAAACATATTAGAGATGCAATTAGAATAGATGCTGCAGTCAGTTGAATGAAAACATGTAAAGTCCCTGGTAGAGAAGAAATACTGATAGTTTTGGAAGTATCGGGGAGAAACAGTAAAGCATTATTTAGTAGAGTTATATAACCATGTCTTAAATTCTGAGGAAATTTCCAATGACTGTAAATTGGGAAGAATAAATCCCATACATAAAAAAAGCTATATACAAAAAGGTGCAAATTATTAAACCTTATTAAGTTATACATATAAATTATTTATCAGAATTATATAAAGTAGAATTAAAGTAATTTATGACAAACATATAGAAGAGCAAATGGGATTTAAGAGAGGGAGATCTACAACTGATGCAGTCTGTACTCTTTTACGATTAGCTGAATTGATTGAAAAAAAAACAAATCTCTACTGCTGTTTCATAGACGTTATTCAAACAAAAGGAAGAAGAAAGATTTGAAAACTTTGAAAACAAGTGTTTGATTGAGGAAAATAAATAAAACATCATGGACTGAAATGAAAACCAGTCCAGAGATCAGAGAATTACACTACTGCATTACACTATTTCAATAATAACAAGAATCAACGAAAAACATCTGCAGTGGTATGGACATGGATACAGAATACCTGCTAAAAAGATTCCTGGAGTTCTCCAAAATAGAAGAGTAGAAGGAAAGATACTACCATGAAGACCTGGAAGGAAATGGATGGAAAATATCAAGAGTATAAATCAGGGGTGGCCAACTACGTGTCCTTTTGGAACTAAAATAATTCCTGTAAGACTTAGAAGAGCCGCAACCTAACCTTTGGCCAATGCGGTGTGCGCATGGAGAGGTAGAAGGTGGGGATGCAGAAACTATGCCTGACAGTGCTTGTTATCGTTGAACTCTTTTTCAAGTGCTTAGAAATGTCGCATAAAAAACTTAAATATGAAAAAGAATACAGATATTTTAGGCCACAGTGGGAATAGGAGTTTCTTTTTGTGAAACGACAAAGTAAACCAATGTGTGCAATATGCCAAATAACACTTGCGCAATTCAAAGCCAGAAATATCAAGCATCGTTATGATACGCATCATAGTAATTTTAGTAAAGAATTTCCTCTTGGTTCTGGTCTGAGTCGAACTAAACTTTCAACTTTGAAAGAACAACTCCATGGTCAGAGTAAATTGATGTCCATGTTTACTAAAGAGGCTGATTTTACTACTGGCTACTGAGCTAGTTATATTTTAGTGTTTATATTGCACAGGCAAAACATCTGTATGCAGAAGGAGAATTTGTCAAGAAGACTATTGCACAAATAATTTCAGCTTTAGACCTGGATAATAAAAAAATTACTCGAACTAATTGAACAGATGCCAGTCTCCAGGCATTCAACTGAAAGGGGAAAGTTCGAAGTAAACTTCATTTAATGTGTTTCAAATTAAACTTTTTTATTGCAGTAATTTTTATTGACCCTCTTTTTTATTTTGTTCCTCTTTTTTGTGTTGCTTCTCTTTTGTTTTATTTTTACCTGGTAGAGCATGAAGAGATGCGTAATGTGTGGATGCGAGCCACATGCTTTTCATAAGCCACACGTAAGCACCCCTCAATGTGGCTTACGAATATAAATAGTCCAAAACTTACAGAAATTTAAATAACTTGACTGCTGATAGATTGGACTGAAAAGGACTGAAAAGCATGGTAGCCTCAATCTGCTTTAGGAAGATGATTATTACCACCAAAGACCTTCAGGGAGTCCTAAACTCAACAAGGGAGTCCAGATACCCCCCCCCCCACACACACGCACCACCTATCATACCTTCTCTTGAATTTATTCACTTTCTACACTCATCACCCTTAAAGGCAAGCTATTCAATCACACACTCTGAGAGAAAAATTTGTTCTTGTCCTCTTCCCACTATCCATAAAATGAAATATTCCATCTACTGGTATCCTATTTTTTCTTTCTTATGTTTGCTGGTGTTTGTAGTCCATAAATTCTCAATCTGTCCTCATAATCTACATTTCACTTTAGTCCAACTATCATCTTTAACACTAACCTTGCATCCCCTCCAATGTATTAGCATCATCTCAGAGACCAAGACACCAGATCTGCACACAGTAGTCCAGGTAAGGTTATCAAGGCCAGCTGAAGAAGCGTAATTATGCTCTGTGTTGCATTTGCAGTCATTATATGTGCCCCCCCCCCCCCAAACTTTTTATCCACTAAAACTCCAAGATCCTCAGGCTCAGCGTCTTGTAGCACAATCCCACCAACATAATATGCCATTGATATCTCATCACACCAAAGTTCAGAACTTTACATTTACTAACATTGAACTGACATTTTCACCTGTCCCCAATTCCAGTCTCTTCAAATAGTTTTCTAAGTGTGATATGTTAGTTACATTCCTTATTACCCTGCCTATCTTTGTTTTATTAGTAAAGAGCTATATATGTCTCATATACTTCCCAATGTCATTAATGTAAAGCTTGAATAAAAATACATTGCTGATTGCTTTAACTCTTTCAGACTCCCCCCCCCCCCCATACACACACTTTCTGAAACTACCGATTGGCTATCCTTTATCCAAGTTAAAAGTTTATGATCCAATCCTATATTCTTCAACTTATGCAACAGCCTTCCATGCTATATCCTATTAAAAGCCTCAGAAATGTCCAGAAGTATCACAGTGTATCCATTTCTTCCTATATCCAACTCAACTATACATTATAAAATATGAGCAAGTTACTCAAACATTACTATCCCTTAATGAACCTGTGCCTTTTACTACAAAGTATAAATTCTCTGTCATTTCCATTTCTGTATGTGAGCTCTTACTAACTTTTCCAAAATTTTCACCACCACTCCAGAGATACTAATAGGTATGGTTAAACACATCAGTCTATGCATCGTCTTGACCAACAAAATTATCATTCATTCTTTCCACTCTGGTGGAATCTTCCCTGTGCTGACATTCAAATTTTGCAACCAGGGCAAAGGACAGCCAGTTCAGTTGCAATACTTTTAGCATCCTTGCTGATATCTCCTCAGATCTTATTTGCTGAATTCTTGTTCAATTTATTCAAAGCCGTAGTATATCCTTTATACACTGAATTTCTTCATTTAGTGTAGAGGTAGTATTGAGTTCTATGTTGCATATGTCAGTGGATAGTCAAAAATTGCACTCATTAGTTGATCAGTTTCTTCTTTTGCATTCAGTAGAGTTACTCTTCTGCATTCATTCTTTCTTTTGTTTACAGCATAGTAATAGAGTTCTTTTGGATTGTCTTTAGCTTGCAGAGCAGATTTCTTTTCATACTCAGCTTTCTGTACATTACTTGTAATTCTTCTGGCAATTTTCATAACTGATATCCATATAGTATTCCTTCTATATCATCTTTTTTAAAGAATTTCTTGTTTAATAAGACCACTTCCATTTTGTCCTACTCTAATTCCCTACTTATTCTTTGAACTCTAGGAACATGTTCTGATACTCCATCATGGAGGTTATATATATATATATATATATATATATATATATATATATATATATATATATAAAATAAGTTTAATGACTATTACCGAGAGAAAAGATGGCAAGATATATTTAACAAGATACTACTAGTTTACTAGTTTCGTTACAAGAACATCGTCAGGTATCATACTCAAAGAAGTATATAAAAAATTACAGAGACTTAAAATTGTACTAACAGAACAAGTGAAAAACAGTAGCATGTTTGAAAAAATGCAAGTATGAGTTCCATACAAACGAATACTACGCGCTGTCGTGAGTGCGCCAGTACTGAACAGAAGCAACGTGTGCGTCCGAGAGATTGTAACTCAGGCTGTTGTTGATATGAGAGGAATCTAGAGAAATTTCTCTTGATTCAACAATCTTTCTTTCGAGTTCATCGTAGCACACATGGATATTAGCAGTTTGAGTCCAGTTTACAATATGCTGGCGGCCTTCGTCTGAGTTAGCAGAAAAGAGAACGTGGCTAGAGAGAGCGCTAGCTCTAGTCCTGTTATAGGAGATATCTCTACGGTGTTCATCCAAACGTAGAAGGATGGATTTAGCAGTCTGTCCATAATATGGCTTTCCGCAATCACACAAAATCTTGTAGACTCCTGGAAACTGAGTAGGAAGATGTTTCTGTTTATGTTTGCAAAGTAATGAACGAAGTTTTGGAAGCGTAGTGTAGCACGTTTTGAAGTTAAATTTCTTTAGAATCTTTGCCAGTTTTGGTGAAAGAGAGCTGATGTAAGGCAAGGAGATGAAGGCTCTTGGGGGAGGGGGATCTTCAGCAGTAGTTGAGTGCCTGGGGGAAAGAAATTTGTCAATCTTCTTTGGAGAGAAGCCATTGTTAATAAACGTTTTTTTAAGAAAACTGAGTTCATTTATAATTTCTGTTTCTTCGGTAAGTAATGATTTGGCTCGGTGGGCTAAAGTGGAAATAATACCACATTTTTGTGGAGGATAATGATGGGAGGAAGCATGAAGGTATCTGTCAGTATGAGTAGGCTTTCTAAAAATTGAGATTTTAATGTTCTCAGCACATCTGGTAAGTTTGAGGTCTAAAAAGGGAAGACAGTCATCTGATTCCAGTTCGAGGGTGAAAGAGATTTTTTCGTGGCACTTGTTTAAGTGGTCTAAAAATAAATAGAGGTTATTGACGCCGTCTTCCCAGATGAGGAAAATATCATCAATATATCGGTACCAGACTTTTGGTTTAAAGTGAAAGGAGTTAATAGCTTTATGGCTTCTCTCCAAAGAAGATTGACAAATTTCTTTCCCCCAGGCACTCAACTACTGCTGAAGATCCCTCTCCCCCCAAGTGCCTTCATCTCCTTGCCTTACATCAGCTCTCTTTCACCAAAACTGGCAAAGATTCTAAAGAAATTTAACTTCAAAACGTGCTACACTACGCTTCCAAAACTTCGTTCATTACTTTGCAAACATAAACAGAAACATCTTCCTACTCAGTTTCCAGGAGTCTACAAGATTTTGTGTGATTGTGGAAAGCCATATTATGGACAGACTGCTAAATCCATCCTTCTGCGTTTGGATGAACACCGTAGAGATATCTCCTATAACAGGACTAGAGCTAGCGCTCTCTCTAGCCACGTTCTCTTTTCTGCTAACTCAGACGAAGGCCGCCAGCACATTGTAAACTGGACTCAAACTGCTAATATCCATGTGTGCTACGATGAACTCGAAAGAAAGATTGTTGAATCAAGAGAAATTTCTCTAGATTCCTCTCATATCAACAACAGCCTGAGTTACAATCTCTCGGACGCACACGTTGCTTCTGTTCAGTACTGGCGCACTCGCGACTGCGCGTAGTATTCGTTTGTATGGAACTCATACTTGCATTTTTTCAAACATGCTACTGTTTTTCACTTGTTCTGTTAGTACAATTTTAAGTCTCTGTAATTTTTTATATACTTCTTTGAGTATGATACCTGACGATGTTCTTGTAACGAAACTAGTAAACTAGTAGTATCTTGTTAAATATATCTTGCCATCTTTTCTCTCGGTAATAGTCATTAAACTTATTTTATAATATTCCAACCGAGTAAAAATGAATTCTCCTAATATATATATATATATATATAATTCCAATGCACTACTAATGTCCTTTCCATCTAACAACTGATTCCAATTGACCAAACTTTGTTTTCTCAGTTGGTCATAATTTCCTGGTTTATAGTTCTGCATGTAATGTTTTCTGAATAAGTGGAACATCCATATATTTTTTTTGCCTTCTCAGGGTAGTACAATGTATCACTGGCACCAGCTGGTAGCTGAACAGTCATCTCCTTAACTGAAACCCACTGTGACAGTATAATCAGGTCTTACATGCTTTTACCTTGAGTTGTTTCATATGCTGCAAGAAGTTGTCTCGCAACAGCTTAATAATTTGTCTTCATTCTTCTCATGAGATTTCCACTACCCAGTTTGAATAATTAGTTAACTGTTGATGATTGCAGATTTAGTTTACTACCCATTAGGTTAATTTTGTGATGAATTTCATTAACACCAACTGATCCACTAGATCTGTAACAACATCCCACCATGTATTTGATCTTGTTAGACTACACTTCACATCGGGTAGCTTCAGACTTACTTCTACATGGACAGTTGTTATTAATATTACAATCATGGATTTCTACTCCTAACTGGATTCAAATCATCCAACATTATTACCAGCACACCCTTCTTATGTTGTTTATCATTCCTAAAATTGCTTTATTCTTTATTCTGTATAACTCGATATCAGTTATACAGCAATTAGTACCTCTGAGAGCTAGGTTTCATAAATTCCTACAGTCTTAGGCTGCAGTGTATTTACCAAGGCAACAAACTCTGTCCTTTTGTTCCTAATACTCCTGGCATTTATGAATAGACATAATAAACTGTCTTGAAGCTTTTTGCATACCTACCTGTGTATGATCCCCATTAGATAATATGCTAATCTCTGTTCATATCATGTCTTATTTACACATGCATACATCCTTGCATATATTCTTATGCATAGATTCTCACCATTCCTTACATCGTGATCTTGTTTTCCTGTCTCTCCATATTAGGTCTCATACTAGTGAATAATTTCTCTAGACTTCTGATACCAAACACATTCAAGTTATGACAAGGATATACAAAGAGAACATCAAAATAGCTTGAACACATAGTGGATGAAAAAAGACAAGACTACTACATCATATTTCAAAGATAATTTCTGTATATACTTTTTCAAGAAATCTTTTCGCAATGTCCTGAATATGAATCAAGGCATGTGATAATTGTTAGTCAGCATATAATACCCATGAACTTAGCTACTTCAGAAACTCTTTGTCTCAATCAGAAATAATTGTTAGCACATGTAAAAACTAAGCAGATAACTGTGAACTTTTTTTTTTTGTCTTAACAGTATCTGAATGTCTTTTTAACATAGCAGATCAACTTTGTAACATAAGTGATTTGAGTTTTTAGATTCAGTTCTGTCTCTGATGATCCCACACTGCCACTTTATGCAGAAATGATTAGGATATTGTTGAAATATTTTTCTCATAAATGAAACCTGGTTGCATATTTATGGCTATCTGTTGAATTTAGTAAAATGGTACAAAGAAATTTTGATATATTCCATGGTCAGTGATTGGACTTCACATCTGTAAACATTCTCTGATGTACAGTGAATGACAATAATATCCAATCCCCTTCTTTATGAAAGGGTATCAGGTGTTATAAATAAACTGATGACGATTAAATAATGAATGAAACTAAATAATGAACATTGGAATAATTGCCTATGGAATTTTCCTTTGTTAGGTGTGAGTTTATTGTTGAAATTAAGAATGCAAATGATATATATATTGGAGTGATCATCTGAAAACATCAAAATCAGTGTGAGTCTGATTATTTAGATGTTGATGTTGGGAAGACTGATTTTTCAGAATGCTCTTTATTAAGTTGGTAGAACTTTATGTTCATAGTAAAATTTTCAAATAATTCCATTGTTACAGTAGATTTTTGAACGTTAGTTGAGTAAGGGTGTTTGATGTAGAAATTATTGGCAAAACTACAAATAAAAGACATCCAAAATATTTATTTTTTTTTGTATATTATGTCAGAATGTGAAAGATTGAATAACTGGAGGATTAGATAATAGGAGGTCAGATGTCATGAACTCATATATCAGAATCATTTTCAGTATGAATCATAGAGTGTATAATTTGAAACAGGTGAAATGAATGATGGGTTTGAAGGAAACTGGTTAAGATGGGAAGACAGTCTGTCCAGTTTAGATTATTGTGAAAGGAATAGAATGCTAATATGAATTTTATTCATACAACAAGGTGTCATTTGCTGATGTAATTGACGCCTTGTTGTATGAATAAAATGCACTGTAAGAAATTTAAAGTCTAGACCAAAGTATACTGATACAATGAAGTTCTAAAATAACTACCATAGCAAATAGTTCACTCTAATTAAACTGTACCTGTGGTATCCAAGTGTTCACAATAATGTAAGTTGATTGTATTTGTTGTCACAATAATCAGTGCTTTAAAAATATCACAATTAGTGACATACAATGAATCATTTAATAAAACTTATTAACATTTATTTCTCAGTCCTCTCTCTTTGTATTTGTCATTCGTAATACATTCATTAAGACCTATATTATTTATATAGGTCGAGAATTGTTTGAAAAAGATCGCTCTTTGGCAGAATCAGATCTGAAGTTCCTTCAAGAAGGTATGTTACATCTGAATCTATATAATGTACCAGTATACATTAATATTAGATGTTTAAAAATTTTTCCAGAGTATATTTCTCTCATTATAAAAATATACTGTTGTCAGAAATTTGAAAAAAGACATAATTACAGATCTGAGAGTACTTCATTTTAACATAATATACTTATTTTTTATTTTTTTAAAATTTTTTTTTAAATAACGAAACCTGTGGTGAGTTCATAATTAAAAGAAACACACCTATTAACCACAGTGAAAATTATTTAATTGTAAGTTCTTGCAGGCATCCATTTACAATTAAATAATTTTCACTGTGGTTAATACTTTTAATTTTAATTTAATAATATATTTATATTATTTCTTTTAGGCTTGCATTGATATGGTACTAGCATTTTTTGGTGCCTTTTATTATCCATCATATGATGGGTAATAAGAGAAAATAATTGTTTTTAGTTCATGCTTGGCTTAAAAAAAATAACATGAGCATGTTACAGGTCATTCCCGCCTTTACATATTGATTGGTTCCTGGCGACCATTCATAAATCGGGAATTCATGAAGTGAGAGTTTATTTGCCTTAGAAATAATGCTTTAAGCGAGAGTTACATTTATAAGAAGGAATATATAAAATATAAATGAATATTAAATGATAAGAAAAGACATTACTGGCTAAAGATTTACACATTTAAAAAATAACAAGAATCTTTGAAAAACAAAATTAGCTCATTTCTATATCACCAGGTAAATTGGCCGTCAAGGTAGTAGGAGATATATTAGGAAGCTTGGGTGCGGGTTTTTTTTTTTTTTTTTTTTTTTTTTTTTTCAAAGAAGGCCTTGGATGTCATCTGCTTTGTTGACTTTCACTTCTTTTTTGTTTAAAATAGCTCAATAGCCAGCAGAAGCATTATTCATTTTGCGGGAAAATTTCCTAAATTGTTCAAAGTTTGAATCTTGTGATTCAAAGATTGCTTGTTCGAGAAGTTAAATGCTTCTTCTAGGCCTTTTTAACGGAGTTGGAGCTTCATATTCATTATCTTCTTTGTCTTTTTCTTCTTTGTTTCTTTCTTGTTCCTCTAATTCAAGGAGATCATTGGATGAGAGTTCCATAGTGTGAAATTGAAGCAGCTCATTAACAACACCTTCCGAAACTTTCATTTGCAACTGGTTAGCCATACCTAAGATAACTTGAGTTTCAGAATTCACAATCTTTGTTGGGCTTCAAAGCCTTCGAAATTGTCATTAAACTGAGGACAAAATTTATGCTAGGTGCTCTGTGTTACCCGATTGTGCTTAAAATGTTGAATCCCTTCCAAAACTCTTCGATAGAAAAGTGTCCATCTTTATCAGTCTCTTCTATTAACATTTCAAAACTCTTTGAGATAATGTGCTTTAAACATTGCAATCACTCCCTGATCCATTGGTTGTAAAAGAGAAGTTGTATTTGGAGGTAAAAAGACTATTTTTACATTAGGGAAAATGTAAGCTACTGATGAGGGATGGCTATGTGCATTGTCAGTTATCAGAGGCACTTCAAATGGAATTTGTTTTTTCTCACAGTAAAGTGAAACTTTACTGTGAGAAGTTTCAGGAACAAAGTGATGCATAAGCCAATCTTTGAATAGGGAACCCGTGATCCAAGCCTTCTTATTTGCCTTCCATATTACTGGGAGAGTATCTTTATTGATTCCTTTTAAGCTTCTTGGATTTTCTGATCGATGCACAAATAAGGGTTTTGACTTGCAGTCGCCAGCAGCATTTCCTCCTAATAGTGGAGTGATGCAATCTTTTAATGCTTTAAAACCTGACATTGAGGATTCTTCTTTTGCAATGTAAGTTCTTGCAGGCATCTATTTCCATATAAGGCCTGATGTTAAAAATCTGCGATGATGAGTAATTTCCTTCCTAAATTATTTCTTCTAATTTTTCTGAATAAGATTTTGCAGTCTCACTATTGGTGCTTGCAGCTTCACTTTGTACTTTTATGTTATGCAAACCAGTTCACTTTTTAAAGCTGTCAAACCACCCACTACTTGCAACAAAAGTCTCTTTGCAGTGATTTCCTTTTTGGTCTTTCAGCATTTTAAAAATGGCTAATGCTTTAGTACAAATCGCTGCTTAGGCAATAGGCATGTTTAATTGTTGAGTTTGGTCATTTATCCAAGCAATTAACAGTTTTTCCATATGAGGAATTTTACTACCTGTTTATTTATCATGTAACGACATAGACTGCATAGATTGCGATTTTTTACTTATTTCAAATATTCTTCTTTATCCTTTAAAATAGTGCAAACTGTAGAAGCGGCAAGAGAAAATTTCTCAGAAATAGCTTTAACAGTGCTCCCCACTTGATGGCTGGTAATAATTTCATATTTTTTCTTTAACATAATTGCTTTTCTTTGTTTCTTTTGCTCATTTTCTGGTTTTCCACTGTTGCTTCTTTTTGACATTATTGGAAAAGTGAAAGGGTTATAGTTAAGAAGAAAACAAAATAAAATAATCAGGTGTAATTGAAGAAAACTATGAATAACACACTTGCATCAGCAAGTCTCATTCTACATTACATACTGTATAATTAGCCATACGTGCCCCCTGATCACTTTCGCATGCACAATTTAAAATAAAAATTCCGATCCAAAAAATTCATAAAGATAAAAATTCGTAAAGTGAGAACTATCTAGTATTTGATAAAAAAAAAAAAAAATATATAACTATACCATGGTATTGTTTCTTATGTTTTCTTTCACTCAGGTAATCTTGTTTTACTGAATGTGTGATATGACTATTGACATAACATCCCATTGTAAATTATATTTATTACAAAATTCCTTTGTATACATGAATTATTTAAATTTGACTTCTTTCCTTAGGTATCTCGTGTTAATTTTTTGAACTGAATATTCAAAAAAAACTTCCATTTTTGAAGTTAATCTATGAAAAAAATTAATCTCTTATTCAGTAAGAGCATTTGGTATACACAACAAACTTGGTGTAATCCCCTCACTCCTATCATGTCACAATAATCTTAGACCGGTCAGATTAACCACGTCACCATCAATATGGATAAAATACATTACCCCTCTACACTTCATATCCATCATATATTTCAATGTAATATCAATGGTAGTACAATTTTAATATGCACTTTGCATCTATGGTAACGTTGACATATATACATGTCATGGCCGATTGGGTGGTTAAATAACCAATTTAACATGCATTTTAATTGTGAATGTTTATTAAATGCAGTTTTGCAGTGGACATGAAAGCATGTAAGATATACAGCACCAGACAAACTAAATATATATATATTTTTTGTAGTTTGGTCAAATTCCTGATATGTCACATCCTGTACACCCTCAAGGGGTGTACAGGATGTGACAGTACTACATGAAAACTTACATTTTTACTACTTCCTATCTACAATTTTCCTCCAAATCAATCTGTTACCTGTCAAAAACTATAACATTATCAGATCTTATATTTCTGTCTTCTAGGACACTTTATACTGTATCATCCACTTAGATCTTGTTCTTCCTCTGGGTCTTTTTCCTGCCAACCTGGCAGAGAACACTTGTTTTGCTAATCTTTCCTTTCCCGTTCTGTTTAAGAGACCATACCACCTGAGATTAGCTCTGCTAACACATTCCTGGATGCTGACAATGTCAAGTTCTTTTCTAATATCCTCGTTTGTAATATGATATTGCCACTCATGCCGTCTGTTAATGCCTCTAATCTCTCTCAGGACTCTCATATCAGTTGTCTCTAGTCTTTGGTCAAGTGTTTTATTTCTAACCCAGTTCCCAGATCCATAAGTTAAAATTGCTTTGAACACTGTCTTGTATGCAGCTAATTTAGTGTTTCGACTAATTTCTCTCTTATTCCATATAAATTTATTCAGTTGACTTCCTACCATACCAGTTTTGTTGATTCTGTTGTCTATTTCCATATTTAATTTACCATTTTCATTAAACATTCTGCCTAAGTAGCTGAAATGTTTTACTTGTTCCACAGGTTCCCCGTTCACAACGCAGTTGACATTTTCAACAATTCTACCTATTTTCATTGTCTTTATCTTTTTAATGCTGACCTTCATACCATATCTATTACAACAGTTATTCAATTTAGTCAGGGAATCTTGCAGACTTGTACTGGATTTATTTAGAAGTATAACATCATCCCCATAAAGTAAAGAGCTGAGATTGATGTCTCCAATTTTGATATCAGGTTTAATACCTCTTTCCTTAATAATGTGATCTATATAGATAACGAATAACAGAGAGGATAATGTACATCCTTGTCTGACATCAGATTTAACATTAAACCATCTTCCTGTACTTCCTTCGATTCTAACTGCTGACTTACAACTCAAATAAAGACTAAGGGGGTGCTTAAGGGTCAAAGCTGTATAACTGAGAGGAGACCTCCACATAGCCTTTAAAGGAATGCGGAGAACCGACCAGGGCTTCTGACCTAATGTCCAATCCTCACCTTCTCGTGGTGCACCCTGTTGGGTATCTACTTTGATACTGAACGAACGAGGATGGGCTGGCAATTTGGGATTTAGCCGACCAAATTGTATTCTTATTGGTTAAACCAAAATAAAAAATGATGGTACAACATGACAAAATTTCATGCCGGCTGGGGCGTCGCCCGGTTAAACAAGGCCCCCGTTGTTTTCGCCAGGGAACCAGGGCGAACAGCGAAAAGTCAGCTACTGGAACAAATCTGAAAACAAACCCCAACTCAACATCACCAGAGTTAAAGATCGGTACTATCAACGTAAGAAGCCTGAATGGCAAAGAAATGGAGCTAGCTGAGGAATTAGATAAGTACCAGATCGACATAATAGGGGTGACTGAAACAAAAAAGACCAAAACTGGTGAGATCTTTCTGAGCAATAAATACAAAATGTTATATTCAGGCAATGACAATCAAGGAAAAGAAGGAGTAGCCATAGTATTCAACACAAAATACGAGGCTAATCTTCTTGAATGGCAGGCAGTCTCAAGTAGAGTAATATGGGCAAATATGAGAATGGGGAACTGGACAATGAGACTTATTTGTGCCTATGGTCCCACAGAAGGTTCTACTAAGGTAGAAGTGGAGAAATTTTTTGAGGCTTTAGAAAAAGCAACTGACACAATGAAAAAGGAAAAGTTGGTCCTTGTTGGGGATCTAAATAGTAGAGTAGGAAATGATTGTGAGACATACAAAAATATTTTGGGAAAATTTGGAGAAAAGAGCAAAGCTAATAATAATGGCAAATATCTGTTGGATTTCTGCTCAGGACATGGACTGGTTATTACTAACACCATGTTCCAACATAAAAATGTGCACAAATTCACATGGAGAGAAGAGGCTAGGAATAAGAAAAGTCTCATTGACTATGTTATTGTTGATAGTGATGTTTTCTCCCTGGTGCAGGACACCAGAGTGTACAGAGGATTTGAAATTGGAAGTGATCACTATTTAGTCTTGAGCAGGATAAAATTGAATTTCATATTGAAAAGAATAACATGTAAGAAAGTTTTAAAGCGAATAAAAGTTGAGCAGCTCTCAGATGTGAACTGTAGACTAAAATACAGAAATATTATTGAAAAGAAAATGAAAGAGTTTGAGAACAGGAATCAAACCTTGGAGATTCAGTGGCAAACTCTGAAGGAAACATTGATTGATTCTGCCAGAGAGGCATGTGGTGAGGTTGTGTGCAAGGATAAAAAAATCAGAACTCCCTGGTGGACACAGGAAGTTAAAGAGGCAGTGAAGGAAAAGAAGAAAGCATATCAAAAGTTCCTGGCAAATAAGTCAGCTTTTACTCTTACAGAATACAGAGACAAATGTAAGAAAGCTAAACAGTGTGTAAAACTAGCTAAACAAAAGTCATGGGAGGACTTTGGCAAGAATATAGAAAATAAATATCAAGAAGGTGGCAAAATATTCTGGAGGTTGTTGAAGAAGCTTAGGAATGGAGGAAAGAGTGCTGTAAAAGGAATTAGAGATGATAAAGGTGAAATGAAAACAGGAGAAAAAGATATCCTTGAAGTATGGAGTAATTACTTTGAAAAACTGCTAAATGAAACAAGCAGTGATGACAGCACAGTGATAAAAAACACTGACCAGGCATGCAGTCAGGAATACATATCCATACTCGAAGTAGAAAAAGCCATCAAAGGTTTGAAATGTGGAAAGGCAGCAGGAGTAGATGATATTCGACCAGAAATGCTGAAGTATGGTGGTATAAGAGTCTTGCAGTGGCTGCACTGCATAGTTCAGAAAGCCTGGACAGAGGGACGAATTCCCGATGATTGGAGTAGATCTCTCATAGTACCCATATATAAAAAGGGAAATAAAACTGAATGTGAGAATTACAGAGGTATTTCCCTACTGAGTGTTCCTGGCAAGATCTATGCAAGTATACTTGAGAAACGGTTGAGAGGAATTGTGGAAGAAAAGCTTGGTGAAGAACAAGCTGGATTCAGGCCAAATAGAGGCTGTCAGGATCAGATCTTCACTTTACGACAAATAGTCGAGAAAGCATGGGAATATAACAAAGATCTGTATTTAAGTTTTGTCGATTTGGAAAAGGCATATGACAAGGTGCCAAGAGAGAAGCTATTCAATACACTGCAGTTATATGGTGTCAATGGGGCATTATATCAAGCAATACTTAGTCTTTATTTGAGTTGTGAGTCAGCAGTTAGAATTGAAGGAAGTACAGGAAGATGGTTTAATGTTAAATCTGGTGTGAGACAAGGATGTACGTTATCCCCTCTGTTATTCATTATATATATGGATCACATTATGAAGGAATGTGGCATTAAACCTGATATCAAAATTGGAGATGTTAATGTCAGCTCTTTGCTTTATGCGGATGATGTTATACTTCTAAATAAATCCGCTACAAGTCTGCAAGATTCTCTGACTAAATTGAATAGCTGTTGTAATAGATATGGTATGAAGGTCAGCAATAAAAAGACAAAGACAATGAAAATAGGCAGAATCATTGAAAATGTCAACTGTGTTGTGAATGGAGAACCGGTGGAACAAGTAAAACATTTCAGCTACTTAGGCACAATTTTTACTGAAGATGGTAAACTAAATATAGAAATAGACAACAGAATCAGCAAAGCTGGTATGGTGGGAAGTCAATTGAATAAATTCATATGGAATAAGAAAGAAATTAGTCGGAACACTAAATTAGCTGTATACAAGACTGTGTTCAAACCAATTTTAACTTATGGATCTGAAAGCTGGGTCAGAAGTAAAACACTTGACCAAAGACTAGAGACCGCAGATATGAGAGTCCTGAGAAAGATTAGAGGCGTGAACAGATGGCATCAATGGCAATATCATATTAAAAATGAGGATATTAGGAAAGAACTTGACATTGTCAGCATCCAGGAATGCGTTAGCAGAGCTAATCTCAGATGGTATGGTCACTTAGATAGAATGGGAGAGGAAAGATTAGCAAAACAAGTGTTCTCTGCCAGGTTGGCAGGAAAACGACCCAGAGGAAGACCAAGATATAGGTGGATTGATACGGTACAAAGTGCCTTAGACGATAGAAATATAAGATCTGATAATGTTGGAGTCTTGACAAGTAACAGACTGATTTGGAGGAAGGTTGTGGATAGGAAGTTGGTAATGATGTAATTTTTTCGTGTGGTACTGTCATGTCCTGTGCACCCCTTGAGGGTACATGGCAGGAATTTGATGATGATGATGATGATGATAAAGACTAAGTATTGCTTGATATAATGTTCTATTGGCATGATAGAACTACCATTTTGAATAGCTTTCTCTCTTGGTAATTTGTGATATGCCTTTTCAGATCTGCAAAACTTACATACTGATCTTTGTTATATTCCCATGATTTCTCAAAAGTTTGTTGTAAAGTGAATCCCGAGAGCCTCTATTTGGCCTGATTCCAGCTTGTTCTTCACCAAGCTTCCCTTCCATAATCCTTCTCAACTGTTTCTCAAGTATGCTTGCATAAATCTTACCTGGAACACTAAGTAAGGAAATTCTCAAATTCAGTTTTATTTCCCTTTTTATATAGGGTACTATGAGAGCTATACTCCAACCATCTAGAATTTGTCCCTCTGTCGAGGCCTTCTGAATTATGCAGTGTAGCCGTTGTGAGACTTTTATACCTCCATACTTGAGCATTTCTGGTAAAATATCATCTACTTCCACTGCCTTTCCACATTTCAGGCTTTTGATGGCTTCAAGTAATTCAAAGTAATTACTCCATACAATAGGATATCTTTTTCACCAGTTTTCATGTCACCTTTATCATCTCTAATTCTTTTACATCACTCTTTCCTCCATTTCTGAGCTTTTTCACAGCCTCCAGAATATTTTGTCACCTTGATATTTATTTTCTATGATCTTACCAAAATCTTCCCATGACTTTTGTTTAGCTAGTTTTACACAGTAAAACTAACTAAACAAAAGTTTAGCTTTCTTACATTTGTCTATGTATTCTCTAAGAGTACAAGCTGACTTATTTGCCAGGAAGTTTCGATATGCTTTCTTCTTTTCCTTCACTGCCTCGTTACTTTCCGTGTCCACCATGTAGTTCTGATTTTTCTGTCATTGCAGACGACCTCACCACATGCCTCTATGACTGAATCAATCAATGTTTTCTTTAGGATTTACCACTGAATTTCCACAATTTGGTTCTTGTTCTTAAACTCTCATTTTTTCTTGAATAATGTTTGTGTACAATATTTCAGTCTACAGTTCACATCTGAGAACTGCACAACGCTTATGTGCTTTAAAACTTTCTCATATGCTCTTCTTTTCAATATGAAATTCAATTTTATCCTGCTCAAGATTAAATGGTGATCATTTCCTATTTCAAATCCTCTGTACAGTCTAGTGTCCTGCACCAGTGAGTAAACATCACTATCAACAATAACATAGTCAATGAGACTTTTTGATATTTATTCTCGTATTCTCTCTCCATGTGAATTTGTGCATATACTATATCGGAGGTAAAAAAAAATAAAAAATAAAAAAAAGAAAAAAAAAAGAATTATTACAGGTATCAGATAATTTCGGTAAAGAATTTTTAGATATAGCATGCTCTACTTTTGTTTCTTACAAATGCAGAACTCTTATTATAGAAAATATTGTTATGATAAACTTAGTGTGGCTAACCACTTAAAGGTCCCATTTGAAGCCCATTCAGGCATGAACGATGCTATTGTAAAGAAATTTCACTTTAGCAAAATATCCACTATAGCAAATTATTCCTATGGTCCCGACGGGTTTGCTGTAGTTCAAGTTAATTGTGTCCAGTATTTTAATGTGTGTATATATTTGGAAAATAAAGGAAAGCAAACCAATCAATGATGTCTTCTGCTATGGCATCATATGAGAAAGGTGATGGCAGGCATTTTTTTTTCTCTCTAACTGAAATGTAATGTGTATGATGATTATGTAGATAAAGATTTTTAGTTTTGAAACAAGATTAATAATATTTGTGTTTAAATAATGCTGACATTTTTCACAAATTCATTAACATGAATGTAATAGGGGTGCTTAAGGGTCAAGGCTGTATAACTGAGAGGAGACCTCCACATAGCCTTTAAAGGAATGCAGAGAACCGACCAGGGCTTCTGACCTAATGTCCAATCATCATCTTCTCATAGTGCACCCTGTTGGGTATCTACCTGGATACTGAACGAACGAGGATGGGCTGGCAATTTGGGATTTAGCTGACCAAATTGTAATCTTATTGGCTTAAACCAATATAGAAAATGATGGTACAACATGACAAAATTTCATGCTGGTTGGGGCGTCTCTTGGTTAAACAAGGCCCCTGTTGTTTTCACCAGGGAACCAGGGTGAACAGCGAAAAGTCAGCTACTGGAACAAACTGAAAGCACACCCCAACTCAACATCACCAGAGTTAAAGATCGGTACTATCAACATAAGAAGTCTGAATGGCAAAGAAATGGAGCTAGCTGAAGAATTAGATAAGTACCAGATCGACATAATAGAGGTGACTGAAACAAAAAAGACAAACACTGCTGAGATCTTTCTGAGCAATAAATACAAAATGTTATACTCGGGAAATAACAATCAAGAAAAGAAGGAGTAGCCATAGTATTCAACACAAAATACGAGGCTAATCTTCTTGAATGGCAGGCAGTCTCAAGTATAGTGATATGGGCAAATATGAGAATGGGGAATTGGACAATGAGACTTATTTGTGCCTATGGTCCCACAAAAGGTTCTACTAAGGTAGAAGTGGAGGAATTTTTTGATGCTATAGAAAAAGCAGCTGACACAATGAAAAAGGAAAAGTTGGTCCTTGTTGGGAATCTAAATAGCAGAGTAGGAAATGATTGTCAGACATATAAAAATATTTTGGGAAAATTTGGAGAAAAGAGCAAAGCTAATAATAATGGCAAATACCTGTTGGATTTCTGCTCAGGACATGGACTGGTTATTACTAGCACCATGTTCCGACATAAAAATGTGCACAAATTCACATGGAGAGAAGAGGCAAAGAATAAGAAAAGTCTCATTCACTATGTTATTGTTGATAGTGATGTTTTCTCCCTGGTGCAGGACACCAGAGTGTACAGAAGATTTGAAATTTGAAGCAATCACTATTTAGTATTGAGCAGGATAAAATTGAATTTTATATTGAAAAGAATAACATGTAAGAAAGTTTTAAAGCAAATAAAAGTTGAGCAGCTCTCAGATTGAACTGTAGACTAAAATACACAAAGATTATTGAAGGAAAAATGAAAGAGTTTGAGAACAGAAACCAAACCTTGGAGATTCAGTGGCAAGCCTTGAAGAAAACCCTGATTGATTCAGCCAGAAAGGCATGTGGTGAGGTTGTCTGCAAGGATAGAAAAATCAGAACTCCATGGTGGATACAGGAAGTTAAAGAGGCAGTGAAGGAAAAGAAGAAAGCATATCAAAAGTTCCTGGCAAATAAGTCAGCTTTTGCTCTTAGAGAATACAGAGAGAAATAAGAAAGCCAAACACTGTGTAAAAACTAGGTAAACAAAATTCATGCGAGGACTTTGGTAAGAACATAGAAAATAAATATCAAGAAGATGATAAGATATTCTGGAGGTTGTTGAAGAAGCTTAGAAATGGAGGAAAGAGTGCTGTAAAAGGAGTTAGAGATAGAGGTGACATAAAAACGGGAGAAAAAGATATCCTTGAAGTATGGAATAATTACTTCAAAAAATTGCTAAATGAAACAAGCAGTGATAGCACAATGGTAAAAAACCTCATCAGGCATACAGTCAGAAATACATATCCATACTTGAAGTAGAAAAAGCCATCAAAGGATTGAAATGTGGAAAGGCAGCAGGAGTAGATGATATTCGACCAGAAATGCTGAAATATGGTGGTTTAAAAGTCTTACAGTGGCTGCACTGCATAGTTCAGAAAGCCTGGACAGAGGAATGAATTCCCGATGATTGGAGTAGAGCTCTAATAGTACCCATATATAAAAAGGGAAATAAAACTGAATGTGAGAATTACAGAGGTATTTCCCTACTGAGTGTTCCTGGCAAGATCTATGCAAGTATACTTGAGAAACGGTTGTGAAGAATTGTGGAAGAAAAGCTTGGTGAAGAACAAGCTAGATTCAGGCCAAATAGTGGCTGTCAGGATCAGATCTTCACTTTACAACAAATAGTTGAGAAAGCATGGGAATATAACAAAGACCTGTATTTAAGTTTTGTCGGTCTGGAAAAGGCATATGACAAGGTGCCAAGAGAGAAGTTATTCAATATGCTACAGTTATATGGTGTCAGTGGGGCATTATATCAAGCAATACATAGTCTTTATTTGAGTTGGAAGTCAGCAGTTAGAATTGAATGGAAGTACAGGAAGATGGTTTAATGTTAAATCTGGTGTGAGACAAGGATGTACATTATCACCTCTGTTATTCATTATCTATATGGATCACATTATGAAGGAAAGTGGTATTAAACATGATATCAGAATTGGAGATGTTAATGTCAGCAATTTGCTGTATGCGGATGATGTTATACTTCTAAATAAATCCGCTACAAGTCTGCAAGATTCTCTGACTAAATTGAATAGCTGTTGTAATAGATATGGTATGAAGGTCAGCATTAAAAAGACAAAGACAATGAAAATAGGTAAAATTTTTGAAAATGTCAACTGCGTTGTGAATGGTTAACCTGTGGAACAAATAAAACCTTTCAGCTACTTAGGCACGATTTTTAGTGAAGATGGTAAATTAAATATGGAAATAGACAACAGAATCAACAAATCTGGTATGGTAGGCAGTCAATTGAATAAATTCATACGGAATGAGAGAGAAATTAGTTGGAACACTAAATTAGCTCTATACAAGAGAGTGTTCAAACAGTTTTAACTTATGGATCTGAGAGCTGTGTCAGAAGTAAAACACTTGACTAAAGACTAGAGACCGCAGATATGAGAGTCCTGAGAAAGATTAGAGGCGTGAACATATGGCGTCAATGGCAATATCATATTAAAAACGAGGATATTGGGAAAGAACTTGACATTGTCAGCATCCAGGAATGCGTTAGCAGAGCTAATCTCAGGTGGTATGGTCACTTAAATAGAATGGGCAAGGAAAGATTAGCAAAACAAGTGTTCTCTGCCAGGTTGGCAGGAAAATGACCCAGAGGAAGACCAAGATATAGGTGGATTGATACGGTACGAGTGCCTTAGACGATAGAAATAAAAGATCTGATAATGTTGGAGTCTTGACAAGTAACAGACTGATTTCGAGTAAAATTGTAGATAAGAAGTTAGTAATGATGCAAATTTTTCATGTAGTACTATCATATGCTGTACACCCCTTGAGGGTACTTGTCAGGAATTTGATGATGATGAATGAAACTTTTGAGTTAAATTTAGTTCTACTGTCTAACATGTATTGGTATTGGCCATTACTATTATAGATCCAGCTCTTGTCCTTTGTATAAAAAGTTGGCACATCTCTATTGTGTACGAAATGAAAATTGGTGCGTTTGTTTTTCAGCTTTGAGAAATTAAATACACCAGTTTTCATTTTAAATGGCTGATACGGTAAAAGAGTTTTAAATCACTAATACTGTAATAATAATCTTTGGTACTTACAGGTACTTATTTATGATCTACAACCTGTCCAGATTAGTTTCATAACAATCGTTTCAGAATAACTAAATTTTTAAAGAAATGTGTGTAGTAGACATAGTTGTACAACTGCTGATGCATGTATAGAAAATTAAAATTTATTAATTTCCATATATTTCATGTGCTATGTTACAAGGACATCATTGTTAGAAAACAATATTGGTTAACAGTATTCAAAACATGAGTCACATAGCATTTGTTTACTTGCTTGTGTATTAGCTAAGTTAACAGAAGAATGCACTCTTAGACTTCAAATGTAAATGGTGAATAGCTTTTGTAATTCAAATACAAGGTTATAGAACTGCATTATTACAAAAAAAAAATAAATAAATCATCATCATAATAATAACAAATTATGAACATTTAAATAACAATAATGTCCCAGAACTTTGAAATCGTTTTGCAATCAGAGTAAATATTTGGGTAATGTCGTAAAGTTTCACAATTGAAACTTGAAACTTATTTACTAATGGACATAACAAAACCATCATGCAGAAAATTATCAATAGATATCATCCATAACTAGACTAGAATTTCCATTCCCTATCTTAAAGGAACATCGGAACCAATAGCACTGTTTTTTCACAAGTACAATCTATACACTGCCTTCAAACTACCTCTTTCCTTGCCTGGAATCTCTCAAGTACCATGCTCTTGTTGGTTTTGCTATTTTGGATAGATGGAGCATTCTGCTAAGTTTAGAATCGAATACATGCCATTGACACTAGACAGAGTTCTCTGGAATCAAACCAAGATTTTCAATTCTAGTAGATTTAAGTTTAATCTTCTATTTCTTGATACTTCGCAGCTTTGTCCAAATCTTTCATTATATGTCAATCTCAAAGTTTTGTCATTAACTGTTTCATAATTTTTTTCTTATACTAATGAACAACTTACATAACATTGTATTTGAATTACCAAAGTTATCCTTTGTTTCTTTTTGTACTCTAATAGTGCATTCTTCTGTTCACTCAGCTGACTGAAACATAAGCAAGTAAAAACATGTTTAGTCTCGAGCAGGGATTCTGGTTTCTGTTTCCTCCCTTTTCTTCTCTGTGCACTGTGAGTGATAGATACCCTCGAGGCCATGACAAACATACTCAATAAAAAAAAAAAACATCTACCCACCCGAATCCATGATAACCTTCTTCACTCTCAAATACTCTGGATTTCTTTTTGACAGTTCTCCTTCCAGATACACCATAGAGGTTACCTCTCCTCTTGGCAACTCGGACCACAATCTTATACAAGTCTCTTCTCTCACAGAATGCTCCACTCCCAACCTTGCATCCTCTAGCACTACAAAAGAGCCAATTGGGATGACCTCCAGAATTTTTACTCTTTCTTTTCTTGGTCTGACTATTGCTTTCGCTCACCTGACCCTAACACCTGCTGTGAATGAGTTGCAGATATTATTCTCACTGGTATGAAGACTTTCATCCCCCATTCAACCCATAATCCTCCTCTGCTTTCCAAGCCATGTTCACCCAAAAATATGTCAACACAGTCAAAGAAAAAAAAATTCAGCTTGCTTCAAGAATTCCAGCATCATACTCTGCCTATACCAAAGTATGCAACATATGCAAATCAGTCATCAGCAGAAAACTTACCTCCTCTCCAAATGGAAGCTATACCTTCTGGTCGCTTGCTAATGTTTGGGTAATGTGTTATTGGTTGCAACTTCTGCTCTCTTACACTTCTACCTGTCTCTCTCTCTCTCTCTCTTTCTCTCTCTCTCTCTCACTCTCATCAAAGGGAAATCATCTCCTACCATACTGGAATCCAAGCACTGTATGCCTCCAAATTTTTCAACAAAAAGTCATCAGAAAATTACTGTATAACTTGGATAATAAAAGTCATCTGGTCCTAATTAGCATCTCTCCAAATGTTCTCATGCATTGTATTCCAGCATTAATACTCATCCTGCATCATCTCTATAATTTATTATACATATCTGGTACTTATTCCAATGCATGGAAGCAATCTCATATTCATCCTATTTCAAAAAAGGGTGATAGAAGTCTACCGTCAAACTACCGACCAATTGCCATCACACAAATCACCAGACAAGATCAGATCCCTAGGTTGAGATTTGTTGCTTGGATCAACTTTTTTCCTCCAGTTTTTCCTGGCATAAACACAACACATCAGTAGTCTCCTCAGCATCCAAGAAGCTTGCATTCTCTTTTGTTCAAGAACCATTTTTACATCCAACCAACTCTTCACTATATGTGAATTCCAAATCCACTCATGTTTAGAATACTGCTCACATGTTTGGATTAGGGCACCTAAAACTTCTCTTAAAATCCTTCATGCCATCCAGTGGTGAGTAGTTAGACTCATAGATGATCCCTCTCTTACAGACTCACTCCAATCTTGGTCTAACAGGCACAGTGTTTCAGCACTGTGTTTCTTCTGCATTTACTTCCATGGTCACTGCTCCAGTGAATTAATAACCAATTAATTATATATATGTATATATTGCTCTAAATTATTTGTTTTCTCTTGGCCAGTTTGCCTTATTCTCAGATTGAAACCTGAGTTTCAGATGGGAAAACCATTTTACATCAATATGAGATTTGAGGTCTTCCTTCAACATTGAAGAATCCTTCAATGTCTTCACTGTTGATACCTTCAGTAGAATATTAAAAAAAAAAAAAGTCACTTTTATCAAATTTCCCATTTTGAGATTTGTTTATGCTACTCTACTTGAAATTCCCTGTCATTCAGGAAATTTATTTTTTCTTGTTAAGTATCAGATAATAAAGCTACTCTGTACTTTGCATGAACACTGTTAAAGCTGTATAACTGAGACCTCCACATAACCTTTTAAGGAATGGGGAAAACTAATTGAGGCTCCTGACCTAATGTCCTGACCATACCTTCTCATGGCACCCTGTAAGGTATCTACCTGGATATTGAACAAATGAGGATGGACTGACGATTTGGGATTTAGCTAACCAAATTTTATTCTTATTGGCTTAAACCACAATGCAAAATAATGGTGCAACATGACAGAATTGCCAGCTGGAGCATTGCCTGATTAAACAAGGCCCATGTTGTTTTCATCAGGGAACCAGGTTTAATAGTACAATGTCAGCTACTGGAACAAATCCCACAGCACATCCTGACTTAACATCAAAGCAGAGTTCAAGATTGGTACTATCAATGTAAGAAACATCAGTGGAAAAGAAATGGAACTAGCAGAAGGTTTAATAGTTGGATAAGTACCAGGTTGACATAATAGACAAAAATAGGTGAGATCTTTCCAAGCAACAAATACAAAATATTATTTTCAGGCAATAACAATCAGGAAAAACAGTGAGTAGTTATAGTATTCAACACTAAACATGAGGATAATCTTCTTAAATGGCAGGCAATATCAAGTAGAGTGATATGGGCAAATATCAGAATGGGGAACTGGAATAATGAGACTTGTTTGTGCCTATTGTTATGTCTCATAGAAGAATCTACTAAGGAAGAGATGAAGAAATTTTTTGAGCCATTAGAGAAGGCAGGTGACACAGTGAAAAATGAAAAGTTGGTTCTCATTGGACCTTGTTGGGGATCTAAATAGCAGAGTAGGAAATGATTTGTGAGACATACGAAAATATTTTGGGAAAATTTGGAGAAAAGAGCAAAGCTAATAATAATGGCAAATACCTGTTGGATTTCTGCTCAGGACATGGACTGGTTATTACTAACACCATGTTCCGACATAAAAATGTGCATAAATTCACATGGAGAGAAGAGGCAAAGAATAAGAAAAGTCTCATTCACTATGTTATTGTTGATAGTGATGTTTTCTCCCTGGTGCAGGACACCAGAGTGTACAGAAGATTTGAAATTTGAAGCAATCACTATTTAGTATTGAGCAGGATAAAATTGAATTTTATATTGAAAAGAATAACATGTAAGAAAGTTTTAAAGCAAATAAAAATTGAGCAGCTCTCAGATTGAACTGTAGACTAAAATACACAAAGATTATTGAAGGAAAAATGAAAGAGTTTGAGAACAGGAACCAAACCTTGGAGATTCAGTGGCAAACTCTGAAGAAAACATTGATTTTGCTAGAGAGGCATGTGGTGAGGTTGTCTGTAAGGATAAAAAAAATCAGAACTCCATGGTGGACACAGGAAGTTAAAGAGGCGGTGAAGGAAAAGAAGAAAGCATATCAAAAGTTCCTGTCAAATAAGTCAGCTTGTGCTCTTAGAGAATACAGAGACAAATGCAAGAATGCTAAACACTGTGTAAAACTAGCTAAACAAAAGTCATGGGAAGACTTTGGCAAGAATATAAAAAATAAACATCAAGAAGGTGGGAAAATATTTTTGAGGTTGTTGAAGAAGCTTAGGAATGGAGGAAAGAGTGCTGTAAAAGGAGTTAGAGATAAAGGTGACATAAAAACGGGAGAAAAAGATATCCTTGAAGTATGGAATAATTACTTCGAAAAATTGCTAAATGAAACAAGCAGTGATAGCACAATGGTAAAAAACCTCATCAGGCATACAGTCAGAAATACATATCCATACTTGAAGTAGAAAAAGCCATCAAAGGGTTGAAATGTGGAAAGGCAGCAAGAGTAGATGATATTCGACCAGAAATGCTGAAGTATGGTGGTATAAGAGTCTTACAGTGGCTGCACTGCATAGTTCATAGCCTGGACAGAGGGACGAATTCCCGATGATTGGAGTAGAGCTCTGATAGTACCCATATATAAAAAGGGAAATAAAACTGCATGTGAGAATTATAGAGGTATTTCTCTACTGAGTGTTCCTGGCAAGATCTATGCAAGTATACTTGAGAAACAGTTGAGAAGAATTGTGGAAAAAAAGCTTGGTGAAGAACAAGCTCGATTCAGGCCAAATAGAGGCTGTCAGGATCAGATCTTCACTTTACGACAAATAGTCGAGAAAGCATGGGAATATAACAAAGATCTGTAATTAAGTTTTGTCGATTTGGAAAAGGCATATGACAAGCTGCCAAGAGAGAAGCTATTCAATACACTGCAGTTATATGGTGTCAATGGAACATTATATCAAGCAATACTTAGTCTTTATTTGAGTTGTAAGTCAGCTTTTAGAATTGAAGGAAGTACAGGAAGATGGTTTAATGTTAAATCTGGTGTGAGACAAGGATGTACATTATCCCCATCTGTTATTCATTATCTATATGGATCACATTATGAAGGAAAGTGGTATTAAACATGATATCAAAATTGGAGATGTTAATGTCAGCTCTTTGCTTTATGCGGATGATGTTATACTTCTAAATAAATCCGCTACAAGTCTGCAAGATTCTCTGACTAAATTGAATAGCTGTTGTAATAGATATGGTATGAAGGTCAGCAATAAAAAGACAAAGACAATGAAAATAGGCAGAATCATTGAAAATGTCAACTGTGTTGTGAATGGAGAACCTGTGGAACAAGTAAAACATTTTAGCTACTTAGGCACGATTTTTACTGAAGATGGTAAATTAAATATAGAAATAGACAACAGAATCAACAAAGCTGGTATGGTAGGAAGTCAATTGAATAAATTCATATGGAATAAGAGAGAAATTAGTCGGAACACTAAATTAGCTGTTTACAAGACAGTGTTCAAACCAGTTTTAACTTATGGATCTGAGAGCTGGGTCAGAAGTAAAACACTTGACCAAAGACTAGAGACCATAGATATGAGAATCCTGAGAAAGATTATAGGCGTGAACAGATGGCATCAATGGCAATATCATATTAAAAACGAGGATATTAGGAAAGCACTTGACATTGTCAGCATCCAGGAATGCGTTAGCAGAACTAATCTCAGGTGATATTGTCACTTAAACAGAATGGGCGAGGAAAGATTAGCAAAACAAGTGTTCTCTGCCAGGTTGGCAGCAAAACGACCCAGTGGAAGAGCAAGATATAGGTGGATTGATATGGTACAAAGTGCCTTTGACGATAGAAATATAAGATCTGATAATGTTGGAGTCTTGACAAGTAACAGACTGATTTGGAGGAAAATTATAGATAGGAAATTAATAATGATGTACTTTTTTTCATGTAGTACTATTATATCCTGTACACCCCTTGAGGGTTCATGGCAGGAATTTGATGATGATGATGGTTCTTGTTGGAGATTTAAACTGCAGAGTAGAAAATGATTTTGAGAAAATTTCGATAAGTGCTTACTGTATTTCTTGACTGGTTATTAGTAACACCATGTTCCAAGATAAAAATGTGCATAAATTCACGTGGAGAGAAGAGGCAAGGAATAAGAAAAGCCCCATTGACTATCTTATTGTTTGATAGCCGTGTTTACCCACTGTTTCAGAACATAAGTATACAGAGGATTTGAAATAGGATGTGATCACTGTTTAGTTTTGAGCAGGATAAAAATTGAATTGCATATTGAAATGAAGAGTATGGAAAAAAGTTTTACAATGAATCAAAGTTGAGCAGCTTTCAGAGGTGAACTGCAGACTCAAATGCATCAACATTATTCAAGAAAAAAATGAGAGGCTGAACACAAAAACCAAACCTTGGAAGTTGAGGAGCAAACACTGAAAATCAGAACTCTATGGTAGACTCAGCAAGTTAAAGAAGCAGTCAGGAAAAGAAAAAAAGAACATCGAAAGTTCATGGCAAGTAAGCTTGCACCCTTAAAGGATACAGAGAAAAATGACTGAAATGTTTTACTTTTTGTACAAATTCTTTGTACAGGATGTTGTTAATATTTTTGGTGTTTCTGCCTATTTTTGTTGTTTGTCTTTTTATTGCTCATGTTCATAAAAAAATTACCATAACAATTATTCATTTCAGTCAGGGAATCTTGCACACTTGTACTGGATTTATTTAGAAATATAACATCATCTGCATAAGCCTATACAAGAATCATCTGCATAAAGTAAAGAACAAGATTAAGATCTCCAATTTTGATATCAGGTTCATTACCATATTACTTCATAATGTGATCTATATGGATAAAAGTGGATATAATGTGTGCCCTAGTCTCACACCTAATTTAACATCAAATACCATCTTCCTTCGCTTCTAATTGCTGAACTTAAATATAGAGGGCTTATTATAATGTCCCAGTTGCACTATATAGCTGAAGTATTTTGAACAGCTTTTCTCTTGGCACATTGTTCTATGCCTTTTCTGGATGTACAAAATTAAACATAGACCCTACTTATATTTTTATTATTTATTTAAGATGAAAATCTGATCCTGGCAACCTCCATTTTTGCTTGAACCCTGTTCTTCTCAAAGCTTCCTTTCCACAATTCTTAGCCTTTTCTCAAGTGCTTAAATCTTACTAGGAACTCTCAGTACTAGTCATTCTTCTGCAATTCTCACATTGTTTAATTTCCTTTTTTTATATATTTATGGTTGCTACAAGAGCTCCACTCTAGTCATCTGGAATTTGATCCTGTGACTCTGCCTTCTGAATTATTCTGCGTATCTGAAGTTATATTTCTGAGTCAGAGAAAATATTGTCACTCTTAGAAAATAATGCTCTATCTGAAAAACAGCACAAATGTGCATGTGCACTTGTGTAGTAGAATTTCAGTATTTTTTGAGAGTAATTTACCAGAGTAAAAAAAAAAAAAAAAAAAAAAAAAAATCATTCCTCTGCATTAAATCCTCAAAAATCTTAGAACCTAAACATCAGTTGTTTCACTTGGTCAGAAATATCTTTATGAAAGAAAAAAAAAAAATTGTTCCACTCTGGAATAATTGTCAAAAAAGAATTCGTTCTTCAGATATTTATTTTGACCATCAGAAGTGCATAAAAAAAATAGTGAAAGGTTGCAAAAAAAATAAAATAAATAAATAAATAATTAAATTTGGTGCTTTTACTCCCTAACCACCCTAATCACACTTTTTGTAAAATATTAATATCCCATCTCTACAAAGTGTGTAGTATCTAAGTATGAAGAAAAAAAGATTGATATTTTAAGAAACAAAAAGAAATTACAAAATTTACTGATCAGTAAAATACAAAATATTAATATTTTGTATTATTAATTTCACTTTATTCAGAATAAAAATATTATAAAAAGTGAAATAAAATTTAATTAAATAAATAATGCAAAAAGAAACTATTTTCTAAAATGTTGCTTGTTTTGAATTAATTTTGCATATATGTGTATCATTAAAATATTTTTTCAGTTTTCTTGCGATGAATTAACTCCTCCTTAGGGCACTTTTCATTTTCTGAGAAGTTACTTTTCAACAATTGCAAGAAGTAATTCAAATGTGTAGGGTGCAGGACTTTTTTTTTTTTTCTGATAAAATGTATTTGCATTTGTTATTTATTCTAATTGAAATAAAGTAATTAAAATTGCTAATAATTATCACACACCCTTATTTCCTTTAGGTGATGATGAAGTAAAAGTTGATGAATCATTATTTCAAGAATTAGATGACCTTGAGCTTGAAGATGACTTTGATAACAAAGATGATTCTTGAGACTCACACGACATATAGCTGTTGACTGAATAAATGATTTATGGAAATAAAAATTGGATGTTGATTGCCAATACTTTTTTTTGTACAGTCATATTTCTTATAGAAACACCTAAAAACAGTGGTTTTCAAACTGTGGGACATGCCACCTGGGTGGGGGGTATGCAAAGGAAGGTTAGTATTTTTGAGCCCAATATTCCATCCACTTATTTCCATATAATATAGCATTAAAAACACCTGCAATACTTGTTGTTAGTATATTAACTTCCCTGCCGGCTGAGGTGGATGAAATAGTGAGACCGAATTGCACTTATCCATGTGTTATTCAATGGGTGTTACAGAATTGTATTCCAGAGTTAGCTGGACATCTATAGATGTCATGGCTGGTTGGGGGGGTTAAGTTAGAAATTTATTTAAAAGTTGTAATTTTTAAAAGGAATATCTTTGTGTGCTATTTTACTTTTAGTAAAATAGTTGTATGACAACACTATCAGTTGTAAGATGGCAGATGACTAAAAGTACAGTCACAGGTATGATACCTTTCAAAAAACAGGAAGAACACCTTAGTTTCTTGAGTCAAATACATGCTAAGAAAACTATAGGAATATGAAAAGTTGGGAGGAAAGAATTTTTATAACCTTCTCAAAAATTGCTTTTTAATATTTATTAATAAATTAAAAGTGTGCACCTTGAACACAGGGTATGATTTAAATAGATATAATAATTGGCATGATTTTTACTTCTGAAACATGCAAGTATATTTCAAAACATAAGGTTTTACATAGGAATGTGTTCACAGAGCTAATCTCAGGTGATATGGTCACTTAAACAGAATGGGAGAGGAAAATTAGCAAAACAAGTGTTTTCTGCCAGGTTAGCAGGAAAAACATCCAGAGGAAGACCAAGATCTAGGTGAATTGATACACTAAAAAGTGCCTTAAAAGATAGAAATATAAGATCTGATAAAGTTGGAGTCTTGACAGATAACAGATTGATTTGGAGGAAAATTGTTGATAGGAAGTTAGTAATGATGTAAGTTTTTCTTGTAGTACTATCATAATATCCTGTACAACCCTTGAGGTTACCATGTCAGGAATTTGATGATGATGATGTTTTACACATGAAAGCAGAAGATTCATATGGGATTTGAGGTTAAGTAGCATTTGCATTATCTGTTTTCTTGTATGACTGTAGGTTGGCATTATATGGATGTTGTATGGCAACACTATCAGTTGTAAGATGCCAGGTAACTAAAAGTGCAATCACAGGTACAGTCACCTTTAATATTAAAAGTATCATACTTACAGAAACTTGAAATGTCCAAGCATATCTGACACAGCTGATAGTGTTTTTTATTTAGATACATTAAACTCATCACGTTGTCCAATTGCCTTGCATTTCACTGGGTTGTATATATGGCATAATTCAAGATCACTTTGCAAAATTTGGCCTGTACTTGAGTACCAGAATAATTCATGAATGTTTACACTGCTCTTTGAATCAGACACTTATGCATTTGATATACTGCTGTACTTTGAGAAAGTAGTGCACTCCTCATGACACTATTACAAAGGAAAAAATTTGCTTATCCCAAGAAATAGAAATCTAAAAAAACCTTATCTACGAAGTGAAAATATTAATCTCCATTTGCAAAAAAATAAATAATAATATAATATCATAGAACAATATCATTGACAGAGAAGATCATGATATCAGTTATTTTTGGTTCGTAAGGATGTGTGCTTCTTTTTTTTTTTTAAGTTTTATGACCAAGATAACAGTGGTGAACCTGATGCTGGATCATGCCTTACTTCTTGTACTTAATCTACATATTATATTACATGTAGACTGGCTCCTGCTCTCTTTCTTTTCTTCTTAATGCTATTAGAGTATTTCAAGGGTGAGGGATAAATTTTTCCTATCCCCCCCCCTTTTTTTTTTGTTTTCTTCCGGTGGGAGTCTGTTCTCCTAGGTGTTTGCCTTACCTAGTACACTGAAGCTGTGACAGGCACAGAAAGCCAGCAGTGGGTTTATTGCAGCTAAAAAGAAACAAAGGAATCAAAGCTGAATGTATTTAAATGGTAAATAACCTGGACTGGTAAGAAAACTGAAAATAGCAACACTCAACATATTGACACATACAGGTAAAAAAGAGGAGTTAGTGGATTATATCATGGAGAGGAAATTAGATGTCTTTGGTTTCAGCAATACAATATGGAAAAAACAAGGGAGGAAGAATTTAAGAGGAAACTTTATTTTGCTTTGCAAAGGAGCAAATGACCAATCAAAAAATAGTGTCAATTTTATCATTAGTAAAGAAGTAAATAACAGACTCATAGAGTGTGATGGAATTAATGATAGAATAAAGAGCTTGTATTTGAATGCAATGGAAAGTGAATCTTACTTATCCAAGTACAGTCATCCCTCGACTTACGTATGTTCAAGTTGCATCTGTTTGAAGATATGTCCATGATCCCATAAGGGAATGAATAACATTTTTGACTATACTTTCAAACAAGACGCAAGCAAGTGAGCGAACATAAAGTAAAAAAAGGTTTCTATTTAGCAACAATGCATCATGCACAGTGATGCATTGTTGCACATTCAGCTTCAAGTTCATTTGGCAATCGGCACGTTTTCAGCAATTCCTCTGTTGATTTTGTATTTGAGGAATAGGTTGTTTGTGTGTTTATTGTTAACTATTTCATGATATTTTGTGCAACATGGTCCCCTACACACCCAGTAAAAAAAACCTAGTGAAGAATCACAGAAAAAGAGGCAATCAGTTGATCTTGAAAAGAAGTTGCCAGTTATAAAGCGACATGAAGCTGCTAAGCCCATCAGTGTGATCACACGACTTCAGATGGTCTCATTCTACAGTGACAGCCATTTTGAAAAATAAGGATAAAATCTTACAAGCTGTGAAAGGATCTGCTTCTATGAAATTGACGATAGTGACAAAGCAACGGCAAGGTCCTATCGGTGATATGGAAAAGATACTTGCATCATGGATAAAGGATCTGAACCAAAAGTACATACCCCTTAGCACTATGACCATAACTGCTGAGGCACTAATTCTCTTCAACATGTTAAAGGAGAAAGCAGGACCCAATTACGACTACAAATTCAATGTTTCTTCTGGTTGATTCATGAGATTCAAGCAGAGTTTTGTGCTGCATAATGTGAAAATGTATGGTGTATCTGCAAGTGCTGATGAGAAGCCTGCCAAGGAGTTTGTGGAGAAATTGGATAAAATGATTATAGGGGAAAATTATTTAATATGGATGAGACTTCCTTGTTTTGGAAAAAAATGTCCAAGTGGACATTCATCCACCAAAAACTAAAATCTATGCCTGTTTTCAAAGCTCTTAAACACCATATTACGATTCTGTTAGGGGTAACATGACTGGATATATACTGAAACCATTTGTGATATGGCACAGTGAGAATCCACAAGCCTTCAAAAACATTACAAAGCATACTCTTCCAGTTCATTATTCGAGCAACAAGAAGTCATGGATGACTCAAGAATTGTTTGAGGATTCTTTAATCAACTTTTACACTAGTGAAATGGAAAACTATTGTGTGAAAGAAAATGTAGAATTTAAAATTTTATTCTAATAATGCTGGTCATCCACCTTACATCAGCGATCTTCACCCCAAGATCAAGGTAATGTTTCTCCCTCCAAACACTACTTCATTGATACAACCAATGGATCAGGGGGTTCTTTCAGTGTTTTTAAGGCTTATCTACGAAGAACTTTTTCACAAGCTTTCTGCCACTGAAGGAAATGATCAGACTCTCATGCATTTCCAAAGTATTCGATATTTATTATGCTATTAAAAATATTGCTGTGGCTAGGGACGATTTGGAAGTTTTGAAAAAATGAAGACCTTTGTAAATTGAGTGAATAAATAGTGGGCCTAGCAAACAATCTGAATCTTGAAGTCAGCGATGTCGACATAGTTCATCTCATAGAAAGTTCCTCTGAAGAGTTGACCAATGAAGAATTGGTTGAACTGAAGGAAAACTTCAGTTTCTTCTTGTTCCTCTTCTGCAACACCAATGTGTTGCAGAAGAGGAACAAGAAAAGGAGTAGGGAAAAGAGAAACAAGGACAGGTAGTTAAACAATTCACAGTGAATGGTCTTGCATAAACGTTCTCTGAAGTTAGCGATGTTCTCAAAATGGCTGAAGACATGGACCCCAATGTTGAATGCTACTTATTAGTAGAAAGGAAAGTACATGATGTGTTTGTTTTCCATAAACAAATTTATGATGAAAAGAAGAAGAATAAGCAAAGCACATTAGGCATTTTCATCAAAAAAAAAGGTTACACCAGACAAGCTGTAGCCTGGCCCTTCACATAGAGGAGATCATGAAGATGTGATTGTGGAGGAAGATTTTAGTGATTATTCTCCTGTTTTATAGTGGCAGTAATTCACAGTGTAGTTTTGTAAGGTTTCAAAATTAAAATGACAGTATACTTATTACAGCTAAGTCCTTAACCCCTATAACTCCTTTGATTTAATGTACCGACTTATGTCTGACTGACTTCCGTCCTGTTGGATGAACAGAATTCCGACATAAGTCGAGAGATGACTGTATATGCACCCAACAAGGTTTAGATATGGAGGAGAATACATTATATTTGAGGAACAGTTGGATGATGTTATTCAGAATGAGTGTAATCATTTTAGGAGATCTTAATTCACAGGTTAGAGAAGAAAGAACAGCAGTAGAAAAAGTTTTGGGCCCATTTGGTTTTGTTCAAAGAAATGCGTAATTACAAAAGTTATTAGATTTTTGCATCACAAATTATCTTAAAATAGGAACTAACTAGTTTCAAAAAAAGACAAAGCCATAGAATTACAAGATATAGCTGGGATGGTGAGCAAATATCATTAACATATATCTTTCATAAAGAATCGAATAAGGTAGTCATAGACATAAATTTTTGCCTTTAGTTCATAGGCTTCTTATCACCACTTTTAAGGTATATTTGGAAGAGAAATGTGGCAGATAAAAAAAAAGATAGAAAGCTGAAGCTGTGGATGTTGAAACACTCAGAAGTAAAGCAAAATTTGAGTCTCTAATTAGGGCCAAGGCCAATGATTAATGTTCAGGTAATGTAGATGAAGAATGGTACAAATTTCAAAATGTAATGATAGGAACAGCAGAGGAGTTGTGTGTAAGAACTGGTGGAACCAGAAAAGGAAAAGAAACATGCTGGTGGAAAGAAAGTTAAAGAAGCAGTCAAATTAAAATAAAGCTTTTTGGAGGTTTATGAAGACTAGATCAAATGATGATAGACATTTATAATGAGAGAAAGCCATCCAAAAAAGGGGGAAAAATCATTAAAGAGGAAATGATAAAATGGTGGGCAAAGGTTGGTCGATTGGTAGGGCCTCTTCTACTAATGGCTCAGCAAAAAGTTAAGCAATTTTGAGCGCGGTTAGTAGTTGGAAGGGAACAATCGTTCGATGCTGTGGCACATCTCCCTCGATGAGTCTTTGAATTCCCTGGAGGTGTCACAATAATAAACCTGCTGTTTGCTAAGCTCAGCTATCATTGGGAGCTAAGGATATAAATCGGATGCCTACTGATTTCTGAAAGGTGGGATTAAAAGCTCCACGTACTGGATGATTTTTTTAAAAAATTTTTATTTGAAAAGCATCCCAGCTTTTAGTGATAACAAAGAAATGCATTCGTTGCCTAGGAAATGTTCCAACACAAAGAAGCAAGCAACGTAGTTCGATACCTCCTTTTGAAAAGATATAAGCGTTTCACAATACGTCGAAATCCTAAATGCAAGAAATAAGTTTTGCGAATGTTTTTGAGTTAGCCACTGATACGGAAGCGGTAGCTTTCTTTAACATTATACCTCCTGCAAAACAGACGTATTAACTAGTGAACACATATAGGTTATACTCATAGCCATAGTTACTAACTGCTTTGGCATATTTATTCCTGAACAGCAAGAGACTTATGTATTGAGACTGTGATCATTCGTAGGTTGTAAGTGCGACCAACTCAATTCTATATGTTTGTATCAAACTCCGGTGAACTTGCGTAGCTTATTTGGTTTCGACGGAGCTCTTCGGTTGAAAACACGTAGGTCCGAGTCTCGTCTATGATGCGAAGAACCTTTATTAGGGCTTTTCAATCAAAAGTGAGACCGACCTCATACGGAGGTAGAGGAATTTTTTCCCGGAAGAAAGACAAACTGGCCCCGTTGAATACGTCTTCAGATATAGAATACTCATTGGAAAATGAAGACAACGGAAAACTGCCTTTTTCTATGATAAAAATAATTCCCTGGTAAAGTAGAATTGTTACCGTCACCAACTACTATATGTTACTCAGGTTAGCACACAGATAAAAAGCAATATACAGATACTTGTGCATGATTTTATTTCTTGTATTAGTTCCGAGGAATCCCATGTCAGACATTCAGTTTTCCTATTATACTACTGAAAACTAAAACTTGGTATAGTTTAGTTGGAAAACTTTGCATAATTAGCGTACGCTATAATGGGCATTTTGTCCACTTTTAGAAATATTTAATTATTTTTAAGGATCATTATTCCAAAAATGCTGCAGTGATAACCATAATTTTGTATTAATCAACTAGTATCGTTTGTAGAGAAGACACAAGAGAGAGGCTTTTTCTCCAGAAACTTGAGCGAAACTACGAAACTGTAAAAATTCGAAACTTGCCTAGGTGATTTTTCATTGAATGAAAATTGCATTATGTGCAGTGAGTTATTTCTTACCAGTACCAAGGAATATTGTTTTGGTGATATCTTGGAATAGAAATGCGTAACTTGTACTTTAATACGTTCAGAAATCGCTAAAACCGAGTGTACAGAACCTGTTATTTGAAACAAATTTTATCAAGTTTCCATGTAATATTTTATATTGTAGTATTATCCAAGAGTGATACCGGCATATAGAGTTAGAGGTGGTGCTGAAGGTCAAATTACAAAATTAATTTACTCAATCTCTTCTAGGAAGCAATACTGAAAATATTAATGAAAGTATTACTACTGAAAAAGTGCATGCCAACCTTAATTTAAAAATCACTACGAGCAGTACTTACTTGTGTGCTCTTTGAGGTGAGCAGTTATATTCTGATGGTAACTTTTTATTTTTACTTTATTTTATTTTTAATGTATCCCACCAACAAAAGGGTGTAGATCATTAATACAGTGGGAAGGCTAAGGATTTTTAATCATCATTTTTGTATTTTTAATTATTATTATTATTATTTTTTTTTTTTACAAAGTTCGAAACCCTTCTCTTGAGAGCCAAACTCCGAGATTTTTGTATGCCACTTCAAGCCCCAATAAGGGAAGTGGTAGTCTTACACTGAGCGATGAAATTCATCTCTTAACAGAAGGCAACCACAAACACCCATACGGGGGGACTCAAACCCGCAGCCTGTTGGTTAGAGAGCAGGTGTGTTAACTACGAGTACTGAAGTGCTACTAGGTCAAGCAATGTAGAAGAGCTATTTATTTATATGTAATTATATATGAATATATATTTGTATGTTCGCATGCCTCATTAGCGCAATTGGAAGAAAGATGGTACGTTACCCTTTCTGTTGGAAAAGGCAAAAGTTCGATTCTCGTCGTGACGAAAGAAATCTGTTTTTTTTTTCAATTGAAGGTGAGTTGGTCGATCTCGTACGAAAGCAGCAGGGTTTGCTTTTCCTCCCGGAAACTCGGATTTTTAATCCCGCGTACAGGCAAACCGACCTTGAGAACACATGCAATTTGAGACAAGAAATGCAAATAGTGAGCAGTAGATGGCGTTTGAGAGCTGCTGGGAATTGCATACCGCTCCCAGTTGCT
The DNA here is from genome assembly GCF_054136105.1 of Typopeltis vanoorti. Taxonomy (NCBI): domain Eukaryota; kingdom Metazoa; phylum Arthropoda; class Arachnida; order Uropygi; family Thelyphonidae; genus Typopeltis; species Typopeltis vanoorti. The sequence continues at coordinate 141,751,710 of NC_143556.1, forward strand.
CTCGAAACAATTTTGGTTTTTAATAACAAACAAAAATTTTACCATGACAAGCAAAAATTAATGATACATATATAATCTTTTTCATAGACATACAAATACATACTGTATATGCATTTATTTGTCGATATATATATCACACACGAGAGGCCACAAAGCCTATAGGAAATAAATGCCGAGTGTGGGCTGAATTTATTATATTCTGTTATTCTATATATTATATTCTATATAATTTATATTTAATATCAGCTAGCGCTGGTTTTATTTCTCCAAATTGAGTAGGCGAGGCCCTTTTAGTCCTATCTAACTTTTAGAGGTTGAGGAGTCTCCTCTCTTAGCCAACCAGAGATAGCTGGCCCAAACTATCAATGATATTAAATGGCACTGGGTGAAGAGATACGGCACACTGCATGCCTACTGCTGTAGAACCAACATTCTTTCAGACAATACATTACGTTTCAGTTATATTAAATATATAAATATAAATCTCTATATGTATGTATATTTAATTATTTTTAAAAATTAATTTTTAGAGGATGTCTTGCGAACATGTATAAAATGTCCTATGTGACTTTTTGGCTTAGAAAAGTTAGCCACCGCGGTATATTAAAATCCCTTGGATTATAATATACCTACGAATAGACACAGGAAGTTTTCTTATCATGCCGCTTTGTAGTGTACAGTATATGGTACTGTTATGCGCTATTTTGTCTTGTATGAAAAGAGTGTTTTGCATCAACTATATTGTATTGTTGCAATTATACTGCGCTCCATCAAAAGTGAAACTTACTGTTACATTAATTTTTTTTCCCATCTACAGGTTTGTTATTGTAATGTTTATCATGGTAGGTTGCATTTTTGGGAGTAAAATTCAGAGCTTTCTGTTCATTTTGTTAGCAATAAACTTTATGAGGTTCAAAGCATTTTAAGAATGTTGATTTTTTATTCCTAAAATAATCGAGGACTTTTATATTTCGAATTTCACATAGCTTACATACCAAAACACGCTTATCCAAAATGTTTTCCTAACGCAGATGAATCTATTGCACAAGCACGTTCATTTCGGAGTAATTACTCGGACTTATCGGAATTTTGCCGTTAATTAACTTTCATTACTAGCCTTAATTATATTGTTCCTGTGTATTGACACAGAAAATGATTTTGATGGAGACGCGAACAGCTTAATGGAGGCTGAGGATATTACAGATTTCTGTGGTCATTTCGGAAAGCTACCGAATGGTAGCTGAATACTTTCAGTAATGAGATTCTGTGGCAATCTGAAGCGATATTAAAGAATCAATTTTGCCATATTTAGAGGAAGTTTCTTCCATTTGTACGACTAAATTACATAAACCCAGCTGGCGTCATGATATCATCGTAGGCTACTATTGATCATTAAAAAGCAACATTTCCTGTTTGTAAATTAAAAATTTGATATTTTAATAAAATATCAAATAATAACTAAAATTAATATTTTAATAAAAATTTTAAAACTAGTTCACTTTATAATATTATTGATATTTTATTAAATAGAAAATATTCTCTTCTGAGCTCATATGAAAAACAGATTTCTAAACATCCGTTAAAACAGTGAGAAGGTAATTCTTCCACAATGCAGAAAGAATGGAGGAAGTCTTATTTAGCATGAAGGTCGAAAATTGAAATATAATAAAATGAGTTATGGTAAAAAGGATCATATATAATGGATTACTTATGAAAAATTAAAAGAATATGATTACGGCTAAAAAAAAAAAAAAACCAAACAATAAACAAGGAAGAATCCCTACAATTTAAGAAAAAAATAAAGTACTAGAACAGTGGTTCTAGTACTTTATTTTTTGCTCCATGCACCTCTTTTACCATATTGAATATCATTCCCCTCCCCTGTCCAAGATTGTCTGACTAAAAGGTGAGTTAAAATAATATGGACACAATATTATTATTATTATTATTATTATTATTAAAACCTCTATGGAGTCAAACACTCATCGTGGGAGGTCCCATTATTAGACACAGTTTATCATACCATGCCTTAAATATGTTCACCACACTCTCAGGCAATGCATTCCGATCCCCCACCAATCTTCTGCAGCTTTTCCCACTTAAGTAGGGTCGCTGTTTGTAGTGAGTCTCCTCCAAAACCTCCTGTCTTGGGCTGTAGCCACATCCAAGTTCTTCATCCTCAAGTCTTCCTCCACTATCTCCCTCCATGTCTTCTATGGTCCGTGCTTCCTCCTCTCCTGCACATCAATCTGCATGACCTTTGTTCCCACACACTCTTCCTCCCTCCTCATCACATGATCAAACCATCTCTTAACATAAGTTCTTAACTTTCACCATTTCCCTTAAATAGTCATTTCTAAGACGATCCTTTCTGGTCACACCGCACATCCACCTAAGCATTCTCATCTCCGCTACCTCCATCCTGCTGATGTTATTTTTCCTCAGGGCCACAGTTTCCATAGCATACGTCATAGCTGGTCTCACTACTGTCCTGTCGATTTTGCCTTTGAGATTGATCGGCACCCTTTATCTCATAACACTCCGACCATCTCTCTCTCTCTCTCTCTCTCTCTCCCCCTCTCTCCAGTTTTTATTTTGGTTCGTAAGAAATGTTAATCTCATTAAAAATGATGAATATTTGTGCACTTCTTGGGTGTAAAATTCGTACCATTAAAAAATCTAAAAACTCTGAAAATCATATTCAGTTTCAGAGATAAATAAATATGTATTTAAATAAAATTTATAGGTTAAAACCTAAAATTTTTTTACAGATTTCCTTTCAAGTGTCTTAATATTTTAAATTTATGGATTCAAGCTATAGTTAATTCTGTCTAATGACTTCGGTAACTACGATCATTAATTTAAAAAAATTTAAATAAAATGATAAACTATTAAGAAAACTTTCTTTTTTTTAAAAAAAAAATTTGTAAAGCATACAGTATTTGAAATTCGTGCGTAACAGATAATTCATCTCCACTATGGTCCCAATTCCTCCCACTGAAATCCTGAAATCTCCTCCACCCCTGGGCGGGTACCCCTGTACTAGAATAAATGAAATAAAAATAAATAAAATATTACTAGCTTCAAACGGAATTTCTTTCTTGGATGCATGATGAAAGCTAACAATGGAAGTTGATAAACACCCAAATTAGAAATCAGAAGTCATCTCACAAATTTCCGATATCAATGCAGTAAGTACCGAAATGAATAATCAATTTGTTTACTGTACGCTGCTGCAACTTTGATTCAACAAACAGATAAAATATGTGATCGCCTCCTGTGAATAAATGATTCCGTATACTTATAAGCAGCATTTGAGCGTGAAGTAAAAAAAAAAAAAAAAAAAGAAGAAGAAGAAGAGTGTATATAATAGTCTAAAAAAAGGGGTGGGGGAATGAAAGGTGATAACATAAACGTACTAAAATTACAAATTGTAAGTGAGCGTAAGTTAATGTTCTTAATACATATTATTAAAAAATCTTTCGACGAAGCTTTATTATTATTATTAGAGGTCGCCAGGGAGTTAAAGAGTAATCGAGAAAGTCGTGCATTACTCACACTGGCTATTATGTCTTCTTTTAAACTCATTCGCTACATAAACAGGCAAAAATATTTCACTCACTCACTCACTCACTGACTGCTCGATGAAAGAAAAATCTAGCCATTACCTCTTTCTTAACTGCGCGCGCGCGCACACGCACACACAAGGAATGCCCACTTGAGAAGTGTGTGTGTGTGTGTGCAATTAAGAAAAAAAGCCAAACCATCAGCTGGTATCCTATAATCATTTAGACATCGGTCTATATGATTATAAGCCTCTATCTGTTTATCAGCGTCTGCAATCCTCATACTCTCAAACTGAGGGTATGAGGATTGCAGACGCTGCAATGCTCATACCCTCAGTCTACATCTCATAATTTGATATCATCGTAGAAATTCTTCTTTGCACATTCTTCACAGTGTCCTTATCCCCTCGGAAATCAATAAATCTGCACAGAATAGTCCAGGTCTAATCGTGCCAAGGTCATGCAAAGAGCCAAAGTGACTTTCTTATTTTTACACCTTAATATTTGCATCACAATGATCTTCTGAGACATATTTTGCAAATTTTACCATGTTACCTTTGAAATTTAACCTCCTATTCACCGTAACTTTCAGTTACGGTGGATAGGAGGTTAAATACGAAGTAACTTCCATAACTTCATCAATTTCTCCAAGTACAGGGTGATTATAAAATAACGTTACGTGTTCAGAGCCCTCTAGCGAGTAATGTATTGGACGAAACACACCAATATTCGGTAGACGTACACAGTGGAACATAGGGATTCGATTTAACGAAAGAAAAAGTACCAAAAGCCGCCAGCAGAGGAAATTTTGGCGTTGTTTACCGAGTAAAATGCATTAATTTGCATTATTGCGTTTCTTGTGAGCGATCATGCAATAAAAGGAAAGCCTGTGAGATTTCTTATCATTCGTAGACGAACTGCTTTTCGATGCCTCTTACTTTACGTGAGCGTGCTTTGTTAGTCAAACTCTATTATCAGTGGAACAATAATGCCAGTGCTTGTCTTTGTGATTTTCGGCATATGAAAAACTTACGAAAAGGACCTATTAGCATAACAAACTTACGAAAACTGATTCGGCGATTTGAAACTACTGGAACTCTAGCAGTGCAGGTAGGCAAGAGACACAAACCAATCAATCATCAACAAGTAGAACAAGTTGCAACTGCTATTGTGGAACAGGAAATGACAAATGTGCAGGGTACCAGCAGTGCACGAGCAATATCCCGGCAAGCGGATATCGCATCCACAAAGGTGTGGAAAATCCTACATCAGATGTTGAAGTTTTACCCTTATAAAATCAGTCATGTTCAAGAATTGCACCCTGGTGATGCGACCACACGAATCTACTTATCTTTGAGATTCTTAGCGCGCATGGAAGTGGATGATGCATGGCCGTGGAGATTTTATGGAGTGACGAAGTGCACTTTTATTTGAACGGCGATATTAACACATGCAAATGTCGCACTTGGGCTGCAACTAATCCGCACTGTGCTTGCAGATGCCTATCCACTCGCCCAAAGTCACAGTGTGGTGCGGATTTACGGCATGTTTTATCATCGGTCCATACTTTTACGAGGAAAATCGCCAAAATGGACCAGTGACCTGTTCCGTCAATGCTAGCAGGTATGCCATTATGGTACAGAACTATGTGGTTCGACAACTGCAGCAAAGAGGAATTCTCGATTCGACCATCTTCATGCAGGATGGTACACCACCCCACATCGGACTTCAGGTACAGCGTATTTTGCGATAACATTTCTCTGACAGAAGAATCATTAGTCGTGCATTTCCCACGCATTGGACACCAAGATCGCCTGATCTCAATCCTTGTGACTTTTGGCTGTGGGGATTTCTTAAAAGCATTGTGTATCAAGGACATGTACCCAATATTCCAACATTGAAAGATCGAATACACGTGAGACAAATCAATTCCGATATGTTGAGAGCCACTGTGGAAAATGTTGTGCACTGTATGCAGTTCCTGGAACATCAGAATGATGGTCATATTGAACCTCATTTGTGATTAACAATAAACGTCATGAAATTGATGTGTGCTATCTCTCATTTGCCATTTAGTCATTCATTAGTTACACCTACTAGAATTAATTTGGCAGCGCCAAAATTTCCCCTGTTGGCGACTTTTGGTACTATTTGTTTTTCGTTAAATCGAATCCCCATGTTCCACTGCGTACGTCTACCGAATATTGGTGTGTTTTGTCCAATACATTACTCGCTAGAAGGCTCTGAACACTTGACTTCATTTTATAATCATCCTGTATTATAGTAAATATAACCATTGGATATCTCATCACCCAAAGTGCATAACTTTATACTTACTAACATTGACTTTATACTTACTATTAAATCATTCTTTAAGTGATGTATATGAGTAGCATGCCTGATTGTTCTGATTTACAACTCTCACATGCCACTTTCTGATACCTTTCCTTCAGCCACCCTCTTATCCAAGTCAAGGGTTCATATTCCAATGTTATATCCTCTAATTTGCAATAGCTTTTATGTGCTATTCTTTCGAATGCCTTAGCAAAGTCCAAGAATATCGTAGATTATTCCTTCTCTAAATTCATCTCGGCAGTACCATTCTTTATCTCCTTCTCTACAAGGACTAGCTTGGGTTTACTAATTGGAGATAATATGAACAAAGTGCTCAGACATTAATTCCTTTTAGTAGACTCAAGCTGTTTCTTGCAAAGTATAAGTTTTTCCCTCAACCCATTTCTTACAAACTTCACTAAAATGTTCACCACCTCTCCAGCGATATTGCTAGGTAGGTTGTTAGATACATCAACTTTTGCACAACACTTATCAAATTGACCATCATTCATTCTTTTTGTTCTTGTGGGATAATTTCTGAGCTGTGGCTCAAATTATACAACCAGTTCATCTGACCATTCCTTTAGCATAGGTGCAGAAATAGGGCCATATGGGATATAGCCCTATTTACGAATTCTTTTCCAGGTTATTCAACAGCTCTAGTACTTCTGACATTAACCTCTGTCTCTTCATCTAATGTAGTTAGATGAAGCACTGCGCAATGTTGTATACAACAGGTTAATAGATTTTAGCGAATCGAACACGTATTATTTTAATCGTTATCTGCTTCTGATACAAACGTACCAGGATTCTTCCACATTCATTCTTTCTTTTACTTATAGCATAACGATAAAATCCCCTTAGTTTTTCTTCATACTGCACAGCAAATATCTTTCCATACTACCACTTCGCTTTCTGGACAATATTTTTAATTTTTCAGGCCAGCGCTTTATACATTTCATATCTCCACGCCTTCTTATTCGTTCGATATTTCTTTCACATAATCTTTCTATTGATATCTAGCTTAAAAACATTACACATTAATTTCACTCCAACTCTTTGTTTTTCGAACTATAGGGATATTCGGTTACTGCTTCATTTAAGCATATTTTGAAAGCTTCTCGTGAACTGCTTTACCGTTCTCATTCAGCAACTAATTCCATGGGATCGAACATAGTATTCGGTTGAATTTGTTATAATTTCCAGCTTTGTAGTTCGGCATTCAATCTTTCCTAATTCGAACATCCATGTACCTTAAATACTTCCCGCATGTCTACGACATGATCAAGAGGACTTCTCATATGAAGGTGAGTTAGCTGTTTTCATGGAGAAGAAGTAGAAGAGTTTCCTTTTGAGAATAGAGGGATTTTCATATAAAAGCATGTATATCCATGCCAAAGCGCGCACAATTTACAGACTAAAGCCTTGATTTATTTGATGTGCTCCCAATGAAAAACGCCGAGGAATAGAGAAGGCTGCAGTAAATGACAGTAATCATTATGGGTAGAAAAATAATCGTTCTGCTTTGAGACGGGTTTATCATCAATGTTAAAGCATACTTTCGAAAGCAATAACTGCCACAGGACTATCTATGGAAAACAGCACAACTACTAACAGCAGTCTTATGATTTTTTAAGATTATATTCCGTAGAATAAACAAATTAATAAAATTTTGCCGAAAACTCTGTGAGCTAAATCACAAAATTTAAATAAAAATGCTTTGAAATAAAAGAATTAAAAATTGGAATTATGAATAACATTAATAAAAATATATGTGGCCTTCAGTAATTCGTGATCCGGATTGCCCTAATACGGTAAATCCGCTGCACTGGTCGCCACATTATATCGACAGCGATAAGCTCAATTGAAAAATGTCTTCCGAGATCCGCGAAGGTAATCTATATTTTTTGTTGCGGGGAAGCGACATTTTCGATACATCACCTCTTGACACTGAGTAACTATTAAATAGAAACATAACGTTTAATACATGGCTTTAATTATAAAGGTGCGACGTTGTGTATTGAAAAATGCTCTGAACATTCACTGTTTCCTCTGTCATATATAGAAAACATCTTAAGCACTATGTATAATCAAAAGGTTATATAGAGGACAGTGAGTGTTTCGACAATAATGTACAAAAAAGCTAGTACCTTTCTATTTACATAATTAATTGTGAGAAAAAAAAATTCTTACCCGCACTATTACAGACAATTAATTGCCAATTTAGACAAATTAGTTTCTGTATGGGTAGAACATCATATTTAGTGGAGAATGACCAAGATATTCCAGATGGTAAATTGCTGGGACTTAAAATGTAAATCACAAATATATAGAATTTAGTTCTTTGTGAATTCGGCAGTACAATTCTGGGTGCCGAAATAATCCACGAACCAAAGAACGAACAGTAATTGTGACAAACAGTTTATTTGATATGACAATCAGAAATAAAATTATTATAATTTTTTCAATAATTTTAAAATTTAAATTTAATAACATGTAACGTAGTCTCTAATATTTCGTTTTAATATTTAATATTTAACAATGTAATTAAGTATACGTATTTAATTACACGGTTAAGTATTTGAGAAACTGAAGTTAATTAAATAATTAGTTTCAGTAACAAACCATTTAATTTAATTATTTCAAAACCGATATATGACAATATAAAATTTATTTATTTGTTTATTCTTATGGCAAAAGGAATACATAACAGCTACAGGTCAATGTGCCGAGTCTGGAAAGCCAATCCAAGGCCTCACTGTCACCTTGTGGATGTCCTGTAGACCATCACAGTGAAATTGGCGCCTTGGGCAGTCGTTTACAATATGCGTAATCGTCAGAGCCACGGGAGAACAATCACAATAAGGGTGGTCTAACAGCTCCCATTTATGTAGTAGGTAGCCACATCTGCCCTGGTTAGTTCTGATCCTGTTGACTAATGACCAAATCTTCCTAGGAAGAGCAAAACCAAGCTGCAAAGCACAGGGATCTTCTACCAGGAAGCCGTTCGTTGGGAGATTGTTGGACCAGTATTCTCCCACATGTCAGGTGTTGATGGCAGAGCAGCTGAAGAGAGTTAGTCCATGGACCACAAAGGCTTTCTAGATTTTAGGCGAAGACTAGGTGGATTTATTAAATCCACCTAGTCTTCGCTTTATTCATTGCTTTATTAAATTCTTTAATCGAGGCTTGTCTTCTCCGTATGTTTGGTGGACAATGTTAGATAGGACAGGCAGCCAGGAGAGAGGGGTGCTTCTCATTGTCCCACTAATTGTGCGCATGGTAGAGTTTAGCTGGGTGTCTACAATGTTAGTGCATGCACTTCTTTCCCAGAGAGGGGCACAATATTCTGCTGCAGAGAATGCCAGGGCTAGTGCAAACGACCTTAGGACTTCTGCACCACAATCCCAGATTGTTCCAGCAAGTCTTGAAATGATATTGTTTCTCGTTTTAATTTTGTTGGACAGGTTGGTGATGTGCCTTTTATAGGTTAGGCTTCTGTCCAGGCTCACCCCAAGGTATTTCGGGTGAGGCTCGTTTTCTACTATTCTTCCACAGAAAGAAAGGTCGAGGTGTCGATTCGCCTCTGCATTGTTCAGGTGAAATACTGTGGACACAGTTTTGGTTGGATTTGGCTTCAAGTACTGCTTGAAGTACTCTTCCAGAATGTTCAGGTCTGTGTTCAAGGTTGATTCCTGATTGGCAAAGGAGGTAGATTGATGGGATTGCTAGGTCATCACCGTACATATACGTGCTTGAGCTGGTATGTGGTAAGTCGTACACGTAGCTGTTAAAAAGTAAAGGGGATAACACAGAACCCTGAGGGAGACGGATGGGAAGTAGATGGCGTTGGTGTAGTTGCGGTTAGTTGGTGGATTGAGTGGTTGAGACAGAGTTGTAGAGTAGGTACCCTCCCTCGATGAGTCTTTGGACTACCTGGAGGTGTCAAATAATAATAATAATAATAATTGGTTAAGAGTAAACCAGTTAAAGAAATAGAATCAAAACACATAAATACAGACTGTATTTATGTATTTTGATAATACAGTTGTGCAGTGATCGTTAATAATACTTTTTGATACAGTTATTAGGATTTGGCTTTGAAAATAATTTTAACATTTTTTTAAATTCATACTGAATTTTAAAAATAATTAATTTTTTTAAATTCATACTGAAGAGATCTTCTTCTATGACTTATTCCCGCTTCCTATGCAGAGTCCGCGTATTACTTAGATGCGACCTCCCGTTAGTACTACTCCCAACCGACCCGTCGCCTGGTCTGCCGCTGGGGGGATATATTTTTTTGACTGTAAAGGCGTATGTCCACCGGGCTGGTTTGTCTGCTTGCGGGATGAAAAACGCCAAATAAACTGGCGGAAAAACCCTACTGACCGCGCCCAAGACCGGCTAACTTGGCTATGCCTGAGGAAGATCCTCAAATTCCTCACGTCTACAACGGGAATCAAACCTGGGACACTCCTTCCCCAGGCATATGGTTGCGAAGCGCAAAGCCACTAGGCTAACCGCGCGGTTCATACTGAAGAGATCCTTTGATTAAAAAACAAACAAACTATCAGGTGCAGAACATCGCAAAAGAAAATCGGAAAAAGAATGCGATATTCGGAAACAAAGCGGAGCTTTGCATAAATATCTAAAAACAAAACTGAAACGGCTAATGTAGTACAAGAGAAAATAAGCGAAAGGACCAAAACCAAAAATTCTGAGCTCATGGCAGCTACTTCTCATCCCAGTAATGTCGATATTAGTAGCAATTGATTTTAATTATCCATGCAGATGCACATATTTTCAGAACAAAATTCCACCGTTAAAGGGTTAATTATCTCTATCTTTCTGTATAGAAATATAGTTTATGATAATTTTTCATTAACTTAAGAATTTTCATTAGTTAATGTTACTATTTAGAATTTATGATCAGACATGTTGAAGCTTAGCTTAACATCGTGGCTTTTAAGACGTCATTAAAAGAGTTTTTTTAGGGGAAAGGGGCTGCAAAATATGCTATTGAATGGGGCGACAAAATTCCTAGGGCCGACACTGAATGTCTCAGATAAATTACATACATATGATTATTACAGACAATTTATCTGAGACATTCAGTGTCGGCCCTAGGAATTTTGTCGCCCCATTCAATAGCATATTTTGCAGCCCCTTTCCCCTAAAAAAACTCTTTTAATGACGTCTTAAAAGCCACGATGTTAAGCTAAGCTTCAACATGTCTGATCATAAATTCTAAATAGTAACATTAACTAATGAAAATTCTTAAGTTAACGAAAAATTATCATAAACTATATTTCTATACAGAAAGATAGAGATAATTAACCCTTTAACGGTGGAATTTTGTTCTGAAAATATGTGCATCTGCATGGATAATTAAAATCAATTGCTACTAATATCGACATTACTGGGATGAGAAGTAGCTGCCATGAGCTACTTCTCATCCCAGTAATGAGATGAGAAGTAGCTCATGTTTTAGTAATTTTACACATTATTTTACACATAATGTGTAAAATTATTATTTTACACATTATGTGTAAAATAATAATTTTTCTATTTTCATCGTATGCAGTTAACGCACGTTATTTCTTTTCAATATTTTTTTTCTTGGATACAAATACATATTCTTTTTTAAAAAAAAAAATATATATATATACATATACAGTATATATATCTGTATCTGTATCTTCATTATTAGTATACACCGTACTGACTGTTTTGTTACATAATTTGCAGTCTTTGATTGTGAGGATTACGTGTGGATGAATGAGGCGGATTAATCCCATCTACTTCGAAGCTTGGGTTAGCTTTTTGTAAATGGGATTAATCCGCCAATCCCACTCTCTTTTGAAGAGAGTGGGATTGGCCTTCACTATTTATGCTGTTGTTACTGTTTATAGATGGGATGTAGGCATTGGATGCTGGTGATTTGTGATGTCTATATTAGTGTTAATGGTATATTAACTTTGTTGCTATATTTTCCAGAGTTCGTGTTTTAATGTTCTGTAGTTGTCTATGTGTTTTAATGTTCTGTAGTTGTCTATGTGTTTTAAATTTCTTGGTAGGTTGTTGAGTAGCGTGGGTATCTGATGTGATCTCACCAAAGAACCATATGAGTTGTTGAAGGGTGTAGGGATGTAGAGAGTTGTTGTTGTGGGTCGTGTTATACGATGCGTTTCTGTTGTTTCGATAGGTGATGTTGAAGTAATTCCTTAGTAATGTTATGTAGTGTTTCAGATTTTTAACCCTCAGGATTCTGTGTATCGCCATGTGCTGGTCGGATGTTGGCTGTTGCATATATGCTTTCCGAACCACTGTTGACACAATTTTCCTATGTAATATTTCTGATTTTGTTAGGTGGCTGTTTGATATGTTTGCATAGACTGTTATTTCGTATCTGAGTAGGGATTCGCAGATACCTTGATATAGGAGGTTTTTTTTTTTTTGTTAGATGGAATATTCTCTTTTACTTGGAAGAGTAAAAGACATTTTACTCTTCCAAGATAATGCGGAGTTGAATATGTAGGTATTCTTTTTGTCCATTTAAGGTGGCAATCTATGTAAAGACCAAGGTATTTTGCACGTGTTACAGGTTTGATTTAGGGACATTGGCAGGTTTGTTTTGTTGTTAATGCAGCGGTATGTGTGAGAGTGTATCGATAGTGGTGCGGGCGCATGATTCTCGAGTTGTGTATTATTAACATCTGTGTTTTGGTGCTTGATTACAATTGCGTTTTGGTAAAAGCATGTCGTGATTTCATTTAGGTCTTGTTGTACTTTGGAGAGAGCCGTGTTGATGTCTGTGTGGATTGCTAGTAGTGCAGTGTCATTTGCGTACTGAAATATTTGACTTTTTATGACCAGGTTATGAACATCGTTATTATATATGTTGAACAGAGTGGGTGTATACACCGGTTGTGACATGTACCTATTTTTGTTACTTGTATTCTGTTTGAGAAATAATTCCTGAACCAGGTATGCAGTGTTCCTCTTATACCTATTGAGTATAGTTTGGTGAGTAGTATATCATGTTCAAGTGTATCAAATGCTTTAGTTAAGTCAAGCAGTATAAGGATGGCGTACTTGTTTTTGTCGAGAGCTTTGTTTATTGCATCAGCAATGTCTTCTATTAAAGTGATGGTTCTTTTTGTTTTCTGAAAGCCGTATTGGTTTTGTGAGATGATGTTGTACTTCTGTAGATAGTTCTGTAGTCTGGTATGTGTTATTTTTTTAATTTTTGAAATGACTGATTGGTCCATTAGTCTGATTATTCTGTAGAGTATCATTTCTTTTACCATCTTTGTAAATTGGCGTAATTATTGCAGTTTGTATTTGTTGTGGAATAATGCCAGTGTCGAATATTATGTTCACGAGTCTCAAAAGTATTGGATTTATTTGTTTAAAGTGTAATAAAAGGTCTGTGAGTCTTATTTTGTCTATTCCTGGAGTGGTCTTTGGTTTTAGCTGTAAGGGTACTTCTTTCAGTTCCTGTTTTGTTACAGGTGGAAAATACATAGTTTGTTGTTGACTTTGTGTCGGTAGTTTTTTGTTGATCACTGGTAGATTGTCTTTTTTTGAGTTATGTGACATTGTTTGTGAAGGCATGGTTGAATGAGTCTGCTAGTTCCTCTTGGTTTGTATCCTGACCGAAACTTTTTGCAATAAAATCTTGTGCTGAAGTTTTCTTTTTTCGAGTTACTAATTCGTTGAGTGTAGCCCATATTTGCTTCATATTGTCGTTATATTCCATGAATTTTTGGAAGTAGTTAAATATAATTTTTATTTTTATTTTTATTTTTTTTTATTAATTTCGAAACTGTTTATACATATAATTTGTATGAAAAAAATGAAAAAATTAAATTTTGTTTGTGTTTATAAATAATAACAATGCTTACAACATTATATAAATGCAATGCATGTTATAGGTTACAGCTTATGTTTTGACATTGATTGAATAGTTAATAATTGGAATTGTTCGATTAACGCTTTAGATTACGAAACAAATGCACTGCGATCTAACGCCGATATTCCTTTGCGCTTGTCATTGCACTTTACGTCATTCCGACAATGTTCAAACGGCAGTGTATCTTTCTGTGAGATATTATTATTATTATTATTTCCCATGACCTCATGGAGTCAAAGACTCATCTGGGAGGTCCTTTTATCACACACACATCTCACCATACCGTGTCTTAAACACACTCAAACTCCTTGCAGACACCACGCTCTCAGGCAAGGCATTCCAATCATTAACAACTCTGCACGAAAAAAACCTGCCTCTCACTCCCCTACTCACACCCTCTTTATACAGTTTCCAGGGATGACCTCTTCTGGTTCTCCCCTGATCTCCCACTATTCTCTGTAGAACTTCTCCACCATTGATCTTATAACAACCCCTTACCAACTTGTATGTCTCTATCATATCTCCCCTCTTCCTTCTCTCCACCAGACTCTGCAAATTACATCATATGAAACGTTTATTATTGGTGCGCGTGTGTGGTGAACTATATTTTTGTAAATCTTATTTTATTTTGTTAAAATTAACATATAATTATATATTTATTATAGATACAAGGCTGAATTATGACGAGTGTCACTGTTGAAAATATGAAAATAATTATATATTGTCAATTATCGTTACATGAAACAAATCCACTGCGATCTAACACCGATATTCGTTTGCGCTTGTTATTGCTATTGATGCGAAACTTTTATTATTGGTGTTTGTTCGTGGTGAGGATGAAATATTTTTAATAAATTCATTACTGATTAGAAGAAAAAAAAGTTTTTTATTTATTTATTTATTTATTTATGCAGCATTCCCACTTAAAATTTTCACCGGCCGCCACTGTCCGGTAGTTATCTGTATTATGACTTTTGAGACATTGATTTGCCAGAGGACGCTCTGTACAACATAAGTATCTGAAAATACGAGTTATATTTTACTGTTCAGTTTACGGAGAAATTAGTAATGGATTTCTAAGTAAGTTTGGCTTCATATTTAAAATTTATTACCAAATATCTATTTATCATTTTGTATAAATTAATTTGATTACATTACGTGAAAAAAGTTTAAGAAAATATTAAGCTTACTCTATTCTTTGTTCTGACATATTATTATTATTATTATTATTATTATTATTATTATTATTATTATTATTATTATTATTATTATTATTATTATTATTATTATCACCTCCATGGAGTCAGAGACTCATCGTGAATATAAATTAAATATAAGAATATTAAATATTAAATATAAGAAATATAAATATATAAATATAAGAAATATAAATTTCTTATATTTCTCGATAGTTGTCAAACGTTGAACAGTAATTATTTTTATAAGCATTATATTTTATTTTGCATTCATTTATTTAAATCAGGCAGGAAAAAATGTTTAAGGTACTTAAACAAATGATTTTTGCTTGTATGAAATTCATTTGTTCAGATATATGTTGTATATAAACAATGCATTTGTGAACCAGCGGCATATCCCCGCTGGCAGGAAAAAAAAAAGTAGTTTTATTCATGTGTAGTAATAAAATAAGGACTCGCCTTATGACGTTTCGCTTTACAACGATTCATCCAAACGGTGATATATTAACTTATACAACGGTTTTAGTGACACGATGTTCCTTGAATCAACCGATGAGCAGTTTTCTTGGACTGTTTGTTTACGACGTAATTGATCGCGTTACTGTGTTTTGTTCTGAATTATTAGCTGTTTATAAGCGTTGTTTTATGTTATCGCTGTTAAAAATGGCAGTTATTAGTACTGCTTCTAATAGTACCCTTAGTTTTTTTTTTTCTTTGTTTTTCAAATATCAGTATCGTAGTTCATTATTATACAGCATGTTTACATATATACAAATAAAAACATTATTATTACATTTTTATCACTACAAAAGTTCTGTATGCAAATTGCTGAGTGCATTCATGTTCATTCATTTCTGATAAATGCGCGCGCGTGTATTTGCTATTACAATAAATATCAACATTCCAATTTTTAAATTTTAGTGGCGAGGTATATTTTAGACAAGTACTCCTGTTATACAGAAATATAGAAATACAGAGAGAAAAGAAAAGATGAACTGCCATTTAATGTTTTTAAACCAGATAACTTTTTCGTTTGCTTAACTGATGTAATCTAATGCTTTATTCACGTTATATTAACCCTATGCCCAAGCGTAAGCAAACCAAGTTTACCTGTCTTCACGACTAGGCTACTTGTATGTAGAGGCTGTTGACTACACATAAATTGCCTTATTATCCCATAATGCAATGTACAGTTCCTATCGGATGTATTTTGCTATGCATTATGCTGAGGGTCAACTACTCAGACCAATTTCGACCTTTATGCTTCCTCAATTCAGCCATAGCCAAGTTAGCCGGTCTTGGGCTTGGACAGCAAGGTTATTTTCACCAGTTTAACTGGTGTGTTTCGTCTCACAAGCAGGCAAACCGGCCCCATGAACACACACACAGACTACAGTCATAGGGTGTAGTATAGCAAGGAAAGCAACGGGAAACCACCTTGCTCATAATCATTTCCCTAGTATGGTAGCGTACAGCTACCCCCACCAGCCGTATAACTGATGGAATACAATGGAATAAAACACACAGGAACGATAATGAGATTTAAATCAATCTAGAAGTCAAATAAATCCCATTTACAATTAGACAAATGTGTATTTCCATATGGGACATAATATAGTATATGGAAAATACTTTACTTTTGTATTGATTTAACTTCAGTATCAAATATCTCCTATTTACAAGCAAAATGGAGTATTAACATATGGGAATTGTTGGAAATATTTGACTTCTACGTTGATTTGCCCTCAGTATCATTCCTGTATCTAGCTCCCACTGACAAGATCTCAATGAAGGTTGAACAGGCCTGGATAGTGATCATCTCATATAATGCACAACAATATACACCTCTGAAAGGAAGTGTGTTTTGCATTATGTGATATTAAGGTAATTCGTGTGAAGTCGTGACTTCGCAAAACTTTGCTTACTCTTTGGTGAAGGATTAAAACAATAATATAATTGTTGTCCATTATCATTAACTAACGTGTCGTATGACCGAGGTATGCGTCTGTGTATATTATTATTATCGCTTCCGTAGTGTAGTTTGAAAAGTGACTGGCCATGGCGCCCTTCGATTGGATAAGAAGATTTCGGTTCTCCTAACGAAGAAAAGAGAAATCTTTATATGCGAGTGTTTCACTATAAGGCGAGTTAGCCGACCTTATATGGAGGTCGTCAAGTTTTTTCCCTCCGACATGAAAGCAGTTTGGCCAGAGAACATTCACAGTTTACAGACAAAAAATACTATAGGTGGGTTCCACATATCATTGTTTGTATGCGAGGGATAGTGCCGTTGTGTGTAGATGGAAGATTAAGTTTGTGGAGTAATCGGTTTGTGTGGAATGGCCTCCACAACGAGTCCTTGGACTTCTCGGAGGTGTCACATAATATTTTTTTTTTATTGGTCTCAAAAATATTTACATATATAGAATAATCGTCTTAAGTGACAATTCAACATGTTATTTTACAAAGTACTGCAGCGAAGTGATGCAGATTATGGTTTATTTTCCGTATTAGATTTCTATAAAAGCAACAAAAAATCAATAATTTATTATTAAAATTATGATTGTATATTATTTATTTACAAAACATATTGTTCTGTTTTTTTTAACAATAAATTTCATACAAATTTTCCTTTTTTATATAATGTATTAATAATAGTTACTGTAGATGGTAGTTTATAGTTGTGGGCGAATAAGATTACATTTTGTTAACAGTATTTATACAATAACAATACATTTTATTTTATATATTTTGCAATTTTGCTTTTAATGCATTTAAGCACTGTAACTACATCACTTCAATGTAATTCTTCTTCTGCAGCTTTTCTCACTTAAGTAGGGTCGCTGTTTGTAGTGAGTCTCCTCCACAACCTCCTGTCTTGGGCTGTAGCCACATCCAAGTTCTTCATCCTCAAGTCCTTCTCCACCATCTCCTTCCATCTCTTCTTTGGCCGCCCGCGCTTCCTTCTCCCTTGCACATCCATCTGCATCACCTTTCTTCCCACATACTCTTTCTCCCTCCTCATCACATGACCAAACCATCTCAACCTTGCCTCCTGTATCTTTGCTCCTAAGTTCGTAACTTTCACCATTTCTCAGACGATCCTTTCTGGTCACACCGCACATCCACCTATTCTCAACTCCGCTACCTCCATCCTTCTGATGTTATTTTTCCTCAGGGCCACAGTTTCCATAGCTGGTTCTCACTACTGTCCTGTAGATTTTGCATTTTAGATTGATCGGCACCCTCTTGTCGCATAGCACTCCAGCCATCTCTCTCCAGTTCCTCCATCCTGCATCCCGCTTCCTTCTCAGCCTCACCATCCTCTTTCATTGTCGAACCTAAGTATCTAAAGTCACTGACCTTCCTGATTACATTTCCTCCCAGCTCCAGATCTGTCTCCTGGCTACCATCCACTTTGCAACACATATTCTCTGTCTTACTTCTGCTGTCTCATACCTCTCTCTTCCAGTACTTTCCTCCAACTTTCTATTTTAGCTGCCGCTTCTCTTGGTTCTGCACACAGCATGATGTCATCTGCATACAACATAGTCCAAGACGCGTTCGATGGTTGCATAAGGCGAAATGATATAGCAAGATAGGAAAGATTCACCCCTAGCCCTCGAATACTCTAATAGCATTGGGGGTAAGGAGCAAGAAGGGGAGGGACCAGTCTACAGATAATATAACAGATGTATATTACACGAAGTAAGGCATGGTCCAGCATCTGGTACCTCGGGTTTGCCATGCCCGTACTGACTAAAGTGAGCCCATGAGCACTTCAATGTAATAAATGAATTTTTTTTTGTGTATCGATCTCGGTTGAGATGTAATGGGCTTGCATCCTTCAATCTTTTTTATTAAGGTTATCTGAGGATGACACCAGTTAGTTATTGTCTATTGGTTTTATTGTTGGGTTGGAGGTAGTTTGATACCTCTGATATTCACTACAGCCGTAGGGAGAAAATACACTGTGTGTGTATGTGGGGGGGGGGGGGTTGGCTGTTTTGTACTTTGCATCGAAACAATATTTTAGCATAGCTGCATAGTGACATAAGTATTTTGCTGTTAGTATTTTTTTCTATTTATTGTCTCTTTGTTCCCAAAAGATCAGTATTATCATTTTGTACTGGAATGATATTAATATATTTAGTTTGTAGTGTGCACAGAACGCATACGTTGTTATAGTGTATCTTAGTATATTTTGGCATAGTGCTTTCTATATTAGTGTTTTTAGGCGTGTGGGAACTATGCCTTTTAACCTGTAGAGTTTACCAGTTATTGTTCGGAGTTTCTTTGGTAGATGGTACCAAAGAAACTTCGAACAATAACTGGCTATGTATAATTTATGTGGCTATTCCAGTTCATATCTGCATCGAAGTAAATTCCAAGGTATCGTACTGTTTGAACCTGAGTGATTGTAATGGTTTTCATGTTAGAGAGTGGATGTTGGATGGTTATATATTTGTTATCAACTGGTCGAGTCAGTGAATTTCTGAATATAATTAATTTTGTCTTATCAGAATTTAGGTGTATGGAGTTTTTGGTGAGCCAGTCAATGAGCAGATTTATGCCATGTTGCATATTTGTTTGGGCTATGCTTGCATTATTATGAATAGATTAGCTATATCCATTCATAATATCTTCGGTGTATTGGACGATCTTGCCTTTGAGTGGTAACAGGTTAATATCGTGCATATAAATGTTGAATAGAGTTTGGGAGAGAACATCTCCCTATGGCACTCCACAGGTTACTGGTAGCACTCTACTGCGGATTGACGAAATGCGTGTGTTATACTTTCTATTTTGAAGGTAGTTTCTAAATCACGTGTGCAGTGGCCAATCTGTTCCAACTTGTCTTAGTTTTTCGTAATAAATTTTGATGTGTGAGTGTGTCAAAATGCTTTAGTCAAATTGATAAAGGCTATCATGACAATTTTGTTTTTATATAAGGCGGTATTAATTACATCCGTAAAATCTTCCAATACACCGAAGATGTATTGGAAGATTTTACGATCGATTCCTGAGCGTTCGTTTGGTTTGATTTAATGTATTACAGAGAGAAGTTCTGCTTCTTTTATGGTTGGGATCCATAATGTCTGTTTTTCTTGTGGTCCAAGTGAAGGATCACGTTTTGTGATCCTTTAAGTCATTTGCTAGTTCAAGTCATTTGCTAGTTGTTTGATAAGTTTAATGTCTTTCATAACTGTGTTTTATGATTTCAGAGGCGGTGGTGTTGGGAGCACAATCTAGCATCTCGTTGATACTAGATTGTGCATATTCCATGATATAGTAGTGTGCAGATAAGAGCCATGAAGTAATGGTCTGCTGTTTTGCACTTTATGACTATTTGATGGCGACCGAATGTTTATATGATCTAAGTAAGAAGCGGTGATAGTATTTCCGACTGTTTCTTCTCTAGTACATGATGTTATTGTTGGTATTAGGTTATACATGATAGCATATCTAGGTATTGCACAGTGTTGTTATGGTTTCCGTTTGCAATATTTATGTTTATATCACCAGTTATCATTAGGTATTCAGTTGAGCATAATTCTTGGCGTGAAAGCCAGCAATTGATTTCGCGCAAGAATTTTATCACGTTTGAGTTTGGTGGCCTGTAAATTGCACATAGTATTAAGGGGTGCTATCAATTGGCGGTATTAATGATTTCGATGCAAAGGATTTTAGCATGCTCAAATTGATAAGCAGTTTCCTATACTATTAATTTATGTTCGGTAAATATTGATTATTGATATTCCACCCCCTCTTTTTGTTTGGCGCCAGGATCTATGTTGTTGAAAGCCTGGAATTTGGAAGGCAGTTGCTTCATCATTTGTAAATGATACTTCTGTTAGGACCAATATATAAAGAACACTGGTGTAATTCTTAAGACAAGCCTGTAACATTAACAAATGCTTTCGAATGCTTCTGATATTAATGTGCAGGACTGAGTGTTCTCTCGTTTGTACTGTGTGTTTCCATGCATCGAGCAATTCAAAAGTACAATTGCTGATGCATTCTGGTGTTATTACACCTGCCTGATGGTTCACATTCATTTTTTGTTGTGTTGAAGTTTTTTTGTTGATCTAATTAGGAGTCTTTTGTTTTTACTGTTGCAGCTTATCTATGTTTTCTGAGCTTCTGATTTGTATCGATTTCGAAGTTTATGACCTCCTCAAGAATATCTTAGCATCTCTGATCCACAAAAATTGGTATGTTTTTGCTTTTCTTGCTTGGTATAACAGATTCTGGTTGAATGGTGTTAAATACGCATAAAGGAAGATTGCTGTATTGTCTTGCGATGCGTTCAAGTCCTTGTTAACTGGATTTTGTCTTCTGGCTTTTATGAGCTTGTCTCTTGTGGACTTGCTTGAAAGACGAACTATGACTAGAGTGAGTCGTGGCAAGCCGTGATTTTTGCTGTTGCTGTGAATCCGATTTATGGTCTAAATATCGTTAGGTAGTAGGGGGATGTAACTTGCATGGCCAACATTAAAACTTCGTCTTTGATATTTTCTGTATGTGCAGTTTCAGGAAGACCGTTTATGACAAGATTTTCTTTATATTGTTGCTGATTTAAAATTTCTTAGTTTTAGGGAATTAAGTTCTTTATGGAGTTAGGAAATCCCTTTCATCAAATTATGTTGTCTGTCAATTGGTACGTTAACACTAATTTTGATGTCTTTCCCCGTTTACAAGACTTTTTTCACTGCTAAATTATTATAGTTAACAAAATCCTCATATTCGCTATTTTTTTTATTTGTTCGTTCTGCTTATCAGAGTTCTTGAATGATCTACTAAGCTAGCTTCTATTGTCTCTAAACCCCTTTCCAGTACTATATTTGCATAATTGCAATTAGAGGATTCACCTGTATTATTTTATATATGTATTTTTTTGCCTGTTCAGTTCATCGTCTGATTCTACCTCCGATATAATCGACTGCGCTGAGGATAGCAGCATCTCTCTCTCTCTCTCTCCCCCCTGCAGTATAGACACTTCCATTCCTTGCGTTTTGCATTGGATTTATGTTGCCAGGTTGTTTCTGAAATGTCGGAACATGTAAAGTGAAGGTTCTTAAGGCATTTCCTACAGGTTATATGATTTCCGTCGGACGATAGATCCTTCAGGCATTTGTTGCACTTCATGACTCACCTTTTTAGCCTTGACCAACTGTAGCGTAACAGTAAGAATGGTGACGTCCTTTGTTCTTCGCTCGTTGGTGACCACAGTCTACTTTGTGTTCAGTTTTTCAGCACTCAAAATTTGGATTCTACTTAGCCAATTTAGATGAATTATATATCTCTATCTTCAGCGTGACAAGTAGAATTACTTTGCAATACTTTCATATTTAAAAACCGGAGTTAGAACCACTTTAAAACTATAAAAACGGGTGCAACGATATCACCGTGTGCTCATTCGTAAGCCTACATGCCTACACAGCAAATAATAATAATAATAATAATAATAATAATAATAATAATAATAATAATAATATTGTTTATTTCAGATAAGATTTTTTAAGTTACTTGTCGGTTTCAAGATTAAATTTTTTTGATACAGATTTGTTTAGTGTACCTTGTACATTGTACCTTGTACCTTGTACAGTGTACCTTGTACCTTGTACATTTGTACATTGTATCATGCTACACAAACATGGCAAACGCAAATGATAACAATTCCTTAGTATTACTCTACAGCCTAGAATCGGTTTTAAGGAGTATTGTAATGCTAATCAGTTAATAATTGTAACGATAGTCAGTGTATAATTGTAACGATAATCAGTTATAAGTCGTCGTTACAGTTATCTCAGTAAAAGCAGGTAGTGGATGATCTTTATCACTCCGGTGAGACCATCGCTTTGCTTATTGGAGGATTCAAGTGGTTTGCAAACCACGTTTTGTCTCTAGAGCTGAGATTTCCATTTAAACTGCAGTTCACCACTGTATTAATGTGCGATTGGTGTAATATAATGAAATGGATAATATCCATTACAGTTTATTTCAACTGAAGTCCACTTAGTTGGTCCCGTACGACGGGGGAGAGGAATTGTTGACTTTTCCTTCCAGAAATTCGTGTTTTTATCCTACGAAACAAAATTGACAGGCGCATGTACGTCGTAAACAAATATATACTGGTCTCATAGCCTTAGTTTCTTGGGTCTTACTTCTAAATGAAACCCATCAATGTTGCCAACTCTTCATTATTTTTTAAACTTTATATTAACACACTTGCAGCTCTGTGATTTGATCTGATTATAATAAAAATGGCTTTCAAGCGTTTTCCTAATTTCTTATTTGTATTTGCACATCATTCTTTTTTCAGCATTACGATTATGCTAATACAAGTAGAAAAAAAGTGTAATTCGAGTACAAAATGGAATTTGATTTTTCTGATATAACGTGATTTTTCTTAAATTAATTATTGCCAAATAACCGATTCCTTTGACAACGGAGTCCATTATTTTACACTCATTAGATAGTACACTTTCTAACTCGTGGTTCCCATTATCGCTTTTCTGCTTTCCTATGTGAAATGGGTAGTATTTGCTATTTCATTTCATAAAAAAAAGGACAGAAGGATTGGATAGATAGAGAGATAGGGGCAGCAGAGAGAAAGAGAAAGAGAGAGAGAGAGAGGGGGTAGCATTTTTTACCTTTCTGAAATGGAACATCTCCGCCCTTAAATCCAACAAAGTCCTAATTATTAAAGTTAACTGTTTGATTGTATCTTTCCTTACTAGATATGTAATGGTAAGATGTATCTCTCCTATCATTGGAGCATTTTAAATTTCATACTTGTATATTTTTTCAAGTTCATTCTCAGTTACCAAATATCTAAATTCCCTTCCTATATAAAGAAAACTTAGTTTCATTTATAACAGTATATATATATATATTTTTTTTTTTCGTAAAAATTAATGCAGAAAAGTGGTTTATAGCGTTAGTAATCTCGCTAGTTTTGTCATTAATATTCCCATACAGACGATTGCCTTCTTTCGACCTCCGAAACTTAATCGTTTAAATAGCTAGAGTGGTAGGCTAAACTTCATATTCTTCTCTGGACCCTTTTTGCCTTTATTAAACAGTAAGTGCTATAGAAACTAGCTATATAAATATAAATAATCAGTAAATTACAGAAATATAAAATCATGAAGTCAAGATTTCAACAGCAATCATTAAAAATTATTATTATGTGCAATAGAGTAGAATATACCCTCCCACAACGAGTCATTGGACTCATTGGAAGTGTGAGTAATAGTTATAATTCCACAAAATGTATTTAAATAATTTATTTTGAAGCAATAACTTGCCCGAAAAAGTTGATAAATAAACACTGCTTAACAAACGTTAATTTCATAGAGTAATTAACGTTTATAAAGTTAAATTAAAATTAAAGTAATTAACTTAACTTCATAAAGTAATTAACGTTTTTAAATGAAAATTAAAGTAGTTAACTTCCTAAAGTAATTAACAATTTTAAATTAAAATTAAAGTAATTAACCTATTTCATAAAGTAATTAAAAAATCTCAAATTCGTTATTTCGCATTTTCATATTTAGTTGAAACTAAATAAAACTTGTTTTGTTTTGACAACACCGATCACCTGAATACCTCTTCCGCTGTAGAGAATTACTGATATAATTCTTATGGATTTTTAAATTTTTTTTTTTTTTTTTGGAAATAATTTTACAGCGCAGGTTGACTCAAACAAAACAAAAAATGTAGTAATTATTTCAGAAAGATTAGAAGATTTTACAGTATTATAAAGGGGGAGTTTTTGGGATTGGTTGCTTTAACTTGGCCAAAAATTATTGGCATGAGCCAGACGTGATTATCAGAAAATGATGTAGTTACAGGGACAGAATGTGATGGATATTGTATTTTCAGAGAAGATACAGGAAATAGGACAGGAGGAGGAGGGGGTATTACTAATGATGACTGAAGAACTTCAACCAACACAAATAGAAGTTAAGGAAGATTGGATCTGATGGAAATGGTTGGTTCATTTGAGGTTGTCTGCTGTGAGATAGAAGGCCAATAGGACAAAATATATATTTGGTTTCTGCTATAGACCTCGGGTCCAGAAGAAGACGTGGACAACATGCTTCAGCAGATTAGCACGATGAGTGCAGGCCGAGAAATTATCAGGGGAGACTACAACTGTGGTGATATAGATTGGAAGGAATCTTCCTTTCAATCTATATTACATGAAAACGCAACAGGGCAAAATGGAAATGAAATTTATACAATTACTAAGGAATAATTACCTGAAATAGCACGTGATGGAAGGGACCAGGGGTTTGAGAGTGTTGAATCTGGCAATTGCATCAGAAGATCTATCTATAACTGCAGTAGCAACTCTACTTCCGATCGGGGAAAGTGACCATCAGAGTAGCGTACCCAGGGTCAGGTGGATAAACCGAGTAGGGATTAAGTGGATGGCTAGCAATATAAAGCAGGAGCTGGAAAAAAAAACATTGCAGAAGGAATATAAACGACAAGGTGATCAGCATGTCCATGAGCAATGTACAGCAAAAGCAAGAAGGATAACCAGTATGATAAGGACGGCTAAATCAGATATCGAGAGAAAATTAGCTAAGAAGACGTCAATCCAAAAGATTTTTTTGTTGTTGTTACTACGTCGCAAGTAAGAGGATAGCAAGAATATAGGTGATTTTGCAGTTACTGGGATGACGGAGACTGATGTGAGCATTGTGGTAGATGAAATGGAGGTACTCAATATATTGAAAAATATCAATGTGAATACAGCAATGGTCCTGGATGGTATGTCAGCTCGTGTGCTAACGGGAATGTACAAATGAACTGGCAGTACCTCTGACGAAGTTGTTTAATCTGTCTCAGCTCTGGCAAGGTTCTATGGGAGTGAAAAGAGGGTAAGATAGTTCCATTACAGAAAGGGGGGGGGGGGCTCTAAGCCAGAAGTAGCAAATTACAGACCAGTTGGTATCTCTGGAGTGGTGGTAAAGTATTGGAAGAGTTGGTTAAAAGCACAATTCAGGAATATGTGGATAGGAATATAATACTCTATAGGGAAAAGCATGGCTTTATAAAAATTAGGTCCTGTCTCAGTAATGTATTCACATTTTGTAATAAAGATGAACTGGATAAAAGAAATAGCTACATGATACTGCTGGACTCTGAAAAAGGCATTTGACAGAATACAGCATGGAAAACTATTACATAAGGTGGAGCAAATAGGAATGGATATAAGGCTGGTGGCATGGATGGCAGGTGGGGGGGGGGGGGAAGTGGCTGATAGACAGACATCAGAGGATGGTGTTTGGCCGAGTGGAATCAAGGCGAATGAGGGTGACCAGTGGAATGCCACCAGGGCTCTATACTAGAACCACTGCTCTTTAATTTGTACATTAATCATACAGCAAAGATTTGAAAGGGAATATTCAGTTGTTTGGGGAGGGTAATAGTTGATAAAGATGATGTAGATATCTTATAGGATGATTTAAATGAATTGGTAGTGTAGGTAAAGGACAATGTCTGTCATTTCAATGTTGTAAAATGTAAAGTGTTACACTTCGGGATGAAAAGATTACACACGGGGGGGGGTTAAACAAAGGTTCACACTTGGAAGTTGTCTAAGAGCGTAGTTAGTAAGGGTGTGAAGACTTGGTTCTTTAATTGGAGGGTGGCAAATGAGTGGAATGGATTGGCAGAGGTGGTTGTGATCGTCCCAACCACCTCCGCCAATCCATAAATATTAACAATAATACTATTAATGAATATTCTACTTCACTGTTGGATGTTCCATTAACTCGTAAGACAATTATATATAAAAGAATTTAAATGACTCTATACCGAGAAAGAAAAGTTTAATGTCAAGATACGACTAGTTTCGTTGAAAATTCAACTTCTTCAGGTATCACAGGCAAAGAATTAAATAAAAAAATAACAGAGACATGATAAAACACATTAACAGATCTAGTATAAAACACACAAGTACATTTAAAGACAGGAATGCGTGCTTGAGTTCCAAATGAAGTTGACTACGTGCGTGAGCTGACACGAGTGCGCCAGTATTGGACAGTGGCAATGCGTGCATCAGAAATATTGTAGCCAAGGCTGTTATTAATATGAGATGAATCAAGCGATATTTCTCTAGATTCAACTATTCTTCTTTCAAGTTCATCATAGCACACATGGATATTAGAAGTTTGTGGCCAGTTTATTTTGAAGGTTTTCTAAAAATCTTCATTTTTAGAAAACCCACTCACACAGACAGATACCTTCATGCGTCTTCCCATCACTACCCTCCAAAAAAGTTTGATACTATTTCAACCCTGGCACATCGAGCCAGATCTTTATTAAAAGTTGAAACAGAAATTGAATATGAACTCAATTTTCTTCAAAGGTCCTTTGTTAACAATGGATTCTGTCTTAAAAAGATTAATAAATTTCTCTCTGTCCAACGCTCCACTGCTTTTGAAGATTCTTCTCCACCAAGAGCTTTTATTTTGTTACCATACATCAGCTCTCTCTCCCTCAAAACTGGCCAAAATGCTTCAGAAATTCAACATTAGAACTTGCTTCACTACGTTTCCTAAACTTCGATCCATATTAAGTAGACCTTAAATGAAACATCTTCCTACTCAGTATACAGGAGTCTATAAGATTTTGTGTGATTGTGGCAAACCATACTACAGCCAGACAGCTAAATCCATCCTTTTACGCATGGAAGAACACCACAGAGACATTTCCTACAACAGAACCAGGGCTAGCGCTCTCTCTCTCTCTCTCTCTCTAGTCACGTTCTCTTCTCTATCAACCCGGATGAAGGCCGCCAACACCTCGTAGACTGGCCACAAACTTCTAATATCCATGTGTGCTATGATGAACTTGAAAGAAGAATAGTTGAATCTAGAGAAATATCGCTTGATTCATCTCATATTAATAACAGCCTTGGCTACAATATTTCTGATGCACGCATTGCCACTGTCCAATACTGGCGCACTCGTGTCAGCTCACGCACGTAGTCAACTTCATTTGGAACTCAAGCACGCATTCCTGTCTTTAAATGTACTTGTGTGTTTTATACTAGATCTGTTAATGTGTTTTATCATGTCTCTGTTATTTTTTTATTTAATTCTTTGCCTGTGATACCTGAAGAAGTTGAATTTTCAACGAAACTAGTCGTATCTTAACATTAAACTTTTCTTTCTTGGTATAGAGTCATTTAAATTCTTTTTTATAATACATTTTCTACCGAGTAAAATTATGAACAATAATATATATATATATATATATATATATATATTTTTTTTTTTTGAAAAATACTTGCTTTAAGCACTGATCTTAGCGGTGAAACTTGAAAAGAAAATTATCTGAATATCGTGGTTATACTTTTTCTGCAGCAAACGTGTGAATGTTTCCTCATCCTAGTGGTTGGCGGGATAGTAATGCTACTTTATTAGAGAATTATTACAGAATAAGGTGGTTTGCTGTTGCCTTCCCTGTGAATAGTATTTTATATCTGCAGATATATAGGTTTGTGGGGTCGGTTTGCATGTTTGGAGGAACGAAAAACCGAGTTTTGGGGAGAAAACTCTTTTCCATGCACGAGACCGTCTAACTCACTTTTGATTGAAAAGCACTGATAAAGATCCATATCTTTCCAACCAACGGCTCGCTCGAAACCGAGCTACCGAGTCCCACAGCAAACCGAAATATAAACAGATGAACTTTGGCTAATGCATTTTTTGTTGTAGAAATGTAAAGAAATACCAAATGCCTTTCATCGTTTTTTATTAATTTAGTATAAAATT
Source organism: Typopeltis vanoorti (assembly GCF_054136105.1). Taxonomy (NCBI): domain Eukaryota; kingdom Metazoa; phylum Arthropoda; class Arachnida; order Uropygi; family Thelyphonidae; genus Typopeltis; species Typopeltis vanoorti. The sequence continues at coordinate 141,780,526 of NC_143556.1, forward strand.
TGTTTGTTTATTGTGTACCATACTAAAAAAAAACTAATTTTTGTAAATTGGCATTCTGCAGTGTCAGCTCTGACCAGATTGTATGTATTTCTGTAGTTTTAACTTCTACTCTTGTCAAAACTATAGTTAGATTAATAAAATGTACAGCTTTAGTAGCAATTTAGATCAGAGGTCAGCAAACGTTTTCTGCGAAGGCAGGACAGTAAATAGTTTAGTCTTTTCAGGCAGAGGTAAAATCGAGGATATTATGTACTAAAACAAAGTGTACACAATTTTCTTTATTAATAAAAGACGTCGTTGCTAAAACTGTGTACAAATAATTTTTTCGAAAATTAGTATGAAATATAGAATTATTTTTTATGAGACATAATAATGCTAATTAAGGTTCAGATTTGGTGTTCCCAAGAATCAAAATCGATTGCAAATGCTCATCAGATAAGACTGATATGTAACGAGATTTTACGTATTTCATCTTTGAAAATACGTCATCTCTGAGAGTCTCTGTACCTATCGTATAAAGGTAGCACCAAATTTGAAATTAACCCACGAGCAAAAGATTTCAGTTGGGCATATTGGTCACTTGGAAGGCAATTATATAATTCTCCCAGGCTCCCTTCTTGGTAATTGTCTTTTAATATGTCTTTGAATTGTGTAGATCAGTCACTTCCAATTGAGGTTAGGTGGAAGCTTCTTGATAGCACAGTTAAGTGGATTTAGAAAGTTACTTATTTCTTTTTTTTTTTTTCTTTTGTGCTTGCGTCGAGGTGTCAGAAAAATGTTGCTAAAACTGGAGATTCTGCTTAGGAAATATAAAATCAGTCAGTTGTCGTCAAAATGCTTTTACTGCAGTATAAGTTTCGGATATTAGCGCTGTTTCGCTTTGCAGTTTAAGATTTAATTCATTCAGATACATTGCCAAATCCCCCGAAAATCTAATTTTAAGCTGTTCAGTGTTTGAGAATAGTAGTTGAGGACTTTTCTCCACTTTTAGAAATAAAAAATCCTAAGAGGTTTCAATCTGGCAAAAGTAAATTATAGATTATTGATGTTATAGCCAGATAAGATAGAAACTTAAAGATTTCGAAACTTCTTCCTGATATAAATAACATCAGTTGATTCATAATATCCTTATAATCTTCAATATTTCTATTGATTTTCCGACATTAGAGTTCATACAGCTTTACTTAGTAAATGCACTTCATGACAACTGGCGTACTTTTATAAAATACGCAGGTTCTGAGAATAAATACAATTATACAAATATGTCTATACATGCAAAACGGAGGATCTCGGCTGTCATTTGCAGAATGACGACGTGAAAAACCCATGTAATGTCTTTCGTTACATGTCGGGCTGAGTTCGTAGGATTGGCAAACGCCAACGCAGAACATCCAAAGTTTCTTGGATGTCTTCATCGGCTAGGCAGTGTTTGGAATGTCCTACCGTATTTTTGTTTAATTTTAACAATAAAAAGTTCTTAGAGAGAAATACTGTTTCATTTAACAGTGCGAAAATTCACGTTAACGTAGTAGAGGTGAACACTATGACTGAAGAACAAATACAGACTTCACAGATGAGAACGAGATGACTTTTAAAATATTTTCATAAAAACTGTAAGCCATACAAACACAAGGTCTTGGTCACTGTTAAATTCTACTTAGAAAGAAATTATACTCGTGATTGTTTCCTTTATCCAAGCCTAAGGAGTCAAAAGTTTGCATGTGAAACACTTTACGACTACGCTACTTTGGATTCACAGGTTAAATGACTTTGTATCAGATTGCCTTAGTATCCCATAATGCATAATGCACTCCTTTCAGACGTGTATATTGTCATGTGTTTTAGCAATATATATGGCCATCTGCACTGATTTATTTCTCCTATCTCTACGAGTATAGCTCTCACCAATGAGATCCTAGTATAGGTCGAAACCGGACCTTCTCGTAACACAATATGCACTTTCGAAAGGAATGTGCTCTGAATTATGGGATACTGAGGCATTGCTTAATCTTGCAACAATGCATCATCTGCAGTTGTTTGCAGATGATGCAAAGTTGGGAGAGCTATCAGGGATAGAGCGGATGCTGTGGCTTTGCAAGAGGACTCGAATACACTGGTTGAATGGGTAAATGAGTAGGGATGTCAATTCAATGTTGCGAAGTGTAAGGTTTGAAATTTGTGAAGCAGAGATGGGATGTAGAGTACGAAGTCGGTGAGAATATCTTGGAAGAGGTAGAGGAAATGAGGAGATCTGGGAGTGATTTTGGACATGGATTTAAAATTTCTGGGAAATATTGCTAAAATTGTGAGGACTGCACAGTGGATAATGGAAATGATGCGGAGGTCACTGACTTGTAGAGGTAAGGATATTATGTTATGTTACGATTTTTATGTATTGTGGTATGGTATGGTATTTGGTTTGGTATTTATGTTTGGTAGGGTATGTTACGGTATGGATGTTATGTTATGTTATGGATATTAACCATCGTATATGGTTCCATTGTATCATTGTGCACAGTTCTGGTCACCTGGTTTTCAAAAAAGCATTGGAATGGGTACAGAGACAATTGGCTAATATGGTTTCTGGTCTGTGGAATGTTGAGTATGAGGACTGATGGGAAAAATCTAATTTGCAGAAACTCGTGGATAGGAGGAAGCGGAATATGATTGAGACCTATAAGTTGTTAAGGGATTTTTATCAGGTTAATGCGGAGGAGGTTTTGCATAGAATGGGTGAAGATAGGGAGAGAATAAGAGGTCATCAAGCTGTAATTGCAATGTATTGCCCGAGAGTGTGCTGAGTTCGAAGACGGTGAACATACAATATGATATGATAAACTGTGTGTGAAACCTCCCGCTATGAGTCTTTTGGCTCCATGGAGGTTTGATAATAATAATAATAATAGATAATAATAAAAACAGCTATTCTCATAACCGGTTTTCATGTCTGTTCAATGCGTTTATTTGCACTTGCTATACAATGGGTGATGTGGAATTTATAAAATATTTTAAGGGCAGGGGAGGGTCAAAAGGTATAAAAGTTTGAGAAATGTTGATATACAGTTCATAGTTGTTTACATGTAAAGCAACATCTTGAGTGAAAAAAAAAGCCCTAATTTTTTTGCTGGCTGAGGAAGCGAATTTGTAAGTGGAGTGGAGTGAATGGGTTACTTATTTGCATTCTGATTTTGCCATATTTGTCTCTAACTGTTTTGTGTATTGAACGCAGTAATGACTAAAAATAATAAATAAAGAAATAAAAAATAAAATAAAAAATAAATTATTGTAATGATTAAGTTTTATGATTAAAATTAAAAATTAGTGTAATTGTTAATTTTTATAAGTACAATTAACATTACTAATTATTATTTTTTTATAATAAAAATTCAAACTTATTATAATTATTGCAATATTTTTGATGTAGAAAGATATTATATTCGCAGAGAATTAGGAACATTTTTTTTTCATATAATGATTTCTGCTTTGAAAATTCAACTAAAAATAATAGTTTTTAATAAAACCTAATCCAAGCGATATTTCACAGAATTCGCAAATATATGTTGAAAATATCAACATATAGAAATTAATAAATTAAATAGATTTCAAAACTCGATTCCTACGTAGAATGTGGATTACTTTTTTTTCTTTACGTTGTTTTTTACGGGCTGCTGCTAGTTTATGAATAAAATATTGTTATGCAAATAAAAACGTATGTTGGGACAAATCATTAACGTGTTCGGATAGCTAGATGTGAGCGACTCCCCAGAGAGACCGTTTTTCTTAACTGTTTCCTTTTTGCGGTTGAAATGTGCAAGAAGACAATTTGCAACTTCGAGGGTTCAGCTGGCTAGAACACTCGTTTCCTTGAAAACTAGTATGCAATATAATAAGGCGAAGTTTTATTGAGTTTATCCGTCGCAGTTCTTCAATCGATTGTTCGTTTCGTTTGCTTGTTCTTCATTGAAATTCTTTTCTGTGTGTGACACCCAAGGTGAATGTGTGAATTTATTATTTTTTTCCGACCACAATTTTTTCAACTATAAATGCCACACCCTCATGCCATTGGCGTGGGGGATTTGCCATTGGAAATTCGTCCCTAAAAAACAAAGGAACATTGGAAAAGTATGTGGATTTTTCCCCCATATATTGATTTCAAAATTGCTAAAGTATTTTTCGTACATTGATTTTTATTATATTTATTGAATTTTATTTTTCTAAACTTTTTAATTTAGTAATAAGTTATGGCTACACATAAAATCAATATGGACTGATTATTTAGAATTTTAAACTGCTTGTGCTTGAAATAATTTTGCTAAGGATTCAATTTCTATCCCCCCCTTTTTTTTTGGTACGTATTAGTTAGTTTTTTGTCTTCATGATCAAAACTGATCTATGCACGAGACATGCCCCCCCCCCCCCCCATCAGAGAGCACTAATACTCCCTGTTGATCTGTCGAATTTTTTTTTTTTTATAATTATGTTCTGATCTGAACTAGTATTGGTGACGACAAAAATCCAATTAATTAAATAAAGGAATGCTGTTTAGTTCTTATTTGCTTCCGATGTCCTTTTCATCAAATTATGGACCTGGGTTCGAAGTCTGTCTACGAGGTGAGAAACCTTTACAAAAACTTTTGAAATAAAAGTGGATTAGTCTCTCTCATATAGCGGCGGCAGGATTTTTTTTTCTTCTTAGAAACTCGAGCTTTTCACTCCACAAAACAGACAAATCGACTAGCGAACACAATCAGACAGGACATAAAATATTGATATTAAGGCCGAGGTTGCTCTTGCTATCATCTTAATAAACTAACTTCAAGCTATGTGTTTATAATCATTACTTTGTAACATGAAACATTATCGTTTTTGAAAGCGTAAGGGCCATATACCACAATGTAGGATACGTACAGTTGTCCAGAACATCAGTTTAGACTCTTTGGATCTAGTAGCCATGATTCCATGTACTATGATCAACAAACCTAATAAACAGTCTTCTTCACATTGCTTTCTTCGAGGAACACATCCAGGAACACACATTCGAGGAACACACACACACACACACACACACACACACACACACACACACACACACACACACACACACACACACACACACACACACACACACACACACACAACGTATTCAATGCATTTTCGATATTTGTTAACGCATGGCATTAAGGCGTGGATGTTTTGCAAGTGTGAAAATGTTTAGATAGTGGAAATTTTCTTTGACTGGTGCAAGACCGCTATACCTCCCCTTCCTGTTTATTGAGGACTTCAAAAGTTTCGTGTTTAATCTTTAACCTAGGATTCCAGATCAAACATCTTGCCATCCATAGTATTAAATGGCTATAGCTTACCAACTTTTAATGGATTTGAGTGACAAAACAAACATACAAAAACAAAAGATAAAATAAAAAAAAACGCCTAGAGAAGCGTATGGCGTCACTCGTTATTCTATGGGATCAAGTTTCGTTGCTCCACACGATGCGGTTTCATTGTACATCATTCCATGTCAGCTTACAACGTGTATTTATTGTCGAATACACAGCGCTTGTACGCTACAGGTGAACTCTTTGTATAGCATGAAAAAACTTATGGGATTGCTTGTAGTTGTTCTTAGTACAAATAACACAGATCATCTGTCCGGGCAATGAGTTAATAGTTAATCCGGAAATCCGGAACTCACTCATTGTTATCTGTGGACTTCCATTTCTTCGGCAGTTGACTTGAGAACGCTTGATTGCTGCGCCATAGCTTGCACACACACACATTTCTCCCATATGGCTTTCGAATATACTCCTCCGAAATGCTGTTAACTCTTTCTGCATTCTTTGTTCGACATATAAGAATGAAATGACTTCTAAGCGAACTGCTGATCTTTAAGGAAGGTGATTCCCAACACACCACAAAATTTGCATTTTCTGTAGTTGCATTTAATTTTCTGATATCGGAAAGGTATCCTAAACGTTTGGTGGAACAATGTGGATGCATTACATTCAGTCATAAAATGAAGTACACGGATTTTCTATTTTGCTTCAACATCCTCGTTTGTTGAACGTCGAGACTTGTCTTTCGCACTGTCTCTGCAGTGTACAAGTTTTCTTTGTTTAGGGGAAAAAAAAATCAGCGTTTGAATGTATATTTGGTTCCAGAGTTCTTATTATAGTCCGCGCGGTTAGCCGAGTAGCTATGCGCTTCGCAACCATATGCTTGGGAAAGGAGTGTCCTGGGTTCGGTTCCCGTCGCTAATGTGAGGAGCTTAGGATTTTCTCAGACACAGCCGATTTGGGCGTGGACTGCAAGGTTTTTCTCCCTTGTTTGTCTGGGGTTTTCATCCCGCAAGCAGGCAAACCGGCCTTGAGAACTCGACGCTTTTACAGACATAGGATACACTGGGAGGCATACGGCTAACAAATATTCTAGCATGTGCATTTTGCTGTGCTTGCCATAGGTTTGCCATCTGGTATAGTTCATATCGAATATCAACCAATTTTGATTCAGTACTGTCCAGTGGCGGCCCATACATAAGTACTGCGTCACTGCAGCATCCCCAAGGAAAAAAATGAAAACTTTTAATTTTGTTTGTGTTTATAAATAATCACAATGCTTACAACATTATATAATTGCAATACAACACGTTAAAGGTTACAGCTTATGTTTCGACAGTGATTGAATAGTTAATAATTGGAATTGTTTGATTAACTCTATAGATTACGAAACAAATGCACTGCGATCTAAGGCAGTGTCGGAATTATCACGTTCGACCAATCGCAGTCAGACTCATCGATATTCGTCTGCGCTTGTGATTGCACTGGTCTTTTATTTTGCCCGTCTGGTTGCCCGAGTGAATAACTGCACTTGATCTCCCATTGACAAGTCGTGGATTTGAATCCCACTATGGGCATTAATGTTTATGAATATCTTTAGGTGTAGATGAATTTCGTCGCACGATATGCGACTGCCACCCAGCTTAATGGAGATTTTTTTTTGTCTGTGAGTGGTTGCTCAGCAACCACAAATACGTCAATAACGACTAACTCATCTCCTCTCTTTACTGCAAAGTCAGGCTTCCTTAATTCAATGTTAGTTCTATAGTTCTCATATAATTTTAAGCCACTTCAAGCCTGAAGTGGCTTGAAAATGTTCCATGTATGGTCTCTGGAGTACGGTTTCCAGAATATCTAACTCTTAGTCCATTCATAGTGCCAATGTCAGTGTATAGGTTTACCACCTTTCGTGGGTGTGTATAAAAGAAATCTCTCTGTCTTCTAATTAAAATGAAAAAAGTGACTCCTCTTGGAATTTTCAAGTTTATAAATATGCACCCTTTCTGTTTCCATAGAAAGAAGAATACCGAAGACAGAATTGAAGAAAAAAATTATAAGAGAATATAATACAAAAATTGGAATCTCTTTTGCCTTAGGTATGTTCACATTTTATTTTTATAAAAATCATGCATTTCTTAATTTTTTTTTTAAACAGCAGTTTTCATTTAACATTAAACTGCATCAGTGAACGTATTCCACAAGAAACGACAAGGTTTGTTACCTCGTTAAAAGTTCCATTACGGTCTTATTTGTCGCACGCGTATTATTTGGATATTGATTTATTCCCACAGATGCTGTAAAGTAACGAGCATGCCCATTTCCGCCAACGTCGCGGATAAGTTTAGGTACTTATGGAAAGTTACATCGATTTCATTTGAACGATCGAGACGTCCACGCTTTTATCGTGACGACAGAAATATACTCTCGACATCAAACATAAACCTAGCAGGACATGCGTGCGTCTCCATAAGGTTAAATTACGGCAGACAGCTCTCGCATCTTGTGAGAGATATATGTGCTCATATCTGAGAACTGTTCGCAGTTATTATTGATCCGCCAAGTCGCTCTGCGTAACTTGTTTAACACCGCAGAGAGGAAATAGACTTCTTCCTTTATGGGAAGCTGGCTTCGTGTTTGGAATCTGAAATTTACGACAGGTCATTAGTCAGTTTACGGAAGCAGACAAATTGAAGTCGTCACTTCATTACCCTTCGCGTTTAAATGACACATTACCTTCAGACATTAACACAAGGTTCATTTTTCATTGGCAAGAAAATGAAGAAATGCTCATTAATTTAAAGCTCAAATTTTAGTTGATTCACTTCGAAGGTCGAAAAGAAACAATAAGTTATACGTGCATATGCAGTTTTATCTAATACTGTAAGTCTTGTTAAGTGTTTAACTATCAGTAGTGTTCTACTTACAGATCCCAAAATTGGATATATGTGATTAAAAAAAAAAAAAACTCTGTGAAATAGTTCAAAATATTCCCTGTAATTTATTTGTCAAAATACGATTCGCAGCTAAGGAACAAAACTTCATTGATATTATGTCTCGTATCATTTTTACTTTTACTATTATCTTTGACTTCTTGCTGTTATTTCGCTGGTTATTAAGATACAATATTTTATTTCCAAAGAAAATGGAAATATTTGTTTACTCATAAAAGTTCGATTTTACAATATCCTGTAATCGAATTCCGCAGTCATCATCGTAAACTTAAACAATGTGTGATTTTAACACTTACTCTTTTGTAAGTGTTAACAGTCCAAATTCTGATACAAATCAAAGGAAGTCAAGTAAATCAAATAAATTACAGGGAATATTTTGAACTATTTCACAGAGTTTTTTTTTTTTTTAATCACATATATCCAATTTTGGGATCTGTAAGTCAAGCGTAATTTGTCTTCGCCACACCTTGCTTGCGACACTGCTCCATAATGCTTCGAAGTAGGAAGGGAAGATCGACACGAGCCTTTTGTTGGGAAGAGCAACAGTTCGATCTCTATGAAAGACACTTGAAACTTTTACTCCCTTAGGACTTTTCAACCAAAGCTGAGTTAGATGACGTCATATGAACATTTTCTTCATAATCTTCCTCCCTCCTCTTAAGAAAAAATGGCTAAACCCCCCAGTTACAGTCCTGCTTTAATGTGCATGTGTATTACACAGTTTCAATCTGATATGTTTATCAGATTGAAATTTCCGGAATACAATTTCCAGACTAATTCCAGAATAAATTACCAATTCCGTCTTTACATTAATCTGAACAATATGGTTTACCAGTAAGCTAGTTTTATTGAACCGTTTTCAGATGCGTTTCGCAAAATGCGTAAGCACTTAGCATCGTTTTTTTATACGCCATCGTTAATTTATACGCCACTTATATCAAGACACTGCTGAACGCATTTTTTTATATTTTATTTTATTTTTAAAAATTATTTATATATTTATTTTTTGTTTTTTGTGAATCCTACACAAAAAAGGTTTGAAATTTATAATTCATACATTGGGTGCGAAAAATATGAGCTATATAATCTTAAATCCACTTGGAATCGTAATAAACGTTTCTAGTTTCGATCGTATTGTTTGCAAGGGCTCACTGGAACGAAACATATAGAAATTGCATATTGCAATAATTCCACTCTTTTTTGGATGGAAATTTAGAATTTCAGATAGGCATTAATAAAACTGCTTTAAAATTGCTTTTTAATACACTATTTACCAATAATTGTCGGAAACCCCTGTTATTTGAAGTTATGGAACATTCAAGGTTTGTTAATAACATGAAAACCGGTGTATAGATAGTAGGAAGCAGTATCTTCATCGTAGCAGTTGAATACAGATGGTATAGCAACACGACGTCAACTCAGTGACTTCTAGAGAGGTGACATCGTGGGCTGTCACACTGGTGGCATGTTCATACGTGCCATTGGCGATGTAATCAACAAAATGGAGACGTTCTGCCATTGCTAATACAAGAAAACACATAGAGCAGCCGCCGAAAATGACTGACAGGGACAGGAAGGTTTTAAAAAGGGTAGCATTAAAAAACTGGCTATAATCGGCACAGACATGGCCTTGTGCAAAGAGCACGTGAACTGGACAATTGACCATAAAAAACGGTACTTTGGAACGATGAATCAAGGTTCACCAGTTTCCAGTCTGATGGCGGGTCGTGGGCGTGGAGGCAGCCTGGTGAACGCTAGTTAGCACAGTGTGTTGTACCAACATAAAGTTTGTTGGTGGAGGAGTAATGGTGTGGGGATGCATTCAGGTGGTTTGGAGTGGTCCCACTGGTCGTTGACTGTAGTTCCATGAAAGCAGCTCAGTACCTTGATATTCTAGATAATCAGGTGGTGCTGCCTACACTGTGGAGGTTTTATGGAACGGACCGGTGTTACTATCAAGACGACAATGCTCCATGCCACAAAGCTGTAGCTGTTATGGAATGGTATGAAGAGATGGGCGTTAAACGACTGCACTGGACTGTGCAGTCCTGACCTCAACCCCATCGAACACCTATGGGACAAAATGGAGCAGCGATTGAGCAGCACATCCTTGATCTGTCGCCGAACTCAGTGTTGCTTTGATGAACGAATGTAGACAAATTTCACCTTATGTCTGCCGCGCATTGGTGGAAAGCCTCCCTCAAAGGGTGATCAAAGCCAATAGTTCGTCTGCTGGTACCAATTGTAAATTGCTAAAGTGTCCGGACAATTATTGGTAGATTGTGTGTGTGTGTGTGTGTGTGTGTGTGTGTGTGTGTGTGTGTGTGTGTGTGTGTGTGTGTGTGTGTGTGTGTGTGTGTGTGTGTGTGAGTGTGTGTGTGTGTGTGTGTGTGTAAAGAGAGAGAGAGAGAGAGAGAGAGATTTTTAAAGTTTCGATGGTATAATTTTTTTCAAAAATTTTCGAAAGAAATAAAATCATATGTCTAGAAGCATAGATAGGCCAAAAACAGATCAGAATTGATTTTGAGGTAGTTGTCAGAGTTTCATAAATACCACTCCTCAATAGAGTTCTTTGAACAACATAATTTTGTCGAATGACAGTTTTCGCGAAAATAGCAGATATATAAATCAAAACGTTTGCTCCGAACAAATTCAATCTGTATTGGTTGTAAATAATTATAGGAGGATGATAATCATACTGTTGATTGGGCGTCGTAGTGATTTGTTATCAAACACTTCTAGGTTTAGACTTACTTCATGAAGGATTGCTTTGACGTTATCATTCCATTTTTATTTAGAACACTATTCGATGTAATAATAATTGCCAGCCTGGCTTGCCGAGTCGTTAGAGTATCCGCTCTCCATTCAAAAGGCTGTAGGCTCGAATCCTGCCGTGGGCAGGGATGTTTGTGATTGTCAGTGAAAATACTAGTGGTGGCGGTAGATGGTGTAGATGATGAAGGTAGTTGCGGTTGGTGGAGTGGTTATACAGTAGGTGCCCTCCCTCGATGAGTCTTTGGACTCTCTGGAAGTGTAATGTAATAATAATATTGTTTCTCCTTTTTCGCCATAATTGGACCATTTTTATTCTCGAAATTATTTTAAATTCAGTAATCATTATCCATTACCCTTCGGTGTAGTTATTTTCGTTATTAAATCAGTTCAAGACTGATCGAGAATAGATTCAAGGCCAATCGATAACATTTTTGTTATAATTTCTTTTTCTGTTGCAAAAATTTGAAATCATTTTTTCGTTATAATAGATACTTAAATATAAAGAGCTAATAAGCTTCATTTCGGCAATGAAAACATTACTTAAATTAAGGGGATATTAAATCCCACATAGTTTTAAAACTGAAATTTAAGTAATGTTTTCATTGCTGAAATGAAGCTTATTAGCTCTTTATATTTAAGTAACTTAATGGTTGCACCTGTTTGGAAAACTCGTTCGCAGAGTATATAAGTTCTTTTCGCTATACACTTTGGTATTAGGTCTAGCTACTCACTGATGAAGCCTCAAAAAAGGCTGAAACCGGTCTGGGTAGTGACCTCCCTCCATAATGTAATAACAGCATACATTTCCTAGGAAATGTGTTTTTACATTATGGAAAATACCTAAGAATAGCGATCTGAACTTCCCCCACCTTTGCAACGAGTCGTCCGGTATTGTACTACGTACTAGGATCACTTGCATTGGCTAACGCTAGTGTCGCCGATACTTTATAGTTTACTATATTCGGCAAGAAACTCTCTGATTCCAATCTTTGAGTTTCTTATTCGCTTTTAAAACTATGTGGGATTTAATATCCCCTTAATTTAAGTTATAATAGATGTTTTTATTAGCATTTTATCCGAAATAATAATAACTCCTCATTAGCTCGATTAAATTTATGAAAGTTGGTATTTAGGGTCACGATTAAAACTGGTCAATTTGTTTTAGTTAGGCAGTTTAATAAGCAGAATTAAGCAAAACAAAATTATTTCTATACATATGCCAAAAACAGCAGTGTTCATTATCGCAAAAGCAGCTGAAAGTTCAGTGTTTGTGATAATGAATGGTGTAACTATAGAAGAATCTGATTACGAAACGTACTTTTTGTGTGATTATCTGGAGTTTTACGATCATTTCTCTGCTTGTTCACATTTATATCAGAACTTCGTTCAACAATTCAAACAATTATTGCTCCAGGTCATAGTTTTTTTATACTTATACTATGCATGCATCTACCCACATCATCTACTTTATGTATGTGTGTTCCTAATTATTCTCCTACACCATCTCTAAATTTATTTCCCAATTTTTCATAGCCACCACTGTTTATAACTTACCCTAGAGTTTCTACCCCCCATACCAAACTATTGTTTGATGAATTTGAAAACAGTACGGCGCTTTAATTTGTCTGCCGTGGTTTCTTATTTAAAAAACGACTCATTGATAATAAATTGGTCTAAATTAATTTGCAGATAAAGACAAAAAAAATCGAAATGTCTAGACGCAGTGATTAACATTTTGAAATTGGGAAACTAGTCTTTCATGTTCACATCTTCAGTTTAATTCACGATGATCCAAAATGATTTGAAGAACTTCATTTGAATATAAAATGAAATTCATTTTGATATTTGAAGATTTTTGTTGTAAGGCATATTTTGGTCCTTTAAGACAAACTCTGAGTATCGAATGAAAGAATGGGCTAGAATAATAAAAATATGTTGTTTTAAAAATGTAAAGTGTAAAAGAGCGTGAAAAAAAGCAAAAGCACGAAAAAATATTTAATTTTCATGGACTCTAGAAATCGTCAGTCACTTAACTACAAATAGGAGGCTTGATCAGCATGTGTTCGGATACTGGATATTTCGGATTTTCTGCTCGACGGATTATTTAGTGCCAGCCTGGTTGGCCGAGTGGTTAGCGTTCCCGCTCTCTAACCAACAGAATGCCGGTTCGAATCCCTCCATGGACTTGGATGTTTGTGATTGTCTTTAGATGGAGATGAATTTCAAGGTCCCGTGTCTGAGACAGCAGTCCCCTTATTGCAGGCCTGAAGTGGCTTGAAAAAGTTCCATGTTAGGCCTATAGAGCAGAATTTCCGGACTATGTAATAATAAATAAAAATACCAAAAATTAATAAAAACAGGGAAAAAATCCTTAGCTCACCCAAGGCAAAACCTTTCGTGGGTGGCAGCTACATAAAAAATACGGACAGACATATTACTCACCTGCAACTATACAAAGCTTGCCTATCATATTTAGGCGAAGTAGAAGCTAGAAGTTATTTGCAGTTTATTTTTAAGTTATAGCATGCACTCATGAGAATGTGGAGAAATAATACCTTGTAAAATGTTACTCTGCGTCTGCTCCTCCTCTTCATTTGAAAAATGTTAGGCCTCAAGACAAAGTGCGTATGTTCATCAAGTTCTGTTTTGAACTGAAAAAAAAAATGCTGCACAAAACTTCCAGACAAACTTATTTTCGGAAAGGAAACAGAATGCAGCCATTTGATTGGTTGTCAAAGTTCAAATGGGTCGTCAAATGTTGACTTTTTTCATGGAATGCGTATTGATGAATATCTTTGTATAGGATGTTTATTCAGGTGTTCTGTGATTTACGAAAAATAGTGAATGGGGAAAACATGTGGCGAAAACGACTAGAAGTAGTCCACACACTCACACTCTAGAAATGATTTTCTGCAGTGATAGGGTCTATCGTTGGTCATCAAACGCTACACGATTGTTGTTCCACACCTCTTCATTACGGTAATTTTTCAGAATTGAACTCATCGAGTGATTTGATGATCACGGCTCAAACATTTTCACGCTGTTTTCAAGTTGGTCGATTGTTCTGGATGCTGAGATTCAAGCTGTGAGTTCGAATTCCCCAAAGGATGTTTAGTGGACGTCGTTGAATATCAGTGCCCAATTAGCATGGCGACACCATCACCCTGCTTATCGGAGGCCTGAAGCGGTTGAAAAAAGTATCAGATTTAGCTTCTAGAGTAGGGCATCTAAATTTTGAATTCTTAGCAAGTACACGGTTCACGGAGAGAGAGAGAGAGAGAGAGAGAGAGAGAGAGAGAGAGAGAGATGTGATTTGCTACGTGGAGTCTGCGACGAGGTATCTCGAGCTTGTTTTATGGTTAAAAGCGAGGGGAAGTATACAGCACCTGAGTGTGCTGTATGCTTGAAAGCTATGCTAATGTAGTTTAAAAATGGAGATTTATTTTAATATCGTGCAGTAAACCTATGTTTATTATATATATTAAATATAGGTATACTGCACGATATACATATGCTTATTTACCTTAAACCACTCAGACCAAACATTCCTTGATGTGGTAAGTTTGATCCAAGTCGTTTAAAAAAAAGTATCAGAGCACAGTTGAACACGGTCTGAATAAACTTCAAGTACAAGAAATTTTGTCTCGCTTATTCATTTGCGAATTAGAATCAAACTCAGTTTCGATTCGAAATCAATAGGTCACTAATAACATTTTTCGACAAGCTCGTAAGGATATTCGAACAAAGCAAACGACGTCCCTCAGTATGTTGGAAGCCAGCTATACCGGAATATACCTGTACACCAAATAACATCAACGTTCCGAGCAAAATATAGCATTATACAAATCTTTCTAGATAATTACAAAACAAACTAAGAGTTCGGGTACGTCTTTTCCATTTTTTTTTAATGAAACTGAGATGGAGTTCAATCTCCACCAATAGTCATTCTGTGATTAATCACGCAAGACAATAATTGAAAACTTCATCTGGTAAACAATGAAGACAGGAAGATTTGTCGAATATTTACATTATAATCTTTAGAGTAACGTTATTTTATTTTATTCACTATTCCTGGCTAAGTGAAACAAAGTTAGTTCACGAAGCCAGTGAAGTAATAACTGAATAAATATATTTTTGATCAAGTTGCTGTCTGTGAATAAATGCACAGGCGGGATATATGTCTGATTTGATTATGTCTTCACGCCACGGTAAACTTGGTAGCAATATTCCTATCAGTTTTCACACTCTCTGTGTATAAAATGACATCAAAATGAAATAAAAGTTGGATAATATGTTTTAAATAATCTTTAATAATTAGCATTTAGGCCTGTACAAAACATAATGGAGTATAGCCTAAATACAGCTTACGACGTAATCAAGTAATGTAAATGAAATTGCACTGGAGACACTAAGCATGCTGCGCACTCTATGAGAAAATCCGCGTGCGTGGGTGGGTGGAGTGGATTTCCAAACAACCTTTCCTGACTTCAATTTTGCAGGCAAGTTCCAGTTGCCTAAATTTCAGGAAGGAATTACACTGGCCTGCAAAATTGAAGTCAGGAAAGGTTGTTTGGAAATCCACTCCACCCACCCACGCACGCGGATTTTCTCATAGAGTGCGTAGCATGCTTAGTGTCTCCATAACATATTAAGTTTTTAAATAATCTTATTTATTTTTGTCCGCGAATTTCAACAGTCTCTTCCATTTTTCTTGATCACGTAAGGATTTCCCACAAAATGGATCTCAATGTTACAGCAAAATAACGTTAAAACTTATCATATTTAGTAACATGAAAGTATCTAAACCTTCCCATAAACAATCTTGAAATTAAATTAAAATAATATCAAATTAATTAAAGAATTATCTTTAATTAATTTGACCACCAAGACATTAAGAAGATAAGTTCCATCTTAATGTCTTGGTGGTAACACTGTACTTGATATTCACTGACATTAAGGAGACATTATTTTGAATACTCAAGAAAGCATTCTATATAAGAGTTGAGAAAGTAAATTTTTAAGCTCATAGAGCAAGCGACGCCAGTTGAAATTTTCCTTCAAACAGTTTCACTTTGATAAGTTTCCTGTTGTTCGAATCGATAAAATTACCTTCTTACATTTTGCTGTAGATAATCTGGGAAATTTTGCAGAGATGTATTTAAAACACTCCTTCCTTCGACACAGCCTTGATATTTTCCGTCATCAATCCCACCTGTATGTGAAGCGAGGTAAAATGATTTTTTTCCGAAGGAAGCAAAGTTTCGTGTAACACATTTTTACTTCCTGGTTCTAATGTGACTTTTTCTGGGCATACTTTCTTGATCCAATGTTGATGTCTCCGTTTTTCCACTTACATAGAAAAAAAAAGCATGATTATTTGGTGTTTTCTCAAAATCATAGATATGGCTTTAAGATCATCGCAAACTGTTCATCCTGATCATTGTAATTGAGTTTGGTGAGAAAGAATTCTAAATTGTCGTATCGTTCTTTCAAATGAACTAAATGCGCTACTGGTACTGAAGCATACTTATGGTAATTTTGGAGAAGCACAGATTTGCGGCATCTTTTTTGAGGATTCGATAAACTCCCTGCAATCGACGATTTAATTTTTCATTGAATTTTCTTATCAGTCCCAGTATCTCGCTACAGTAAACAGTAAATTTATTCAACTTTCTGTGAAACCTAAGGAAAAAAATCTTTTTCTCTATATGTGAAAGGAGTGCCAGGGGTTGACAAATTTTTTTCGTTTCTTTTCGAGCCCATCAGTTCTTCATATTCCTTACGAAGACTCATGTCGCTGAACAAGCCGTTTAAATCGGTGACAGAAAAAACTTCATTCTGGAAACTATCTTTATTTTCGTCATCATTGAAATCTTCAACTTCCCCGTTTGAATCGCCGCTGATTGGTTCGTTTAAAATGTATTAAGGTGTTGGCAAGGGTATTTCAGGACCACGTTCCTGGGTGTGTTGCAAATGGTAAATTAGGATAGGAAATGCTTTTTTTATTTTTTCACATTAAAACCTCGAAAATTCAAAGAACAAAAGTAACAGCCATCCTTATGTTTGGGGGTTCACTCCATGCCATGAGAATTCCTCAGACATACTTAAAAGGTTCGGACCTTTTAAGTATGTCTGGGGAGGAAAAAGAAAAAATCTAGAACAATACCAAATACACTGCATATTTAATTATAAGAATAGGATAAGTCGTAAGTTATTATATTTCTACACAAATGCTAGGAGCATTAGAAAGAAAGGAGATGAATTCCATTGTTGAATACGATGGGGCCTAAGATTGTAGGCATTAATGAAACTTGGCTATCAGAATCAGATGTGATAAGTTGGATCGACTGTAACGGATATACTATTTTTTGGAAAGACAGAAGAGACAGAAAAGGAGGAGGAGTGCTACTAATTATTTCAGATGACTTAAGTCCAGTTAGGATATAAATATTAGAAAATAATGTTGGTAAGAATGTCCGATGTAGCGATGAGTTCCAGTCTGTTTATTGTGTAGTGCAAGTTTACAGAATGAAATATATGTTGGGGTGTTGCTGCTGACCCGCACCTCAGTTGCACAGGGCGATAAATGCATCGCCAATTTAACCGTATGGGTACGAAGTGAATGATCATTATGGGTGACTTTAAGTTTCCAAATATTGACTGCATAGAAGAGAGATCTCATGATCAGAAAGAACAGAAATTTATTGAATTGTTGCGAGATAACTTTCTCCAGCAACAAGTGAAAGAAGGAACTCGAGGTCAAAGAGTGTTGGATTTGCTCACAGCTTCAGAAGGGACTTCTTTCAAGAATATGGCTATTTTACCTCCAATTGGTGACAACTATCATGTTGTTCTTTCTTGGGAAGTACCTACTTGTATTGACGCTCCGATTAATTAAAGTTCCATGCTGAATTACAGAGCTGGAAATTAATATCGACTTAGAAGAATACTATCTTTGGTCCCATGGTATCTGTTACTGAATGGAAAAAATGTCAGCAATGCATGGGAATCTTTGAAAAAGTGCTTGAACGAGGCGATATCTCAATGTATCCGGAGAGTTCGAAGAATAAATAGCTTGGGGAGTGAAATGGACATGCAATCTTATTAAGCTAGATATCCACAAGAAGAAGGTGATGTGGAAAAAATATCGTGAGAATCAGAGTGAGAGGGGTTAGGAAATATATAAATCTCAGGCCAGAAAAGTAAAGAGTATTATGAGAAAAGCTACAATGAAGTATGAAAAGAAATTGGCCATGCAAGCTAAAGACAGTCCAAGAGAATTTTATCGTTTTACCGCAAGCAAAAGAAAGAATGAATGTGGAATAATAACTATATTGAACACAGATGGTACTCGAGTGTCGGAAGCGAAGGAGATTGTTCAGTTTGCTCATTTTGGTAAGATATCAACCAAGTTTATGAAGCATGGTGCATGGTGTTACTGCTCAGTTTAATGAAATATTAGAGGTTCATGGAAGTGACGTTGAAGAACCCTTGCATAACCTGGATAAGAATTTGTTAATAGGGAAAGACGGAATATCTTCCTGTTTGTTTAAGGAATGTTCAGCTGAATTGTGCGAGGCCTTTCACACATTTGTTTAACTTTAGTCTCAGGTCAGGAATGACATCACAGGAATGTATGATTGTTCCATTGTATAAGGGTGGTGCAAAAACTGATGCGTCTAACTACCGTCCTATTAGTATCTCTGGAGTGGTAGTGAATATTTAAGAGAAGTTGGTAATAACTGTCTTAAAGAAATTGGTAGAGAGAGAGAGGGGGGGGAGAGAAAGAGAGAGAGAGAGAGAGAGAGAGAGAGAGAGAGAGAGAGAGAGAGAGAGAGAGAGAGAGAGAGAGTTTTGCTGTCACTTTTTTTGCTATCAGTTTTCTTGAGTTATATTTGGTTAAACAGCTGAGTTTCTGGAGAGAAAAAACCCTACTTACCCGTCAAGGACTTACTTGACTATATAGAATATTAGAAACTACGGGCTGAAGTCAGAAATCTTTCCAGAAGTATACACAGAGATGATTGGAGTAAATATGTTAAATCATTAGAGCAGCATATCACTGGAGCACAAAGAATAGGTTTTAAAATTTTCAGGCAACTGCAAACAGCAGAAAATGACTAATTTCCAAAGAGGAATGGACAAAACACTATAAAACATTGTGGGATGATAAACGTAAAAGAAAATCTTAAAAGAAAACCTACTTAAACTCTTCAATAATATCAAAAGATCCCAAAAGAATGGGAAACTGGAGCAGTAATAAATATTCACAAAAAAGGTCCCAAGGGCAAATGTGGAAATTACAGAGGCATCACTTTCTTAATAACAGCATTAAAACTATATCCAAACATTTAAAGAACAGACCAATTAAATATACAGAAAATTATTTAGAAGAACAGTGTGGTTTTAGAAGAGGGAGAGGATGCACAGATGCCTCTTTCACAATATAACAGATCGTAGAAAAAATAAAAGAATTTAATATGCCCACTTTCCTTCTATTTATTGACTACGAAAAGGCGCATGATAACTTGAACAGAAATCTTCTCTGGAAAATATTACAAGACGATAAAATACCTCCTCAATTAATTAATGCAATGAAAAGTCTATACAGAGAAACAAAAATTTGCATCAAATTTTCAGATGGAACATTATCAGAAATAGGATTGGGGATAAGCCAGAATCTATAACTATAAATAAAGAAGTAAGACAAGATTGTGGCTTATCCCCAATCCTATTTAACATTCATATAAACAGAATCCTAAAAGAATGGAAAACAACTGTAAAAGATGGAGTTAAACTAACAAATAATATACAGCTAAATACAATACTTTATGCAGATGATCAAGGTACTAATTTCAAATTCAGAAGATAAACTCCAAATTGCAACTAACCATCTAAATGAAATAGCAAAAACATTTAAAATGAAAATCTCTAAAACAAAAGTTATGGAGACGTCTGGAAACACCATTCAAAAAGTCAAAATTATGCTTAACAATAAAATAATCGAACAAGTTACAGAATTCAAATACTTGGGAAATATAATCTCTGATTGACATATACTGATTGACAATTGGAAACAAGACTGCAAATTTACAATAGAATGCAAATTTACAATACATTATTAAAAGAAATTTTGGAAAACAAATGACTAAAGAAACTCAATTAAGATTACATAACATGACCTCTAAACCATCTCCCAAATTTGGAAGTGAAACTTGGATTCTAAAACAAAGAAACAGACAAAGATTGGAAACAGCACAAATTAAGTTTCTTAGACCTCTCCTGGGACTCACTAGGTTAGATAAAAATAAAAACACAGAATTAAGAGAACGATTAGATACAAAAAACATCATACAAGAAATAGAAGAATATCAGCAAAATTGGATACACCACATAGAAAGGATGAATAAACAATAGGATTCCCAAACTAGCACTAGAATATAAACCCACAGGAAGAAGAAACCGCTGACGTCCAAGACTAAGATGGAAAGACCAACTTCATCTGCAGAGCCGGAACAGGACATAAAAAAAGCCTAGACCTGAATTGCTCAGACGACGACCTGTAAAGGATCAATTAATTCGAGAACAGGCTGAAAAAAAGCTCCTCTATTCGATACTAGAATCAATATTGTAATGGTCTTTTCTTTAAGCCGTTTAGTACTTTGAAAGAAAGCACCATCTCCACATGCCTACGCTGTTACCCGAGAGTGTTTGAAATAAAGAGTTTTATTTGACAAAATATTGATCATTATGTTCTGCGATCTTTTAACAGGTAATTTAATCATACAACGATAATGGAGACAGTTCGAGGAGTTGAAACACTCTTGACACCCTCCTCTTGGTGGGTGTCAAGAACGATCCGTCATTGAAATAAGTACTTTGGAGATGCCCATCAGATTTGCATTGCATGCTGGGTGGAACGGAATAACCATTTTCAGCCCTTTGATTTTTTCTTGCATCTGAACTATTGTGTGCGGTCTGGAGTTGTCTTGTTGAATGAGTAGCTACTTTCGATTGATCAATACCCGATATCGCTTGTAGAAAAAAATTCACTCTTAATTTGTTGAGAATAGAGGATGGCACTTATTTTTTAAATTGGTTTTAAGTGAATCAAACCCCGAATTCTACTGAACGCACAACATGCGCTTGTTGTCGAGCGATCTATTTATGGAGAACGGAAGCGTTGCTCCACTCAGGTTGAAACATCAATTATTATTATTATTATCATCATTGTTCAAGTCGCTGAAGTGTAGTTAGGTTCCATTCTTTTCTCAGAAAAATAGCGCCATACCTGATAACAATGAGGCCAGTGTAATGTCTCTTAATTGCTTGTATTTTTCTGGTAAGATATCCCTGTTTAGCGAAATGAATAATCCTAGTTTCTGGTTCTTATTATAAAATCCACACACATACCAACAGATACTTTCATGCACATTTTCTCATTATCCGCTCCCCAAAAAGCATAGCATCATTTCTACAAGGTAAGTTTGATTTTTTTTCCTCCACAGTGAAGAAGAAATCCCTAAAGAACTACAGTTTATTCTTACAATCTTTTAGAAAAACGGTTATTCTGAACAGCTTCTTCGTAAGCTAGTATTTAATCCACCTGCTCACCGTACAGCTCCGTTTAACCAAAGTTTGCTAAAATTCTCAAGAAAATTAAAAATCTACACTTTTTTTTATTCCTCTTTCCAAACTCCGTTCCTTATGCGCTACATGTGAACTAAAATATGACAGCCTATATTATCCAGGAGTTTATCGTCTTTGGTGTAACTGCAGTTCCATATTTTGGTCAGACGGAAAAATCCATTGAATTACGTATGGAAGAATATGTGAGAGACGCCAAATTAAGAGTCAAGTCCATTCTATGTGATTAGATAGTGCCCTGGCGGAACTAGAGCAGCGCACTATCTAATCATGTTCTTCATACTGCTGACCCTAATGCTGAAGATTCTGTCACTTACAGATCCAGCGATCTCGAACAAATCAGAAAACATCTAGATGCTAGATGGGATAGTGAGAAGAATTGTAGAATCAACAGAAATTGTCCTCAATTCGGTCTGTCTTAAAACTAACGTTAGCTATAACTTATCTGATTGTCACTCTTCAGCTATCCAACTTGGGCGTACCCGGGTTCAAGCCCGCGTGAACGTGTCCAACAATACTATGTGTTCCAGAACTCCTTCAAATGTAAGCAATACTTTTGCACGTTAATTTGTTGCTGTTGTTCTCTTGTAATGTATATTTTTGTATTTCTCGTCATGTTATGCATCCGATGAAGTCTTCTAAGAAGACGAAACAAGTAGTGAGTTCAAATAATAAAGTTTTTTTTTTCTTCTATTTTGTTATTTCTCAGCATCTAGTATGTATACAGTATATATGCGCTTAGGTGTTTCTAGGCGGTATACGAAGAGACTACTTTAAATAATAAAGTGAACAAGGCTAATAAATGTAAGGATAAGCATTCTGAGACGCAAGTGCATAGAATAATTCGTCTTTTGTTTAAAGGCTCTTAGAACAAATGTTCCATTTATCACCGCATCTTACTTTCCCATCTTCATACAAGCATAGATATTAAAATGCTCCTATGTGCCAGTGAAGTTAAAATGATCAGACTTTTCCCATTTTGTAGTGAATTGATAATGAATATTTTTAAAAGGACCAGAAGGCATTTAAGATATTCCTCCTGTGTGAATATTCAAGGAAATGTACGGTACTGGTGTCATATTTTTCTTTTTTCAAGTAGCTCTGTTTGTTACCATTAGAAATTGAATAAATTATATGGTTATTACAATTTGTTTTTATTTCTACTGTGGTATATATATAGAGAGAGAGCAATCGCATTTTAAGGCGAATTCGTGCTTCAACTTCCGATCAGAGCTTACTTGTTCCATTTTCATGTTTTTTTTTAAATATAAAGTAAAGAAAGAAAGAAAGAAAGAAAGAATAAACAACCATTAATGTAGAAATCATATATATATCTGACGGTTTCTGACTCAGTACCAGAGCCAGTGTCGTCACCGACACATTAAGGATGCAGAGTTCCCAGACTGCAAACTTAATGTGTTGGTGACGACACTGCTAAGACTTCTGCTACCTGGAATGACGAAAAATATGAAATCTGGGATAAAAATAAGTTTTTCACATCACTTAAGTCATTTCTGTGTACTGGCACTTTCTAGTAGAAGGGTCTAAACCACTAAAGGATTTATTATTATTATTATTTCCCCCTTTCATCAGAATAGGTCCATTTGGGGAGACGCGGCATTGCTTCCATATATAGTATATGAAAGCGATATATACTATATATCAGTTTGTGTGTGTGTGTGTGTGTGTGTGTGTTTAATTTAATAAATTCTATGACTAATTAATCTGAAGGAATACAAAAATAAACTGTGCTATTTATTTGTGCTTTAAAAACACTACTTTCGACCTTCTTTCGAGTACTTCATCTGACACACACACACACACACACACACACACACACACACTGTTTGAATGTATTCTGGACCTATTTTATTGAAAGCGTGTGCATGGCGGTTTCGCATTCGCTATTTAACTCAAGTTAAATAGCTGAGATTTATGTTCAGACCGACAGGGTTGAGTATTATTTCCTTGCATTCTAGTGTTTTCCTCTCAGTCTCGTCATAGCATAGGTATAAGATCTCTGAAGTTTCCTCGTTTATTAAGTATCTAGTCGCCTGGTTATCTTTAGGATCTGCAGAATGATTGGACAGAGCTGAGGCCTGATCTCTCATATACGAGGTCTCTGACTTGGTCCTCTGTATGCTGTTCTATGGATTTTTCTGTTTGTCCGTTTGGGACATCATACCAAATGCGTATCAGAATTGCTGTTATAATTTCGTCCTGATTCATTAATTGAAAATATTTTACATGCATTTTCGTCAGTATTTCGTCAGTAATTCTTAATATCACAGAATTGCACGAGTTCTTGTTGTATCAGATCTTTATTTATTTTTATTTATTTATTTTTAAATCCCATAATTCTCATGTAAATCAGAGTATTAAAATGTTTATTTTAGTGTTTGAAATTTGAAATTTAATTTTTATACTAACACAAGTAATGTTTTTTATTCTTTCCCCATGTTAGTTGAAACATCCTTTCACATTAGGACTACTCTTGAATTCATCTATTTTTACTTGTAAATTACTGAATTCCTCTTAATGCACATCTTTTGGATGCACAATTGAATAAGTAACAATTTCATGAACAACTTCACTTACACATCATCAACGTGCAACTGCATTATAAGCTGGAACATTGCTTACAGAACCAGAACAAGAAAGCATTAACGCTAGAGTACCTTCCAGCATTTCTAATTTAAATGCTTCATGGTGTATTGTTTTCTATTTCACATGGTTGACTCCTGCTATTACTGGTTTCTGAATGTCCTAATCTAAGCGAATTTGTATTCATTACGAATTTCGAAAGTAGCGTTTAATGAGTTTCTAATGTATATGCATTCACAAATGAAATACTGAAAGCGGAAATTTGAAATCAGTGGCATTATTTATTAATCGGAACTCCATAATTATTACTCAACATGACAGAGTAGATATTTCACAGCAAAGCAGAGCAAGACCAGTAAAAAAAAAAAAAACCTTTTCTTCTTCATCTCAAAACAGCAAAATTGCCCTAATAAAGTTCCCTAGTTCTCAAATAAAAAAAAAAACCTCTTATTCTTAAATTATCTCAAAAGAATTTAAGAAGATAAACTTTGTATTTATAAGAAGATGGGTTCAGGATTTATAGGCTAAAATAATAAACAAAAGTTAAATGAAAATATTATTCATCATTTCAAGATTTGTACTCTGGGTGAATTATTTTTTGAACGTCCTTTATTTTCCATCATACCGTATATGGATAATGCACAGGAAGCGTCTACTACTCCAAACATGTTTTATTATTATTATCTGTTCATTTTAACGTATGTGCTTTGAAATTGCCTGACACAATATTTTTAATTTAACATAATTTTAAAGAATTCCATATTTATTATGGAATGCATTATAACAATTTTTATATATTATAAATATATAATATATCCTAGACCCCAACGTCAAGCTCTTCGACAAGTCGGTTGGGATCGCACGCGTAAGGTCGCAACATGTAAGAAGGTCGACCTCAAAATAGATATAATATTAAATATTATTCCGGAATAAAGTAAGATCATGATATGTAAAAAAAAAAAAAAAAGGCACACCGGATAAAGATACCTACAGGCTTCAAATATGTCACTTTTGTCCTAACTGTTTATATCCACAAAAAAAAAAAAAAAATCAGCTAACGCCTTGTATTCCCTTATAGGGATTAGGCGAGACCATTTTTAGCTCTATCTATCTTTTATCTATCTTCTCTCTCTCTCTCTCTCTCTCTCACTCACTCACTCCCTCCCTCACTCACTCACTCACTCTCTCCATCAAGAGAGAGAGAGAGAGAGAGCATGATATATTTGTATGGTATAGTCTTCATCGTATTTAGAACGAAAACAAAGAGAACATCTAGTTTATTGGAGTCAGAGGAGGCTGTTGATGTATAAGTGAGCCCAGCATGAAATATTGGATCTTGCGTAGAGATCTCTGTTTTTCATCAAAGATGGAAGGGGTGATGAAGTGTGGTCATTCTTGCAAATAATGAAACAGGACTACGTGTTGTTAGCAGTAAAGTTTATTAGGTGTCCTCAGCCACCAAATTATAACAAGGAGACGAGTGGTTAAGGCATTGATTACCAATCGTATAGTTTGAGTTATTTAAAGTCAAGACTTATCATTCGACTTGAAGGGCTGACCGCAACCAAACGGATTTGCATGTGGCAGATAGGGGATCATTCCTCATATATGAAAGGCAGCTGCGAAATAAGCATTCAGGACCAACAGCAGCGATTCCACCAAGGATGGTGGAATTGACCAGGTCTATAACTAACAGACTGGATGCTAAGAAACAACGTCTGTCTTCTTCTCTTCTTCTACAGCAAGCAAACTGGAACATTGCAATCTGGAGAATGCGGATCAGAGACGAACCCTGTTCTCTGCTTTACTACAACTGACACCGAAGGAACTCCTCTCACTTCATCCTATCAAGTACTGCCTCCTTTTTCCACACTAGCAGAGACCCTGCCTAATTACATTAGGACTTATAATCCCCAGAATAAACAGTTTCCAATACTTTGATGGAACCTTAGTAAAGCAATCTGGTCAAACTTACACGAATTCATTGAAAACAGCATTAACATAATTTTATCCACACTCAGTAAAAAAATGAAACACCTGAAATTTATTAGATCAAGTTGAAAGGCTTGGTCACTGCTCCGCTGAGTGGAGGCTGCAAGACTCCAAACAGAACTGAAGGAAAAATGAACCCAAACAGCATATCAAAAACTTCAGCACAAAAAGTTAATTCCAAAATTCCCACTGATGCCAAAAGAAAAAAAGAAGAAAAAAAAAGAGATCTTCGTCTTTACCAAAAAATTTTTCTCATCATGTGATGTAACGCAAACTCCAATTCAGTAACTCTAGATGAAATTGATGCAGCTCTCAGACTAACCAAAACATGTAAAGCTTTCTCCCTCACTAACTCCCTCCAGTCACTTTTCCATAGATGCTCAGTTTCTGCATTGTTTTTTCTATATTTCCATCGATGCAGCTGGTCACCACCACCACCATTCCTCCATTTTTCTCTAATCATGCACAAAAACGGGACAGTTGTTCAACATCCATGTGCGATTCAACTTCAAACTAAACAAACCAGCTTCTCATTGTCTTCATCATTCCATATACCTTTGTTCTCTGGAACGGTCTTCCCAGTGAATAGTGAATATATTAACTTATTCCTTTCTTCGCTCCTGTCATTTTCCAATATAAGGTACTGTCGTGTTATAGCTTTGCTGAGTTTTCGCTTGTTTGGTTGTTGCTAATTATCTAAATGACGATATCAGTAAGCGAACCACTATTAACTTGTCACCCTGTTGAACACAAATATACTAACAGAAACGAAGATGTTAGCAAGTTCCTTCCTAATATCTTTATTTTTAATGCACATTCCAGCCACTGAATTAGAAACTTATTTTACGTATAGGCGTGTGACTACCGCTACCGAACCTCTTCAATTCCCTGTTTATAGTTCGGTGAGATGTGGAGTCAGGAACAGCCTTCATTAAATGCTTCGGGCAAGAAGGTCTGTTTGTCCGTACAAGCTTTCTCAGATGAGGCGATATCTTTCCTGACAGTCTTAGAACCACAGCTACGCCTCTTAGACATGCAATGTGGGTTATTTTTATCACTGCTGTTTTCAAAGTCGTGGCTCCAGCCAGACGGGCACTCACAATAAGACTTTTATCGAACTCCGAAAGTTCCTTTGTTTTTCCCATTGTGATTGACACTATTGACGATTACTGATCACCAGCAACATTCCTCAATAGTTACCTAGAACACGTGGTAATGCACATACTAAGTATTGTCCATAATACGCTACGTAACTGACATTTACTTTATCTTCATTAAGATTTCTAATTCGGTGGCCGGTATTTGTATGACACTGCAATTGATGCCATCTGTCCACTCCTTTCATATTTCTCGAAACTCTCATATCTCTGGTCTCCAGTTTATGATTAATCTTTTATTTCTAAAACAACTCGCAGATCCATATGTTAAAATTGGTTTGGAAGCTTGTGTACAGCTAGTTTACTGTTTTGACTAATTTCTCTTATTCCATATACATTTATTCGGTTGATTCCCCTGCGACACTATTTTGGTTTATTCTATTATTTATTTCCACATTCGCTTGTTATCTTCGCTAAAGATTCTGTAATTTGCAGTGTTATATGCATTAAATTTACAAAATCCATTCACTTTCCTTCCACTGAAACATTTGCTAATCTGTAGAAACTTACAGGATAATATATGATGGACCTGATAATACAGGGTGATCAACATTAAAGTATCCCTGTTTAAGGCCTTGTGAAGCCCTATACAATGATCCAAATGCTGCGAAACTTTGCAGGAATACATTGCGCGTCATGCGGAAGCGATATGCGAGGGGAAAAGTTGTTCCAAAATTCACCACCAGGGGCGTTGTGTGATGTATCGATGTAGACGTAGTAATTTTTCTGTGTGTGGATAAGAAAGAAAAGCGACACAAGCATAACTAACACAGTTTTATTCACTTCCATTTTCATTCACGGGGTGTATATGCTGCCCTTCCTTTCTTTCCTTTCCTTTGGGGCATGCAGCTTGGCATGCCCCAAACTGCATCCTTTGCACAGTGTGTTCAGCGGCAGAACGCAGCTGGTCGGGACTGATGTTTCGCACATGCTATCCTTCAGCACTAGCAAGTTATTAGGATGATCCCGATAAACCCTGTCTTTGAGAAATCCCCAGAACGAGAAGTCACAGGAAGTCAGATCAGGTGAACGAGGCAGTCATGCAGTATGAAGCGCACTGCTCATCATTCTGGCTTCCGTGAAATGTTCTCGAAGAACCTCCTGTACGGATCGACCAATGTGTGGAGGGGGGGAAGGACTATCCCGCATGGAAATGACTGAATCCACACAGGCGCTGCTGTATCTGTAACACAATGAAATTGCTTGTCGTATCGCGATTTCCTCTCGGCAGTAACTGAGAAGCTCACAGAACCCGACTGTCGAACGTCCTCAAAGAAGAATGGTTCAATAATAAACGAAACTGTAAGCCATGCCAGATAGTAACTTTGGATGAATGCAAAGGAATTTGTTGGAGTGCGGGTGTTGCGTTACCCATACCCAGCAGTTGTGGGTATTCACAGCTCCGTTCATGTGAAAGTGAGCCTGATCCCCTCACGAAATCATCCACGGCTGCGCAGTATCCAACTCCACTCAAGAAAGAATGTCAATCGACTTTCAAAGTTCTGCGGGCGCAACTGTTGTGTCAGAGTTTTCTTGAATGGGTAAATATACATAATCTTTC
The DNA here is from genome assembly GCF_054136105.1 of Typopeltis vanoorti. Lineage (NCBI taxonomy): Eukaryota > Metazoa > Arthropoda > Arachnida > Uropygi > Thelyphonidae > Typopeltis > Typopeltis vanoorti. The sequence goes on from NC_143556.1 coordinate 141,809,546, forward strand.
GTAGAATTTTCCAGACATTTGTGTAAGACACATCCAGATGTCTTGATACAGCATGTGCAGTGCAGGAACCAACGCTGTTATTCATAGCCTGCTTCACAACGGCAATAGTAACTTCATTCGCTTGTTGTGAATTGTTTGGTTTTCGACCTCTGCCAGGTCTAACTCCCAATAGTCCTATTTCTTCAGAAGGACTAATCATTCGTCGCAGAGCACCTGGAGAACATGGACCTCGTCAACATTTGTTACTACTACTATGTTCACTGGGCATCTACAGATGCCGTATGGTCACTCCGATGCTCGGTGATGTTCCATACCAGGCCTCGTCATGTAGTCATGTTGTTTGCTTTTCTGGCGACCTCAACTCTCTGAAGATCAGTCACTCCACACACGCCATCCATCCATCTCATTGATGGTCTACCCCTGCCTTTTTTTCCAAGAACTTTACCTTCTATTACTGTTCTGAGAAGTGTCCCCACCCATCCTTTCAATGTGTCCAAAACATTTTAACTTTCTTCTGTCAATATTCTTGATGAGCCTTAAAGTTCTACTGATCTTTTCTAACACCCATTCATTTGTATGCCTTTCAGTATATGATATCCTCAACAGCCTTCTGTAACACCACATCTCAAAAGCAGATATCTATTTCTTATCTGATTTCTTTAGGTTCCAAGTCTCACATCCATAAGTCGCTATTGGAAAAACAACTGCATCCGAAATCCTCAACTTTGTTCCCATGGAGATAGATCCATCCTTCCAGATTATAGACAGGTCTCTGATTGTTGTTTTAGCCATTCCTAACCTTTTTCTGACATCTTCTGAACAGCTTCACATTAATAATGGATCCCAGGTATTCAAACTTGCTGACTTCCTCAATTCTTTCTCCATTAAGGTACACTTATTTCTCAAGAGCTTCTCTGTTTGTTTTTCCTTTGAGAACCATGATCTTTCTCTTGCTAGGATTGAGTTGAAGTCCTCTGTTATTACTGATCTTGTTAACTTTGTCAAGAATTAGTCCTAGTTCTTCCATGTCATTACAAAGGAGTACTGTATCATCAGCATACCTCAGATTACTGATCAATCTACCTTCTATCCTAATTCCTGTCCTAAGCTCATCCAGTGCTTCACGCATGATGTCCTCTGCATACATACTAAACAAGTGAGGAGAAAGTAAACATCCTTGCCTAACTCCTTTTCCAACTTGAAGCCATTCAGTTAATCCAACACCTGTTCTTACTGTGGCTTCTTGCTCCTTATACAAGTTGGCTATCAGCCTGATAGTGTGTTGAGAAAAACCCATTCTTTTCATTACTTAGAACAGTTTCACATGCTCTACACAGTGAAAAGCTTTAGAGAAGTCTAAGAAACACATTACCAGAGGGAGTCTGAATTCTTTATATTTTTCTATACTCTGTCTAAGGCAAAGGATTTGATCTCTAAACATTTGTTCAGGCGACGAAATTTGCGGAGTGCAGTAACAACATTGCAGTCGTTTAGGTAGTACAGCTTCACGATCAAAGCACGTTGGGACAAGGTCAGTGCCATCACTGTGGACAGTATTAACAACGCGGTCAAAGAAAAAAAAAATTCCGTATCCATCTTTTTAAATCCACCTGTCACCTGCAGAGTTGTGTGATATACAAATTCCATGCATTTGATATTTACAGGTGGTGAGTTTTGAAACTGGTTTCCCCCCCTCCCCTCCCCTCAGATATCGATTCTGCATGACGCACATTGTATTCCTGCAAAGTATCGCAGCATTAGGATCGCTGGTTGTCGCTCCACAAGGCCTTAAACAGGGATGCTGTTTAAGGCCTTGTGGAGCGCCAACGATTCTGTTAGTTTTCCTTTCATCGTCGCGTTTCACACTTGCGCAATTCATCTCTTTGCAAATTTTAGCGCTTTGTATTAATTGACCAGTGGCCTGCCTACCGAAAGTGAAGAGTGAATTTTCCGATTTCTTTAGGAGATTGATTCTTCTCAGAGTGTTGATTTTTTTTTCAGATTTTTCTTCTCTGATATACATAGAAAAGTTACTTGACAACTGTTAGTACGTAGCCGCTCTCCTGTGAAATTCTCAGCCCGACAGGAAGTGAGCAAACATTTTCATCTGCATGTAGCAGAAAAGGAATCTATTGACATTTCTTTTACCATCTGAAGAATGCAGTCATTGCGGAAAACTGTCTGCCCTAAACAAAAGCGAAGTAGAGGTGAAAGAGAAAATGAAGAGAAGCCGTTTCGGTGTGTTTAAAGTTGGAATTGGATGCTGGACATTTCGTTGTTTTTTATAGGCCAAAAAAAAAATAGAAATAATTGAGGATACCAGTTCTGTTGACATAATTACAGGGCCAAGGCCTTTTTTTTGCGAAGAGTGAAATGATGCCCTGTTCAATTAAAGAAGTAAATAAAAACAGTAATATGACAACGCATTATTTATTTTGTTTCAAGCTGCTGCTTCTGTTGCGTTAATTAGGAGTGAACATTTAAGAGACAATTCTTCATTATGTTGTTATGTAATATTTAAAATAACATATATGAAGTTGATCGGAGGCAATCACGAAAAGCCATCATGTTACAAAAATTATTTAAATGAAACATTTTAGTAACATGATGACTCTGCGAATTTTGGTATAATTCCTAAATACTGGATTTCATTAAATCCCTTCCCGTCAAAACAGAATTGCATCACCTCGCAACTTTGTCGCAAAGATTGCCACTAAAATGGTTTTTGATTTTGACAACAGTTGAATTAAGCTGACAAATTTAGGAAAGATTCCAAACTCCAGATTTGAACGAAATCCATCCATTCAGAGCGCAGGAATAACGTGGGTATGTATGGAGACGTAAAATGTATTTACTTGCATAAAAGTTATTGAATATTTCATAGGAACGTTAAAACCTGCTTTATCGATACAGGCTCACCTGTTGTGAACTCAGTGGACATCATTTATAAATGCTAGTAAACTCATTGCCATCCTGGTTGGTTAAGTGGTTTGTGTCTCTGCTCCCAAGCAGTAAGCCGTGCTCTCAAATTACACTGATGGCATGGATGTTTTTGAACATTTTCAGTTGGTAAAAGATTTTCGTTACCCGGTTTCAGTCCTGCATCCTACTCATCGGAACTCTAAAGTGGCTAGGAAAAATTCCCTGTTTGGTCTCTATAACGGGGATTATCCGATCACAGATACGAGAACCTCAGTTGGCTCGGTGCCAAGAAGAGTCACTTCATGTTGAAAGGGAGAAAGAAATAAGGCGATGTACGAATTGGTCAACAACACGAGAAGTTACGTGCTTTATACGTAAAATTTTCCAACTGTTATACAAGCAAAATAGTTATCACTTTATAAACTACAATATTCATAAAGGAAAAGTTAATTTTCCAACGTGTAATAATAAACAACTCATCCCACAATACGGATAGATTACCCTATTATCGGAATGGATTCTCCTTCTTCTGACATCGCAGAAGTGTAGAAGGATCTCGCATCTGTGGGCATACATTATCTTATAGTTATCTCATTCACAGCACTGTGCGGTTTATGAATCTAAACTCTGTAAAAGACTTTTCTTGGTTTATTTCTACTCGAATCCCATCCACAAAAGGGATTCAAGTAGAAATAAACCAGGAAAAGTCTTTTACAGAGTTTAGATATTAAGATTATTAAGGCATGCAGAAATAAAATGAAAAATGAATACATTTCTAACAAATTTTAGCCAATTTCTGCAATGCCTGAATTTAATGTGCTCAAATTTTGTTTAATACACATAATTACATTATTATGTATATTAAATAATTTGCGTTTCTATCAGGTTTATGCAGTTCTTCCTTAGTGCGAAAAAAACATATTTATTTATAATATGTAATATAATTTGTGTTATATGAAAACGGAAGATAATATCAATCGAATTTACCGAGAAGACAAAAACATCACTACATAAAGATTGTACATTTAAAGCACTCTGGTAGTCAATATACGAAGTTCAAAAAAATCAACGCTGAAATAGATTGGAAGGAAATATTTACAGCTCGTTGGCTACTGGAGAACTTAATCGCACTTGTTAAAGAAGTTCACGTTTTTAAATCGCCCGTTTCAGGTGCTGTCTCCACACATAACATTTATTGCTTCGATTTTTGTAAATGAGCTAGGGATGAAATCGTTCGATGTCTAGACAGTGTGACAGAACCTTTCCTCCCAATCGCTCGGGTACGGTTAACGCGAGTGTTAACGGAGAACATCATAATGATGCATGCGGTTCTTATGATCTTCCTGTGATATAATTTATGACTTCGATCGAGAAAGAAGTTGGGATACCACACGATCTGTAAATCTTAACTCTGAAGCATATCCGGTGTGATATGCTAAACGGAATACTCCACGGGTGAAATGAGGAATCTCTTTCCACTAAAAAAAGAAGCAGTCTTGGGAAAAAGTGCTATCGATTTATAGCTATACACGCTGTCAGAGACATTAGCAATTGCAAGTTTGGAAAAGTGAGTTTGTGTGGAATGGATTATAAGTACTTCGCTAATGCCGTAATAAGAAGGTCATAAACTTTGCAGTGCAGTGTCATATAAATTGCACCACCGCCGGCAATGAACGTTTCTATGACATGCTCAAAAGTTAGTACCGCTAACTCTGACGCTTCGATTTTGTAATTAGATATACATTATGCACACACACGCTTTTGGAAAAGAGGAAACGTTTGGAGATCAAAGTTGCAATAAGCATTAGCAGAAAAAAAATAACGAACTTTTTTCTTTTTTTTTTTTCTTTTACGAGTGTAAAGACAAACTTCCGAACAGAATTTAATATTGCTTAATGACTTTGGCATCTTCATCTTTGGCATCGTGTTTAATATTTGGATAATTAAATTTCTGATGAAATACATTGATCAGGACTGGAGAATGAACTGAATTTCAGCTTCCTGTCGTCTTTCTTTGCTCAATTATTGAGTAGTCCGTGTGCATATGAACTCTTAATACTTTTTCATAATATTACAAAAAAAAATCATAAAAATAGTTTAATGTTTTTGACATTAAATTGTTACATTTTTTAATAAAATTAAAAAAAAAACATTGGGGGAAAGACGAATTCCTTAAAAGCAATGTTTTCGAAACTGTATTGTGCGACTTTCTAACAAGGATGGAGATGACTTCAGTACTGCAGCTAGGTTACCTTTCCAACACTGTTTTGTCTGTTTCCAACATATAGCGATATGAAAAACTACTTTGTTCTGAAAAACAAGTATCCAATTTTACACCGAATTATGCATTAACATAGAGCAATGAAACTATTTTTAAGATGGGGGATGTCCTTGCATAAAGTTTGGAAACAATTGATCTACATAATGCCAATCTTTACAAAGTGATTATGTTCCCAGTTAGGTGATTTATTACACTTGTAAAAAGAAATGACGATCATTGAAAAAAATGGAGGAAATCCTTTGTTGCTGCTGTCGAAAAATATGCTAAAAAGAATGCTATATCTAATAACCACTTGATTTTTATAATATGTGTTCGTTGTTTCATGGCTTCTAATTAAATTCATTAAATTATTTATGATACTGTTATTGAGTCTTGTTGGATGGGTACCTTATGACCGACGGTCTGGCTGCAATAGTGAATCTCTTTGTACAATATTGCGGTATTGCATCGCATTCTCACCTGGATGGTCGAGTGATACTGTCGTCTATTGCCATACCTCCAGAAACTCTCATAAAAGATCTGTGCCATAGTGGGATTCACAGCCTGTTAGTTCCACTAATGTGCTCTTAGATTAACGACGTTTCTTGGTCAGTATTGTCATTAATAACGCTATTTTAAAAATGCCAGTCCTTTGTGTGGTAGTGCAATTTGCTAACCCTGGTTGACGCTAGTTGCGTGTTAACCCGAAACCATGACCAGCTCTCCATTAAAGGGACTTCACTATTCGTTAAATGATTCCAAGGAATGAGAGAGGAGTAATTCAGTGATAATTGAAACAGAAGATGCCTTTGTGAGGTAGACTTTGACCTTGGAACAGGCGATTCTTTCTAGTCTAATAAGCAGAGTTACCACGATTCATATCTACTCTAATGGCTTTGGGTAGAACAGAAATTTCCTTAAGGCGAACAGACTGACAACAGTAAAATTTACGTATGCTTTAATACACTGCTGGTAGCTGCTGTTTTGATTGGTTATACTTAAACGATACTCATTATACAAGCTACCCAATCGAAACTGTATCTCTCAAGGTCAGTGCCATTATTAAATGCATCAATTTCATCGTCCGATCTGAGACCACCGTCCCGATTATTGGAGACCTGAAGTGGCGTGGCAAAAGCTCCATGTTTAGTCTCTACAGCAGGGTTTCCGGATTATGCGAGAAATAAATAAAAATACACAAAATTGTACAAAATTAATAAGAAAATGGAAAAAAATCTACCACAACCACTGTACTAATGTGCTAAAGTTTACAACCCTTCGTTGATGCGAAGACCCTAAAAAGCGTTAATCAAAAAATGTTTTATGCCTTTTTTCCATTAATTTATCCTTTATTTTACGGCAGATAATTTTTAGCGTATATGTGGCGGGGGGGGGGGGGTTATGGAAGAAGCTGTCCAGTTAATGCAACATTTTCCTTATTTGAAAATCCCACAAAATTATCCATAGCCACATGTTCCTTATTTGAAACTTTAGTTCGAAACTTGCTGGCATTTTATAGAATTTTGTTGAAACTTGGTGACATAGTGACTATTTAATAACAATAATTACAATGATATTTCGATTCTGAAACATGGTCAGTACGTTATGCACCACTACCTGATTTGCGCAACATGCAAAAATGTAATTAATTTATCGCGCATAGGTGCTCTATGTCTCTGACCAGTGCTAGAGTCCAGTTTTATTAATCACATTAATTATTAAGAAATTAAAAAAAAAACCCCACTGTTCTGATTTTTTTTTTCTTGTTGGAATTATTGTATCTGCATATTGTAGTATGCGACTGAAGTGACAGTACTTTAAATCTTTGTTGTTGCATCCAGAGTATTCTTCAGTATTGCTAATCAATGAAAAATCCTGCGAAACATTTATGTGCTAATGCGTAGAACTTTTCAGTATACAGTATATTCAATTAACTCTTTATGGATGTCTGCATTTTTTCTGTAAAGCTATTAGCTAATTTGTGCAAGATCTAAATCATCCGTGACTTATCTTATTTGATAAATTTCACTTTCATCACTCTTTAGACCCTACCTTGGTAAAACATCCAACCAATTATAAGACCTCACACCTTCGCATGTATCTTTCGCCAAATCGCCGTGACTCTGCTGCTCCCAGTTATTCGTCATGATTTCCTTTTGGTGGCAAGAACTTGATTCTGTCCCATTCGCAGTAACAGGAAAATATTTATAAGCGTTTTTTTTTAAAAAAAAACTAAAGGTGAATTAGCAGATATCAGACGGAAGTGGCATGTTTTTTCCCTCTTGTATTCACATATTCTTTTCTTACAAAAAACAAACGAACAAACCGATCAGAGAACACGCCATTCAATTTACACATGTAAGGCACTTGCTTTATGGCCTTGGTTGCTCTGTAATAATCCAGGCAACCAGTCATCAAGTGAGAAAATGTCATAGCAAATAGTTGAAGGCAGCCCACTTCGGACAGCTTACTGACTTCAGACTACTTTGTTACAGTGTAGAAACTACAGAGTGAAGTTAAATTCTCTTGGATTAGTCGACCTGTAAAGATGCAATCTGAATCCTTGTTGTACTGTTGGGCAGCATGCTGAGAGATCAGACTGAAGTTATAGTAGGGTGCATGCATGGTATTTGTTAGAAAATCTGTAGGAAATATCTTAAGAGCTCTTTATGAAGTCGTTTTGCTTTCGTCTATTGAAGTTCACATTTGCTTCCACAACTTCTCTGAAGTATCTTTCATGCCACTGTTTCACTTTGTGTAAAGTTGAATAATCTTCCACATAATGCTGTAATGGATATGCATTGCATGATCTGAAATACCTAACTTACAACGGTCTCCATATTTAATATAATGTTACGGTTTTTGAGTCTGATTTCTGCTACCCAGCCCATTTGCGTTACTTATGAATGCATCGAATGCTGTAAATATAGGTGTCCTGTTGGTTTGATGTGATCCTTTTAATACTTAGCGAACTGGCTAATTTTGATGGATTAAAGAATAACAGGATATATGGTGATATTTTTTGATGGCTTTGTCTACTTTTCAGTGACGGTTTTTTAGCAGCCTTTTTTTTGCATAGGCAACTTCCTTAAGATATTGTATACCATTATAAGCAGGGCAGACTAGACTGTGCATAACAGCATTTTTACGTAGGCAACCTCCTTAGGATATTATTATACACCATTATAAGTTGGACCTGCTAGATTATGCAATAGATAACTTTTAACTGGTTTGATGCTGATTAAAAGACTGTACATTAGATACTTATTGACTGATTTAGTACCTAAGGATTAACTAGTTCGATGCTGATTAAAGATATCAAAATATAACAAAGTAAAATATCTGCATGAAATAAATTATGGAGATGATCATAGACTCGATTCTCAAAGTTAACAAAAATTACAAGATCCGAGAACACAGCGTGTGCCAAACCAGGCTACCTTCATTTTTATTCATTAGACTTTAAATATACCTTCCATCATTTCTCAACTGTAAAAGATCCGCTCAGTTTACAACTTAGTTGAAGTAAAACAGGAATCTAGATAGTTTCTATGCTTCTTGAGTTCTTCTGTAGCGTATAACATGCATGTTCATCAACCCCGAAGAAATCTCTGGATTCCCCAAGGACTTGCAGGACTAGGAATTTAGTCATTTACTGTATACCGCAATATAAACATAAATCCATATAATACTTCAATAAATTAAAATCTTAGCCTATCTACTGAGACTTGCTTATGTTAGGATTTAATGCATTGTATTAAAATGAAGAGATCCCAGCTCTGGAAGAATTAATTATCCAACCTGATTAACTGTGTCAATTTTACTGAACAATTCTATAGATGAAACCATTATTACTTGCTACGGCTTCGGATAGATGTGAGTATTTTCGAATTGAGATATCTTTTTGTGAAGATTTTCAACGGTCACTCTTTCTTAGAAAATAATGCCCGTAGATATCGAGATCCTTTAGAATACATTCTAAAAATAGTATTTCTGATGGCTTTGTCTACTTTTCAGTGACGCATTTTTTGCATAGGCAATCTCCTTAAGCTATTGTATACCATTATAAGCCGAGCATACTAGACTGTGCATTAATAGCATTTTTTACGTAAGCAACCTCCTTAGGATATTATTATACACACCATTAGAACGAACGTATTCTTTAAGAATACGTTCGTAAGTTTAAATTGTCATTTGCAATTAGAATCCAATCCATACTAATTCTGATCCTTTGAAAGCTAGCTTATGAAAAGAAGAGAGATATGTTTAAGTTAAGGGATATCACATCCCATATCGTTTCTCAGCCGAATAAGAAACTCAAAGAGTTTCATGCCGAATATAGTAGAAACTATATAAAGTTCGGCGATTCCAAGCGTAAGCAAATACCTGGATACTGCAGCAACTGACCCTTAAAGTAGTGAAAGCTGAGGCAATTCATGTCAAAGGTGGAGCAAGATCCGATCACTATTCTTAATATTTACCTATAATGTGAACTTAGCTCCTAGGAGCTGTATTACTGTTCTACATTATGAGAGAAGGTCACTATCCAGACCGGTTTCAACCTTTGTTGAGGTCTCATCAGTGAGTAGGTAGACCTAGTTAATATTCGGCATGAAACTCATTGAGTTTCTTATTCGGCTGAGAAACAATATGGGATGTAATGTCCCTTAACTTAAATAAGTCATATGTCGCCGAATTGAAGCCTTTGGCTCTTGATATATCTAATAATGAAGAGAGGTATTTTTTTCATTTATTTAACTTTATAAAATATACATTGGAAGATATCAATAAAAATACTATTTACATATTATAAGAATATATATTAGAGAGAAAAAAAATCTTTTTGGATATACCATAGAAAGGATCAAAAGATACATCAGTAGTAGAGAGGATTTGTAAAAGAGTCGGCTTTTTTCTTTTTTTTCCCCTTTTACTTTTTAGTTAAAGAGTCAACATTACGGTTCATTATCACTTTTAGTTATTTTTCAGCTGAAGTGTATCGTCGCCGGCAATCCAGCACAGGGTACCAGTTGGATTCCACTCCTCTATGAATTTTGCGACAGTTCCTGTTTCTTTATAGTAATCAAATTCCAGTGAACGCCTGCTTTGTAGTTTCCGACGCAGGCTACGCATGAGAGTTTGTTCCGATTCGGTGATGAACGGTGCTGTTTTATTTCTTGTGTGCTTAAGGTAGAAGCTGTAGATGACGGCCTTAGCCAGATGAAGATTATACATTCTATGTCTGTTCTCTTCTTTATGGATTAAATTCTAGTAGTCTTCTTGGCTGTGTGTAGTTACAGGTGCTAGAGGTAGTATCAGGGCATAGGTGATCATCACTTTGTTTGCAGGACAGGTTAGATATGTGTGTTCCAAGGTACCTGAAACTTTGCAGAAGCGACACAGATCCGATTCTGTAAGTTTAAATTTTAAGAGCTTAGTAGGAGTTGGCAAGATGTTTTGCCATAGACTCTACTGTATGTTGGAATCTGATTTGGTACACTCCGATTTATATGGTAGATCTCACTGAAAACTGGGTGGCATGTGCAGCTTTGTAGATGAGAGGGATAAGGATGAATATACGAAAGGCGGAGTTGGATGCACTCACATGAGGAAGTGGTATATTTTCTTGTAGCTGGAAGGAAGAATTGGAAGTGAGGCTTCAGATGATACAAGATGAAAGGTAGACTCCCCGCAGTTTCTAGACGGAATACGGATTCCCCAAGGTGAGGTGTAGCGATATCTGGAAAAGCAGCTTGCATCTGTTGATATTGCTTTTCAGTTTTGGGCATTTGGGTTTTTAATGGTAGGCATGTGAATGTTTTCCACTTTAGCGTCTGGATCAGCAGGTTCCCCCCCCCCCCTATGGTTCTTATTCTCGCCTAGTTGCATGTAGGGAGAAGAAAGGGCTGGCCAGTTGTGAGACTTGTTATATTTCTGTTTGAAAACAGTGGTTCTGTAAGTACAGCTGACTCTGTTGATCCTATCAGTGTGTGATGAAGTTCTGTAATTTTTCACCGCTGTAGAGAGTCGCTGTAAATATAAGGTAGTTTAGGATGTGATCGCGCAGAACTGGCCATTCGGAGGATTGTGGAAAGTGTAATTCCTCTGGTGGATGATTTCATAATGTAATCGAAGGTGGTTACATGAGTGTGATTGGACTGAAGTGTGTTTAGGAGAAAGAATATCCTGAGGGATCTAACCTTCTTTTCAAAGGAAATCAGACCTTCATCTCCCTTATTAAGTAAAGAAGAGAGAGAGAGAGAGAGAGAGAGTGGCATTTCTTTTTTAGATTTTTTGTATTTCAAAAATAACAATCTTATGTATAGGATTAACCGGTTTTTGTTCTCCGCAGTCAGGCAAAGAGATTACATGTTCATTATTTGTTGAGGTATATTACATAGGAATTGCAGTTGTAATTAGATGAATTACATTTTGTCATGCCATTAACAGTTATTTTGACATGATACTGTATCTTGTAAGAACTAACATTTGCTATAGGGCAATATTACATATTTACATGAAAGTAATATATGATCATTATTCACACTGTTAAGCACAAACAAAATCTTTCTTCCTCTTTTCTTTGGGGGGGGGGGATGATGGGATGATGTCACTTCTATGTTGGAAAGTGGACCATGATGCAGTCGCTCTGCAGCCAGGAGTTGATTCCGTGGATTCCAGTCTTGGTGGAAAAGATCAGATCTAAAATGTTGTTCTGTCTGAGGTGGTGATGCTCATGTAAAATTCGACTTCTCAACTTTTGTTTGAAGAATACAAGGAGATGGTCAGTCGCCTCTCTCTGTGACGCTGTTGTGCTGTCTGGTCTTGTCTATCGAAGATACAAGCTGTATATATTACCGCTTTCGCAGCGATGAAGAGATAGTTGTAGATCGAATGATTATTTGTCTCTGCATGGACGAGACTGAAATACTCATCTTCTGTATGAAGACTGCCGCAGGTTAAAGCTGCCGTTTCCCGAGATAAACGGATTAATAGTGTTTTGACTGGGCATTCTAAGTAGATATGCCGGACTCTTCCTGGTCGGTAGCAGAACAGACAGTTATCTGAAATATCTGGGTTAAATTTTCGTAATATAGTTGGAGTGGGTAGTGCATTGTTTCACATTCTCCACTGAATATCTGCGTCGTGCTTGATCCCTCTTGTTCAATATGGTAGGTCCCAGTGAAATAGTATTTGGTGGGATGATGCAGGATTTTCCAATGAAGTGCTTGGGTTCGACTGTCGTATTAGAGTGCTGTATATTTTGTTTATGTTGCAGGGTGTAAGTTCTTCCCATGCATTGTTGGTTTTTATTAGAAAGATAGGCATCGGATCTTCTGAGTCAGGAGGGATAAGCTCCTCTTTCGTTATGCTATCAGGTATAGCAGCTTGAAAAGCAGATTTTACAGTGTGTATCTGTTCAGCCTGATTCCTATTCCAGGTTTTCGAGCGATTTTGGAAAACGTCAGGCGAGGCTCGGAGAAAGAATGTCACTCAAAACTCTCACACCTCGCCAGCTACATGGAGGAAAGAAAATCTCTTCTGAGTGATGGCGCTCCTTACCATCGTGTTATGGAAGATGGGTTCCATGAATATTTCAGCAAGGGTTGCTGTCTTCGCTGTGCGCTGGGGGTTTAGCTTCTTCCATCTTCGAAGGGCATCTTTGTAGAAATTTGTTAGATTCACTGGCACATGCGCTGTTGTCATTCTTAAGGTTGTGGAGAAAGAGAAACCATTAGTGGCAGAAGTGAAAATATATTCGGTGGTGCATTTATAAGAGAGATTTTTTTTTTATTAAACTTGATAAAATATACATTGGAAGATAGATAACAAAAAGGACTATTTACATATTATAAGAATGTATATTACAGACAAAAAAAAGGATTTTCTTTTTAGATATACAATAGAAATTAGGGGAAGAAAAGTACATTAGTTGTAGACAGGATGTGTCTTTTCAGTAAGAGTCAATATTACAGTTCAGTACCACTTTTAGTTATTTTTCAGCTGAAGTGTATTGTCGTCGGCAACCCAGAAAAGGGTACCAGTTGGATTCCACTCCTCTATGAATTTCGCGACAGTTCCTGTTTCTCTGTAGTAATCAAATTCCAGTGAAAGCCTGCTTTGTAGATTCCGACGTAGGCCACACATGAGGGTTTGTTCCGATTCAGTGATGGATGGGTGCTGATTATTTCTTGTGTGCTTAGGGTAGAAGCTGTAGATGACGACCTTGGCGCAGATGAAAAGGAAATTGCATATTCTGTGTTTGTTCTCTTCTGTATGTATTAAATTCCAGTAGTCTTCTTGGCTGTGTGCGTAGTTACAGGTGCTAGATGCTGTATAAGGCCATAGATGATCATCGCTTTGTTTGCAGGACAGGTAAGATATGTGTGTTCCAAGGTGCCTCAAACTTCGCAGAATAGACACTGATCCGATTGTCTTAGCTGAAATTTGTGGAACTTAGTAGGAGTTGGCAAGATGTTATGTCATAGCCTCCACTGTATGTCGGAATCTGGTTTGGCACACCTCGATGTATATGGAAGATCCCACAGAAAACTGGGTGGCATGTGCAGCTTAGTAAATGAGAGGGTTAAGTATGAATATACGAAGGGCGAAGTTGGAGAAACTGACATGAGGAAGTGGTATATTTTATTGTAGTTGGAGGTAAGTGGAAGTGAGGCTTTAGATGATGCAAGATTCACGCAGTTTCTAGAAGAAATACGGATTCCCCGAGGCGTAGCGATATCTGGGAAGGCTTTTATAATAGCAAGTTGCATCAGTTGATATTGTTTTTCACTTTTGGAGTTTTTCAATGGTAGGCATGTTAGTGTTTTCCAGTTTATCGTCTGAGTCAGGAGGTCCCCTATGATTCTTATTCCTGCCCAGTTCCATGTAGGGAAAAGGAAGGGCTGGCTAGTTGTGAGACTTGTTATGTTTCTGTTCGAAAACAACAATGGTTCTGTTAGTACAGCTGACTCTGTTGATCCTGTCAGTGTGTGATGAAGTTCTGTATTTTTCCACCACTGTAGAGCATCTTTGTAAAAATTAGGTTTTTTAGGAAGTGGTTGCACAGAACTGGCCATTCGGAGGATTGTGGAAAGTGTAATTCCTCTGGTGGATGATTTCATGATGTAATCGGAGGTGGTTACATAAGCATGATTGAACTGAAGTGTCTTTAGGAGAAGGATTATCCTGAAGGATGTGATCATGTTTTCAAGGGAAATCGGGCCTTGACCTCCCTTATTGAGTGGCTTGCAGAGTTCAGAGTATGTTGTCCAGTTGGTGTTGTTCCATAGGAAACGTTTCATTGCCTTTTTAATGTGATGGAGAAAGTCTTCAGGGTGGGGGTGTTAGTACTTTGACGGTATGCCATAGCACACTCGCAGCCATCTGGTTGATTATTAGGATTCTTCCTCTGAGTGATGACATTGAACGAATGCTGTTCCATTTTCTTAGCGCTTGTTTAAATCGGTTGTGTAGCTGTTTCCAGTTCAGTGCATTATATATTTTGGTGTTGCCAAGGTGTACACCTAAATATGTTTGTCCTTCATTTGACCAGGTACATTCAATCGGAGAATCAGTTCTGGCCTTCCATCTGCCTGACCAAAACCAGTGGCTTTTGCGGAGTTTGATTTGGCCCCAGAGGCTTGTGCATATAGTCTATGTGCTTCACTAGTTACTGTCATTTCTTTGTCATTACGGATTATTACTATGACGTCATCAGCATATGCTGATAGGGTTATTTTTTTTGATGTGACTCTATTATGCTGGTTCGTTTGGAGATGATAGTGTCGTGTACTCTTTTTAAGAAGAGTTCTATAGCCAGTGTGTATAATTGTCCACTGAGAGGACAGAGGACATCCTTGCTTGATCCCTCCGGAGTATGGCAAAGTGCGGGTGAGCCTGGTGTTACTTTTTAAACAGAAGAGTGCATCTCTGTATAGCAATTGCACTGTTTGAATGATGAGAGGGCCATAGCCGAATGCCTTTAGGACTTCATAAAGGTACTCGTGCTCTCTACCCTGTCGAAAGCATTCTCCTGATCAAGGCTGACGAGTGCTAGGTCTTCATTTTGGCTGTTTGCGATGTGGATGAGATCTCTTATTAAATGGAGGTCATCATGTATTGTTCTCCCAGTAACAGAATAAATTTGATGCCGGCCAATAACTGCAGGCAGTTTTGGCCTTAGTCGGTTTGCCATAACTTTGGAAATGATTTTGCAATCTGTATTGATTAGTGAGATTGGACGCTAATTTCGGATATCTGTGTGGTCTCCTTTCTTTGGTACCAATCGTGCTACTGAGGTCGTGACGGTTTCTGGGAGCTCATTAAGGTAGGCTTCTGGCAGTGTTTTAAGGAGAAGTGGTTCGAGTTGATTCCAGAAGACTTGGGAAACTTTGTTGTGAGACCATCAAGGCCGGGAGATTTATTCTTTGGCAAGGATGTGTATGCAGTTTTCAGTAGGTGGCCAAGGTGTTGCACTTGCGTTCATATCGCTCCTGCCTTATTCCACCTTTTATACGTTTGTCCGCAAATAGGGACTTGCATTTTTATACAGATATATTCCTCAATTTGAGAGCTATCCAGTTATACCTGTTGTGTACGCGTAAGTGTATTAATAAGTGATTTATGACAGTTTCCTTTTCCTGCTGTATGAATTACTATATAACGTCAACTTCGACGCCATAATTCCTTCTTCGCATCCTACAATAGCTGGTCTCCTCACCTGCAGCTATCGCTGGCGAAGGATTACCTGCCATGGCAACCGCACATTCCATACCACTGACTCAACAAGCCAAAGACCCCCCCCCCCCCCTTACGACTTAGGACCCGGAAGGAAGAGCAAAGTCCGCAGATTCTAAAGACATGGAAAACAGGTCAGTCAATTCAAAATCTTATGCTAATGTTGTATCTGATGGAAATATCCTATCGTCTCCCAAAACACTGATCTCACACACGAATGCCACAACAGCCAACAGTAAATCGATTAACGCAAAAACAACTACCACTGTTACCAACGTAATTTCCCCGAGAAAATGTAATTGTTATTTTCGCCACCAAAGAAAATATAGCACTAGAAAAGTATCTGATGGCGATCGCCAAAATGTTACCTGCAAAAAACATCACTGATGCCTCTCGCGTAGCTTGTACTGTGCAGGTGTATTTCAATCACATCTCATGAGCACAACGGTACTGCAAAAAGGCGTCGATATAGGCGATCATCATTTCGAAGCAGCCCCAATAGCTCTGGCCCCGACAAAAGTAACAGTATCAAATGTTTCCCCCTGAAATTCCCCATCTACTCATCAGATCCATATTATCAAGATACGGTTCTGTCACAGGAAAAATACCCACATTGTCAGCAGCCACGGAAAAGCCCGAATTCGCCCATGTGAAAAATTTCCGAAGACAGGCATTAATGCACTTTACAAACAACGATGCATTGGACAACCTGCTAAAGTTAATCAATACGGACATAAATGGAATTACCTATACTTTCTACTTATCCTTATCACAGTGCTTCTTCTGTTATGAAGAGCGTCGCATTAGGAAACACTGTCCCTATATTTCCAACGATTCATCAACAAATATCCCAGTCCAGAATAGCAAACGAGTTGAGCAGAACAATATCGTACATGAAGAAAATCAAAACATAGGAAAAAGTAAACCAAAATCCTCTCCCCATCACGAATTTCAGAGCCAAGAATATCCCGAACTGGAAAAGACAAAGTTCACGGCTCTCTGGAATGCCTGAAGAGTAATGAGATCCAGAATTCTGATAACGAAGTCTCACATCAAGCAACACGCAACGAAAAGCATGAAAACACGGACCCTCCTAACAGACATGACTAGGATGAACTAATTATAAGCAATCCCTGGACACAACAACCAAAATCACCAATCCAGGTTCCCACTAATTCAAAACCTTGTTCGATAGAAGAAAATAATCAGAATGGCCTTTCATCACCTGCAGCCAGAAAAGGAGGAACAGAGTTTCCAGACAATGAGGAAACTGCACTTCCACACGACGACTTAGAGGAGGTAGAAGCTGAGGGGGAGCTTCCCCCACACTGACCTCTAACCATGAATTAGCTGTCATCCTTTATACAAAAAGTGCGAGGCTCCCCTCACAAATTAACTATAGCCGTTAAATACACCACAAAACTCCCGGAACTAATATCTCAACCTCAGGATCTACACTCGAAATTGAAATGTAAAAAGAGCAGAGCGGGGATTAACAGGAGCAAGCGAATCTACTACCTAATTAATGGGCTACAAACATAATACCAGGATCAATATTAATTCAACTTACAATCAAACTTTCATAAGCATAATGTCGTTGAGCCTTTTTTCTCTCAATGCAAGAGGATGTGCCTCTGCTTTATGTAATAGAATAGTCCTTGACCAGGTACAGAAATACCATATTGACCTAATATTTCTTCAAAAAACAAATATCAACTCCTCATCCAATCTATCTAGAAAATGGGCAGAGTAGCCTTATCACCTACATCATTCTGCAACCTAACAACACCATGGAGCAGGGGTTAGCTTAGGTGTACATCATCAATCCACAAAATAGTTTTTCTATTTGGAAAAAAAATACCAGGCAGCAAACTGCATCTCCGCTATTAGATTTCAAGATGGCAGCATCACAGAAGATCCAAGTAAAATCACTTCTGAAATTCTACAACACTACAAGAATGCATACAGCTCTACAGTATTCACGAAATACTGAAAGAAACAAAAAGAATCTCTGCAACAGATCGGAATCACTTAGATATAATACAGATATTTAAATTTTTTATTTTATTTAACTTGATAAAATATACAGAGAGAGAGAGAGAGAGATTTTAAAATGAATTTCATCATGGTGATGCGTAAGAACGAGGATGGATACGTGATTGGAACTCTTCTTATGTTCCATAGTCAGGATCCTTTCTTCCATAAACATTGAACTTTCATTAATTATTTAGCGGAAATTCACCATCATCTGGATGAATAAGATGGATTTACTTTATTACGATTTTTTCTTTGCAAAAATAACAACTCTCTAACTTCATTATATATTGAAATAATATGATATTTTCAGAGAAAAGAAACTGGACAGCGCAACTGTCATTTTACTGAAGGTTAACTTTTTTTATCTTCTTTAATAACAAAATTAATACATATTAAATGTGCGATTTGTACGACAATCCCTGTTTTATATATTCTCCTATTTCATTAAGATTTTATAGATTTTTTTGGTTTACTTTTATCAGTATGCATATGGACACTAATTTGTGAACTTGTGCAATATCTGAATGTAATGGTTGATTAAATGGCAAAAACAAATATATCTTCATAATAAATGTTTCAGTAAGTAAGTTAAGTTACAAAAATAAGAGATATCTTTGTAACTACGAATACTATTTATTTTCTCTTATTACAAGCGAAATAGAATTCAGATTTTTCATAGGGAGATAGCATAGAGGACGTCTCCTTCACGTCAACTCATCTCTGTTAGTATTTCATTAACCAGAACCCGATACCGTAAAGAGAAAAAAAATAAAACATTTCATAAATAACTTATCCCAAACCTCCATAAACTCATTGATAATATTTAGTCAGTGATATGAAGGGGAATATATATTTTAATGTGAAAATTTAATCAAACGCCAGCTTTCCTCAATTATTTATTTTGTATTAAAGTTGATATCCAAACAAATGAGAGTTAATTATTATTTTTTAAGTGTCTTTGTATGGAATTTTACGATTAAGAAAAAAATTCGATAATTTAAATGATACGACAAAAGAGAATGCCGGTCTGCATATGTGATAGTCAGTATCGTTGTTAACTCTGTGACTTCATTTTAGTTATCGAATGGATGAGCCATTCGATAACTTTTAATTTTGTTCTGAATAAATTTACCTAAATTATTCAACCGTTTCAGTTTATTCATTATTATACAATATACTATTAAAATTTCATAAGAAATCGAGCAGTTATTTCTGAAAAAGAAAAACCCATGTACCAGGGAGCTTCAGAAAATAATACCCCACTCTGACAGTCCCTTCCGGGGAAAAAAAAAGAGATAAGCCAGTGAAATACGAAACAAAAGATAGTTTGAAGTCTCTCTTTTCATACGCTATTTCTCAACGTAATCTTCCTTCCTTTCAGTACATTTTCCCCGCTCGTGCCAAGTTTTTCAAAGCAGTTGTATAAAACTTTTCAGGTTGTTTTGGAACCATTTTCTTACCTCTACGTTAACTTATTCTTCATAGTAGATACTCTTGAGATGTGTCTTCAGTTTTCGAAATAACCAGGGATAGTTATTTAAAATTTAGGAAAGTTCAATGGAGCCAAGTTTGGTCTGCAGAGAGGATGCTACACTACTACAAATCCTATCTATTTTTCGATATCCATTGAAGTGAACTCGTTTTTAAAAGCAGTGGTTTTCCTCTGCACTTACAGTTAATTTATTCCAAGTTCTCAAGGTCTTCACATAGCAGAGGTGAGAAAATGGTTTTGAGAGAAATGATTAGAGTGCGCACTTTCCAGACGAGGGAAAAAATTCTGTTCATATCTGCAATGTTCAGTGCAATAAAAGTCACCAACTTCCATACTGAACAAAACTAAAATGTCGTGCAATAAAAGCGATTCGATTCGACAGTCTTTCTAATTTTTTTTTCTTTAATTTGCTTTATTCTTCTGACATATCGTAGTTCCATTTTTTTAAGTGAGCATACTTCTTTATTTATTTATCATTTATTTATTTTTCCAATTCTCGTTATGTACTAAATTAAAGTCTGAGCTATTGTAACGTGGGAGTTACGAATTTCTTTCTTTTTTTTTTTTAGGGGGGGGGAAGGTGTTTAAATTCTGTTGTAGCATGGATGTTTGTAAAAAGTCTTTAGGTAGTAGAATTTTCGCCTTGTGTGAGGCCATCATCTTGCTTATCGAAAGCCTGAAGTGGAAAGAGAGAGATTTAAAGAAGAGGAGCATTAAAAGAAGTTTTCTAATGTTTATTTCTTCCTGTGTTGTCGGTTTTCAATATGGTTTGAATCGTGATCGAAAGCTTCTAAAATGGTATGACACGCACTTTTAGATTCTTTCTTAAGCTTACATCAGGAAAAAGAAATGGTGTTCATATCTGCATTGTTCAGTACAACAAAAGGGTATATTTTTATGCGCTCAACTACTGAAAGACTGTATTTAGTCATATCTCGGAAATCTGGAAGGTGTCAGTTTTGTCAGGGAGAGAAAAAAAAGACATTTCACTAATCTGGCGATTGCAGAAGAAAACAAAACATTTTCTTGTTTTGTAGCAGTGTATTTTAACTAAAGTTCAAGCCTTCAAACATCCAAATCAGTAATCAAACTACTGTATTAGAATGTTGTAATGTGTCGACTCTGTTTACTTATAACAAATTAAAATAAATCGCCTACCGTCTTTTTATTTCCTGAAGAGAGTAGGTGGTACTGTTTCAGCCCTAACTTTTAGGAAATCGGTAAGCATCTAATCTCTACTAGTTATTATCGTCCCTCACGGTAGTGTATTTCTGCTGAATGTCTACTCTTCAGTAGTGTTTATTTGTAAATACCATTTAGGATTTTGATGAACTTACCCTCATAAAAAATTGTATATAAAACTGGCTAAAAATGTCTAGAAAAAATGTCCTAGTTGGTGTCTAGAATTGAACCCGTAATGTCTTCTTTCTGCAGACCTAGTGTCATTAGGAAAAGGTTGCTATATGGTATGTTTATATTATACATGAATATTATAACTGCTTTTACTGGTACGCTTTATGAGAACATAATAGTGTATTATGGTACATTTAGGCACTGTTATATTGAGATAGGAAACGAAAAGGAAGCTCTCTTTCCTCATATGCAAGCAAACGAAAATATAAAAACGAACAAAATACTCCTAGAACAGGTTGTTTTGAAAGTTACATAATAAATTTAAACACATTTTTTGTCACATCGCAAACAAATTTCCTTAGGCCTTCCTATATTGAAGTTAGAGTTCAAAACATACAACTGTAGTTGCAAAATTCCTTGCAGATATAGGACAAATACGTCCGTATTTGAATTTATCTCGAAATTGTTTTCTACATAAATTTTCACCTATCGGAAGAGTAGTTGATGCTTTAGGCATACTTGGGAATATTAAATGAAATGATGTACTCCGAAAACAGCAAAACGAGCGCACTAAAACCCCTATAAAAACTGGGACTAAAGTGTTCGATAGGAGTGCTGAAATGTCCAATACCGGACATAAATTCTCATTGTCTTGCTTCAAGTTACATCTTCAAACTACTTGCATTCCACCATGTGCATGGTAGCTGTTATAATGCCGGTATCTAGAGACATAACTTTCACCCGCCTTCTGAGATAGCCGTTATGTAAGAAAGATAAGATATGATAACAGCATTTGTGTTTTCTGTGTGCGCAGAAAGACGTGTTTCCCTGCAGTATTCGTTTAGACCCGATCTTGCATCATGTTGAAGTTTAGTCCAAACTAATCGGGTCTAAATGAAGAACACGGTGAAACTTTTCCTCAATTAGCGCAGCATCTAATTCGATATAATGCAATCCGCAATTCATTTAAAGTATTCGATGGCTAAATATTTGTTTACTTATTCGATTATGGTGATATATTTTCAGTGGCAAGAATCCTTTTTTTGATTTCTAAATTCTTGAAACTTGATTATCATGACTTGCATTCGTGGTTTAATAAGAGGATTTGGGCTATTGCGGTTCGATCTAAATGTAAAATCCAAGTTTTATATTTTGTGACGATGATAGACATTCATGAACAGTTGTTGCCTGGCTTTCTGAGAAAAAAAAGATAAAAGAAAGTTAACAATTTTGTTTGGAAGTATTCTTCCTGCAGATACAAAGCTTAAGCATTTGTGTACCTTTATTACACTTGTATGTGGAACTCGAGGCTGATGAACTTTTAATGCTATAAACTTATTTGCACTTCAGAACAACAGCTCTCTTTGAGAGCTGTTGTTCTCAGTTATTTTAAACTTTAGTTTACACATTCCTTAAATATTGGAAAAAAATAATTAAAAAAATATACTACATTCAGTTTTATAAATTAACATTAATTAATTATTAAAGAGGAAACCCGCCGTCATCAGGATTGAACAATGAATTTATTGTCTTGAGTAATGTTCTCTCCCCTTTCTCTGGCCATAGTTGTCCTTGGGCAAAATAAATCCCTTTTATATTACTTCAGCAAAGATTTCTTAAAAGGAGATGCCGAGTACAGGTAACAGTCAGAGGAGTGAAAAAGAATTAAAACATTCCATAAGAAAAGGAAAAAAAAAAAGACTTACTGAGAACAATTGCTAATTCACATGTTTACGGCGTAATGTTAACCTTCTTGTGGAGCGTGAGAGGGTTTTAGCGCGAAACACAAAGCGAAACCGAAAACATGATCTCAACTCTAGAGACAGTGTGTGGGAAAAAAATGCAAAAAAAGAAATTATACCATGAACAATGCTATAAACGAAATATATTAAATCATAAACTTGAAAAATATTAAAATAAATTAGAAATATTGCGAATTACGAGAAGTGCAGTTATGAACCTAAAATTGCGAATGAATATGGGGTTCGAGGCTACATTGTGATTGGTCAGTGAATTTAGAAAAATTCACTGATCAATGAATTCACTAGCCAACTGAAAAATTAATTAAAAAGAATGGCTATGGTGGCAAACGATTCAATGCATAGGCTGTGTACAAGGAATGGATGCGAGAGTTTGGATGTGTGAAGTGAGTTTGTGGAAAGATTAGATTTGCATAAGAGGGATGCCTATACCGAATACATTTGGTATCAGGAGTCTTGAAAAACTAATAATTGGTATGAGATATAACACAGAAAGTCAGAGAAATTAATTTATGGGAGGAATGGTAAGAATAAGAGTGTAAAAGCGACAATGTTAGGTAACTGTGTTAATGACTGGAACGGGTATTATCATAGAAATGATTACGAGGAGAGAGCGATTTCGATTTTGCGTTCGTCCGGTTCGCACCCATGAAACGTGGGCAAAGATGTCTACTTGTATAAGGCACTAGAGAAGAATAGAGATCTGCAAGTTGTCGAGCTGTGTCATGCAGACTGCAGACAAGAGTATACAAAAGAACATGCAGATAGCTTATTATGCTTGGTCAACATGTTAGGACCTCAGATTGTAGGCATTAGTGAAACCTGGCCATCAGAATCAGACGCTCTAACAGTATCGAGTGTAAAGGGTATATATAGTATTTTTACCAAAGACAGGATATACAGACAAGATAGGAGAGGAAGAGCGTGCTGCTAATGATATCGGATTACTTGAATCCAGTTAGTGTTGAGAATTATCATTTTAGTACAGTAACAGTAATTCATGTGGCAGTGAATTTGAAGCCATCTAGTGTGAGGTGGAATCCAACAAGATCAAGTACAGTGGAGTGTTGTTACAGACCTGGTGAATCGGTTGCTAGTGATGAAGAAATGCATCACCAAATAAAGACGATGACGCCAAAAGCATAATCATAATCGGAGACTTTAATTATCCAAATATTGATTGGGTAGCAGTAAAATCTCATGAGAAGAATGAAAACGCATTTATTGAGCTATTGCGGGACAATTTCCTCAAGCAGCACGTGACGGAAGGAACTCGAGGTCAAAGAGTGTTAGATATGATTATAGTGTTAGAGGGTGTTTCAGTTAAAGATGTAACTATTCTGCCTGCGATTGGTGACAGTGATCCAGTACTCACTTGGAAAGCTAGATTACATGCTAAACTACAACGCAGGAAATTATGACGAATGAGGAGTATTCTGAGTTCAGCGGATTGGTATCAGTTGCTGAATGGGAAGAATATCGACGGTTCATGGGAACCGTTTAAAAACACTTAAATGATGAAATATCAGAATGTGTCCCGAGAGTTCGAAGAATAATAGGATAAGAGTAAAATGGATGTGTAATCTTATTATGCGAAATATTTGTAAGAAATGGATGATGTGGTAGGATTACCGTTTGCATAAAAATGGTGTCTGCTATGTTATGTTATGTTATGTTATGTTATGTTATGTTATGTTATGTTATGTTATGTTATGTTATGAAGAACATGTATTGTAAGGGAAGCAGCCAAGTCTGAGTATGAAAAGAAATTGGCTCTACAAGCTAAAGACAAACCACGAGAATTCTATGGAAATGCTGCAAGTAAAAGAATAACTCTTCTGGATGTATATGGTGTGAGGGTGACAGATGCAGAAGAGGTTGTTCAACTAATGTGTGCCTATTTTGCTAAAAGCTGTCAACCTGGTGTAAGCAACATTGAATGAAGAAACTTAGATGTGTGAAGAGGAGGTATTAGAGTTGTTACACAAACTGAATAATAATTCAGCAATAGGGATTGATGGGATATCAGCACGGGTGCTAAAAAAAAGTGTTCAGCTGAACTGACTGTTCCTTTGACCGGGCTATATAATTGGAGTCTCAGAACAGAGAAGATTCAGCAGGAATGGAAAGAATGTATGGTAATACCACTACGCAAGGGTGGAGCAAAAAATTGATTAGGGCTCACATTCAGAAATGGGTTGATGGTGAATCTCTACTTTGCAATAAACAGCATGGATTTACTGAGGGAAGGCCATGTTTTAGAAACTTGGTCAGATTCTATAATGTTACCATTGAACTAGACGAGGGGAATGGATACACCATGATACTTTTGCATTTTGCTAATGCTTTTGACAGAATACAGCATGGAAGACTGTTGCATAAATTGAAGAATATGGTTTGAATTATAAAATATTACCGTGGTTAACCATGCTAATATGATGACTAACTGACAGATATCAAAAAGTGTTATACTAGGGGATGTGAGTCTGCAAGATTTAATTCTTGCAGATTTTGAGACTTTGATTCTCAGACTGACATCACCTCTAGATGGCCATCCTCTTCCGGAATATAACCATCAAATTCTTAAATCTCTCATTCAGATTCACCTTCTGGGGATAGATAACCCAGATCAGTTAAATGACTACCTCCATGCTGAATTCTCCGAACACGTGATGCCTCGTCAACATCAGCCTACGTCCCATTCTGCAATGAATTTGTCAAATAGGAAACAAAGGAAGAGGGCCTATAGCCATGCAGGCTCTCTGTAAAAAGAATAGAGGGCAATGTGCCAAGACCATACTTGACGGTGCTTCCCCTCCACCTCTAGCAGACTTACATGATGATTTTGTTAAATTCTGGAATACAGTCTTTTCTGCTCCAAGTCCACACTTCCTCGATGATGCCAACCTACGATATTGAGGTCCATTCCTGCCCTTCAAATATACCAGTCTGTCTCCATCCAGGAGATCAAAGCAGCTCTTCCATCCAATTTCTTCCCCTCCGGACCTGATGACTTTCCTGCGGATAGGCTTCGGAAGGTGCCGTTGAAGATTCTTCAGAACTTATTGGACATTCTCCTTTCAAGTAAAGCAATACCACCATACCTACTTGCTTCAAGAACTATCTTCATTCCGAAGAAAGAAACTTCAAGCCGTGCATCAGACTTTAGATCTATTACCATCTTCCCTGTGACACTTAGACTCCTATCATAAAATCTTAGTTAAACGACTTCAGCAACATATACAGCATGATTATCGACAGAGAGCTTTTGTCCCTTCGGACGGCTGTGCCGAGAATATGTATCTTCTTTCTTCTCTTCTCTTTTATTCCCGACGTCGCTTTAAGCCTATATATATGGCGTCGCTGCACCTCCAAAAGACCGTTGAGAGCGTCTCCCTTCTTGTTCTCCTTCGAGCGCTATCTATTGCTGGATGTCCAGAACCCTTTATTTCCTACAGGGTCCCTTGCGATTTCTATTCCCGCAGTGCGGGGTGTTCGCCAGGGTGATCCTCTATCTCCTCTTTTCTTTAACTGCGTCATAGATGAGTTTCTTCACTCTCTTCCTAGCCATATAGGCTACTCTCTAGGCACTTTTTCCTTTAATGCCATGGTCTTTGGATGATCTTATTCTCGTAGCCTCTACTAAGTAGGCTTGCAGGAACTGCTTGATCGAGCAGTTGACTTTCTCTCTATTCTAGACCTTTTTATTAATGTAGAGAAGTCATGCTCTTTAGCTCTTGTTCCCTCTGGTCGTGAAAAGAAGCTTAAGGTCGAGACGATAGAGTTTTTCCTGCACGGGAGGCCGTTGCATGCTTTGACCATCCTGAAAGAGTGGAGATACCTCGCTATCATATTCACCCCAAAGGGAAGGTCCTCTGTTCCTTCTATTCTAAAAGCTGGGATCGCTTCAGCAAAGACTGTTTCTCCTTTCCCACTATCTCCTACCTCGCTTTTACCACACGTTGGTGCGGTAGGACATATATCTCGGTACTGTCCCGAATGGACAGGGCTATCCGTTCAGCCGTGAGATCATGGCGCCGCCTGACACCCCTACTGCATATTTCCACGCGAGGGTGAAGGACGGCAGGCTTGGGGTTCCATCACTTAGATGGCTGATCCCACGCCTGCGGCTGTCCAGAATCGCGACGTTAAAGCTATCTTCTTCCTCTATCTGCAGAGAGGCTTTCTATAGCCCATTAATACAAGAAGACTTTAGGCGGGCTAAAGGCTGGTACCATTATCAGGGTACCTTAATTGAGTTAGCACCCGCAGAGCACAAGAGATTGGCATCTCTGCTGCACTGTTCTGTAGATGGTGCTCCTTTAAAAGAGTCATATCTGGTGCCTCCCCAGCACTAGATATGATGGCACCAGACGCCTCCATGGGTTCGAGTATATTGAACTAATCAGGACAATGATCAATGCCCTGCCCACTCGAGCCCGCACAGCTCGATGGGGTGACGACTCAAACTGTAGGACTGGCTGCCACTAGAGTGAAACATTGTCTCATATAGCCCAGTGTTGATTTTGCACCCATGGGGTCCACGTGCGAAGTCATGACGCAGTGGTCTCCATTCTGAACAACCGCTTTAAGAACAAAGGTTGGGAGACCACGGTGCAACCACATTATAGAACCTCCGCAGGTTTGCTTAAGCCAGACTTAGTGATTAAAATAGATGATGACGTTTGGGGACCGATGATGCCTAGGTGGTGGGAACAGAGCGCCCACTAGCCTATAGTAATAATAATAAGGTAAACTATTATAAGAATAACCAAGATCTAGTTAGTAAGATATGGGAGGAGCATGGGACAACTCCGAGGTTTACCAGTGCCACCATCTCTTTACATGGCGTTTGGACCGCAGATAGCTATAAGGACTTAAAACAGCTTGGGCGTACGCAGAAGGATATAAACGTTCTTTCCTTGAGGGCCCTACAGGGCACACTGGTGGCATGGCGTTGACACCAGAGAATGACTACAATGATAACTAGAGCAGACATAAGGTAAAACACTTGTTTAGGCTATATCAGGTCTGGACGTGATGTAAGGGTAGTACTGCCTATAACCAGTACAGAGATTAATGATAATAAAAAAAATAGCTAGTGGTGTACTACAAGCATCAGTCATTTTAGTATCCAATAGGACTTTAGACGTGTGAAGGGGTGGACCTAGTATCTGGGCGTCCAGATGGAGATAGCAATATGTCAGTCCAGATTTACAGACGACGCCGCCTTAGTAGAGTCACACTTGGTACCCCCCCACAACATCAATGGGTACATTATGGGACTAGATTACGCCCAGGGTTTGAGTTTATTGATTTCATAAGGACTAGAATTAATGCCTTGCCCACTAGGGCCCGCACAGCCCGATGGGGCAGTCTTCACTGCTGTGGGGCTGGCTGCCGTTACAGCGAGACTTTGTCTCATATTGGCTAACCGTTTTAATAACAAAGGTTGGGAGACCAAGCTTTGTTGAACCACACTATAGAACAACTTCTGGCATTAGAAAGAAAGATATTGTAATGAGGAGAGATGGTGATGTTTAGGTGATTGATGTTCAGGTAATGGGTAATGGGCGCTCAGTTACCTATTGCTATTAGAGCAAGGTTCAGTACTACGAGCGAAATGCTGACCTTGCCAAGAGGAGTTTGGGGCTGCTCCTCGTTTTACCAGCGCCACTGTCTATGAACGACACTCCACACACCGTTCTCTATGAAGTGTGGGGTGCCGCTAGCTATAGAGACTTGTCTTTACTTGGTTTATCCAAGAGTGCTGTTAAAGTTACTTCTTTGAGGGCTCCGCAGGGTACACTGGTGGCCTGGCGTTAACATCAGCACATGAAAAATAAGATACCAAGGACTAGCGTCGAGGTGATACTTTTGTACTCTTTCTTTTTATATAAAGGCTTTGGCCTTCTTAAGTTCTTTTGGACGTTATGTAAGAATAGTACTGCTCTATCAGTATGAAGTATAATAAAATATAATAAAATAGCTAGTGGTGTACTACAAGCAACCCAGCCATGCTTAGTGAAAACTTGACATGGCGGTCCCAATCCCGGATAAATGGGGAGGGTTGAGCGCAGGCTGGCAACCCTATCTCAGAAAAAAATCTTTGCTATGCAAATTGAAACCTTCCAAAATGTAATACTGGATGAAGAAAACAGAACACGAACTGCCACGAACACGAGGCACCTCTGTGAAAGCCCTTCTGGGGAAGCAGAGGTGCGGAAGAAAGTGACAGACACATTATCAAAAGGCAAGCTTAGACTGGGATGTTGGAATGTTAGAACCATGTTCGAAACTGGGAAGACATACCAAGTCTCTAGAGTTCTAGAAAAATATTTGTTATATTTTTTATACTAGAAATAATGGTATTAAGCGAAACGAGATGGATAGGAACTGGAAAAATCAAATTAAACTCTGGGCACTACTTAATCTACTCTGGGAACCAAAATACGAATGACCACACAAAGAGAGTTGCACTAATGATGACAAAGAAAGCTCATGGTGCACTAATGGAGTGGAGCCCAATATCCGAAAGAATACCAAATTCTAGATTTAAAGTCGGCAAGCAGAACATCACAATAACTGCTATATATGCACCAACAAATGATGCGATCCAGGAAGAAAAGGATAATTTTTATAACGTAATACAGAGAAGTATAGAAACAGCAAATAAAAAAGATATGCAACTTATAATTGGAGACATTAATGCTAAGGTTGGAAATTATAATACTAATAAAGAAACTATTATGGGAAAGTATGCAGAAGGAGAAATAAATGAAAATGGAGAGTTACTTATAGATTTTTGTATGTTCAATCAGCTTGCAATAGGAGGGAGTCTCTTCCAACATAAAAAAAATACACAAGTGGACATGGATAGCACCAGATAGAAAGACAAAGAACCAAATAGATCATGTTCGTATATCAAGGAATTGGAGGAAATCACTCCTGGATGTCAGAGTTAAAAGAGAGCCGAGGCATATTCAGATCACTTTCTTCTAACAGCTATCATGAAAGTAAAACTATTTAAAAATAAACAAACAGTGCACAATAGGAAGAGGTTTAGAAATGAAAAACTCAAAAACAAAGAGATTAGAAATAAATTTATAACAACTCTACAGGATAAATGGGATAAACTCGAAAAAAGAGAAGGAGATAACATAGAGGGAAAATGGACTAAGATTATAAAGACATGCTAATAAGCACATCAGAAAAGATATTGGAATTTCGAACTAATACAGACAAGGAATGGATATCAGAAAACACCAAATTAAAAGTAGAGGAGAGATATAGAATAAAGGAGAAACTGTTACAGATTGGCGAAAATGTTGAACAAGAACAAGCAGAAAGATATAGAGCAATTAACAAAGAAATAAAAAGAAGTGCAAGAAATGATAAAAGAAAATAGATAGAGAATCTAACACAAGAGGCAGAGGATGCTGCATATATAAATGATACTGGAAAGTTGTATGATATTACAAGGAAATTAAGTGGAAAAAGAAACAAATGGATAGTTCCTATATACAATAAAGAAGGAAAACTATTATTAAATGAAAAAGAACAGATAAATAGATGGGTGGAATTCTTCTCAGAAAAATTTCAAGAAATTACTGATAGTGACCAGAACCTAGAATTAAATGAATAAAATGCATCGTTAGATATAAATTTGAACGAAATAACAAAAATAGAAATTACAAAAGCAATAACTCAGATCAAAACAGGTAAAGCGCCGGGAGCAGACAACATACCAGGCGATATACTAAAAGCAAATCCAAAACTTATAGCAGAGATATTATATCCCTTACTAAATGAGATATGGCAGAAAGAAGAGTAGCCTAAGGAATTGAATACTGGATTACTAGTTAAATTTCCCAAAAAAAGGGAACCTATCTGAATGCAAAAATTGGAGAGGTATAACATTGCTGAGTGCTATAAGCAAAATACTAGCAAGGATAATACTAGAAAGAATCA
The DNA here is from genome assembly GCF_054136105.1 of Typopeltis vanoorti. Classification (NCBI taxonomy): domain Eukaryota; kingdom Metazoa; phylum Arthropoda; class Arachnida; order Uropygi; family Thelyphonidae; genus Typopeltis; species Typopeltis vanoorti. The sequence continues at coordinate 141,840,081 of NC_143556.1, forward strand.
AAATAGAAATAGAAAAACAACTAAGACCAAAACAGCCAGGATTTAGAGCCAATAGATCATGAACCGACCACATTGCTACTTTACGAATTATCATAGAACAATCATTGGAATAGCAGGCAAGCTTATATTTAAATTTTATCGATTTTGAACAAGCTTTCGACAGTATAAACAGATCTTCCCTATGGAAATTACTTAGAAATTATGGAATCCCAGAAAAAATAATAAGAATAATTTACAAAATGTATGCAAATTTTGAAATTAAAGTAATACATGGAAATACCCTCTCAGAACCATTTAAAACAAAGACAGGAGTAAGGCAAGGTTGTATACTCTCCCCTTTATGTTTTTAATTGTCGTAGACTGGGTGATGAGAAAAATATCTCATGGAAATACAGGATTACAATGGTTACTTCAAAACCAACTCCATGATCTAAATTTGCAGATGATATCTGCTTACTTTCACAGAAGCACCAAAATGTAGAACAAAAAACAAAAACATTTGTAGAAACAGCCAAAAAAGTTGGTCTTAGGATAAATAAAAATAAAACAATGTTGATGAAAATAAATGCAAAACAAAATAAACAAATAACAATAGAAGAAATACCGCTTAAAGAGGTAGAACAATTCATATATCTTGGTTCAATAGTATCAATAAAAGGAGGAACTACTGAAGATATAAATAGATGGAAGCAGCTGACTTATTCAACTTTCAACCAACTTAGAAATATTTGGAAAAACAAGAATTTGTCTATAAAAACTAAAATGAGAATATTTAACTCAAATGTAAAGGCAATACTAATGTATGGATCAGAAACTTTGATGTTAAACAAAAAGATAGTTAACAGTGCCCAGGTCTTCATAAACAAGTGTTTAAGAATGATACTGGGAATATATTGGCCAAAACAAATATCAAACGAAGAACTATGGCAGAACATACCAGAAACTCATGTTGCAAAAGATACGTTGAAGGAAATGGAGATGGTTGGAGCATGTGTTGAGGAAAGAAAATAAAATAATAGTGAAACATGCTCTAGATTGGAACCCACAGGGTAAAAGAAGACGAGGAAGGCCAAGAGAAACATGGAAAAGAACAATACTGAAAGAAATAACAAATATTAATAAAAACTGGAACCAAATAAAAGCAGAAGCAAAAATCAGAGTCCGATGGAAAATGGTGGTGGAAGACCTATGCTCCCAGGTGGAGTGAAGAGGAGTAAGTAAGTACTACAAGCATCAGTCCTTGGTCCCCTGTTATTCATTCTGTACTTTAATGATATTGGAAAGGATTTGGCGGGCAACATAGAGTTATTTGCAGATCATGCAAAGATCGGTAAGGTATTCAATGTTAGTAAATGTAAAGTCATGCATTTTGATGTGATTAGATACCCAATATCGTATTATACCGGTGGAATTATGCTAATCAGGCTAGGGATCTTGGAGTGTTAGTTGATAGCAAGTTGAAGTTCAAGATGTCATTTTGTCTTTTTACAAGGCCTTGGTAAGATTTCAATTGGACTATTGCGCAGGTCTGGTCTCCTAGTTTCCGTTGTGATTCTGATAAAGTGGAGAGAGAGAGAGCGCAAATGAGATAGTTAAAAAGGATATCAGGAATGCTGTGGGATACTGATTATGAAGACAGATTGAGAATTTGTAGACTGCAGACACTAGAAACAGAAGAAAAGGGGTGATATGATTGATACTTACAAACTCCTGAAAGGGTAATACAGGATTTCAGTTGGTGGAATTTTTCATTTTATGGAGTGTACGGAAAGGACAAGAGGGTATCCTAGGAAGTTGAGAAAGATTTCCACTAAGAAGGGGGGAGGGGGAGGGCTAGAGTTTTCGGTCATAGGGTGGTACGTGATTGCTATTGGATGTAGTGTGTGCAAGCAGTGCGAATGAATTCAAGAATAAGTATGATAGCTGGTGCGGGTAGTATGTGAACTCCCTCGATGAGTTCCTGACTCCCTGGAGGTTTCTCTTAATAATAATAATTCGAAAATAAAGAGGAATTTTAATCTTGAAAATAGTAGGTAAAGATTATTATTTAAATAGGGATTAAAACTTTTCATGTTTCTTTTAACAAATGAAGATGTATCACTTGTGCTGACAGTTTATGTTTCAGTGTAACGAACTCCTTCAACTCTCCCATTCTCTTTGTTTTTGATTTTTCAGATTTTTCTTTCTTTCTTTCTTTCTATGAAGTTGTGCTGAAAATAAAATGAAAAGCGATTCAATAGTGTATTCTGTAATAAACGCGACATAGACGAAGATAACATTCGTATACTCGATTCGCTCCATCGTATACAGCCTCCAGTGATGATACGACACGTGAATGAGATCCAGTGGTGTAGATATATGATAAGCACCCTCAACGCATACCCAGTCAGTTACTTCGTCTGGTAGCTTTGGCGTCCATTAAATATTCTGTCTCATATTCAGTGTGACGAATAGTAAGTCACTATTGTTTGAAATGCTGTGTATATAAATTAAAAAAAAAAAACAGAAGTTGCTTGTAATAAATTCACATTGAGATATTTTAGTATTTTAGATATTTTAGAGGGGAGGCGGAAATGATGATTCGATATACGTCTTTCTAATTTTGTGGCTAAATTGTTTTCTTTAATTTTTATTCATACAGAGCCAAATGTGATATCAGTAAATGAAAAATTAAATTGAACCCTACATAATTATGTATCTTTGTGTAAGTGAATTAAAGTTTACTTTATCCGAAGGGTGGAAGATATATTTTTTTAAAATTTTATATTATATTATATTTATTTATTTATTTAGATTTTAGTAGCATCCTATTAATTTGTCTACCATTTTTATCCATCGGATCGTAGAGCCTCCGTAGCTCAATTGGTCATTTATCTGGTCTCTTTCGATTAAAGGTGAGTTAGCTTGTCTCATACGGAGTTAAAGGGTTTTTCTCTCCCGGACACTCCAGGTTTTCATTCCTCAGAACAGCCAAACCGGCCCCGTGAACACACACTGCTACAGTCAAAAATACATACTTAATCCTTCATTAGGTGGGCTCAACCAGTCCTGAGGGACTGTCGCGGATCGGGCGGAACCCCACACGAATAAATAAAAATCCATCAGATCAACATAATTTTTATGGTATCAAAGGATTTTAAATTAATCAGAGCTTATATCCAAATCGTGTAATTTCTGATACTTTTTACTGCCATTTTAATTTTCAAGGTGAGTAATTTTTGATTTATTATAGCATTTTTAGAAAAACAATTTTTTTTCAAAGTGGGAGCCACCTGCTTTAGGTGTTTCGAGTGCTCTTTTCCCCCATTTTGTACTCTGTTTTGCAGTCCCTAGGTTGAATCCACAGATCTAATTTTTTTTTTTTTGTTTCATTCATGGAATATTTATGCCCATTTATAACCCGATTGAAGCCTTTTTCTGTGAAAAAAAAATGCCTCAAATTTTGCAAAAAATTAAAAACGGTTGACTTTGAAGCCCGAAAACAAAGTTATGCTCAGGACAAACTTTTGAAATTTTTATTAGCGATGCTGATGACATTGGCTATAAAGCAAAATTAGTCCCATTAAAAAATTGATCTCCTTAGCCTACACAGTCTTTAGAAAATGAATAAAACTGCAATTTTTTGTTGGATCCTTCAGCGTATTCAGTACATTCACCTATCAAGACATTTTTTTTTAGGATTATGGAAGTGTGCTATGTGACATTAAGAAGTGTGTTTATGTGTGCAGGAAAAAAAATGAATGAATGCTTACAAAGATAAAAAATATGTACAAGCACATAAAGCGTCGAACATATTGTCCACTCCTATTCTTCTTCAGAGAGCTTTGAAGTCACTAGAGCATTTCAGGTTATTTCACCACGATTGAATGATGATGTATACTGTTTATGAATCAACTATTAAAATTATATTATAAATTCCTGGTAAAACTAATAACAGGATCATAACATTTGGAAAAGTAAATTACATTTAAATGTTGAGTACCAGTTATTTTTATTTTCTAGCTAAGTAAAATTGGTTAAAATAAGAAAAAAAAGCACTTCAAACTGCAGTGCACCTATTTTTTGCAAACCCTTACTTGATGATATTACATTGCTTACATAGCTAAGTTACTGACATAAAAGTAAAAAAAATTGTATTTTTGCAAAGGTGTATTCTACTTTTATATTGACGATGGCGATATGTAAAAACTTTCAAGATGCAATTTGCTTACTTCACACCAATCAGGAGGTACTAAAAACCATGCCACGATAAGCGGATGTACTAAATACGCTGAAAGATGCAACAAAACTTGCTGTTTTCTTTCTTTTAAAAAGACTGAAATGGTTAAAATAAGAGAATTGTGGTACCAGTTTTCCTACTTAGCAACATTTCAAGAGTATCTCAAAAAATTTCAAATTTTTATTTGGCCATCCACATAACTTTTTTGAGCTTCAAATTCAGCCATATTTATGGAAATTGTTGACAAATTTTCATAGAAGAAATGCTCGATCAGTTTGATATTGGGCATACGTATTCATTCCCCTACAAGTATAAATTAAACATTCCAAAATCAATCAGGGTAGAGTACAAAATAGGGAAAAGGGCTTGCAGACCATCTAAAGCAGGTGGTTGCTGTCTTGAAAGAAAATTAGTTCGTCTGATAATGCAAATAAGAAATAAAATTAGATTAGATTTCTATCTTTGAGTTTCTTATTCGGCTTTGAAATAATGTGGGATTTAATATCCCCTTAATTTAAATAAAAGAAATAAGAAGATCTTGAACATTAAAATGGTTGTAAAATTGAGAAATTGTATATATATACGAGGGGAGGTCTGGAAAGTTATGATAAACACTTAGAGCATGATGCATGATATTCAAGTGTTTAATATTCAATCATATTCATTCTGGAAAGTTGTGATAAACACTTAAAAATGATATTCAAGCAACTGATATACCACAAGAAAGAGCATACTAGTAGCAGAATTATGAAGGTAACTCATGTTCTCATATTGTTATATGAGGACATAAGAGAACATATTCTTATATCCGAGGCTACACTGAAAATTAAGATAGGTAAGAGAAGGAAGATAATTTTTAATAGTGGTGGATGTTTTTTCCACTTGGTTAGACTACAATAAATTTAGTTTAATCCTTCATCCAAGTGTAAGCAAAGTTTGTGCCTGAAGTATCTTCAGCACTGTGGCAACTCCTGGTAAAGGTGGACCAAGCTCTTATCACTCCTTGTCTTGGTATCTCCCATAATGCAAAGCACATCTCCTTGCAGACATGTATAATGCTATGCATTAAGGAAAGGGCCACTATTCAGACTGATTTCGACCTTTATTGAGGTCTCGTTAGTGGGAACCAGACCCAGAAGTGGTTATACCAAGGCTCAACGCTCAACGCTACTGACTGGATGGGCGAAGCAAATATGCTTTTATATTCCCCTTTGTCTGGGTTGGTGTACAGGTGAGTGGGATAGTTTTGAGCTTTATGCTCTCCCTTTGTGGGCAGTGTAGTTAGTTGATATCAGCTGGGAGCAGAATTGTTTTCGGTCTTTTGTGCTTATTGTAGACTGTCGCATCGTATTCTGAAGCTTGACTGATCAGTGGGTTAGGATGAGTGATTACTCTGGTGAAATACTTCTCTGCTAGGTCGTGTAGTAGGGGGGCTATGTATGGGATTTTAGTCTCCCGATGGATCTGTGCGTTTCTGACGTACCACGGTGCATCCAAGATCATCCGAAGGCATTTATTTTGTGTTCTCTGGAGTTTTAGGATATTAGACTGTGAGGTGTGGCTCCACGCTGGGGAGGCATATGTGATTATAGGGCGTAGTACCATCTTATATATTAGTAGTTTATTTTGTGTGTGAAGTTTACTTCTGCGGTTGATCATAGGGTATAGCTGTGCTATGGCTCTGGCTGTCTTGCTGCAGATGAGTTTGATGTGACTGTTGAATCTAAGTCTTTTGTCCAATCTAACTCCCAGATATGTGGTTTCTGCTTGGCATGGAATCTTTTTCCCATAGAGTTGGATGTCATCACTGATGAGTATTTTTCTTCTGGAGAAGAGCATAGCTGAGCTTTTCTGTGGATTGACCTGAATCCTCCAATCTGAGAACCACTTTGCAAGAGTGGAGATGCTATCCTGTAGTTTTTTGGTTGCCAGCTTGGGGCTGAGAGATCTGGACAATATTGCCGTATCATCGGCATATAAGGCAATGATGGTTGTTCTTGGGTTTTGTGGGATATCAGTTACATAGATTGGGAAGAGTAGGGGGGCCAAAAGAGAGCCTTGGGGTACACCTGCCAGAATTTTTCTTCTGGATGATACAATTCCATTGATTTTTATTTGCATGTATCTGTCTGAGAGATAGGATTTGATCAGTCTGATGATGTTTATGGGTATGTTGGCTTTTATAAGCTTGAAGAGTAGGCCCTGGTGCCATACTTTGTCAAATGCCTTTGCTAGATCCAGGAAAACGGCTGCAGTGTGCTGGTTCCAATTAAAGCCGACTGTGATGTGTTCTACCAGGCGGTGTATTTGTTGAGTGGTACTGTGCTCCTTTCGGAAACCAAATTGCTCATTAGGGATGATTTTAAGTTTCTCTGTGGCGTCTTGTAGTCTAGAAAGGATAACTCTTTCTGCTATTTTGCCAAGGCTGGATATTAGACTGATGGGCCTGTAACTTTGGGGAAGTTGTGGGTCATTTCCAGGCTTTTTTATCGGTGTTATATCAGCAATTTTCCAGGCTATGGGAAAATGTTGTAGTCTGATTATTGCATTTGTTATGTTGACTATATGGATTATGGCCTTTCTGGGAAGAATTTTTATGATTTTATTGGTGATTCCATCTGGTCCTGGGGCTTTTTTTTGAATTTAAGTGCTTGATGATGTTATATATTTCTGTTGGAGTGGTGGGAGTGATGTGGTCTGGGCAGTTCTCTGTTTGCCTTAAAGTATGCCTGACCCGCATATGAATATTATATATATGACTAATATTCATGTTTTCATATGCAGGTCTGCACTGCTCCTCCAGACTGTCAGCCAGTGCTTCAGCTTTGTCTCTATCCATGTGTGTTATTCCATGCTTGGTCTGCATGGGGGGGAAAAGGTTGATTTTTTCTACGGAGGATCTTCAAAAATTTCCATAAAGTATGATCAGCTTGGTTTAGGGATGTTAACTTCTTTTCCCATTCCTGGTTTCTATGATTTTGTAGTGCATCTCTTACTTTTCTGTTTAGGTTGTTTATGATAGTTTTGTCTTGTGGGGCTCTAGTGTCATGGTACCTCTTCCTGGCTTTATTTTTGGACTTGATTAAGTTGGTAATCTCCTCTGGGATTCTGCTGGTTGAATGGATGAGTGTAGTTCTGGTGACTGAAGCAATTGCTTTCTTGATTTGGTCTGTTAAGCTTTTTACTGCGGTGTCTATCTCTTCTTTTTTATGTATGATAGGCACTGGGCCGATGTGCTCTGGTAGGACATGGGCTAGTTTGTCCCATGCTAAGAATGAGTGTAGTGGGGAGAATTGATCTAGTGAACCTAGTTTGAGTACTAGGGGATTATGATCTGATGACAATTCATTTACTGTTTCCACCTGGTACTGATATTTGATATCCTTTAAGACAATGATGTCTAGCACATCTGATCTGCCTATTGGGATGTGATGGGTAGGCTCGACAGGTCCCACAACTGTGGCTGAGTTGGCTGCTGTGTAGTTGTGTAGAGTGTGGCCACTTGTCTTAACTGTGGAGCTGTACCAGGCAGTGTGCTTCGCATTCAAATCTCCTGCCATAAGAATGGGGGCTGTGGAGCCTAGGATGGAATCCAGATCTGATATTAATAGGTGTTTGCTTGGTGGGTTGTAAGCTGCATACATCTTGATACTTCCTGCATTTTTGGTGTGTATTCTACTCCTGTAATCTCCAGGTTGGTGGTTGGTGGGTTGGGTATAGTATTGTGGTTGAGGTAGGGCTTCATGTAGATGGCTGTGCCTCCCCCTCTGGCACCTAATCTGTCTGTTCGGTACATGGTGTACCCCCTTATTTTTGGGTTGTTAGCAGGTCTCAGGTGGGTCTCGCTAATCAGCATAATGTCCGGGTTTCTTCTGAGTGCAAACTCTTGTAGCTCTAGGGTCTTGTTGGTGAGGCCATTGGCATTCCAGGCAGTTATCAGGAGTGAGTTTGGTTGTATTTTAGTTTTGTTCATTGAGGACTGCTAGTATGGACTGGGTTCCTTGAAGGAATCTCTTCGTTGAGGATGACGATGGGTTTGTTTGACTAAATTCTTGCAGCATAGTGGCTAATGAGGAGGTCAGAATTGCTGTTATGTTGGGGCTTTTCTGAGTGGTATGTACTGCATTCTTGGGGCGTGCTGCTTCTGCGTAGGTTTTGGTGGGGAGTTGCGGTCTTTCCTGACTTGTTTGGTTTAGTTTTCTTTGATTCATATTTTGATCAGTCTCAATCTGTGATCTTTGGGTGGTAATCGGAGCAGGTGATTGGGGGGGGGTCTTGTTGCCCCACGGTTTTTCGGATGATGAATGCATCCTTTATAGTTAGTAGGATGGGGTCCACCACAGTTGGCACATCTGGCTGGCGTGGTTCTAGGTTTGGAACAGGTAATAGTTGGGTGTTTTTCGCCACATTTGAGGCATCTTTACTCAGCTTTGCAGAGTTTTTGGGCGTGGCCAAACTTTTGGCAGCGATGACATTGCCCTGCTGATGCTCTCTTTCTTAGTGGTTCCGGGGTTATTCTGAGACCGCATACGGCGGTTATTTCATAGATGTGTTTCTGTGTGTTGGGGACTTCCACTAAGACTAGTGGCATTGGTCGCTTGTCTGATCGGGTCATCCTGCTGACCTTGATAGGTGTCAGGCCGTGTTGGGTGAGGTCTGCTGCAATCTCCTCGGAGGTGATGCCTTCTGTGACTCCTCTGAGTACAACTTTAAGATTTTTTCGCTGCTTAATGCGAAAGTGTGATATTGTAGTTTGTTGTTGTCCATTATTTTTGTTATACCTCTGTAGTCTGTTACTGTTGTTGGTTGTATTTTAACCCCTTCGTCTGTGTTTTTGGCCCAGGAGTAATCAATATTGTGTTCTCTTAGGTTTTGTGCTACTGTGGTCCATTTTTCTTTTTCCCGGAGAATTACCGGGGGGACCTTTTCCTTCTTTTCCGGAACTACTGTTTGTGAGGGTGTGGCGTCTTCCATGTGGTCGTCCGTGGTTCTGCGTCTTTTCCCTGTGTGTTCTTCTGTGACGTTTGTCTGTTTTAAGTTCTCGGGTGGGCGGGAGGTCGTGTTGTTTGTTTCTCTCTCGTCATCTTCGATGTCTTCTGGTTCATCTGTGTGTGTGTACAAATTTAGGAAACCTGGCCATTCCGTGTCGAATTTTTTAAGGATTAATTTAAATAACTAGAGCTTGATCTCTGTTTAGGTGTTGTAGTAAGTCGTTGAAGCTTTCCATTATGGCGCGTGTATGGTTTTTCCGTTGTGGTTTTGTTGCAAATTTGTATATCGCATAAACTAAAATGACTAAACCTTACCTTGATAGGTTCTTTCATTCCACTTTAGTCCTTGGTCAGGGAGGGCCGTTTTTGTTCCAATCAGGTTACCAGTATGATTCTTTTCACTATCAAGATGTAGATCCAATGTCAATCGTGTAGTCACTTTCACTGCTACTTAATCACTCACTAGATATCCTCGATAATCTTCAAACTCTGAGCACTTCGAAACACGTTTTTACTCACTCACTGGTTATACCAAGGTGGAAGCAATGGAGAAGTCATATTTATCTATACGAGTTCGCCAAAAAGTGTCTCACCTTATTATTAAATTACTCTGGATTTAGAGAAAGATGCTGGAAGTCTTCTTTCACTTGGTTAGACTATAATAAATTTAGTTTAATCCGTTATACAAGTGTAAGCAATGTCTGCGTCTGAAGTACTTCAGAACTGAAGCAACTCGTGGTAAAAGTGGACCAAGCTCTCATCACTCCTTGTCTTAGTATCTCCCATAATGCAAATTTAACTAAATTGGAAGTTTTTTGCATTTCGTTAGACTATAATAAATTTAGTTTAATCCTTTATCCGAGTGTAAGCAAACACCTTGCTTCCACCTTGGTATCACCACCTCTGGATCTGGCTCCCACTGAGGAGACCTCAATAAAGGTCGAAACCCGTCTGGGCAGTAGCCCTTCCCTTAATGCATAGCATTATACATGTCCGCAAGGAGATGTGTTTTGCATTATTGGAGATATTAAAACAAGGAGTGATGAGGCTTGGTCCACCTTTACCACGAGTTGTCTCAGTCCTGAAGATACTTCGGGCGCAAACTTTGTTTGCTTACACTTGGATAAAGGATTAAACCAAATAATCCTTGTAATTTTTAATACTGACGATATAAAAAAGTTGCCGATTTAAAAATAAAAATGAAATGAACTAAAATAAAATAAAAACGCCTTATTTACATAAAACTTTTAAAAAATAATTAAGGGTCATTCCAGCGAAATCATCAGAGGATTGAGATTTTTGATTTTGATGAAAGCGAGTTATTTTTCAAGATATCCTTTACGTGAAAAAATTATTGTTGTTTTTCACGTAAAGGATAACAACAAGAACAAGAATAAAAAATTATTATTTTTTTCATATAAAGGATAACTTGAAAAATAACTCGCTTTCATCAAAATAAAAAAATATCAGTCCTCTGATGATTTCGCTGAAATGACCCTTAATTTTTTTTTTTTTTTTTTGAAATGTTATGTAAATAAGGCGTTTTTATTTTATTTTAGTTCATTACATTTTTATTTTTAAATCGGCAACATTGTTATATCGGCACTATTAAAAATCATCTTCCTTCTCTTCCCTATCTTTATTCTGAGTTTAGCCGCAGATAGCTGCCGAATACATCCTGATGGCTGATTTGAATTTTAAATCTGTGATCCGTAGTACGACGTTAGGGATTGAAAAATGAAACGAGAGTAAAATACGCGAAATGTGCATAGATGTCATTGATGATCGCGGATCTCACAAGGTTATAACATCGTATGACCGTATAGTATGCGCGAATCGCTGAGTGTGAAATCCTCTTCTGTTATGTCTGGTTGCAGGTGAGTTATGCAGTGCGCACAGGAAATGGATTGCGAGACGCGGAGAAATCACATGGTCTGGAGATTCGTCCTGCCTGTTTTCTAAGAACGGTGGATGTCTATCGATATCGTAGCCAGCTATACGATCTGAGTACTTTATTCCAACACTGTTCCAATTCCATAATACTATTCACTATCTTTTGCGTGGCAAGGCTTGGGGCGGTTCATTGGAAGATGCTTGATGCCGTACTCCACGTTACCGTTACGCGCGCTCATCTGTGATGCAACATTTATTGTTGCATCACAGATGATGTTAATTTCCCAGTTCACAAGAGGTTTATGATCCTTCGCCATTCTGAAGCTCAAAGATGTTATGTACCGATACTAGACACTAGTAAGGAATTTTCCGCTTTCATCAAACCCACGGAATTAAGAGTTTTGATCCTTTACTTTTGGGTGTGCTTCTATCTATGCTTTTGGCCGAACTCTGTTCCATGGAGCATCGTTCCGATCTGGTTGAACGAGTTTTTTAATTACGTTGGTGTGTATCCATATTATTTCTGCTCGCTACTTGTATGTATGTATGTACGTACGAGTATGTATCGATCTGAAGATATAATTGAATATTCCTAGTCCGAAGCTCAAGAACAACTCACTACCCACCGACACTCAACGACAAAATATTAGAGACATTTTATGTTAACTAAAATCCACCCGCGGCACATGACTGACGATACGCGGCAAGCTCCAGCCATAAATAGGTGGTTGATTACATTTGGGAGACTACTGCATTCAGGTATGTATGGCAAAGAACTAAATTCGTAACCTAAGCGACCGCTGATGGAGGAAGATAATGGAAAACATACGAATCAGTAAAAGAACTTGAAAAATCTGCTCTTTTACAATTTCCACGCGCAACAACATCTTGGATATACGGATAACGGTATGATAAACAGAGCATCAAGTAAATTTTGCCCTGTGGCCAGAAATAACTGATCGATGTATGAGACGAAGGAACGACAGGATCATAAATCCCAATAAATGTGCTGTAGTTGGTGAAATAACTGCACATTGCCGCCAGGGACTGCGAGGAAGTGTACCTGAATGCACTGTTCTTCATATATTGTTTCTAATGAAGTATAACTGAAGACGTGACCATCGAAGGTGCCATGCCTGTCTAACAGAAATACGAGTAAGCAACTACGAACAAGATGTGAAGGAAAATCAGCGATGGACACTGGAGTAAGAGCGAGGGAAAAAGACGAATCTCGGTTGCTTTTATTTCATGTGGATAGAAAGACAACAAGAACAAGAAGCCGTGGAGCCATCACAACCATGCATTGATTACAGAGATGGCTGTTAAATAATAGTATGCAATGTTTTCCAAGCACCTTTTTAAGCCTTTTTCCACATTAGAGGAAGGTTTAAATAGTGCGACCTAGTTAATCATCGTTGGGTATCAAATGAATCTGTTCATGCTGTTGACATTGTATGTGATGGTCACTTCCAGCCAGACAACGTGCTAATACATTTGTTCTCCATGTATAATTGCTGCAGGAACACGAGAGATAATGTCTTTACCTTAATCGCCCCCCCCCCCTCAGTACCGATAAGTTTCACTGGGTATCCTTGGGATGTGAGTTTAATGGAACTTCAAAATTCGTTATGTTCACATGAAGCAGGATACTATTGAAATGTCTCCAGGATATTGTGAAGAATCGACACCCTAGAGTATTGAGTTTGTTCTAAATTATTACGATCGTCCAACATACTATTAGGTGAGCGGCTAGTAAACTGGAAACTCGGTGTACATTGCTGGACGTAATGAAATTTCATGATTGTATACCTGACTTAACTGACGTGAAATTATTTTATGTAATTCTCACCCACGAAATGTTGTAAACTTATAGTACATCACTTTGGGTAGATAGGGATTTTTTAAATTAAATCCTGACGCCTTTTATTCCTCAGAGAGAATAGGCTAGGCCGTTTAGCCTTAAATACACTGCTTGGAAAGGAGTCAACTGAGGAAGAAACAGCCATGGCGCCCGCCTTTTTAAGATGTAGGACCTCCTTTCGCCTCGATGACTGCAGCAATCCTGCGGGGCATACTTTTCACAAGCGTACGATAGCGATCAATGGGAAGTTTGGATCATTCTTCATGTAGGAATGCAATAAGATCCTGGACTGTTGTGGGGTGGACGTCATTTGAACTGACGCTCCAGTTCATCCCACAGATCTTCGGTAGGGTTGTGGTCAGAGCACTGTGGAGACCAGTCAAGTGTGGTGACGTTCGCAAACCACGTAGTTACAGCAGCAGCAGCAGTCTTATGATACGGTGTATTGCTTGAAAGCGGCAATAGTCAGTTCCGTAGACCACAAAGTAGAAAACATTGCATTGGTCAGAATATTCAGATACCTCTCTGAGTTTAGTGCGGTGGTGTAGCTAGGGGGGGGGGGTGCGGAGGGGACTGTCCTCCCCGGGCGGCACTTTGAACCTTTTTGAACTTTCGCAGTTAATTCTAAAATACAGTCTCGAGTGTTGCTAGTTGTGAGAGGAGTTTTTCTAAATAAAATTTATTAAGAATTGCCTACATTACCATGAAAGTACTACATTACTACATTACTTCTCCAATGTCATCGACGATTTTGCTAACAGAAAAGCAAGAAAAATAACATTTTAGAATGTTGAAATTAAAGTTTTACTTTAAAATTAAATAGTGTTTTAATATATTTCCCTATACGTCGTTTTGACTTTTTGTAGTATTTTTGGTGTATATTGAGAGGGGCGGCAAACTCAGGGACCGCCTCGGGTGACAACAGCTCTAGCTACGCCACTGGTTTAGTGTTCTTGACATCACTAACAGAGATCCGATGCCAAATCAGGACCATACCATCACACTGCCACCTCCGAATTTCATATTTGGGGTTACGAACTCATGTAAGAGAGGTGTATCGGGAATCTGCCACACCTACATCTGTCCGTCTTTTCGGTAGAAAGTGATTCGGCGCTTCATAACACAACGTTCAAAGCTTCCACGTCCCAATGTACACGCTCTTTGCACCACGGAAGACGACGCTCCATGTTGGTTCGGGTAGTGTGGGACTTGCATATTGTGGTCCTACCATGGAAACCCATGTTGTGAGCTTCGGTTCTGAATGTTTTTTTGTGCAGATTTGTGTTCCCGTCGACGCCCGGAACTCCGCATTCAATGTGTCGGCCGACGAATGGCGGGGTTTTGCATATCCATCGTAGCATCCTACAATCACTTTCGGTGAGTGTGGTGGGTGATTCATTGCAGGTAGCACTTGGAGTTGACTGCCTGCGCTTCCATCTCACTATGGCATCATTGATTGAGCTGGAATGGCCCAATTTGTCAACAATTTGCTGAATAGTAATTCTATTCAGCAAAGCATGGCATCCTATCACAACGCCTCTTTGAAACTCCGTTAGTTCCCTTCTCGCAGCCATTTCACTTGGACACAGTTGCACTGGCTTGGAAGCATGCACGACGTACCTTGGCCATTGGGGTATCAGTTGACTTCTCTCCAAGCAGTGTAAGTTTTAGAAACTGGGAGGCAGCCATTCTCTACCATTGGCCAGCCACTGGTTGCTGGCACAGACAACGAATAATTTTTAACCGTATCTGGAGAAGAGAGTATGACAGATAACTGCTGCTAATCTCACGGTCCTTAACTAACACTATACACTGCTTGGAAAGAAGTCGAGGCTTAATTTTTTTTTAATCGAACTAAAAAATAAGTTAAAGTAATAACGTCTCTTTCTGAGATCGAAATGAGAAGTATTAATAAACAAACCTATTTTGATTTCATAATGATTCTATATCAAACATTTTTCACATCGCAATTCAAGTGTAGTTGTTTGGTATATTCAGTTGTATAATTATTTGAAAATTATTTATATATAATGTTGAAATTCATTTCGATCTCAGAAAGAGACGTTATTATCTAAAATTATTTTGTAGTTTGATTAAAATTAAAGAAGAAATTTAAGCTTATGAAAATTTTTGCAATAAGGCCTTCAGTGAAAAGGTCAGGTAGACGCTGTTCCGTTTATACAAGCAGAAGTGTTTTCTTCTTCGAACTCAAATTTTGCACACAAAATATGCAAATCATCCACAGCATCGACTCACTTCGTAACCATAATATGCTTGTCTCGTGCCTTAGCTGCTTCACTTTAACTTTGATCACTCGCAATCTGTGCTGGAAACTCTGTGGGCTTGAAAACACAGAAATAAACTGACACCTTCGTTATACGAAAGAACGAGAACATGTGACCTGTTATCGTTTTACGGGAAGGATGTTTACCTGTAAATTATTTCAATCCCATAATTACGAGTTAGGAATGAGTGTCAGATGCGAAATTCGTTTTCAGATATTTTAAATGTTTTAATATTTTCACTTATTTTATTTTTTTTTTTGGCAAATATGGATTCGCAGAGTTTTCTCCGCGAAAATAGGATTAACCGAGGTGAAGGGTTAAATGCTCTGCCTTCAGTGTTTACATACCAAAGGAGAGTACTGCTGGGAGCATTTTACCTTTTATCATGTTAAGGAGTTTCACGGAGCGAAAAGAGATAAGCTTTGAGAACAACACATGACGTCCCCCATTATGTTGTCTGGTGTCTACTGATGCGGAGACTTGATACCGACACTCCATTTTCTCCAGCCAGTTTGGTAAATCTCTGTTAAAGCTCCAGAAAAATCGATACCTGAAACAATTTAAGAAACCCGGCCATAAGTTTGCATTTACGCTTTTATTATTTACAAAGAGTGTAGAGTTATACGGTAAGAGAACTCCACGGTTGAAAAAGGAAGAAAAATAATGGCGTGGAATTTAATTAACGGAGATAATAACAGTCGGATGAGCCAAAAAAAAAAAAAGAAAAGAAAAAAAGCTTCCTTCTACATGTACCATCATCGTCAGGAATTTCTTTACTATTATTGTGTATCCCCGGTTCCATACGAAACGTACGATGAATAAATTAAGAAAACAGAGAAAGGATTTTCACCAAGCCAAGACTTAGTTTAGCTCATTTACTATGACATATAGGATTAGGCCAATTGGATAACAACAAGCTGAAGCAAATTTATATATCATCTTAATATCTTACTGATATTAAGATGATATGTTGATGATATCTGTATAATTTTTAATTATTTAATATTTTAATGACGAAAATGCTTTTCATTTCAGCTTGTAATGATTCAATGAAGCCATCATTAATACCATTATCAACAACATAATTTCATACCACCACCACGCTTTATTATTTATTTAATTATTATTTTTACGCGAATTTCACCCACGAACAATTGTAAACTTGTACATTCTGGAGGCTAAAGATTAGATAACCCGGTATGCCTACTCCAGAGACCACACGCACACGAACTTTTTCAAGCCACTTCAAGTCTCCAGTAAGTGAGGTGGCGGTAACACACTGGCCGATGAAATTCATCTACGACCTAAAACCGTTTACAAAAATCCATGCTCATGAGATGCAAATTCACAGACTGTTAATTTGGAAAGCGGAGAATCCACCCAGACCAGAGACATCTTTACTTCTACATTTATTATTATTATTATTATAAAGACTCTTCCAGAGAGTCCAGGATTCATCAAGAGGAAGGGAGGGAGAGAGCTTCTTCCAGGTAGCACATGACCTAATTTCCCGTTACCTCTCACTCTCTCTTTGAAAACATCCACTGAATGAATTCATTAAATTAGTGCGGAAATTCTTTGGTTATTTGGAATGACGGTCATTTGGAATGGTTTGTAATTTCCAGAATTTTCATTGAGTACATCATTTTGCGAGCACATATGTATATATGTATACATATATACATACATATCTAAAGGAATAAAGGTTGAAGATCTGTACTTTCACTCTAAAAGTAGGAAACCTTTAACACGAGCACTGTATGTGTGTGTGTGTGGGGGGGGGAGGTAAATGGTTCGGAATGAAAAGGAATATGTTGATACATTTATTAAACAGCTGAAGGTCGCAGTCCACGATCTGTCCAAGTGTAAGAAAGGCTGTTGCAAAGAATAGAAATAGAATGAAATGAAAAAGGAGGATGAGGTCAATAAATTCGAAAGTAAACTGCGATGCATGTTGAGCAGCTGTTTGTATTTTTTCATGCCCGGAAGAAAGCCGACAGACGTCTCCAGGCATTTCGATGTTTCGTCCATTTAAATACCTATTAAAAAATGCAGAAACAGAGCGTCTACAAGAAAGTTATTGGAATAATTTAGTGAGCATGTAACCGATTAAGCGGACTTCTTCCTTTGGGACACATCAAGAAATTTTAGCGGTGAAGATGATACACTATTCCAAATGTGAAAACAGTATTCTAAGTTTGCGTGATGTGTGTGTGTGTGTGTGTGTGTGTGTGTGTGTGTGTGTGTGTGTGTGTGTTGAATGAAAATATCAAAATCAATAATGGAGATCAAAAAGTACGGATCAGTGAAGTACCCCAGCATTGCCAGAAAAATCCGAAGAGGGGAATTCATTTACCGTTACACGCAGTAAATTACCAGCAAGCAAAAGGAAACTGATGATATACACGGAATGAAATGAAGGCAGACCATACGACGGCGGGGGGAATCTGGAAGGTTCTGATAAAACATAGAACAAAATGATATTAAAGCAACTGATGTAACCACAAGAAAGAACATACGAGGATATAAGAACATAAATTACCTTCATAACTCTGCTACTAGTATGTGCTTTCATATGGTTATATCAGTTGCTTCAATATCATTTTTGTTCTAAGTGTAAATTTCCAGATCCCCCCACCCTCTTAAGGTGATAGCTCGATAAGGGAGGCTTATATGCCAGGAACCTGTCGGATGCTCTGAATATGCCAAGAGCGACCGTATGAATTTCTCAAAATTACTGCAACCGGTATTTTCAATTATTTTCAACTGTATGCTCATTAAAAGTATTATTTATTACATTTCCGGTAAGCGTCGCGTCATCGGCGAATGAAATATGCCTACACACACACATACATACACACATCAGGATTTACCAAGATTTAGAGCCTTGTTTTAGGAATTCTAAAGGAGCGGTGCTTATTTCGGCAGACCATATGATGATAAACATGTTATTTTGAACTTTATGATTAACGTTATGTTCAGATACAATGCCAGATGACCCAATTTCTGCAGCCACCAGTGTACATCAATAAACTCCTCTCGATTAGAAACAGTATGGTCGAGAATCGTTATCATTATTCCTCAGAGGCAGTTCTCGCGTTGCCATTACAAAAATGTAAATGAAGCGGACATCAGTGTTTGAAAACACCGAAAGTTCCTCGTTTGAAGACTTAGCTTGCATATTTTCAGTAAAAGTACACAGATAATAAAACACAACGGAATACTGATTCTAAACTCCCTGACGCTTGCGAAATGTGAAATAGTGAAATGACCATATCCCCATCATTAGAAATTGGACCCAAAATGATATAATCTTTTTATTTGTCGAAAAGCACTCGGATATTAACGCTTTTTGGAGGAACAATCTACGAGGGTGGTCTGAAAAGATCTTGGCCTAACAATGAAATAACTAATTTATAATTTCAAAATTGTTTTTATTTTTCAACATAATCTCCCTTAAGACTAATACATTCATTCCAGCGATGTCCAGCGCCATTATCCCATTATGTAGTGGTTCTCAGTAAGATCTGTAAAATACCCCTCTACAGTGCAATCGCCTCTTGATTCGACGAGAAACGCTGACCAGCAAGGAAGAGTTTTAGTTTTGAGAAGAGATAGAAGTCAAAGGGAGCCCAAATCTGGGGAATAGGATGGATGTTCCAACAATTCATAGTGCAGATCCCTTAATTTCCCCATTGCCAAAACATCTTTGTGGGCAGGTGCATTGTCCTGATGAAAGATGGTTTTTTCTTTTACAAACCTGGTCTTTTCTCACGATTTTTTTCGTCAAGTCTGGTTAAAGGATCGTAATAATATTCCCCGGTTATAGTTTTAACCTTTTCAAGATAATTAATAAACAAATGCCTTTAGCATCCCAAAACACCGATGCCATGACCTTTCCTGCTGATGGAACCGACTTTGTCTTCTTTGGCGCTGAACAACCGGCTTCTGTCCACTGTTTTGAACTGCTGTTTGGATTCTGGTGTGTAATGGTGAATCCAAGTCTCATCCATAGTAATAAATTGACTCACAAAATCAGTTTTATTCTTGTTAAAACGCTTCAATCACTGTTCAGAGATTTTCATGCGAATGCTTTTTTGACCTGCTGTGAGCAAGCGCGCACCCATCTTGCGCAAAGATTTTTCATTTGCAATTCTTCATGCAAAATATATCTTACACGTTCTTCTGAAACGCCTATAGTCTCAACAATTTCATGCACTTTGACTCACCAGTCATCCAATATCATATCGTGCGCTTGATCAATGATTTCTGTCCTTCACTTGGGTCATCTTCAAGGCTTGGTACGGCCACGTTTAAACTCGGCAGCCCATTTCTTAATTGTTGAAAACGAAGGAGAGGAGTGCCCATAAACTTTTATGAACTTCGAATAAATTTCTTTTGGCGTTAAACCTTCTTTTACAAAGAATTTTATAACCGCACGATTCTCAATTTTATCCATTTCATGGGATGTGGACATCACTTTTGCTTCAGACAGCTGTATAAAACAAACTACTTGATAGAATAACTTGCAATTTCTCATCGATGCTTATGACGGATGTACCAACTTAGAACAATAAAAATCTTGCCAATAGTGTTGTCATTTATGGTCGAGGCCGAGAACTTTTCGGACCACCCTCAGACCACCATTATGTGTTATATACTCGTACGAGTATATAACACATAATGGTCTCTCATACGATACGATTTAATTTCGTCTCATACGTTGCTACTTAACATTGAGATGCTTGCGTACTATTTTTCCGATTTGACTTTTTATGTAATTTTGTACATCCGAATACGAAACTAAATCATATTTTTATAAATATACCAGTAGTTTAAGAATTGCAACTAATATTGTTTTTTGAAATTCTAATTGTCAGAACCATTTCGTGTTACAGATTCGTTCAGTTAATAACTCAGTTTTAGTTTTGTTATAAATTCTTTCATTCGACCATATCAGGTTTACGTGAGTAGGCCGATTATTGACGAATTAGGAATCCCGGACAAAATATTACAAAGATTGAATATAGTGCTATCAGGTTTCTACATCTCAGACTTTATGCCTTTTTGTGCTAATACCTAAATTTATTAACTTAAAATTTCTACTAATGTGTTGTGATTCTCCAAAGCGGTGGAGTCTCTTTTTATCCATAACTTATTGAAATCCACGAGTTACGGGTAAATAAATATGTCCAACCTTCATATCATCGGTAATTGAGCTCATTTTTTGCAAAGCCTGTAGACTTGTGGCTGACTCTCGAGAATACAATAGACAACTGGCTGTCATATTCTGTTATTAATCCTGTTTGACGCATGAAATGTGTATTTTGCGGGCGACTTATACAAGTCTTATGCATATACTTATGCAGCGTTAAAAACTGGAATTTACGGAGTTAAAAATACTACTTGCCTACGCCAAAGAACAACTTGTTTTTAAACGAGGAACTAACTCTAGATAAACATGGGAAAAAAATTATTCTATTCAGCGACTGGAATCGAACCTATAAGGGTCTTTCTTCTATCGAGATACTTACAATGAAGTCATTATAGATTATTGTACCATATAATGTATTGTAGAATAACCCCGTTCACAACATCTCTGATGGAAACCAAACTGAAATAAAAGATGAATTCATCTTTTAAAAGAAGCATATCTATGAATAACCAAACACATAAATCACTTATCTATGTATTAAATTCCAGTAAACATATCTCAATATACTTCGGCAATAAAAAAAAATTCTTTGCAAAGATCCAACTTCGCACTTATCTCTGGGAAAGCATCCAAAGGACTTTGTTTATACCTGCTCAGGAAGCTATCATATTTTGAATCAGCTATCATATTCAAGCTTATTTAAATATCTTATTTTTATTTCCAGAGGTTATCCGTTTCTGGATGGTTTCCCTTGCAACGGTGAAAAACTCCATATCAGGTTTAAAATGATCACCAAGTTAAAATGATCACCAAGATATAAAAGTTTAAAATGGTCACCAAGGACTACTGTGAAGATTCGAATGTTATGTAAGTTATTTTGTATGTAATAAAAAAATGTATGTAATTCACAAACAGCTGGTATAATGATAAAATAAAAACACTGAACGGGATTCTTAATGCAAAATCTGAATAAGCACAACATCTAAGCGTGTATTAGTGTTGGTTATGCCCGCTGTATTTCATGTGTTCTCGGGCTAGTTTTTTTCTGAATGTAAACCTAGTTTCTAGGCGATAAAGCTTTATGCGAAACTAATTAATTTAAGTTTACTTGATACCCTTAAAATGATTCCTCGTGTCTTCAGCAGATTCGAATATATTTCTTTTCATTCATGCGAAAATTCTGTTTATCAATCATTCTTGAGGCGGCTCTAAATCGGGAAGGTTTTATTGAGGTTTTGGTGTTATCTAAGCGAAACTATTCATAACTTAATGCGAGCAGCAGCAATTTTTCATTCTTTTAAAAAATATTGAACGCCAGATATGCACTGATTAATTAAGTTCCCTTTCTTCGAAACTAATATAGCTTCAGTTTTTTTTAGAATATTTTTAAGAAAAAAAAAAAGAGAATAAAATAGTATGACATATCATCACATATGTTTTGTTCGCACTTATCATACAGCATTTCTCTTTATACAAAAGAGTAGCTTCGTTCCTTCTGCTAGAGCTGGTCTTTAGATTAATAGCGTGGCCATGGTGTATATATTTTTTTTATTAACGTTCCGATAAAGAATATATTACGTTACTTTTTTTTAATCCAGCTAGTGTGCTCGTTTTATGGTGCTAATTTCAAACGTTCTCGTTGTGCTTCAGTAAAGAACAAAACTTGCAGGAGAAAGAACTATTCCATTTATTTTCCGGTGCTTTTAAACACTGAATCTTGGTTGGCTGAACGTTTTCTACACTTGACTCTTCAAACTACCTTTTTTGTCGCATTCCGAAATTCTTTCCGTTCATCTTTATCATTCTTTTTCTAGCGAACGTCTCCTGCAAACCAAGAATATATGCATTTTTTTTTTTTTAATCTTAATCTTGCATTCCGGAAATTTTATAACAGCGGTAATCACAATTTCTTCTTAGCTTTCAGAGGAATACTTACTCTTTTATATAAGTAATTATATCGTGAATAATTTTTATTTTTTCACTCTTTCTCTTTTTTTTCCCGATATGCGGGATTCATATATCATCTTTCTTTCAGCACTGTGAAAAAGCTTTTAGATGCGTTATTGCTTTGCCTTTACTTGGTTTAATTAGGAACAATAAAGATGATAAGGAACAACCTGAACCCGGGTTCTTGGTTGTTCTACTGTTTACTGGCTATGATAGTGAAAAACAATCTGGAAATAATATTCTTGCAGGAGAAGAGTGATTCTGCTCGTTATCAGATGGTTTGTCCTTTAAATTCTTAAAATCTTTTTAAATTTATATTCTGACTTGAGTTAACTGAGAATCTTTCTACGGACTGTTAATTTCATAAGCAGCATACTTACTAATGTATATGTGTGGCATAAATAATATGTTAACATACCTAGAAAACACAGAAACCAAGCTTTTCTGTGAAAGTAGATTTATTTTGAATACAACTTCTGAAAGTGTATTCTTTTCATCGGAATTAATTCATCAGAATGTGTTAATTCACATATATGTATAATCAATACACATCAGAATGTGCATTAATTCATCGGAATTAATCATTGAATTATATGTGTATTTACTGTGTAACTGTACTGGGTATATATTTATTAGGGAGTTATAGCAGGGGCGTAGGTTGACGTTGGACTTGGCAGAGCTCATATTTACTGCTTATTTTAGTTTCATTTTTTTTCGGCCTGTATCCGTTGAGTTCTGATCAAGAATATCTTAGGATTTACTTTTGGATCATTTCATTAAGACAGTGATTCACCTTCCTATAAGCCTAACCAGACTGAAGGTATAATGTACATTGGTCTTTTAACTGCCGTTAATAGTGAGAAATAGTAGTGAGCGCCTTGACAATCCAGTTCATATATTTCTTTATATGAACTGGATTGTCAAGGCGAACACCAAAAAAGAAAAAAATGAAATAAACCCTCTGTAAAATTTCATGACTGCGAAATAAAGAACAATCGAGCTAATTGACAATTGTCTATTACCAAGTTATTTAACTCTCTCACATGGACGGTGTTTCTTCCTTAGTTGCTTCTGCCGTAATTCTAAAAAGTAACAACTATAGATGCTAATAAGGCTGATTGATATCCGCCATCAAATCATTGAAACCAAACTGCGCCGACTCTCGTGCATTCTAACTTCAAACACTCCATGCCACCTTCTCATTGCTCGACTTTCATCCATTTGGAATAGCCTCCTTCTTCCGGTTTCCTAAAATAGAAAGAACTACAAATTGTAAATATTCAGATAACACATTAGTAAGTTAAGTTTCTCCTACATCTTCCCGCTATATTACACTATACTGTACTATATGCATATGTTTAATCATTTACATCAGTTTTCCTCGAAGCTTCTTCGCTGCCAAAAAGTCAGTTATGAAGTTAGTGAAACTTCACATTGCAGTTCCGATCCATCGTTAATATGCACAGCGCACTGAGAATGGTTTTGAGTCGGCACTCTGAAATCATTCTTTTCCTTAACCATTTTAGAGAACCACTGCACTTAGTTATTGAGAGATAAATTCTGAATATCCCATCCATGTTAGAGAAACTTGATTCAAGTTTTTTGTGTTGGATTATTTTCGGGTAAGGAAAGGAATCACAATATTTTAAATACATTTTGACAACTCTGTTACCTACGTTGTCTGAACGGTTTATTTATGTGGGTTTCGGAGATTTCAGTGTACCAGCTCAAGTGCCGCACTGCTCTCTTAAATTCTAATAGCTTATAAGGCACAGTTCTTTTGTGGATCTTGTTTTATAAGTGCGCTTCACAAAATGTACAACTAGTACGTTTGGCAAAATATCTTATTCTTTTTTTTTTCTTTCATATGTGAGTGACTTAACTTGGGACTCTGACTGGACAGATTTCACTGAACTTTGGAATTCTTACAGAAGTTTATCGAGCGATTCCAATTTTGGTTTTTCGGTCGGGCTCCTTACAGTGACACAAAGATATAAAACTTGCTAAAATTATATATTACAGTAACTGTGCATTGGCTAGATGGAATTTAATAAAATTTGTGATTTAGCATGAGAAAAAAGAACACGGACCCCAATTACGTAATAGTTACTTCGCGAACTTGACATAACATAAATTTCATGTTAGCAAGATTTAATTCACCCGACCTATTAATTACATTTTGCTGCTTACGTGTTTACAATAGCACATTCAATGTATATGTTACCGCTAAAGTGCGAAAACCGTTAATGTGCCCATTACCTAGCTAATCTGCAGATTAACTGATTTGCTCCGTTAACGTGCGGAATCAAGAGTTTCCGCATTTTACCTAGGTAATGTGCACATTAACGGCTTCCGTATCGTTAAAGTTCAGAAGTTTGTTTCTCTCATTTCCTTTCCCTACTCCTTCCCCCCTCTCCCTCCACTTTTAGTTTGGTTTTATAATAAGTAAACATAATTTTATCATATGTTTTTTTTCTTAATTGTAATAATATTTTAAACCGTTTGATTCCTTGTATTACATTAATTGATTGATAATTGATTCTATCAACTAATTTGTTGATTGTTTGATTGTATTAACTTGATTCTTTAGATATCAAAAAATAAATAAATAACATTATCTTAATTTAAGTGTACAGAAACGTTGATGTTGTTCGAGCAAAGATCTTATTTTCACTTTAACGAGTGCCTAGTAGGTAATGTGCAGATTACCTAGGTAATTTGAGAAATGAAACAATTTTCCGCACATTAACGGATCACCGTAATTAATCTGCAGAATAACTGATTTCTGCACTTTAGCGATAACATAATACAGTAGCAATTTACATGCTTTAAAGGTTATTTCTGGTAGAGTCATTCTCAGGATGTCCATACAAATTAGATTTAAATATTATTATTAATGCAGGTAATATAATATACTATAAACAGAATGAAAAAAAAATAAAAAAATACAAAAATATTAATTTATGAAATCAATTAAATGATGACTGAACAGCGAACCAACCAATATTTGCCTTAAAAGAGTTAGAATCGTCTGGATTTTATGTCTTACAAAAGATTCACCTTCGTGTTCGTCATTAGTTTAGGGAAATGCTTTTGGATTTGGGCTTCAATCCACATAGTTAACAATTTTTCAATGCAATAAATAACACAAGAACACCTTTTTTGTCATTATTGCTGACTTTAAAGAGGCAACTCCTATCACAAGAGCCTCTGTAGCTCAGTCGATTTCGACGATACTTTTTGGTTAGAAAACCCAGTTGGAATCCCTCAAGGACGCAAAGAATCGTTATCATTGCTTCACTGAAGGTGATTTAGCCAGTCTCATACCAAGGTGTGTGAGTATGTGATGGGGGGGTCATCCCGGAAACGTTTTTTTTTCTTCTTTTTTTTTTATCCTGCAAACCAGCCAGATGAACACACACACAATTGGCAACCATAATACGTTAAGCGGAGAGGATTAACAGTCCTATCGGACGGTTAATCCTTAATTAGTTTATCAAGAAAGCAAGTTACTTGGCTGACAGGCCATTAAGCCTAACACCTAAGTGAAAATGGGATGGGATCATTTCACATCTTCCTTTATATGGCCAGCATCCTTAACAATTTTTAATTTTCAACTTCTGAAGTTCTAAAAATTAAGTTATAGATTTTTTACACACACACACACACACACACACACACACACACACACACACACACACACACACACACACACACACACACACACACACACACACACACACACACACACACACACAATGTTCGTAAATGAAAGGAAAGGCATTTTAAATTAAACAATTTATGGATGATTCTTAAATATAAAATGGAAAGCGTAACAGTTAACTACTTTACAAAAATCACTTTTTTAAAGTGAATTTCTTTTCACGCTGAGTTGATTGAATTAATATGATTTATATGCATGCAGAATTAATATTTTAGCATTTTTCAGTCTTATGGTATGTGTCAAAAACACTTGCACTTTTCCTCACTAATTGCATTCATTGCCGATGATAAAAGACGAACACTCTTATTGTCGTTAAGTTTGTCCACGTTCATATTTCTTTAATTTCTTTACATTATTTATTTTCACCATTTTAAATAAATTTTGGTGAGTTTACCCATAGGTTCACTTACATTCCTTTATCCAGTGATGGTTGTACTCTACCACTGCACACACACAAATACTAAACATTATGAAAGTTTATAAATACAAATTCGGCAGTAACGAGACTGAGAAAGGTGCACTCCTGAACAGTGTGATCTGCCTGCCTTGCAGACGATCGGTGTTAGGTTGTGCGACTAACATTGGCATGTAAGTAACATTTTTATAACTGAAAAAAATTTCCACCGTTTCGGGATAATTATCTTCATATATCTCTGTAGTTCAGTTTTGGATTCACTCGGGTAACTTTTACTGGTAAAATGATTCGAACTGATATTAATAATTCGGCAGCTGGCTGGATTAATTTTTTTTTTGTTTTTTTTTTAGATAGGTCAAATAATTTTAATTTAGGCTTCAGTCGAATCATTTTAAGTGACAGAATTAGGCAAAACAAAATAAAATGATGTGTTCTGAGTACATAGCCAAAAACGGGCCGAGATGACATAATTTTTTATATAAAGATATTTAAAGATTTGTTTTTAAAAAAAATAAAGAAACATTTTTAAAAATCAATTTGTGTGCTTTGTGTGTATGTGCAAAAAAGTTCGTAAATGAAAGGGAAGTCATCATTTTAAAATCACAATTTATGATTCATAAACATATAAAATAGAAAGACAGTGCATTATAAAGTTAACTACTCCACAAGAGTCACTTGTTTATTGTGAATTTCTTTTCACGCTTAGCTTGATTTAATTAATATGATTTGTATGCATGCAGAATTAATATCACAGCATTTTTCGGTCTTACATTACGGGTCAATTTTTTTTTTTTTTTTTTTGCAGTTTCCCTCACCAATCACTTGGGCAGCATTTATTTACCACTGCACAGATTGCGTGGCATGAAAGATAGCGGAGGGAGCGAGTTGCTTACCCCTGCTCTTCCATCTCGCTTTATTTATACTCGGCATCGGTACATAATAAAATGCAGCTAAGATAAAAAAGTAATCATATTATTCTGTTTCGAGTTCGGTCTGCAGCAAGCGGCTCCTGACAGTGTTCCCATAATTACGCAATCATCGCGACGTAATAAGTCATTCGAATTCTGTGCCTGTACCTTTGTATCACAGGAAATTAGTCTCGCGCGGCTATAAATTACACAAGATACAGAACATGTTTCGCTCTCTACCAATGTGCAATTAATACTCGTTTTAACGAGTAAGGCCTTCCGGCGCTAGATAGCGTACTGGCACCGCTATAACCAAAGAGATATTGCTTTTGATAACTTAAACGTTACCATAATATTCCCTCATAATCGCTGTTGTGTTGGCATAAATAGTTCGGAGATAAAAATTTCCAACAACTATTAATTTTAATGCTCGTGAGTGTCGTTTTAGTGCTACGGTCTGGATTAGATCAACACTATTTTTCACTTTGACTTTCTTGATGCTTCCATTTAGGAAGCAGGTCTGATTTGACAGTTTCATAGAGACTCCATGGAACTGCATCTCCCCCCCCCCCCCCTTTAGAAACATTATCAAAGCAAGCGTCGTAGCCATAACAGGAAATACATTATGCCGATAAAGTATTTGCATGCAAAGTTGCATTTTGTTCGTCACAGGAATGGCTTTCATGATTGAATCATCAATCATTCCTGCAAGTTTTCAGATATGTTAATCTCTTTACCATTCACAATCAGTCTACGATAATTTGTCTTATCAAAAGGACAAGGGAACTAGCTTTGGTGCTTCCACACTAAGTGAACTCGTGACAAATGACAAGTTTACACAGTGGTCCTTATCCTGTATCAGAATTTCTTATGAATAGCTTGATTGTCCCCCAGACGAGCACAGAGCTTCTAACTAAATATGAAAGTTTCTTATCTGTAGTTTGGGACAGATTTTGAGAGTATATTTTATCTCTCTTTTATCATCCATTTCTTTTACTAATAATGTATCCTCAAATAAGCAATCCCGGTATAGTCAAGTTAGCCGCATTTTTGTTTTATATTTAAATGTCACAGAAATACGAAAGTTGAAGAGAAGAAAAAGAAGAAAATAAAACTAGCGGCAATACAAACAGATCGCACACGTGGCCCATACATGACAATAGTAGTATGATCTGCATCACTCACAGCAACATTTGTGAGCGATAGGTGTAGCGTTTAGTTCAGAACATATAGCTAAATCAATGCTCGGGGATGAAAACTGAGTTCTCGATCGTGGTGAAAGTTGCATTAGACGAGACACGGGCTTCAGTCTTAAGAAATGCGAACAAAAAATGAAACTAGCGGCAATAAAACTGCTGTAAATTTTTATGTGACTTCTACTCACAAAAAGTTGTAAGCCTAAGTTTTTTTTTTTTGATTGTTTTATATCAGTGGTTCCCAAACGTTTTCGGGCCACCGCCCCCTCGACTCCATAAACTCATCGTCAGTACCTCCCTTTCCTTACCTGACCTCCCCCCCCCCCCTACATTCAGAAAAGCGATTCACACAACCTACAAGGAACGGTAATAACATTTTTAAAACAAATTATTAATTTACAATTTACATTATTTTAAATCCAAAAAAAAAATAAACTTTAACAGCAACTTTACATTAAAATCTAATAAAACATTGTATTATAATGCTATTCAATAGCAGCTATTGACGTGAATGTTCAGAAAATCCTTAATATGATGGATGGGCTTCATGGAGTGATACCAGTTCTCCTATGTCTGGTTTAATATCACTTAGCAGGAGTCTTAAATCTCCACGTTGAGTTATCTGGAGTCTATTTCTTTGTTTCGAAACAAGTTGCATGACCGCACTAAAACCACGTTCCACCAAATATGATGTTGGAAATGCAACGAGGAGCTTATTAGGCCACTCCCCACAGTGAATGATAGCGAGCAGAGATCTCTTTCTGCAACCAAAACTCTTGATAAGATTTCTTAAATTTTGGCTTCAGCTCAAAGTCATTTTGTAGCTGAATTAGTTCTTCCTCCATGGCTCCCACTACATCAGTATCGGAAAATGGATTTATTACCCAATCTGAAACTTCCAACGAAAATAGATCCTTAAATCGCGCAGTCATATCTTCATGCAGCATATTCAAATAGTCACAGTAAACTTACAGATCATCAGTTTGCACCCTGCGCTTTTCATCTAACTCGGACAGGCTTGGAAATTGGTAGAGCTCATGACGGCCTAGGTTTCGCTTCAACAGGTTTAACTTTGAAATAAATGTTGAGGTAGAAGATTTGACATTGATTAGATTGATATCATTGCCTTGCATCTGCAAATTAATTTCATTAAATTTTGCAAATATATCTGATAAATAAGCAACATCATGTCTGATAGCTTTTAGTTCATCACTGAGCAAAGCCTTTTTATGTTCAAAAACTCTACAACGGTATCCAAAAGATCACAAAACTGTCTCAAACATTGCCTCTTGATAGCCAACGAACTTCAGTATGGAGCAGAAAACGTTCAAAATGTTCACAATTTTCATGACAGAGCTCTCGAAAAAGTCCATCATTGAGAGCGTGGGCTTTAATGTTATTCACTGCAACCAAAGTGTGTAGTGAGTTGTGCAGGCGATCGCTGAGGCTTTTTGCAACCAGATGTTGGCGATGAATGACACAGTGAATGCTAAATATATCTGGTACTGCTTTTTTCACGCAGGTGACAAACCCACTGTAGCGACCTGTCATTGATGGTGTTCCATCACTTGCACAAGAAAGTATGTTAGTAACTGGGATTTCCTTATCTTTGAAGAACTGCTCAACAACACAAAATATTGACTCCCCTTTAGTGTATTTATCTAGTAGCTTTGCAAATAACAACTCTTGAACCAAACTTTCTTCCTTTACAAAGCACACATAAGCTAAAAGCAAAGATTCATTGCCTGGTAAAGTTGACTCGTCCAGTTGTAATGCAAAATCTGTTGTCCTTAATATGCAGCATAATGTTTCTTCAACATTAGCAGCCATTTCATCCACTCGCCTTTGCGCAGAATTGTTGCTAAGAGGAATCGTCTTAATTATGTCGTATGATGACTTATGTAAAACAGTACTCAGAACCTCACTAACAGCTGGCAGGATGAGTTCCTCACCAATCGTATGTCGTTTTCCAGACTTTGCGATCAACAATGAAATGTTGTACGATGCACGCAATTCATCGGTGTTTTGTTGTGAAGCATTGCAAAACATGCTTGAAACTATTGGTCGATTTTGAAATTTGTCTCGGAGAGATTGAAAGAAAGTTAAATTCTTATTTACCTTGTCAGGATGTACCTTCTTCAAATGTTCAATTATTCTGGAAGGCTTCATGGCCTCATTAGAGAAGACCTTTTCACATTGGCAGCTGCTGGTTTGTTGGTTCTGTTATGCATCCATATTTTAGGTATTCAATGCTATACTGCCTACATTTCTTCTTTGACGTATCTGCATCTGCCATTTCTATTCTGGAACATGCAGAAATAAGCGTATATGCATATTTGAAAACAATTTTTGTAAATAATAATCTTTATCTTTATATCCTCACAATATAACATAACCTGTAATTTGCCAAGCTGTGACACAACACTTACATAGCTAAAAGCTTCACATTTTTGTTCCGTAAACAAGAATATGGGAAAATACATTATAACACACTCAATACTATTAAGGTAAAAAAGGTCCACTTCAGAAATTATCAACAAAAAACCCGAAAAATGTCTTGGAAAACAACAACATGGAAAACAACGAAAAATGTTGGAAACAACAATAATAATAAAAATAATCAAACAGCAGCAATTGATTATTGCACATTTCAGTATTTTGCAGCACATCTTCAGCGCCCCCTGCTGCCCCCTTGCCTCTTAGCGCCCCCACCTAGGTAATCTCACCATCCACCAGGGGGCGGTACCTCCCACTTTGGGAACCCCTATTTTATATGATCACATCTCGAATGTGTTCATCATATCCGTTGCGTCTTTGTGGACTATTCATGCTGTATGCAAAGCATACACTTGTCTTTTATAGTCATTAAATTAGCTCAACGGTGTTCGTTCTGTACTTGTTTATCTCCAACTTTTAAAAGGTTTAGAAGATACTGTAAACGTGCTTTTTTTCGTATAGAATTTTTCCATGAATTTCACTGTAGGTAACTGCAATTGGGTGAGCTGAAATTAGAGAGCAAAAGGATTAAAGAATGGAGAAAAATCGCATGGTTGGTTGGCCAAACGATTAGCGTATCTGCTTTCAAATCAACAGTCTGCGATTTTGAATTCCGCCGTGGGCATGGATGCTTGTGTTCGTCTTTAGGGGGAGATGAATTTCATCACCCAGTGTGAAATCATCATCTCCTTGGTCGTAGGCCTGAAATAACTTTAAAAACTACCATGTTTGTTTTCCAGACCAATGTTTCCAGGCTATGTAAAATAAAGTATTATGCATGTATAACCTTTTTCCGGCAACGGTACTAATGTACAATAGAAGGATAGAAAGTTCACAAAAATGAAGATGGAAGGAAACTTATGAATTTTTGCTATATACAAAAAAAATAAATAATAAAAAAAAATAAAAAATAAATAAAATTAAGAGAAATACTCCTTTCTAACGGAAATAGCATTGTCTTTCTGAGAAAAAAGGATCAAGGAGAAATTTTTACTATTGAGTTATTCGCAGTCCGCATCCAAGACAAATTATGAATATACATGATGGCAGTTTTTGGTATTCGGCACTGTTCGAACTTAATACTTCATGAATGTATTAAATTGCTCCCAAAGAAGTTTCGAAGAACTTGTTATAATAAATTATGCAAACTGTGACAGTCAAATTAGTTGCGACCATCTTAAATTAGCTGAAATTGTGATTAATGAGCAAAAGCATTCAATGTGACAACAGAGTGATGAATGAAGAACAGAACAGCACTCTGTTTCATTGCCCGAAAGCTTGGGATGGATAAATGCTGTTGTGCTTTCGGAAAAGTTACCGTTTCTTGTTTTTTAAGTCCACACTGGGGCCATCAGAGATGCATCTTCGGTGTAACACTAGATAAATATTGATAGGCTCTATTGAAAAGTCATAGTATATGAATCGAACGGACAATTTATCAAAGAGAGAAATTGTGTATATTATTATTTTCTGCAGAGCGATTATAGATTACCTTTACGCACTTAAATATTTTAACAAAAAAAAAAAAAAAAAAAGAAAAAAGTGAACCCTACACCACTAAGCAGAAACCAGTTCTTAAGAGTTTTATTTCTTAGCGCTCAATATGATCTCTGGCTATTATTCAGGGCATGTCGCTGCGGTAATTTCTTCCTAAACATTGCATAACATTTGCACGTTAAGTGAATCAGTACCATCCTGATTCCTTCTTTAAGTTTATGAAGAATCGATAATATCATACTGATGCAAATGGAAACTTTTACATAACCCGTAAAAAGAGAAATGGTTCCCCGCTACTATTCTAACGATCATCTAGCGTCCCCATTGAAAATTCACTTCATGACAACAAATGAGTTGAAATAGCTGTATTATTATAACAAAAACCTTTTACCAAAATCTTTCTCAAGTTGCGGTAGTAATAATCATACTGGATGCATTCAGGTACGTTAATCCAGTTACTGGATTTCAGTAAAGAAAAAAAAAAAAGCCATGCATCTGTTTCCAAATAGCATGCAAAACCTTCATTTCTGGAAAAAAAAATTCTGTACTTATTTATTTATTTAATTATGGTTTCAAAAGCCTTAGATTAGGCTTCTCATTTAAACTAAGTAAAGAGCCACTAACCTTGACTGGTGAATCTCTGGTGGGCCAATCATCTGTTAATGGGAAATGTGACGCCTCCGGTGTCCCCCATGAATATCCTTATATGAGGGGGGGGTCTGGAAAGTTCTGATAAACACCCAGAACAAAAATGATATTAAAGCAATTGATATAACCACAAGAAAAAACATATCTTAAAACCCTGTAACCCCCATGTTTCATCAAATTGTAATAATTTGTTCATTTTCTTTTAGGATATATGATATAAGAAGACATAAAATGAATTCATTTTTGTTCTAGGTGGTTATCCGAACTTTCCAGACCCTCCTCGTGGTTAGGCTTAATTAAACTGCACACTTCGCGTAAAATGCTTAAAAAAAACATTATAATACATTTCGTGCGAACTTCCTCACGATTTACTAGAGCATAGTGTTACCATCTGATAGAGATGAAAAATGTTTCATTTATATATTTACACGCGTCGCAATTATTTTTAAAAACAGCTACCATGTAAATGACACAAGGTTTCCATTTTCTAAAGAACTGCTAGTGTTGATTTTAAAGAGCTATTAGTATTTTATAATTTATTTATTTATTTATTAAAATACTAAATAAGGAGTACAAATGAAAATATAATACAACAGGTGCAGCAAGTATTTAGAACAATACAAATGATAACAGATTAGTAAAAAGTAATACTACCTGGGGCGAATATTCCAGGTGTGCTAGGTGTGTGGTGCTCATCCACCGAATAGCAATATCACCGATATTATATATTTTTGCATTATTCCCGTTAAAGAGTCCCCCAATTGTTTCAAGACTTCGTGTAATTCCTAAAAGTACACAATATACTAATACTTCACGAAGAGGACACTTTTCGACGCCTTAACATTACACCACATTCGCGTTAATAGCCCGGATGTGCGTTTAAAATACATACACCTTTGAGCCCTTTAAAGTGGGCAGCAAGTCAAATTCTTAGCGTTCAAGTCGTTTTAAACCGCTCAGAAGGCGAAACAGGGTGAGCTTTAAGACAATAGCACCTAGTGTCAACCAATCCAATTGAACGTTGCCATTTGTCAGGAGTTGCTGTTTTTGTTTTCTGAGTTTCATCTATTTCATCAAAAACATAATTGTTCCATAAATGTATAACTTTTTTGCTCATATTTACAATGGGAAACAGTATTGTAGTATAAGAAGGTAAGCCTCGCCCTCCTCTTCCAAATTTTACACCTTTCAGTAATTCAAATACACCAACCAAATATAACATTCCATTCATTATTGTTTTCTAATATATAGAAATTAATTGCAATTAATCGATAAATTAAAGGATTCAAAGTTATCCTACAATTAATTGCATTAGAC
This sequence comes from Typopeltis vanoorti, assembly GCF_054136105.1. Taxonomy (NCBI): domain Eukaryota; kingdom Metazoa; phylum Arthropoda; class Arachnida; order Uropygi; family Thelyphonidae; genus Typopeltis; species Typopeltis vanoorti. The sequence continues at coordinate 141,874,633 of NC_143556.1, forward strand.
CAATTGAGATGAGCGCTGATGTGCTGTACACCCTTAAAACTTTCATACATCGATAAAAATGCAATCATACGGTCAAACTGATCGCATGTGAATTTTGTAACGCGGGTTGCATAAGCCACGACAGCACACCCAACCGAAATGGACACGCGACGTCACTGATCCTACAATTATTTTCCAAGTAGCAATATAGAGATTGATAGAAAATAAAAGACTTGGGAATAAAGAACAGAAAATGGAAATAGATTGGAATCAACTGTACAATTTGTGTAACAAGGGCTGTATCTATAGTGGTTACTATAAAATGTCTGTATTGGCAACCATGAAGATATAACAGTAAAAGCTCACAAGAAGCGACTTGCCTTGACAGTGCTACTCTCCAGCTTGGAGGCAAATCGAAAGTAATTCCTTTGAAAACGAACTCATGCCTATTAAACTAGCAGTGACTATTTCTGCAATTTCTATTTTCTTGGAATCTATTGAGCCTGTCGACTTGTTGGTTGTCATTCGAGAAACCCCTTGCCATTGATTATCCCATTATGCTGCTTACCCATTCTTGACAAATGAACAGCATCACAGGCCTCTCATCATAACTTCGAGGCATAGTTGAATCCGCTGACCTTATCGTTACGTTTGATTTACTATGTCTCTATCAACTGCTTTTGCCTGAAGCAGACTGAAGTGTTAGCTGATGGTTCTACTGTAAACACTCATCGACTCAGTCTTTGAAAGACAATCACAGATTTCTGTGCACGAAGACATAAAATACAACTTGATTTCTGTTGATGAGTCATCGCTGTAGTATTACAATATGTACATCTGGTGGTAGAGATGGAGTTTACGTCAAATATCGTGGTGTAACTTCGAGAATTATTATTATTATTTACAAACACCTCCTGGAATCAGATTCATCTTTGGTGTGTGTGTGTGTGTGTGGAGGGGGGTGATATAAGAGATGGAAGCATCCAATCTCATCCCGTCCTGTCTTGCCTCATCTAGCAGTGCAATTGAATGCTACTTCTCACTCACTGCTTACAACTCACCAACTACTCCATGCATCAAAAAAAAAGAAAAAAGTTATGCCACACACACATACCTTTTATAATTTCCAAGAATGAGTTTTTTTCCCCCATTCTTTCGTCTTCCTGAGCCATCTGATAAATACTTCCTCTCCCGATCTAACGGCTAAACTCATCTTAACAATTTTACGTATCAATAAATAAAAGAAGGAGGGATGATACATCCCTCCTTCCTTTATTTACTATACTCGACAAACTGGTTCTCCACTGTTCGTCATAGTCAGTATTCCACAAACCACATACGAGTAGATGCTGCTTTTGTTATCTGCCCCTGAACCACCTTTTCCAAGTCTTGCTTATCTCGAAATAATCCAGGGCCATATTTGTGCAAATCTAGATGTGGTCTAATCTAATTTATATTTTTAATGGCCCAAGTTCCGCTTCTTTAAGTTTTTTTTTTTTGTAATAAATGATTTCAATTGTGAAGATCGCACGTGCATGTTTATTATTTCTAGATTAATATGTGGTATTCAGCATTACTGTAATTTAAATAATTGTTTTCAAACGAAGTTGTTTCACAATTGTGCTTTATTTGTTTACTGTCAGCAGCCAGTTGATTTTACTACTTGGACAGGTTGTCCAAAATAGTCACTGCCATGAGTCTTCTTCGAGTGGAAAGAATAATGCCGCTTGCTTGAAAAACCTGAGTTCGAATCCCTAAAATATTACGTAGGCCTTTTCAAAAGAAGCTGAATTAGCTAGTCTCCGACACAGACGATAAGTTGTATTTTTTTCTCTTCTATAAACGAATTACTCCTCACGTAAAAAGACAAATTGTCCTCTTAAACGCAATCAAATGACACAAAATATATTCGCCAGTCTGGAGTTCATTTTCAAGAGGATGAAATATTGTATTGGAGTTACAACAATCTTCGCTTGTCATGAAAAAACTGTACGGAAAAATAGTACATTTCTTTTTATTCTTGCTCTTTTGCTCATCAATTTTGGAAAATCTTCTTATTGGCTCGTTTGGTAATGACGATTCTCTTGGCTAGAAAGACCTTGTTTTCAAGTTCCGTCTAGGATGCAAAGATCCTTTTTCAGGATTTTTCAACTAATGATGAGTTAGCCAGTCTCCTTTGGAGGCGATAAGTTTTTTCTTTCCAAAAACTATCTTTTTGTTATCCTTCAAAACGGCCAAACTAGTTAGAAGAATGCAATTAACAGACATAATACACCCCATAACAGTGGCGGCCGGTGAGGGTGGTGCATATACAAAATTAAAAAAAAAAAAATTATTATTTTTTCCTAATCAGTAACCAGTTTATTAATAAATAAATTTACATATAAAATTGCTTTATTAAAATTATTTCACCCTCACCAGTTTCGTATCTCACAGAAATAACACGCATGCATGTTATTGAATCTGACTAGTGTCATATTAGTGAACCTGACTAGTGTCAGATTCACTAACAAGTGAATCTGACGCTAGTCATATTTTCAACAGTAACACATGTCATAATTCAGCCTTGTATCTATAATAAATAAATAATTATATGTTATTTTAACAGAATAAATAATATTTACTAAAAATAGTTCACCCTCATCACGAATACACACCAATAATAAAAGTTTTGTATCTCACAGAAATAACGCGCACAAGCATACAATTTATCTGTAGCGACACTGCTCAAACGAACAGTGTCAGATTCACTTGTTATTATGTTCAATTTATTTATTCGTATGGGGTTGCCTCCCTTTTTCTCCCCCGTCCCTATTGGGGCGAGTTGATCCCCCTCATGGGGGGTTAAATATTTATGGCTGTAGATCCGTGTGTGTTCACGGGGCCGGTTTGCCTGTTTGCGGGATGAAAAACGCCAGATAAACTGGCGGAAAAAACCCTACTGCCCGCTAACTTGGCTATGGCTCAGGAAGATCGTGAAATTCCTCACGCTTCGACGGGAATCGAACCTTGGACACTCCTTCCCCAGTCATATGGTTGCGAAGCGCACAGCCACTAGGTTAACCGCGCGGACATTACGTTCAATGACAAGCGCAAACGAATATCGGCGAGTCGAGCTGCAGTTGGCCGAACGTGATAATTCCGACACTGCGTTAGATCGCAGTGCGTTTGTTTCGTAATCTAAAGCGTTAATCGAACAATTCCGATTATTAACTATTCAATCAATGTCGAAACATAAGCTGTACGTTAACATGTTGTATTGCATTTATATAATGTTGTAAGCATTGTTATTATTTATAAACATAAACAAAATTTAATTTTTTCATTTTTTCCCTGTGGGTACTGCAGTGTCGCAGTGCTTATGTATGAGCCGCCACTCCCCATTGCATCTTTAGTTGCTTCATCCGTGACTCCAACCAAAACAACTTATATCCATCGATTTTGGAATAATGGTAGGGATCTTCGATCACCGATCTTTAAATGAAGTTTTGTACTTACAATTTCTAACTCTATTGTGATGTAGGAAAAGTTTATTTTTTTTTTATAATTAGTGAGATGAAGTACCAACTGTGGAAACTATAAAATACTGATAGAGTATACAAAACTTGTGAAATCGTTTTTTGCTTCTACATTGTGATCTATAAATAAAAAGGTGTCAGGAGGCTCTGGTAACAGTATTTTCCCGACCTTCAATACTTACATATTCGAGTAAAAAATTACGTTGTTAACGCATTTCGAGAAAACGGGGGGGGGGGGGACATTTATATACATTGCCGTTTACGGGGAATGTTTATAAACGTTCCCCGAAGCCTAAACTAAATCTCAAAACGTATATGTTTTTCTCCCTTCTCGAAAAGGCTAATGACTGTCGCACTAGTCTTCTCGCCATATCACCCGTTCACTACCGTTCTAGAAAAGCATCACGTGACAAAACGAAAGCAACCGAGAAATGAATGCCGAATATTTTTCGATCGAGGCGGCATTTCTTGAATCCGCTCTGATAGATGCGCATCATTGTCCAAGTACTGCGAAATAGCTCCCCAGGATATACAGATCGCTACAAAAAGAAATGATCATTACTGTAAAATCATCTATATCAGACCACTCCAAACTGCACATTGACATAAGAAAAGAGTGCAGTAAGAAAGATATAGTTTAAGAGTTGTGTAGCTTTCCAAAATTATTTGCCTACGTATATCAAAACTGTAGTCAGAATTGCAAGTTTTGTGCCCAATTATCGTATTTATTTTCTTTCTCCAGGCCATAAACACTTCCCGACTTCATGTTCAGCTCACTAATTTGCACTTCTTTGAGAACTCCAGAAGTTTGCTCTATAAACCTTCTCACTGGGTAATGGTAACGAATAACTGCACTTATAACTGCAGGAAGTATCTGTTATTTGTGTGTTATTTGCAAATCCTTAAATTGAATGTTAGAAATAAATATTTATTTTTCCATAATTTCAGAATTTTGAGTCAATTTTGTTTTTTGTTTTTTTAAAATGCTTTATTATGTAATAACGGATATTTGACCAAAACCGTTATTAAAGAGACGGTCTCCTGTCTCCTTCACGTTATCTGGAACGATGACAGCTGTTGAAGACGTCACGCGTTTTATAGCATCATGCGGCATATCTGAAAGAAAGCAAAGTAAGACGCATTGGCAGTTTGCATGATACGCATCCATACTTGATAATCTTGATGTTCTTTAATATTTTAGTTGGAACGAATGAAGATGCCAACGCATCGCCTATACAAGAAGTTAAAGAATAAAGCGATATATAATAATTTTCTCGTCTCTTTAAATCCTAATTTAAAAGAATCGATTATCATTGTATATCCGGCGACACTGGATCGTGAACAGATTAAACTTAAATCCTTCCCTGCTGTAGAGATCCGCCAGTTTAATAGAGTTCCAAAAAACATGTTCTAATTTGTCAAAAAAAGAAACCAAATATTTCGACAAAGCTTTCGATATTTTGCACTCGAAATTCTGAAACCGGCATAAAATGGTACTCAAGTATTACATTACCAGTCCGGTTTTGTTTCCATTTTATATCTATTCTATTCTACTAGAGTAAAACAGAATCCAAAATGATCGGCTCTTTATTTACATGTTTACCATATAGGCTTCAAATTTTAATCAGACATTTATTGCACGCGTCTAGTACGTATATCCAGCAACCGAATTTAATTGTAGTAAAATTGTACCCGTCAGTTTCTTTAACAGTTATCCATGTTGAAGGGGAGAAAGAAATGAAGGATGTACGAATTGGTCGCCAACATGCGAAATCACGTGCTTTCTTGTCTGTCGCTGTACTAGTTTTAAAACTACAATGTTCGCAAAAGAAAAGCTAAATTTTCCGACCTGTAATAATAAACAAACTCATCCCAGAAGACGGATTGATTACCCTATCACCGGAATGGATTCTCCTTTTTAGGACATGCGCAATATTGAGATTCAATGTTAATGAGGTGGTATTATATTATCGTTAATTAAAGAAACAATAGAATCTTAAACAGAAACAATTTTTTGCATCGGCTTTGTCATCGACAGTTTGGATCTAGTGTTTGGCATATATCATGTAGGAGAAAGAGGTGTCTTCACGCCAACCAGAAAACCAAAAAGAGCAGAAAAAATTTGATCATCATAATTAGATGCTCCCACATCAGGTTTTAACCGTAGCTATTATTATTATTATTATTATTATTATTATTATTATTATTATTATTATTATTATTATATGGATATGGAGTCAGAAGACTCATCGCGGGAAACTCAAACTATCCACACAATATCTATTATACTGCATCTTGAACTCATCGACGAACGAAGCGCTCACAAGTGAGTTAGGCAACGCATTCCACTCGTTCACCACCCTCCAACCAAAAAAATCTAGTCCTCACACCTTTTTCAAGTACGACTTAATTTCCAGGGATGATCTCTTGTTCTTCCACCACTATCCACTGCTGAATACGCTGATACGTCCAGATGTGGACATATCAGAAATCTTGACGTATCAAATATGTTCAGATGTGGACGTATTTTAATTTTTTTTCCTTTTTTTTTACATTTCTAACAATTCCGGTTGAAGCAGCCACATATACAATTACATGTTGATTATATTACCTAAGCACAGGGGTGGGTCACAGAACCTTTTTGTACTTTCTTAGCAAAATTTGCATTCTGCTGAAGACGAACGATTTAGCAAGTATGCGTTAGAAGAGAGAGAGAGAGTGGGTGGGTGGGTACATTATAAACTCATTATGTGTGCTTATATATACTTTCAGAATCGGAAATGATTACTTTTAAAATTTTATTTTGTCTTTTTTTTTTTTTTTTTGAATTCCCAGTACAAAAAGTGTTTATTTCTACAGCAGATCAAATGTGATATACGTTTCTTTTGTTTACAATATTAAAAATAATAAAAGCAACTGGCAAATACATGGACAGATTTTAATAGTTTATCAAAATATCTACGATGGACCATTTAAGCTTGTTAGCAAAGCATTCCACAGTGATGTCGGTCACTGCCCTAGTATATAAATTCGACTTTAACATAGAAAGTTTTTTTTTTAATTTTATTTTAATGAGATCCATTTCCTCGCAAGGATTTTATTAAAAAGATACTCTATTCGTGGAGTTACTTATCGTTGTACATTGAGTGGACTAAAGTTTTTTATATATTTTTCTTATTTATTTATTTTTCACATTAATTCTGAAATTCCCTTCTAGAGATTAAGAAGACTAGAAGAAAGACTAGAGATATAAACTTTTCAATCCGATTCAGGCTTCCTATAAGCCTGATAATGGTCTCACACCACCAGCAATAAAATTCATTCTTCCACTTATTGAATGCCCACTGCGGGATTCGAACCCGCAGCCTGTTGGTTGGAGAGTGAGTACGCTTTTTCACTCGGCCCACCAAGGCAGCAAATGGTATTAATAATTTCATACCATTTAGCTTATTATTATTATTATTATTATTATTATTATTATTATTATTATTATTATTATTATTATTATTATTATTATTATTATTATTATTATTATATCTAAACGTTTACATGCCATTCTTCGTGAAGATATATTTTGTATTATTCAGATTTATTGTTTTGGGGATTTAGCATGCTTGATGGGTAAGGCAATAAAGAGGGTCGGCGATGCACTGAACGTAGTTATTCAGTGCCACTTCTTTGTATGATACTACATCACTTCACAGAGTAGTGGATTGGTTACAGCTAAAATTCAAAGTTCGTGCTGCAGAGCATTAGGAAAACATTCCGTACGATAATGGAAAAACCGAACTGTAAGTCACTACAGTATGCATACAGTGGCGCCGTTCATTCTAACTGATACTGTAATGAATTTAGTTGTGTCATATCAGTTTTGTTAACTAAGATTATAAACGGTTTCATATGCAGAATAGTTAAGGATGATACAAGTATCGTATTTACGAAGCGGCTTCCTTTTTGATGATCTCCCCAGATATTTTGAAGAAAACTCAAAATATTTGGCATTTCATGTGAAATTAATACGGGGCGCACTTCATTCATTTTTTAAATTTATTCTTTAAATTCAATTTAAAGATCATTAACAATTTAGTAACGATTTGTAGAATACCAGTCATTTCTTTTACTCTTTTAAATAAACATACAAAAATGTAGTATTGCATTGAAAGAATGCCTTCGCCTAGCGTTGGTTCTCGGGAGATTCGCTGCGCTATAACTTACTAAGTTTAATTCAAAACATGTTTCTTTGCGAATTTTCTGATCGTCATAAAGCTCTGCGTGATATCAACTTAGATATGATGCGATGACTTTACTGAAAATTTTGCCACTTTCACAAAAAAAAAAAAAAAAAAAATCGAAATGTGATTTCATCATCTGTCCTAGGATGTTTTCTAGGATATTAAAATATCTTGCTGGCAATGATAACCTGTTATGTCAATAACGTATGCACTATATTCTTCTGGGAGAAGGAGGGGGAGTATTTTCGTTATTTTGTAATGCATGGACGTAAAATAAACACAGAATAAACATAAGTGCCCAGCTGCACATTAAAATACTGCGATCCTTGCCAAGTCTTCTATAAGTATACTCTTACTAATAAAAATATTTTGAAAACTTGACAATTATACCCTTTTCGAAACAGCAAGAAATGAATATATTCTTTGTGGATGTGTTGTTAATTCGATGTGCATTTCTAAGAAGATTTATATTTTGTGTTCTTAGGAAAAATGCTTTCCATATATTTTCCAAGTTTTTCTTACTGTTATTTAATACATAAAACACCCATTATCTGATGTCTTCTCGCATTGTTTTTATCTCCCTCTAGAAATAGTTCGTGTAGCTCATTGTGAAGAATCGTTCTTTAAAACTAATCGATCACGAATAGTTAGAATCCAGTTGATCTTTTAGTTATGTAATTTGAGCTAGAGAACAAATATTTCCAGTTCCTTTAATATGTTACATAGCCTACCTTCAGCGCAAACCACCCTTTCTAGTCTCTACTATAAAAAATGCAGTCTATCGAAGAGGCCATACTTCTTTTATTTAGTATATCTGTAAGGTTATTATTATTTTTTTAAAGAAAGTGTCTATCTAGTTTCCACAAAAACTAGGTAGGCAGTTTCGATTTATTCGGGCCATCATTCGTTGTTATTATATTCATGTGAAAAGATCTGAATTACATGTCAAGTCATGGGGAGAGTCAAGCAAGGTTCTGGTTGTGGTCACATTGCCGTCCTTTGGAGGTTGTATGGTCAATCCCACACCTTATAGGGTTTTGGGAGTGACGTCTCTGCTAGAAGTGGTAGGATCGTAATTTTTTTTTTTTATCCACGGAATTAATAGGATAATCACAAACATCTATGCAGATGGTGGAATTAGAATCCCATGTTATTTGGGACACACACACACACACACACACACACACACACACACACACACACACACACACACACACACACACACACACACACACACACACACACACACACACACAAGCAAAAGTATCGCTCTCGTCCAGTTTGTAACTATTCGTTTTCATCATCTTAGAATTGGACATACTTAGAATAAGATTGTTATTTCCTAAATCTTCGATGAGAATATTCTAAATCACCATTATCGCCTAAAATATAATACTTTTAAATTAAAAATGTTTTAAAAAATTTCGCTAACAGCTGGTATAAGAAACCAAAGTGCTAATTAGTCAAAACAAAGAAACAAACAAAACACATTCAAATGAATGATGAATTACTGATTAGCAATAATCAGCAGTTGTACCTTGTCGTCCCAAAAAAAAACATAGACTGGGAATACGCAACCGTTCATTTTTAATCGTTGAAGTGCTTAGCAAGTTAACGGCGTGTTAATATAAACAACTATTTCAGTTCAGATTTTGTCGTCCATAATTTACAACTAGCAGCAGGTCAGCTGATTAATGGCATAGTACGCGCTCACACACACGCACACATTTTATCACATACACTGTTCTTCGTAGAAAATCATTTTGGGAACATAGATGGAACTGGTGGCGTGTTCCTCGTCTGGCTACACGATCTTGGTGCACACGTTTAGAAACGGAAAATTCGTTTCCATAGCAACAAATTCATATCTCAAAAAATACTGTACGGCAGTTCGATACATGTGGATAATTTGTTTAGGTAATTTGTTTAGAATTACGATATATAGGAACATTCATAACACTCCACAATTCGAACAACTTCGAGGAAGTGGAAGGTTTCGATGATTTCCTTTATTTTACCACTGAAGTGTTGTTATTTTTAATTATGATCAAAGCAACTAAGAGTACTCGGTCTGTGCATTACGTCTGTAAATTATGTCCTATTCTGCTCGGTTTGCCTGTTTTGCCACATTTTCTTGGTAAATCAAAGTTTCTGGGAGAGAAACTCCTCCACCTTCGTATGAAATCGACTATCTCATCTATATAAATAAATAACTTTGTACAGGTTCTTCGCGTCCTGGATAGAATTCGAACCCAGGCCCTTTCTAATTATTATTATTATTATTATTACGTAACACCTCCAGGGAGTCCAAAGACACATCGAGGGAGGGCACCTACTCTACAACTATGTCTCCTCCACTCAATCCACCAACCGTAACTACCATCATTATCTACACCAACGATACCGCCGATCATCACCACTAGTATTTTCACAGATAATGACAAACATCCATGCCCATGGCGGGATTCAAACCCGCAGCCTTTTGTCTGGAGAGCAGATACGCTGACCACTCGGCGAACTAGGCTATAATTAAGGGCATTATGCAGAACCAGGGAAACTAGAACTACCAAGGAGGGGGGGGAGTGGATATCCAGACATCAGTGGGACAGTTGAGTGTAAAAATGTATATAATGTACCTGAGCCAGCACTAAGGACAAAAAATGGGAATGGGACATTTAGAATAACGCATCAAGATAGGGGTGGGACAAAGGGATCACTGCAATTCATGTATACTAATGCCAGGAGTATTAGGAACAAGAAGGAAGAATTTTTGGCCTTGATTGGCTCTTCCTGGCCACAGGTTATTGGCATTAGTGAAACATGGCTGACGGAAGATGATATAGTTAGTGGGATAGAATGTGTAGGTTATAGTATGTTTAGGAGGGACAGAGAGAATAAAATTGGGGGAGGGGTGTTATTGATGATAGCTGATGAACTGCAGCCAAGGAGAATTGAAGTTTTGCAGGATAGTGAAAGGAGCTCATTTGAGGCTATTTGGTGTGAGATTGACACTGGCAGAATAAAATATACAGTTGGGTGCTGCTATAGACCAGGTGATGGAATAGATGGTGGAGATGGTATGCATAAACAAATTGATGAAATGAGTGGAAGGAGGGTAATTATTATGGGGGATTTCAACTATGGTAACATTGATTGGAAGGAGGAGAGGACACATATGAGGAAGGAAATGGATTTTATTCAATTATTAAGGGATAACTATCTGAAACAGCATGTAATTGAAAATACTAGGGGTGTGAGAGTGCTTGACCTGGTAATTGCATCTCAAAATTTGACTGTAATGAATATGACCATGTTGCCACCTATTGGTGAGAGTGATCATAAGGTCTTGACCTGGGAGGTGGCTAAAGGTGTGCAATTTGTGATTAAGACAGGGTATATGTGGAATTACCGTGCTGGCAAGTATGACAAGCTTAGGAGATTGCTTGGATCAATGCCATGGCATGTACAACTGTAAGGGCTGGACGTCGATAGAGCATGGGAAGTGGTCAAAGAGCATTTACAGGAGGTTATGGCTGATTGTATACCTAAGGTCCGAATAGTGAAACAAGTAGGGGTTAAATGGATGAATAACACCATTAAGCTTGAGCTGCAAAAAAAGAAACAACTATGGAGGGAATTTAAAGAAAGGGGTGACCTGCAGGCACACGAACGGTATAAAGTGCAGGCCAGAAGGGTAACGAGTGTGGTAAAAACAGCAAAAGCCGATTATGAAAGGAAACTAGCTATGCAAGCAAAAGAGAATCCCAAACAGTTCTTTCAATATGCTGCAAGCAAGAAAAAAACTGTACATGGCAAAATGATTTTAAGGAATGACGATGGTAAAGAGTTCACTGAACCAGTCGATATAGTGGAGTTACTGAGCGCGCACTTTGCAAGTATATCATCCAGGTGGTGACGTTGAAAAAATGAAGGAACCATTAGTTTATACGGGAATTGTGATGAATGAAGTGGAGGTGAATAGTCTATTACAGAACCTTAATGTGAATACATCTGTGGGATTGGATGGTATACCGGCACGAGTCTTGCATGAAGCGGCTAAGGAATTATCAGTGCCCTTGACCATGTTATTTAATCTGAGTCTCGGGTCTGGCTTAGTCCCGAAGGCGTGGAAAGAGGGGAAAATAGTTTCACTGCATAAAGGAGGATCCAAGACTATGGTTGCAAATTACCGACCGATCAGCATATCAGGAGTCGTTGTCAAGGTCTTGGAGAAAGTAGTCAAGGGAAAAATACAGGAATGGATTGATGAAAATGAGATACTGTACAGAGGACAGCATGGCTTTGTGAAGGGTAGATCATGCCTCAGTAACTTGCTCAAGTTTTATAACAAGGTGACGGCTGAACTGGATAAGGGAAATGGGTTTACAGTGATACTGCTGGACCTGGCAAAGGCGTTTGACAGGATACCACATGGAATTCTAATCCGTAAACTACAACATATGGGAATGGATATAGGGTTGGTGAGATGGATAGCTGGGTGGTTGATGGAGAGATATCAAAGAGTAGTTTATTCAGGAGTAGAGTCCAAAATACGGCCTGTGACTAGTGGTGTGCCACAGGGTTCTGTTCTTGGACCACTGCTGTTTAATCTGTTCATTAACGATATAGGGAAGGGTCTAAGTGGGACAGTTCATTTGTTCGCTGATAAGGCAAAGTTGGGTAGGGCGATAGTGAATGCAGAAGATGTCAAAGTCTTGCAAGATGACTTAGATCGATTGGAGTTCTGGACTAAGGAGAATGGATGTCAATTTAATGTGACAAAATGTAAGGTTATGCATTTCGGAGTGAAAAGATTAGCAGCAGTATACCACATTGGTGGAACTGTACTCCAAGAGATTGATGAGGCCAGGGACTTGGGAGTGTTGGTGGATAGGGAGATGAAGTTTAGGGGGCACATTGCAAAAGTAGCTAAATCAGCTCATCAAGTCACTTGGTTGTTGAAAAATACCTTGACGAGCAGAGACAAGCAAGTTATTGTACCTCTGTACCGAGCCCTGATAAGACCTCATCTCGACTACTGTGCCCAGATTTGGTCACCTCGGTTCCTTCTTGATGGGGAGGAGGTGGAGAGATCCAGAGGCGAGTGACTAAGATGATAGCAGGTCTATGGAATGAACCGTATGAGAACAGGTTGAAGATTTGTGGGTTGCAGAAACTGGTTGATAGGCGGAAAAGGGGAGATATGATTGAGACATTCAAATTGCTAAAAGGATTCTATAGGATTAATTCAGAGGATATTTTTGAGGTCAGGACTGGTGGTGGGAGAACTAGGGGACACCCATGGAAGCTGGGCAAGAGCGTGGTTAGCAGGGGTGTTACAGCTGGGTTCTTTACTGTTAGAGTGGTAAATGAGTGGAATAAGCTGCCAGAGTCTGTTGTGGGTGCTATGACAGTGAGCGAGTTCAAGGTAAGGTATGATAGATACTGTGAGAATGTTGAACAGTTGTGTGAACAACTGTTCAACATTCGATGAGTCTAAGGACCTCGATGAGTCTAAGGACTCCCTGGAGTAGCCCGTAGTAATAATAATAATAATAATAATAATAATAATAATAATAATTATTATTATTATTATTATTATTATTATTATTGTTATGAAGTGAGACTGCCGAAGTAATTTGTAGATTACTGAAATGTCATTTTACCGAAAACTACGCACGAATATGTTCCAGTTAAAAATTTGTGAAATTTCGTTCAGTAGGAAAGACTACACGATATCTGCCCCTATAGTTAAAAAAGAACTGGACGCCAATCGAACCCAAGGTTTTTGCCAACGAATGGGGTGCATATTGTATAATCCTTCCGACTGCATGTAGATTGTCAAGAATTTTCGCAGATTTTAATTTGAACAAACAAGTGCGATTGTAATTTATGGTAAAATGCCACTTTCTGCAATCATTTCGACAGCCTCAGTCTGTCACTTTCAGTGGAAGGTGAATTAGCCAACTCCGTACGGTGGTGGGAGGAATCTCCTTCGCGACAACTTTGGCAAACCGAGCGAATAATATACGCAGTTCACACACACAGTTCGTAGGACGTTGTGGAGTTATGTAACAATAACAACGACAATAATAATTGTTGTTTAGTTCTCCCTCAACCTTATGATTGGTGGTGTAGCAATATGCTACTTTACTAGGAAATATTTATGGTAAAGATGGTTTTCCCGTTGCCTTCCTCCTTGCCCCAAGTATTTTATGTCTGTAGATGTGGGGACCAGCTTTCCTGTTTTGAAGGATGAAATATCCGAGTTTCCGGGAAATCCTGATAAGAGGTTCCTCGCGTCATAGATAGGAATCGAACCCAGCAGGTCTTTCCGACCAAAATGTTTAGTTTATGCCGATTGAGCTACGGAGACTTCAATAATAATAATAATAATAATTTTTATTATCACACAGAGTATTTACATATATACAATTAAATACATTTTTATTACTACAAGAAGTCAGTATACAAATTAATGAATACATTCATTTTTGATTAAATTATATATATATATCTACCCTATATATATAAAATGAGAGCCTGTGTAGCTCAGTGGATGTGGCGTTTGCACACCACGGCGCTTGGCCACACGAAGGAAGACTTGGTTTCTAGTCTAGTTGGCGACTAGAGGAAATTTTTCTAAGCCTTTTTTCGACCGGTTCCCGAGTTAGTCGATCTCTGGCACGGGCAAGCGGGTTTTTCCTCCCGGAAAATCGGGTTTTTCGTCCTGTAAACTCAAGAAAATCGACCGTAGAACCCACATTATTTCAGACATTAAAATATATTGTGTTAGGATTAGGGACCACGAGATGACGGTACATTTGAGCCATCTCTCTTCACTGTGTACCGCTTAATTAGTGATAGCCTTGGGCCATCTATCTCTGATTGGTACCAATGGGGCTTGAACTGCCCACTCAGTCTCCAAAAGTTAGATAGGGCTAAATGGCCTCGCCTACTCCCCGTATACGGAATGAAAAGGCGTTAGCTGATTTTTATATATATATATATATATAAAATGATAAGCCTTTTTATGTAACGTTTTTGTGTCACGTTATTTGAAACGTTTTGAAACCCAGGGGCTACCCTGAGTGTCGAGTCTTCAGAATTCAAGGAGAACCGGCCTATCAGTCCGGAGCTTGGGGGGGGTACCGTAGGCGCCGGGGGGAGTCCCCTAGTATATCAATTTGTTCATCAATGTTATAGGAAAGGATTTGAGAGGAAGTGTTCACTTGTTTGCTGATGATGCAAAGTTGGGTAGAGCAATTGTGAGTGCACAGGATGTCAAAATTTTACAGGATGATTTGGATAGTTTGGAGGACTGGGCTAGGAAAAATGGATGTCAATTTAATGTGCCAAAGTGTAAGGTTATGCACTTTGGGATGAAAAGAATAGCAGCAGTATATCGCATTGGTGGAACCGTACTCCAGGAGATTGATGAGGCCAGGGATTTGGGAGTGTTGGTGGATAGGGAATTGAAGTTTAGGGGGCACATTGCAAAAGTGACTAAATCAGCTCATCAAATCACTTGGCTTCTGAAAAATACTTTAACATCCAGAGACAAACAAGTTGTTGTTCCTCTGTATCGAGCCTTGATAAGACCCCATCTGGACTTCTGTGCCCAGTTATGGGCACCAGGGTTTCTTCATGATGGGGAGGAGGTGGAGAGGATCTAGAGACGAGTGACCAAGATGATAGCAGGTCTGTGGAATGAACCTTATGAGAATAGGTTGATGATTTGTGGGTTGCAGAGATTGGACGATAGGCGAAGGAGGGGTGATATGATTGAGACAAATCATATCACCCCTCATATCATATCATATCATATTACTTCAAATTACTGAAGAGTTTCTATAAGATTGATCCAGAATATATTTTTGAAAATATGACTGGTGGTGGGAGGACTAGGGGCCATGCATGGAAGCTGGGCAAGAGCGTGTTTGACAAGGGTGTTAGAGCTAGGTTTTTTACTTGGAGAGTGGCGAATGAGTGGAATAAGCTTCCAGGGTCTGTTGTGGGTGCTACGACCATGAATGAGTTCAAGGCAAGGCAAGGTATGATAGATACTGTGTCACTGTCGAATAGTTGTTCTTGACATGATGTTAGGGTCTCCCTCGATGAGTCTGTCGACTCCTTGGAGTTGCCCGGAACAATAATAATAATAATAACAACAATAATATATATATATATATATATATATATATATATATATATATATATATATTAAAGATACCAAGCAATTTAAAATAAAACTTGGTTTTAATCCTATTTCCCTAGTAAGCAAACAGACAAGTAAGTCAAGTTTGCGCCTGCACGTAGTGCAAGTCAGGGCGACTCCGCACGTAGTGCAAGTCCAGGCAACTCGTGGTAAAGGTGGAATAAGCTTTGATTACTATCCTTAGTATTTACCCTTAATGCAAAGCAAATCCCCTAGCGGAGATGTACGATGCCATACATTAAAGGCAAGGGCCACTACCCAGACAGGTTTCGACCTTTGTATAGGTGAAGCGGACTCTAAAAATAAGACGATCCCTAAAGATCGCCCAACTCAGCGTTGTTCCACTCAATGACAGACTCACCCCATCACCGAGAAGAACTTCTCAGCATTGGCTCTACCCAGTGGCCGGCTCGCCCCACCACCAAGCAGAGCCATAATCTTAGCAGTAGCCCCACTCAGAGACAGGGAAAAAACCTACCCCCAAGCAGAGTCTCTGAAATCAGAGCCAGAGCAGCACCGGTTTCGACCTTTGTATAGGTGAAGCGGACTCTAAAAATAAGACGATCCCGAAAGCTCGCCCAACTCAGCGTTATTCCACTCAGTGACAGACTCACCCCATCACCGAGAAGAACTTCTCAGCATTGGCTCTACCCAGTGGCCGGCTCACCCCACCACCAAGCAGAGCCATAATCTCAGCGGTGGCTCTCAAATCAGCGCCAGAACCGGTTTCGACCTTTATTGAGGTCTCATCAGTGGGAGCCAGGCTTAAGAAATTCCAAGGTTTAAGTAATACAAAGCTTAATAAATTTTACCAAAACAAGTTGCTACAAGGTGCTTTGACCTTATTAATTAAAAATCTCAGGATGAGAGTAAGATGTAGAAAGTTTTTTACCTTGGGTATGTTATATTGGGAAATAGGATTAAAACCAGGTTTTATTTTAAAATTGCTTGGTGTCTTTAATATATAACATACCCAAAGTAAAAAAAAACTTTGCAGAAATATATATGTAATATATATGAAATATATATGTAGGTGTATATATATATATATATATATATATGTGTGTGTGTGTGTGTGTGTAAAAAACGGGAAAATTAATAATAATAATTCTGCTGTGAATAATTTTCTGAATCATGTTACTGAGATTTGGGAGGCATACACTTTTTCCATAATATATTGCATTTGAAATATTTTACAAAGTGCAAAATATACAGTACTTTTGCTACGTCTGAAGAAGAATTACATAGCAATAGATATTCTAGAGGAGATTCTGTACTGAAAGTCGAAGTTCTATTAAAAATAAAAAATAAACTGCAGATTTTTACGGATGAAGATATAATGCATTGAATGTTCATTGCAATCCGCAGAATAACCTAGACAACTGAATTTTGCCTTATATTATATATGTTGACTTGATTTTTGTATCACAGGAAAAGCTGCTGTTATTCATTGTTCACTTTAATTTTTCTCTTTTTGGATAAAAGGATTATGTAATGATAACACTAACACTGCGGAAACCGTATTTTCAGAAGTGTAAGAAGCATGAAAAAAACTTCCCTGGATCGATTCTGAAATTTATTACGTTCTAAGCAATTTGAGGAAATGTTTTTATTCGTTACTGCGGCGATCTCTTTTTCTATACTTCAGACAGCTGATGACATTTCATTTCCTGCAGAATTCCAGAATGTATCTCACTTGCTTTTTTGTTGTTAGAAAGCTCTTTCATCTATGATTTGATGCTCCATGATACGCTATTAAACGTAGCTAGTTCATTATTCTTTATTTAGAAATTTTATGTGAAAAATCTCAACTCGCATATTTTTTTTCCTGTATAGCAGCAACTGAAAATATACTTTTGTTTGTTTTTTAATCTCGTTTTTACGGTGTGGCGATTTTATCTGAGTTGTCTTGAAAAAAGGAATATAGTACATGTTCCATATTTTATTTTCGTACGCTGTTGTTATTTTGCAAAGCTTATCGGGAAAAGCAATAAGAAATATCCAATTAAGGAACGTCTATCTGGTTATTTCTTCAATAATATTTCCTCTAGCAAGATTCATTTGGAATGTAATCACATTCCTCCAGATGAACGAGCCCATTCACTTTTCTGCCTTAATATCTAAATGCATCTCTCTCTCTCTCTCTCTCTCTTTCACGCACGCGCGCGCACGCACGCACACACACACACACACACACACACACACACACACACACACACACACACAACACACACACACACACACACACACACACACACACACACACACACACACACACACACACACACACACACACACACACACAAAACATTACTGCGTTCCCATGTATTTTTGTAATGTCCGCCTCACCCACGAAAATTTTAAAAAGTTTAATGTCTTGGATAGACAAAGCATTGCACTCCAATGCTTAGAATGTTTGCACACTTTCTCCGGTATTATTTTTTTTTTAATAACTACATTTCCAGTGGCCGTCGGGTCTGGGCTAGTAATTAATTATTTGTGAAAGTAAATTACGTTCTACGTGAAAAATAATATTTTAAGATAAAAGCGGTGGTTGTTACTAATGGGTATTAAACACTTCGATAGTAACACGGCTTTTATTCCTTCTTTTTCTCTCTCTTATAACTAGTCTACATTTGTATATTGTTGGGACAGTTAACAGACACAGAATTGGTTGTCCATTGGTTTCTGTTTTCACATATTTTGAAGAGATCCCCTCCCTTATCAGATTCCTTGCACTTGTTGGCGATTACGGTACTCATGGTAAGGCCTACCTATCTCATTTTTCTTGTCGTTCTTCTTGTAATTATATGTTTTCTGTTACCCATTTATTTTGTAGTCTTTCCATAACGATTTTAAGTCCATTACTGATACTGTTGCCTTCGCTCTTCTTGTTTCATTATCTTTTCTAGAGGTTGTCTCAGTTCCATGAATTACACCATCAAAATCGATGAGTCTTTTGTATTCATTTATTCAATCTGTTCTTTACAACTTTCAGTCTTCAGTTTTAGCAGTAATATTAACATCTTTTGAGAATGTGTTTGACGATCGTGTACCCCTTCATCAGTTTGTGAATCAAATCAAAATCGTTTTGGAATCTTCCACCAGCCTGTGATGTGCTTATTTAGCAATCCTGTGAATCTCCCTAATAACATATTTCAGTTAATAATTAAGGAGAGCTGAAAACCTATACTTGTTTTGCTTCGTGTTGTAAAAAGAAGCGTTTGCTCGTTCTTCCCTCAATTTCAAGAACAGTTTCAGTTGCTGAATGTAGCGATTTGCTAAATCGTATTAATTTATTGTCAATGCCAGTGTTGTGTAATATTTGCAACAATGCGTCATTCCATACAGAGTCGAAAACTCTCCATATAAAGTTGCAACATAATGTTTTATGATTTTCAATGTATTTTTCTCCAAACAAATTTATTGCAAAAATTGGTTTGATTACGCTTCTCTTCTTTCTAAAATTTACCTGTTATGCTGCTTAGTGAAATTCAGTATATCCCTCCATCCTTGAAAATAAGAACTTCATCCGAGTACTTTGTTCGAATGGTTTATATTGCAAATCCATGTTCCTCTCTATCTCTTCATTGCCTTTTTTATGAGAACTGGTAATAGAATTGAAGTTCTTTTTTGGTGAATAGCTCTGTGAAGATGTCACATTTTCTAGACTTCAACCATCACGTCCTTTCCGTGCTCACTCCATCATTTCAATTGTTATCCCATCAACGTTCGAGGCTTTCGCGCATTCGATAATCTTCACAGCGTTTCCAACTTATCCCGTCATCGGGTAGTATCTCCCGTCCGTAATCATATCTAGTATATGATCCGGACTTTGATTATTTAGAAATTCATATTTTTTTAAATCTTTCACATAACATTTCCATCTGTCGATTATTTCTTCTCAATTTTTAAATAACATCCCATCATATCAAAGATTTCTTTAGAAGTGAAAGGTTTAGTAAATCTTTGGATAATTCGATAAACGTTTTTTGAAAAAGCTCTCACTTCGAGCTTTATTTTGCCTTTTAATATCATCTCTCTCTCTCTCTCTCTCTGTCTCTCTCTCTGTGTCTCTCTCTCTCTCTGTCTCTCTCTCTCTCTCTCTCTCTCTCTCTCTCTCTCTCTCTCTCTCTCTCTCTCTCTCTCTCTCTCTCTCCAGATCTTTATAGGGTGCTACATCAGATATGATATATTATGAGATATTATTTGAAATAGTACTTAAGGCATGTATTAAGCTTCTCGAAGTATTCCTTGTGTATTTGGAAGCCCACACCACATTATTCTCCATCAATGGTCATTTCTCCATCGTTAGGATATCTTATCTCCGATAATCCTCTAGCTTTCCTGTCATAAATTAATAATTAATTTTAAAGCAGTTTTACTTAATTATACACTTGTATACAGACGTCTAACGTTGCATGATTCAGTCTAATATTAGCACAAATTTCAGTTTTTTTCACCACATCTTGATTAGTATTTAGATGTATTATATGCACTAGTCAGAGCAATCGTAATCTACTAAGAAACTAAGGCAATGCCTAGAAACAGCAAATTATATGTCAACCATAAAAACGCGATTTTTTGATTTTCATTTTACATATTTTCTTGAATGGTCTTAATATTTATCAATAATATGGCATGGAATAATAGAAACCTTTCTGGAAATAATCATTTATTTAAATTCATGTCCAATCTGTGCTCAATGAAAACAAAGAGTGAGAGTCATATTAAGTGCCCATTTAGTTTAAGAAACCTAACACATCTTAACAATCGTGAATTAAACATAAATTTTATTAAACAAAAATTACTTTAAAATTTTGTTTAATTTAAAGCCCTACAGGGCTTTAAATTTTTGTAGGGTCCATTCTTCCATGAAAGAAACTCGGGTTTGTCACCCCACAACATAAGTAAACATGCTGACAAGAAGAACACACACACAGTTTACAGACATAACACACTTGTCTCGTAACCTTAGTTACCTCCAACCTAATTCTAAATGACAAAAGTCGCAAATACGAACCAGAACAAAATTACCAACACCACAGATAAATTTTTATTTTTAATTACTTTAAAATAAAAATAAAAATATGTAGTGTTGGGAATTTTCTTCTTGGTCGTGTTTGCTTTTTTTGTTGATTTTAAAAAACTAGAATTTCATCAATGAAACAATCGGAAGCATTGGCTACATTTTCAATATATTTTCTAATTTGGATTACATACAAAATTATTTTCAGCTTGAAAAAAGTCATTGTAAAAAAAATCTTCAGCATATTCATCATCATCATCATCATCATCAAATTTCTGCCATGAACCCTCAAGGGGTGTACAGGATATGATAGTACTACATGAAAAAATTACATCATTACTAACTTCCTATCTACAATTTTCCTCCAAATCAATATGTTACTTGTCAAGACTCGAACATTATCAGATCTTATATTTCTATCGTCTAAGGCACTTTGTACCGTATCAATCCACCTATATCTTGGTCTTCCTCTGGGTCATTTTCCTGCCGACCTACCAGAGAACACTTGTTTTGCTAATCTTTTCTCTCCCATTCTGTTTAAATGACCATACCACCTGAGATTAGCTCTGCTAATGCATTCCTGAATGCTGACAATGTCAAGTTCTTTCCTAATATCCTCGTTTTTAATATGATATTGCCATTGATGCCATCTGTTCACGCCTCTAATCTTTCTCAGGACTCTCATATCTGCGGTCTCTAGTCTTTGGTCAAGTGTTTTACTTCTGACCCAACTCTCAGATCCATAAGTTAAAACTGGTTTGAACACTGCCTTGTATGCACTAATTTAGTGTTCCGACTAATTTCTCTCTTATTCCATATGAATTTATTCAATTGACTTCCCACCATACCAGCTTTGCTGATTCTGTTGTCTATTTCTATATTTAATTTACCATCTTCAGTAAAAATCGTGCCTAAGTAGCTGAAATGTTTTACATGTTCCACAGGTTCTCCATTCACAACACAGTTGACATTTTCAGTGATTCTGTTTATTTTCATTGGCTTTGTCTTTTTATTGCTGACCCTTCATACCATATCTATTACAACAGCTATCTTGCAGACTTGTAGCGAATTTATTTAGAAGTATAACATCATCCGCATAAAGCAAAGAGCTGACATTAACATCTCCAATTTTGATATCATGTTTAATTCCACTTTCCTTCATAATGTGATCCATATAGATAATGAATAACAGAGGGGATAATGTACATCCCTGTCTCACACCAGATTTAACATTAAACCATCTTCCTGTACTTCCTTCAATTCTAACTGCTGACTTACAACTCAAATAAAGACTAAGTATTGCTTGATATAATGCCCCATTGACACCATATAACTGTAGCGTATTGAATAGCTTCTCTTGGCACCTTCTCATATGCCTTTTCCAAATCACAAAACTTAAATACAGATCTTTGTTATATTCCCATGCTTTCTCGACTATTTGTCGTAAAGTGAAGATCTGATCCTGACAGCCTCTATTTGGCCTAAATCCAGCTTGTACTTCACCAAGCTTTTCTTCCACAATTCTTCTCAACCGTTTCTCAAGTATACTTGCATAGATCTTGCCAGGAACACTCAGTAGCGAAATATCTCTGCAATTCTCACATTCAGTTTTATTTCATTTTTTATATATGGGAACTATTAGAGCTCTACTCCAAGCATCGGGAATTCGTCCCTCTGTCCAGGCTTTCTGAACTATGCAGTGCAGCCACTGTAAGACTTTTATACCACCATACTTCAGCATTTCTGGTCGAATATCATCTACTCCTGCTGCCATTCCACATTTCAAGCCTTTGATGGCTTTTTCTACTTCAAGTATGGATATGTATTCCTGACTGCATGCCTGGTCAGTGTTTTTTACCAATGTGCTGTCATCATTGCTTGTTTCATTTAGCAGTTTTTCAAAGTAATTACTCCATACTTCAAGGATATCTTTTTCTCCCGTTTTCATGTCACCGTTATCATCTCTAACTCCTTTTACAGCACTCTTTCCTTCATTTCTAAGCTTCTTAAACAACTTCCAGAATATTTTGCAACCTTCTTGATATTTATTTTCTATATTCTTGCCAAAGTCCTCCCATGACTTTTGTTTAGCTAGTTTAGACAGTGTTTAGCATTCTTGCATTTGTCGTCTCTGTATTCTTTAAGAGCACAAGCTGACTTATTTGACAGGAACTTTTGATATACTTTCTTCTTTTCCTTCACTGCCTCTTTAACTTCCTGTATCCACCAGGGAGTTCTGATTTTTTTTATCCTTACACACAACCTCACCACATGCCTCTCTTGCAGAATAAATCAATATTTTCTTCAGAGTTTGCCACTGAATCTCTAAGGTTTGATTCCTGTTCTCAAACTCTTTCATTTTTTCTTCAATAATATTTGTGTATTTTAGTCTGCAGTTCACATCTGAGAGCTGCTCAACTTTTATTCGCTTTAAAACTTACTTACATGTAATTCGTTTCAATATGAAATTCAATTTTATCCTGCTCAAGACTAAATAGTGATCACTTCCGATTTCAAATCCTCTGTACACTCTGGTGTCCTGCACCAGGGAGAAAACATCACTATCAACAATAACATAGTCAATGAGACTTTTCTTATTTCTAGCCTCTTCTCCCATGTGAATTTGTGCACATTTTTATGTTGGAACATGGTGTTAGTAATAACCAGTCCATGTCCTGAGCAGAAATCCAACAGATATTTGCAATTATTATTAGCTTTGCTCTTTTCTCCAAATTTTCCCAAAATATTTTTGTATGTCTGACAATCATTTCCTACTCTGCTATTTAGATTCCCAACAAGGACCAACTTTTCCTTTTTCATTGTGTCAGTTGCTTTTTCTAAAGCCTCAAAAAATTCCTCCACTTCTACCTTAGTAGAACCTTCTGTGGGACCATAGGCACAAATAAGTCTCATTGTCCATTTCCCCATTCTCATATTTGCCCACATTACTCTGCTTTAGACTGACTGCCATTCAAGAAGATTAGCCTTGTATTTTGTGTTGAATACTATGGCTACTCTTTCTTTTCCTTGATTGTCATTGCCTGAATATAACATTTTGTAATTATTGCTCAGAAAGATCTCACCAGTTTTGGTCTTTTTTGTTTCAGTCACCCCTATTATGTCGATCTGGTACTTATCTAATCACCAGAGTTAAAGATAGTACCGATCTTTAACTCTGGTGATGTTGAGTTGGGGTGTGTTTTCAGATTTGTTCCAGTAGCTGAATTTTCGCTGTTCGCCCTGATTCCTTGGCGAAAACAACGGGGGCCTTGTTTAACCGGGCGACGCCCCAACCGGAATGAAATTTTGTCATGTTGTACCATCATTTTTTATTTTGGTTTAACCAATAAGAATACAATTTGGTCGGCTAAATCCCAAATTGCCAGCCCATCCTCGTTCGTTAAGTATCAAAGTAGATACCCAACAGGGTGCACCACGAGAAGTTGAGGATTGGACATTAGGTCAGAAGCCCTGGTCGGTTCTCCTCATTCCTTTAAAGGCTATGTGGATTATATGATATTCTTAATATGATATTCTTCATCATATTATCAGTAATAGCCGATGATGATGATGATGATCTGTTTCCATTATCTACTTCATTAGCCTTGCCGCCGTAATTACTTGTTAATGTAACTGAAGAACTTAAATGAATCTAAAAAAAAAATTAGTCTTCATGTTTTTCACTTCTAAGTGAGGCATATTAGATATGACGATATCTACTGATGATTCGATGCCAAGTTGCCGAACCTGTTGTTGCACATCACAGTCTTTTTTAAGAGCCATTCTCTATATTCTTTGGCATTTTTGTAGATAGCTTCTTGGACTTGTGAGTGTTGGACGATTTTGCGATACAAAAAAAAAAAAAAAAAAAAAAAACTGCAACAATAACAATAATAATAACAACAACAACAACAAAAAAAAAACTATGGTAAAATGCGCAGTGTAGTCGAAATATTTTGACCATCCCATTATTTCGCAATCGTTCATTCTATCCTGTCACGTGGCGTTCGTATCACGATTAAAGGATGTATGCATGTTGCGGAGGTGTGTGACATAATGATTGCAGTTGTTGATTAAATCAGTGGCAAGGGATCGGACAGACTGAAAAATGTATAGTTAGGTGTCGCAAGAATGGAAGAATGTTGGACAAACAGTAGTTGTTTTGCCAGTGATAAGCGCTAATGCCTTGTTGACCATTATGACAAACGCAAGTTGTCCTGCCTTGTGCAAGCCCATAGGCGAAAAACTTGAACATTTCACCACAAACTTTAACTGTAAGACGAATATGGGTGTTTTTCAGAGCACAGTCCATATAAACCTCTGAAGTCGATGCCCACTCAAGGTACGCTTAACATCTACAACGATTAATTCTACACTTTTATGTCTGAGAGGCGCATTTGCCTACTGAAAACTGGAAAAAAAATTACCTTTTCGGATGAATATCGTTTCCTGTTCCTGTTTCGTGTCCAGAAAAAAAAAACAGACAGGAAGCAGTAGCGTTTTGGAATGGGGTGAGCCAGATTTGCATCCTGTTTAATATTTCTGGAACGTGGATCGAGAGATCAGGTCTTTCAATCCTCTGTCTCCACCATTCGTAAATCTGTAGGAAACGATCCTGACAGCATAATATTACATAAATCTTGCAACGTTTAACCTTTAACGCTGGATTATTCAGACTCTTCAGGTTGAATAGACATTTATTACAGCGATGCTCCAGCTTCATTATCCCGTCCCTGTAGTGGTTCTCAGTAAGATCTGCAAAATACCCCTCTACAGCTGCAGTCACCTCTTGATTAACAAAAACGCTGACCAGTGAGGAAGTGTTTAAGTTTTGAGAAGACATAGAAGTCAGAGGGAGCCAAATCTGGGGAATAGGGTGGATGTTCCAACAGTTCATAGTGCAGATCCCTTAATTTTCCCATTGCCAAAACACCTTTGTGGGCAGGTGCATTGTCCTAATGAAAGATGATTTTTTTTCTTCTGCAAACCAGGTCTTTTCGCACGAATATTTTCGTCTGGTCTGGTTAAAAGATCGTAATAATATTCCCCGGGTATAGTTTTACCTTTTCAAGATAATTAATAAACAATTAATAAATTTAGCATCCCAAAACACCGATGCCATGACCTTTCCTACTGATGGAACTTTGGCCCTAAACAACCGGCTTCTGTCCACTGTTTAGATTCTGGTGTGTAATGGTGAATCCAAGTCTCATCCATAGTAATAAATCTACGCAAAGTCAGTTTTGTTCTTGTTAAAACGCTCGCATCACTTATTCAGAGATGTTCATACGAGTGGGTTTTTGATCTGCTGTGAGCAAGCGCGGCACCCATCTTGCGCAAATCTTTTTCATTTGCAACTCTTCATGCAAAATACATGGTACACGTTCTTTTGAAATGCCTATAGTTTAAGCAATTTCACGCACTTCGACTCGCAGTCACCCACTACCATATAGTGCACTCGATCGATCAATGATTTCTTGTGTTGTTACAGTTTTTGGACGTCCTTCACGTGGATCATCATCATCAAGGCTGGTACGGCCACGTTTAAACTAGGTAGCCCATTTCTTAATTGTCGAAAACGAAGGAGAAGAATGCCCATAAACTTTTATGAACTTCGAATGAATTTCTTTTGGCGTTAAACCTTCTTTTACAAAGAATTTTATAACCGCACGACTAAATTTTATCCATTTCAAGGGATATAGACATCACTTTTGCTTCAGACAGCTGTAAAAAACAAAGTACTTGATAGAATGACTTGCAATTTCACATCGATGCTTATGACAGATGTATCAACTTAGAAAAAAAATCTTGCCGATAATATTGCCATCTATAGTCGAGGACGTTTCCGACCACCCTCGTATGTCGTTGATGCTTAGTAAAAAACATATATTGGTTGTTTCCAAACTTTTTTTTTTATCTCTGTCACCGCCACTTGAACTATTTCGCCACTTATACAGCTGGTTAGCTGATTAGAGTGCGTGTCGGTTTTCAAACCAGCAAGCTGTGAGTTTGAATCCCACGGTGGCATGGACGTATGTGAATATCTTTCGGTGACTCACCTTCCTTAGTGTTGTCCTGAAGGGACTTGAAAAAAAATTTCTGTTTGGTTTCAAGAGAACTAGATAATTAATTAATAGCTCACCTACGACAAGTTTCTACGCTTTTGTTGATGGATCAATAGAGCTAGAAGATCTAATCTCAGGTTACTTAAACAGTATAGAAAAGGAAATGTTAATAAGAGAGGTTTTTTTTTTTTTTCCAGGATTTCAAGAGAAAGTCCAGATCATGATCTCGTTGCATTGATACAGTAAAAAGTACCTTAGAAGGTAGAAATATAAGATCTGGAGGAAATTTGTTGACAGGAAATTAGTAAGTTAGTAATGTAACGTTTTCATGTAGGGACAGGTTATCATAATAACCTGTCCCCCCCCCCCGAGGGTACATGTCAGGAATTAAATGATGATAATGATGAAGTTCGTAACATATATCATGCTAGGTCTTGTGAAGCCGATAAAAATATTGAACTTAATCAGAAGTTATCAGGTCATTTCAGTTTGGTTTTTACTAAAATCTTTCTGTATTATAATTGTGTATTAATGAATGCTGTCACCATTTAAGAAATCTATTACAAAACGCACCATTTTATGAATGCATGGGAGCATTTTTTACTTGTTTGAAGAAAAAAATAAGGAACATGAAAACGATGATTCCGATTCGCATAGAAATGCTGAAGAATGCGACTCTTAAGAAGTAACTTCCACAACGTCTGTTTTATTCTAATTGATATTATATTCTGCTCCAAATTCGACCGAAAATAATTAAATAGCGTGCGATGTGAAGACTTGTCTCTGCAGAGAAAATGAATACTTCTATTCATTTAATCTGATAGACTAAATGAATGTAGGGGGGGGGGATCATCCAGGTAGCCTGAAAATTTGACTTCAAAGAGGAGCAAAAGAAGAAGAAGAAGCGTTTCCTTACAATCCTTCATTTTAGTCCAATTAGTGGAACTCTAGCAAAGCCAAGAGTATTCCGAATTTTTTTGAGAATAGTTAAACGATGCTGTAGAGGTGTCTGCGAAGTTAGCGGCCCCTCCATTACAATTCCCATAATTTTTGTGCGATTGATCTAAAATTTTCAGAGGAGCATAGGCAATATAACAAACAACTGTATACCAGATTTGGTCGAAATCGGTGGAACGATGCGACCTGTAGAGATGTTCTTGAATTTTGACAGCTGCAGTTATTATTCGTACACGCCGTTAGATTAAGTTTTAGATTATTGATGAGAACTACAACAGAAATAACTAAAATGAGGCCAGTGTAGTATGCCTATTAATCGCATGCATTCTTTGGACAGTTTGCGATTAGTGCGATAAAAAAAATTCAAGTTTCCGGGAAGAAAACTCTGTCTTCTCCGTATGATATCCGATGTGAAATGTGTTGAAAGTATATAATGATAAAATAAAAAAAATGGATCCTGTAATGTCATTTATTCTCCAAGGGAAGTTGTGGAACGCTTTAGTCTTCTAAATGACTTTTGGAAATCGGTACGCAACCGGTTTCCACTCTTAGTCAGTCATTCTTAGTTGAGTTCAAGATTACCAACGATTTGTAGACTTACTGGAGTTGGGAGTACAGCAGACCACAGTAACTTTCTCGTGTTTCTTATCCTAAATGATATTATTTTTTGAAATAGTGTTAGTTTTAGTGTACCGCGCGGTTAGCCTAGTGGCTTTGCTCTTCGCAACCATATGCTTGGGGAAGGAGTGTCCCAGGCTCGATTCCCGTTGTAGACGTGAGGAATTTGAGGATCTTCCTCAGGCATAGCCAAGTTAGCCGGTCTTGGGCGCGGTCAGTAGGGTTTTTTCCGCTAGTTTATCTGGCGTTTTTCATCCCGCAAACAGGCAAACCAGCCCGTAAACATACGCCTCTGCAGTCAAAAATATGTCCCCCCACCCCAGCGGCAGACCAGGCGACGGGTTGGTTGGGAGTAGTACTAACAAGAAGTCGCATCTAAAGTAACACGCGGAGCCTGCATGGGAAGCGGGAAGAACGCGTAGAAGAAGAAGTTTTAGTGTCGATTTTCTGTGTTGAAAACTCAAGTTTCCAGGAAAAATGAAAACTACTAACTCGGGAACCGGCTGAAAGAAAGATCTAGAAAAGTTCAGCTATTCGTTGGAACCAAATCCTATAATGAATTTTGTTCTGGCACTCTAGAGTTATGGAGGCGTTACCATAATTTGCCAGCCTCGTTGCCCGCGTGGTTAGTGTATCCGCTCTGCAACCAACATGCTGCGGATTTCGAATATCGAGGTGGACATTGGTGTTTGTGATTGCCGTTAGATGGTAGATGAATTTCACCGCCCGGTGTGAGACCACCACCTTCTTATTGGAGGCTTGAAGTAACTTAAAAAAGGCTCCATGTATGGTCTCTAGAGCAGAGTTTCCGAATTATGTAAAAATAATAAAGTAAAAAAATATATAAAATTAATAAACAAATAGAAACAAAATCCTTAACTCACTCACGGTACTCATGTAGTATGACTCAACCTTTCGTGAGCGAGAGTCATATAAAAAATAAGGTTACACAGGCAAGCTAATGAATTGATATTTTGCATATATGAATTTTTTTAAAGAAAAATATACTGTATTGAATTAGTTGACATAAAACTTAATTATTTTCCTCAACCATATATCATTATCTGGATAGTCTCTGGAATACTACTTGCAAGAGAAGCCACTACACCACTGAACGTGCCGTGATCTTATTCTGCGCCTTCGAAGTCTCTTAGGCAAATAAGTAAAAATAAAAATAAAAAAATTCAATATGTGTTCACTTTACATATTATTCCGCGATTCGTCATTATTACTGTATATGATTCGCTTACTGCTTGCCCTGCGTTATAACCCAAATTGTTTACAAACATAAATAATAATAATGAGTGTTTTCGCTAATATATAAATATAATGTCATTAAAAATTAGCTGCAAGGAGCTTGTGGAAATGCTAATCGTGTTTTTCCTGACTCGTATTCATTTCCAAGATAAAATTCATTTAATTAAATTTCTCATTTCCACTAACACAAATGAAAACTCCTCCTGTCGGTCGCTTGGGAAACAGATTTAATTAGGGAAACAAATGTCATTTGCAACTGCAGATCACAAAAATTACCACTGTGAAGTTAATTAGAGAAAGAGAATTTTTATTTGTACCGCTGAAGTTTCTGTTATCATTACTATGGTGAAAGGGTAACGTATTCGTTACCTTTTCGAAAATCAAGAGGTACTTAATTGAAACATTTCGTTTTATTATTTTGCTAATGATATGCGTAACTATTATTTTTGTCTTAACAAGATTTTTGTAAAATTTTTTAAGATTAAAGGAAAGCTAATTATTTATATTGTTTCCGGATGATTAATTTGGATTCTATTATTAATAACAATGAGACTAAAAAAGAAGTTCCTGGTTACGGTTAAAAATTTTTTACGAACTACGAGGGCGGGTTTTTAATGACTCAAACGTCACCAGTCGACGTGTATTGCCATGCTCAGGTGATGAGATGCCATTCGCTGTTTATGCTGCAATATCCTTCAGGCTGTATTCGATGACCATCACTTTTTTTTCTCTCCCCTTCGCCAGGCATTAAAATCTACTCCTAGATCACATTTTATTCTTAGTAGTACAACTTCCAGAGGTGACCACTTGTTTTAACACAACTGGATATGCCTTGTGAAAATCGGCGAAAATATAGACTCCTCTCACTAACAAATATATATCCCCCCCCCCCCCCGACACACCTTTTTATGCAGTGGCGGCCGGTGAAAATTTTAATTGGGGTGCTGCATATACAAAGTAAAAAAAAAAAATTTAAATTCTTGTTTTCCTAATCAGTAACCAATTTATTAATAAATAAATTTACATATTAAAAATTGCTTTATTAAAATATTTCACTTTCACCACAAACAAATACCAATAATAAAAGTTTCGTATCTCACAGAAATAACGCGCGCATGCATGCAATTTATCTGTAAGCTACACTGCCCAAACGAGCAGTGTCGGAATCACTTGTAACGTGCAATCACAAGCGTAAACGAATATCGGCGAGTCTAGCTGTAATTGGCTCGATAATTCTCACACTGCGTTAGATCGCTGTGCATTTATTTTGTGTAACGATAATTGAAAATATATAATTCTCTTCATATTTTCAACAGTGACACTCGTCATAATTCAGCCTTGTTATTTCAACAAAATAAAATAAGATTCACAAAAAATAGTTCACTCTCACCACGAACACGCACCAATAATAATAGTTTCATATCTCACAGAAATAACGCGCGCAAGCATACGATACACTGCCCCAAACGAGCAGTGTCGGAATCACTTGTAACGTGCAATGAGAAGCGCAAACCAATATCGGCGAGGCTGACTGCAATTGGTTGAACGTGATAATTCCGACAGTGTTAGATGGCAGTGTATTTGTTATATAATCTAAAGCGTTAATCGAACAATTCCAATTATTAACTATTTAATCAATGTCGAAACATAAGCTTTAACATGTAAAATGTAACCTTTAACATGTTGTATTGCATTTATATAATGTTGTAAGCATTGTTATTATTTATAAACACAAACAAAATTTAATTTTTTCACTTTTTCTCTTGGGGGTGCTGCAGTGTCGTAGTGCTTATGTATGAGCCGCCACTGTTTTTATGTTAATTCTGTGCTTGACGTGAAAAGTGAAGCCTTCCTTTTACCAATACTGAGACGGAGTAAATTTATTCTTCCTTTAATTAACTTTATAAATGGAAAATTGAGAATCGACGTTCGGATGAAATGTTTTTTTTTTTTTTTTTTTTTTTTTTTTTTTTTTTTTTTTTTACGCGTACGGAGCGTATGAAACCAATAAAATAACATTTTATGCGTTCTAGTAGATCTCGGTTTGAAATAATAATAATTAAAAAACGTGTTGAAAACTGATTTTAACAATTGAAAAAGAAAAGCCTTCGAGCAGGGAATTGGTATTCCAGCTATCCTTAACGCGGTCAAATGTAGGCTCCACAAAAATAATCGAAATGTGTCATTAGGGTGCGTTTCGGAAAGGGAAAAAAAAAAAAAAATCGACGGACAAAACCTGATAGTTTTATCTGTTCGTTCTTCCGTTCATATGTTATTCATTAGAATCTATTGGAATTTAGGATTTGAATGTGATGCGTCGGAATTGGACCATTTTCCTTGGACATAAAGTACAAACGCGCAAACGTAATATCTTGAAGTGTTTCTGCTCTTACTAGATGGAATTTAATGAAATGTGGTATTTAAGGTTAGTATTAAAATTTCTCCAGTTTCAAAATCAGGCAAAACAA
Organism: Typopeltis vanoorti; assembly: GCF_054136105.1. Lineage (NCBI taxonomy): Eukaryota > Metazoa > Arthropoda > Arachnida > Uropygi > Thelyphonidae > Typopeltis > Typopeltis vanoorti. The sequence continues at coordinate 141,906,974 of NC_143556.1, forward strand.
ATGATGTCCACAATACATGCGCCATAAAACAGCTTTGGATTCAGAAATTGTTTTGATAATAAATAATGCTCCCTATATACGCAGTACCGTTGATGAAACGCGTGTTTTTATGGTAGTCTACGATCATTTCTTACTTGCTTTTATATTATTTTATTTTTATAATAAAACTTAAAAATGGTTTATTTCATTTTATGAAAGTGTGTTATGTTACCTTCACTTAATGCCTGTAGAGAAGGAGAGGGGAGGGGGGGGGTAAATGCTTAGTAACCACGATATTGTTGTTGATATAATCGCGAGGCCCCGTGAAAGAACGCCTTCGGAATATATTGATCTCTCTCTCTCTCACATCCAGGGTTTGAGTTCCAAGCAATCCAAATAAAGTAAAGATTGAGTTATGTATTTAGATATGACCTATGCAGCAATGGCTATCGTTGACGCTGTTCCAACAGAGTACAGAATAAAATTTAGAAATGCATCTTTTCAGTTGATTGTCATGCTGCTTAAAGATATAAATACTATCTTTAAATTTTAGGTATTCCTCAGAGTACCGTCTAATTTATCACAAGCGTATGGATTGAATTACTCTTCCCAATCGCCAATGTTTCAGTGGTGTTCGGTCACAGCAAATGACAACACCGACAACTGTAACCCGACCTTCTCCGTTTCTGACGATTTCCGGTTAGAAATCTATAATTTTCCTCTTCTGCAAATGATTTTTACTACCTCCAAATTATAATAAAATTATATTCTCTTCTTTAGAAACTGTATTTGTTCAATATGAAATTTTTCCAGTTTCCTTATTTGAACAGGCAGTTTTCATTTATTTATGTGTTAAATTTTTAAAGGAATTTTTTAAATTAATTTTTTATTTTATTAATTCATAGATGTTTTTTCTTCGCCAGTGAAGCTGATAGTGTCTTATGGTTACACAGAATCTAGAATCTGTTATACACCAAAGGTCTGCTTCCAACCCCCCCCCCCCCCTCCCTGTTAATCGCTTCATTATTTTAGATGAATTTTACTCAAGAGAATACTAGTTCTGGAGGATTCTAGTAATAGAATAGAACCTGGTTTGATTTCAACTGATTTTTTTTTATTTTAAAGTTCTGATATTTCTCATCGACTGAAGCATATGTGTAATAACCCATGTTATGAAAATACTTACTCAATGCTACACATACTGGTCACTGAATTAGAAACCTTAATGCATATACTGCATACGTAAGCGTCACTTACGCAGCGTACATGCAAAATACTTGATCACGTGCGTCACCACATTTTCTAAGCAACTATTTAAGAATGCTGCTGATCAGTAATCGTCGACAGTGTTGATCGTAAAAATAAAGGATCTCTCGGAATTCGATAAAGAGCTTATTGTGGGTGTCCGTTTCGCCGGAGCCACGATTTTGAAAATAGCAGAACTGACTTTTCTTAAAAAGTGAGATATACCGGGTGCTTAATCAGTGAAAAAATACTTCACATTGCTTGTCTAAGAGACGTAACTGTGGTCCTAAAACAGTCTGTCAGGAAAACGAGATAGCCGTCGTCTGAGAAGGCTTGTGCTGACAAACAGAACTTCAAATTTGCAGCAGCAGCAATTGAACAAAGCTGTTCAATTGCTGCTGAAAAATGAAAGCTGTTCCCGACCCTTACTCACTGCATATGAGCATGGAATTTAAGAGGATCGGTATTGGCAGTTGTATGTCTGTATACAGAAACCACCGTATCAAAGGTGCTTCTACTGTAATTAGAAGCTATTGGGTAGAATTTTAGGTATCATTACTTGCGCATTATGTTTTAGCTTTGGGAATTTATGTATTAATTACCTAGGCAACTGAATATTTCTGTTTTGCATTACCTTTTAAATTCGATATAGCTAGTCTCATGAAATTTGATGGATTTTTCAGAACTTATAATTTTTCCTTTTATTAGACACAACAAACTGCATAATCCTTATTTGCTTCTATGTGATTCAAAAATAACGAATTTTTAAATAAAATTTTAATAAATATATATTGGAATAACGTTTGCTGTCAGATTCGTTGATTAATATATAATCAAAAATGAGAACAAGCAAATCATATATTTCAAACGGCGAAAAGTCAGCTACTGGAACACATCGTAAAACACCCCACAGCAACATCACCAGAGTTGAAGATCGATACTATCAACATAAGAAGCCTGAATGGCAAAGACATGGAGCTAGCTGAGGAATTGTATAAGTACCAGATCGACATAATAGGAATGACTGAAACAAAAAAATCAAAAACTGGCGAGATCTTCTTTCTGAGCAATAAATACAAAATATTATATTCAGGCAATGACAAGCAAGGAAAAGAAGGAGTAGCCATAGCATTCAACACTAAATACGAGGCTAATCGTGTTGAATGGCAGGCAGTCTTCAGTAGAGTGATGTTAGCAAATATCAGAATGGGGAACTGGACATTGAGACTTATTTATGCCTATGGTCCCACAGAAGGCTCTACTAAGGTAGAAGTTGAGGAATTTTTAAGGAATTTAGAGAACGCGACTAACACAATGAAAAAGGAAAAGTTGGTCCTTGTTGGGAATCTAAATAGCAGAGTAGGAAATGATTGTCAGACATACAAAAATATTTTGGGAAAATTTGGAGAAAAGAGCAAAGCTAATAATAATGGCAAATATCTGTTGGATTTCTGCTCAGGACATGGACTGGTTATTTCTAACACCATGTTTCGGCATAAAAATGTGCACAAATTCACATGGAGAGAAGAGGCAAGGAATAAGAAAATTCTCATCGACTATGTTATTGTTGATAGTGATGTTTTCTACCTGGTGCAGGACACCAGAGTGCACAGAGGATTTGAAATTGGAAGCAATCACTATTTAGTCTTGAACAGGTTAAAATTGATTAAAATTGGTTAAAATAAGGCGAATAAAAGTTGAGCAGCTCTCAGATGTGAAGCGTAAACTAAAATACACAAACATTATTCAAGAAAAAATGAAATAGTTTGAAAACAGGAACCAAACCTTGGAAATTCAGTGGCAAGCCCTGAAGAAAACCCTGATTGATTCAGCCAAAGTGGCATTTGGTGAGGTTGTCTGAAAGGATAGAAAATTTAGAACTCCACAGTGGACACAGGAAGTTAAAGAGGCAGTGATGGAAAAGAATAAAGCATATCAAAAGTTCCTGGCATATAAGTTAGCTTGTGCTCTTAGAGAATATAGTAAGAAAGCTAAACACTGTGTAAAAGTAGCTAAACAAAAGTCATGGGAAGACTTTGGTAAGAACGTAGAAAATAAATATCATGAAGGCGGCAAGATATTCTGTTGAAGAAGCTCAGAAATGGAGGAAAGAGTGCTATAAAAGAAATTAGAGATGATAAAGGTGACATGAAAATTGTAGAAAAAGATATCCTTGCAGTATGGAGTAATTACTTCGAAAAATTGCTAAATGAAACAAGTCGTGATAGCACAGTGGTAAAAAAAAACACTCGACATGCATGCAGTCAGGAATATATATCCATACTTGAAGTAGAAAAAACCATCAAAGGCCTGAAATGTTGAATGGCAGCAGGAGCAGATGATATTCGACTAGAAGTACTCAAGTATGGAGGTATAAAAGTCTTACAGTGGCTGCGCTGCATAGTTCAGAAGGCCTGGACAGAGAGAGAGAGAGACTCATTCCGGATGATTGGAGTAGAGCTCTCATAGCACCCATATATAAAAAGGGAAATAAAACCATATGGGAAAACTACAGAGATATTTCTCTTCTGAGTGTTCATGATAAGATTTATGCAAGTTTAATTGAGAAACGGTTGAGAAGGATTGTGGAAGAAAAGCTTGGTGAAGAACAAGCTAGATTCAGGCCAAATAGAGGCTGTCAGGAGCAGATCTTCACCCTATGACAAATAGTTGAGAAATCATGGCAATATAACAAAGATTTGTATTTAAGTTTTGTAGATCTGGAAAAGGCATATGACAAGGTGTCAAGAGAGAAGCTATTCAAAACGCTAAAGTTATATGATGTCAATGGGGCATTATATCAAACAATACTTAGTCTTTATTTGAGTTGTAAGTTAGCAGTTAGAATTGAAGGAAGTACAGGAAGATGGTTTAATGTTAAATCTGGTGTGAGACAAGGATGTATATTATTCCCTCTGTTATTCATTATCTATATGGATCACATTATGATGGAAAGTGGTATTAAACCTGATATCAGAATTGGCGATGTTGATGTCAGCTCTTTGCTTTATGCGGACGATGTTATACTTCTAAATAAATCTGCTACAAGTCTACAAGATTCCCTGACTAAATTGAATAACTGTTGTAATAGATATGGTATGAAGGTCAGCAATAACAAGGCAAAGACAATGAAAATAGGCAGAAGCATTGCAAATATCAACTGTATATTGTGAATGGAGAACCTATAGAACAAGTGAAACATTTCAGCTAGTTAGACAGGATTTTTAGTGAAGATGGTAAATTAAATATGGAAATAGACAACAAAATCAACAAAGCTGTTATGGTAGGAAGGCAACTAAATAAATTTATAGGAAATAAGAGAGAAATTTGTCGAAACACTAAATTAGCTGTGTACAAGGCAGTGTTCAAACCAGTTTTAACTTATGGATCTGAGAGCTGGGTCAGAAGTAAAACACTTGACCAAAGACTAGAGACCGCAGATATGAAAATCCTGAGAAAGATTAGAGGCATGAACAGATGGCCTCAATGGCAATATCATATTAAAAACGAGGATATTAGGAAAGAACTTGACATTGTCGGCATCCAGGAATGCGTTAGCAGAGCTAATCTCAGGTGGTATGGTCACTTAAACAGAATGGGCGAGGAAAGATTAGCAAAACAAGTGTTCTCTGCCAGGTTGGCAGGAAAAAAAGACTGAGAGGAAGCTCAAGATGTAGGTGGATTGATATAGTAAAATGCCTTAGAAGATAGAAATAAAAGATCTGATAATGTTGGAGTGTTGACAGGTAACAGACTGATTTCGAGGAAAATCGTAGATAGGAAGTTAGTAATGATGTAAATTTTCATGTAGTAGTGTCATATCCTGTACACCTCTTGAGTGTACATGGCAGGAATTTGATGATGATGACAAATAAATTTATAGCAGCAGATAACTTTTAAGTATTTACTTCTTTCATTAATATTGAAATATTTTAATTTTACCAATTTCATATCAGGAATTTAGAAGAAAAGCCGTCGTTCAGATAGATATTCGACTTTCCTGTTTCAGTCTTAATGTGGTGAAAAGTATTTCTTCGTTTTACATGTACAGTATGGCTAAAAAAATACAGAATAACTACAACGATATATGTTATGGAGTTAAAGGGTTTATTAACAAAGAAATATATGTTTACACGTGATGGTATGCACATACACAACTATCGGTGGAATGTTGGTTTAATAAAGCATTAACAACGGTAGATTACGTGCGCCCAATGGGCGCCTTGTCTTTCAAGACAGGTTTTGTAGTGCATGCGAAGATTCTGTGTCATCTTGGAGAACAAAGGCTGGGACATCTACTGGACATATGGTATAATTTTATCCCTTAGTTCATCAAGGTTTGAAGGCAGGTGGAATAACCATTCCTGCTAACAAACATGGCGTAGGGTTGGACCATTTGTTTTCTTCATTAACTCCGTATGAATGAAAATAATGCTCAACAATAAACATATTTTATTGGCATTACTGAGACAAAGAAGGCAAACTCAGGTCAGATCTAATTATTAAGTATAAGATGTTATTTTCTGGAAATGATGACGAAGGAAAGGAAGGAGTGGCGATAGAATTCAACACCAAACATCAAGATAAACTTCTTGATTGGAGGGCAGTTTCAAGTAGGGTTATGTGGGGAAACTTTAAACTAGGGAAATGGACAATGAAGCTTATTTGTCCCTTTTGTCCCACAGAAGGTTCTTCTAAGGAAGAAGTGGAAGAATTTTTTGAGTCATGAAAATGAAAAAAAGTGGTCCTTGTTAGAGATCTGAACAGCAGAGTGGTAAAACTCTGCTGTTCAGATCTCTAACAAGTGGTAAAAAATCAGGGGTAAACCATCAAATATATAGGAACATTTTGGCAAAATTTGGAGAAAAGGACAAAGCTAATAATAATGATAAGTATTTATTGGACTTCTGCTCAGGACACTGATTAGTCATTACTAACACTATGTTTCAACATAACGATATGCACAAGTTCACGTGGAGAGAAGACACAAGAAATACAACTACCTCATTAACTACGTCATTGTTGATAGTGATATCTTCATCCTCTTTCAGGAATAAAAGAGTGCACAGAGGATTCGAAATTGGAAGTGACCATTACATAGTAATAAGCAGGATAAAATGGATATCCCCATTGAAAAGAACTGCATGTAACAAAGTTTTAAAGTGAATTAAAGTTGAGCATCTTTTACAGGTAATTTTTAGACTCCACCGTACAAACATTATTGAAGTAAAAAATGAAACAAATTGAAAACCAAACCAAACCTGGGAGTTTCAGTGGCAAACTCTGAAGAAAACATTGATTGATTCAACTAGGGGAGATATGATTTTTATCCTTGCACACAACTTAGAAGTTATCTAAGTTGTGTGCAAGGATAAAAAGATAAGAACACGATGGTGGACACAAGAAGTTAAAGAAGCAGTCCTCGAAAAGAAGAAAGCATACCAAAATATTCTAGCAAACAGGTCAGAAGATTCCCTTAAAGAATACTGAGAAAAATGTAACAGAGCTAAGCTATGTGTAAAAGTAGTTAAACAAAAGTCACTGGAAGATTTTGATAAGAGTATGGAAAGTAAATATCAGGAAGGTGGCAAAATGTTCTGGAGGCTATTGGAAAAGCTTAAAAATGGAGAAACGACCAGTGAGAAAGAATCAAAGATGATAAATGTATGAAATAACATGAAAACTGAAGATAAGGATATCCTAGCTGTCCGGAGTAATTACTTTGAAAGACTGCTAAACGCACCAAGCACTGACAGAACCGTAATAGGAAATTTTCAAGAGGAATGCAAAGAGGAGTATATATCAGTACTTGAGGTAGAAAACGCTATTAAAAACTTGAAATGTGGAAAGGCGGCTGGAGTACGGATGTACAAATATTTTGCAGTGGCTACACTGCATAATTTAGAGGGCCTGGTCAGAAGGTCGAATTCCCAATGATTGGAGTAGTGCTCTCACAGTACCCCCTTATATAAAAAAGGGAATGAAGTTGAATTTGAGAATTACAGAGGAATTTCTACTAAGTGTTCCAGATAAGATTTATGGAAGCATACTTAAAAAGTGGCTGAGAAAGCCTGTGGAAGAGAAACTTGGAGAAGCTGGGTTCAGGCCAAATAGAGGTTGTGAAGATAAGCTTTTTACTTTAAGACAAATAGTTAAGAAATCGTGGAAATATGACAAGTTTTGTAGATGGGGAAAAGGCATACGACAAAGTGACCCGAGAAAAGCTTTTCAACACATCAGAATTATATTGGGTGAATGGAACATTATACAGAGCAATACATAGTTCTATATTTAAGTTTTGCAAGTCAACATTTAGAATTGAAGAAAATACAGAAAGATAGTTTGATGTAAAATCAGGGGTAAACCAAGGATGCAAATTATCTTCACTCCTATTCATCATATATATGGATCACGTTATGAACGAAAGTGACATCAGGCCTGATATTACAATTGGAGATGTCAAACTTAGTTTTCTTTGCTTTATGCAGATGCTTGAACTCCTAAGCACATCTAGTGCCAGTCTCAGGATTCTTCAACGAAATTGAATAACAGCTGTAACAAATTTGGCATGAAAATCAGCAATAAAAGGACCAAAACTATGAAAACTTCAGCTGCATTCTGAATGGAGATCCTTTCAGCTACTTAGGGCACAATTTTTAGTGAAGATGGCAAGTTAAATCTCGAAACAGACAATAGAATAAGCAAAACTGGTATGGTGAGTAGCCAGATATAGAATAAGAGAGAAATTAGGCAAAACGCTAAGCTAGCAGCATACAGGACAGTGTTCAAACCAGTTTTAAGTTATTGATCTGAGAATGGGGTTAGAAATAAAGCATTTGATCAGACTAGAGACTACGAATATGAGCTTTCTGAGAAAAAATAGGGTAGTGAACCGATGGCATCAATGGCAGAATCATATTAAAAATTAAGATACCAGAAAGGAACGTGACATCGTTATCATTGAAGAATGTGTCAGCAGAGCTAATCTAAGGTGGTATGACCACTTAAATAGAATGGGTGAGGAAAGGTTAGCAAAACAGGCTAATCAAGGTCTAGGTGGATCGATTCGTCGGAAGTGGCTTAGAAATACGAAATGTTAGATATGAAAATATTGGAGTGCTCACAAGTAATAGATTGAGTTGGAAGAAATTGTTGATAGGAGATTTAATAATAATGTAAACTTAATCACGTAGTGCTGTCATAGAAACTTGTACACTCCTTGGGGGATAGATATCAGAAAACTGATGGTGATGAATATTAATAGCAAATGGCAGAGCAAGAATAATTATTTTAAGATCAATAAAAATAAGTGATATGAAAGGTTAAATTTTCTTTATTCCTGAAACTAACTAGATTTCATTTATTGTTTTATAATATATTGTCTGTAACTTTAGTTGCACACCATATGTAATGTATGATTTTTTTTTGTTTTCTATGATTTTGTTAGTTTTTTTTATAATTTTTTGTTGAATTTTGGTTGCTTGTATATGTTTCTTATTTTTTTAAAAATTTTTTGTGAGAAATTTTTATTATTATTTTTTACAGTTGGGGATAGTGAAGAGTTAATCAAAGATGAGAGGAATGTGATGTGGGGTATGAACGACTGGAGAACTCCTCTACCTCCTTTCCGAGAGCACCCGCTCTTTCCTGTGCATTATGTGGCCTTGATAGATTTCTCTGCCTCCAGGAACAATCAGGTAGAATGTAGAATAAACGGCAACACAGTTTATCACTAGCAGATTGGGAAGCCTTCTGATAGGTTTATCATTAGGTTGATTCCAGTGTCAAATGAATTAACATTTTCAGTTCCTCTGGTTTCCTGCAAACCTGTTTAAACGCGAGCGACAGCTTCCACCATTCACACGCAATGCAGTTGAAACCACTGAATATGCGTAGCTCTTTGAAACACTCTTCTGCCATAATTTTTTTTCAAAAATTATTGGTTATTATTTATTTATTTATTTTATATTTTTATTAGGATGATAATGCAGTTGTTTCCTCTTCTTCTAGACTTGGCTCTTTATCCCTTCTCTGCTTTCCTAGCGTTACAAGCCTGTTATGGGATCTGCATTTTCATCTGCGGAATTTTAATAAAACAGACTTTTTTTTTATATTGTTATGGTTGGTGTTGTAACGGTCACTGTTAACTGTCTTCAACAGTGACTTTTAACCTTTCAACCGTCAAATAACGAGAACAACATGACTATTAATGCTGACAAAAAGTAATTGTTTTTTTAATTATGTTCACTAATTAAACCATTAATTAAACAATAATGCTTAATTAATGAGCTTATTTAATGATAACCATAAAGTTAATGAATTTTTATTTTATTCCCCTAATAATGCGCCTAGCTTACCGTAATAATGTCTGGTCGGATCCTGTTATTATAAAAAAGCTCGTTATAAACCTATAGTGGTGTTTTCAACTTTTTTCAGAATATTAACCACTGATTCTGAGGCCACTTTGGTGCTGAATGATTCAAAGCGTAATTGATGATGGATTAACTAAGAAAGCAAAGGTTCGATATATATGTAGAAAACGGAAAAGTTTGGGAAGTGTGTCAATTAAAAAAAACTGCATAAAAAATAGAAATTTTAAGAATTATTCATTATCTATGAATGAACTCTAAATAAACTGATAAATAAATAAATAAATATATATATATATCTTCCTCTGCGCGTTTTCCCCGCTTCCATTGCAGGGTTCACTTGTTACGTAGATATGACTTTTGTTAGTACCACCCCCAGCCGGCCTATATAACACTGTATATATATATATTATATATATATATATATATATATATATTATATATATATATATATATATATATATATATATAACTTATGACTATTTTCAAATGTCCACAATTCCAGTCCATTCAAATCATTCTGCAAGTACTGCATCAGCTGCATTCCTGATTACCTTGCCTATCTTTGGATCATTGCAAAGATTTGCAGGTGACATACAACAAATAGATGTATGTCACCTGCAAATACTTCCCAATTTAATGTATACAATGGTGTAGATTAAATAACAGTGGGCTAATCCTTGTGGTACACCACTGTTATAGTTCGCCCACGTTTGTAGGTCTCTGCTTGGCGTCTTGCCAAGAAGAGTCGATTCATGCTGAAGGAGAGAAAGAAATGAAGGACGTCCGAATTGGTCGGCAACACGCGAAATCACGTGCTTTATAGGTAAAATTTTCCAACTGTTATACAAGCAACATAGTTAACTACAATAATCATAAAAGAGAAGTTAATTTTCCGACCGGTAATAATAAACAACTCATTTCACAATACGGACTGATTACCCTATTATCGGAATGGATTCTCCTTTGTCTGACATGCGCAGAAGTATCGAAGGATCTCTAATCGGTGGGCGAACTATACCTTAAATCTTGCATACTCACATTTCCCATATACCAGTTTTGGATATTTCAGTGAGTCGTCCTCTTATTAAGCTAATATTTTATAATCCAATAATGTATTCTGTCAAAAGTCTGTGTAAAATCCAAAAGTATCATGGTGTGCCCATTTCCCTTGTCGAACCCAAAGGTAACATTATTATAGAATGTGAGCAAGTTGCTTAAACATGACCTTCCATTAGTAAACCTTTGCAGTTCATTTCAAAGTATAGATTCTCTGTCAACCAATTTCTGTATCCGAGCCCCTTTCCAAAATCTTAACCACCGCTCCAGAGATACTGATAAGTTGATAGTTGGATACGTCAGTCTTTACCCTACCCTTGTTCAATGGGATTACTATACACACTTTCCACTCCTACGGAATCTTCCCTGTTCTTACTCAAATGATATAGCCTGTTCAAAGGAATAGCCAATTCAGCTGAATAGTCGTTTAGTATACGTGCTGATGTCCCACCGGTCTCAATTGTCGAATTCTTGTTCAATTTGTGCAATCGCTTTCTAGTACCTCTTCATCATACGACTGAGTTTCTTCATCGAATCATCTAATGAAGAAGGAGCAGTGAGCTCGATGTTTCACACACCAGTTTGATAGCTTTTAGAAAAATGGACACTCGTTAGTTGAACAACTCTTATGCATCTGTCACCCGCACACAATCTGCATTCAGTTGAGTTATTCTTTCATATTCATTCTTTCTCTTGCTTGCGGCATAAAGAAGAATTCTTATGGGATTTGACTTTAGCTTGCATAGCCAGTTTCTTTTCTTACCCAGATTTAGCATTCCGGAAAATAATCGTAACTCTTCTGCTCTACTCCTTATAATTTTTTATAACCGATATGATCTGGGCAGGACAAATATACTCCTTCACTCACTCGTGGTGAGTAGATTTTGCTAGCTGGAGAGTAGCTGCGGACTGGACAATATAGAATATTTTGTATTTAATAAAAAAAGCAACTTCTTCAACTTCATAAGGAAAAAAATAATATTTCATTAATAGATTGTGATACAAAACAAACAGTGGTAGAGGTAAATATTAATTCTTACATGCATGCTACAAAGTATGAGGACCTCCTCACAGCCCGTAAGTTATGAATGATAAAATTTCAAACAGGAAAGAGTCTGTTCCGTTTCTCCGTTATTTATTTCAGTATCAGGTGCAATAAATAACCCATTAATCTTCATTTAGCACATCAAAATACTTTCTTGTCCGAAACATACGTTTTTGTGAAAATCAACTCGGTTTCTCACGAATCCAGGCAATGTTCCAGCGGTTTCTTTTACTTTTGCAAATTCGTCTGTGAAATTTTGTAATTAAGTAAAATATAGTAAAATTAAGTGAAATATATTACTTAACGTAATATATTTTATCTATATATTTATTCTAGAACCATTGTAATTATTTAGTTTGCAAGGTACAGCTTGCGTTTCTTTGCTTTTTCTTTCTCTCTCTCTCTCTCTCTTTTTTTTTAATTTGAGCAAATTTGAATCTGCTACATCAATGCGCAGCTTGATTCTGCTATCAAAATGGAGAATTAATCCAAATATTGAAGAATTATTAAAAATGACAAACAAACTCAAAACCATTCTGTTTTTGATTGATTTTGGATATATTAGCAAAAAATATCGTGAAGTTATAAATGCTTTAATTAAAACACATTTACGTGTTTTACACTGCTGCTGCTGCTATTAACTTTTTTAACATAATGGAAGAAGGATTATAGTTCATGTACTCGTATTGGCTTCACATACGAGTGCATGATGAAATGCATTTTGTATAATTTAATAATTTAAAACCCTACGATTAAACTTTTTTGCTGCTTTTCACTTGACACATGTTAACAAAATAAATAAATAAATAAATAAAACAAACAAAAAAAAGATTGGCATCCCCATGGACTAGAATATGGTGCCATAAAACTGTCTCCTGCTCGTATCACTCTTCTTTAGATATATGGAAAAGAACGACATGTTCCTACATGCCGCACTGCGCAAACATATCCCAGCATTTCACATAAAAACAAAATAATTTCGTCATTTCTTTTTAGTGGCCTTAAACGTGTTATTTGAAGAATGTGCATGTATTGTCTTTCATGCAAATTAAAATATTTAGAGTGCATTCTGCTGCAAGACAAAGTAATTAGGATCATCAAGATGTTTGTACTGTTAAAAAAGTTAATGAAAGAGACTTGAAAATCGAGGGATGGTGCCACACACATACACATAAAAAAAGAAAGAAAGAAAACATTTCCATTTTAAAGCTATATTCCATCATAACGGCGCATGACGGAATCTAGATGGAAACGTCTGCATGCTTGAGTAACTTTGTATTTAGTTAGTTTAAAAATGAAAACATTAGCGAGATAATTGTTCTCGTTTGAAATAAAGCATATCATAAATGATGACCATCAACTTTTAGCCTGCACAGCAAAAATGGATAAATGAGCCTTTACCTTAATAAGTGAGATAACTAATCACTTAATCCTGGTAATATCGCTGAGTTATATTACGTAGACCAAGATGTCAAAATACTGTTAGTTTTTTCCCTCCCGCCTAATCACTGCAAATAGGAAGCATTCATCTAGCACATATTTAATAACGAAGATTTCTTCTTTTACTAGTTTCATTCAATATTTTTAGAAACTCCAATGTTAATTTGTGTGTGTGTGTGTGTGTGTGTGTGTGTGTGTGTGTGTGTGTGTGTGTGTGTGTGTGTGTGTGTGTGTGTGTGTGTGTGTGCGTGCGCGCGCGCGTATGTGCGTGTGTGTGTGTTTTCATAGCAGCGCATCCGCACACAAGCCTAATATCAGCAAGGGCAACACCAAACAGTGGGTGGAGTTGTATAAAGTTCATAGCTGTTGAACTGTGGAGTCTTGGAAACGCATTCCCTGTAGTGATGAATCGCGCTTCACAATCTAACAGTTCAACAGAGTTGTGTGGGCTTGACAGATGCTAGAAAAACGCTACTTGTCTGAATGTGCCAAGAAGTTTGTTGGAGGATTCATCATAATCTGGGGCTGTTTTTTCATGCTTCGCGCTGATCCCCCTAGTTTCAGTGACGCGGAATATTAACGCTGCGGCCTATAATGACATTCTAGACATTTCTGTGCTTCCAACTTTATGGCAGTAGTTCGGAAAAGGCCCTTTCCTGCGTCAACATGACAATTCCCAGTCCAGAAAGCAAGGTCTGTGCAGGAATGTTTGATGGAATGAGTGTTTAAGAACTTGACTGGCCTGCACAGAATTTCTGGTCTTAACCCTATCGAACACCTGTGGGATAAATTGGAACGCCGACTGAAGTGGATTGAAACGCTATGAAAAATCGCCCGACTGACCCCCACACTAATTCTCTTTTGGAAGATTGGAAAGAAATTACTGCAGCAAAGCACCAACATCTAGTGGAATTGATCCACCATTTTCCATTATAACAATAAATGGTAGACCAACTCCATATTAATGCCTTTCAAATTAGAGTGAGAGTTCTGATGAGCAGGCGTCCGGATTGTTTTGATCAGATAGTGTATAAAACCGCAGTGAATCATAAACAAATTTTTGGTTCTCTGCAGTGGATTCGATTCCTGTAAAATATATGATTTTTATCTGTTTTATTGCGGTTTTTATTAAAATAATTAAATGATCTATCTTTTGAACTTCATTTCACTATCCACCAAGTTCCCTAGATCCCTTGCCTCTACCTCTAAAGCAAAGTTCCTCCAGTATGGTAAAGTGCAATATTTTACACATCGGCATTCAAGTCATTCTTCTTTCTTCAGCCTAAAGCACCAACTTATTAAAATCCTTCTGCAGCATATCACATCAGAACTTCCTCATATTTCTCTTCCTAATTTAGCACATCAGCAGGTCTAAAAATATGACTCTGCGGTATCCGATTCATCACCTTTCTTTTTCTGGGAATTGCATTTCTATTCACAACTCGCTGGCTTCTATCCGTCAACCATTCCCGTGATCAAGCTATCAACTAACTGTCCATCCCCACCCCTCCTCAGTTTCAACAGTAGTTTATCATGCGGTACTCTATCAATGAAATCGAGTGAGCTCGATTTCATTACAAGATGATATTCTAAGCATTTTCAAAGCTGGATCTGAAGGGTTTAGATTATAACTCTGTGCTTAAAGGTGCACATTCCAATTTTCTCAAAACAGTGTGGTTCCTGCCGCCGGCACTACAGTAAATGGAATGAGTATTCTTATACACCATCTCCACTCAAAATTCACAGGAGGGGGAGGCAAAGCAGTATGGTAAATATGCGTTTCCATAGTCTATATTATGCCCAAATAATGCTCAGTTAATGTCCAAAAGTTTCAAATTTTGTAGTGCAAGAGTTTGAAATATTCAAACATGTTCATCTGATTTTAAATATCCTGATTCTTCACTGCAAATCAGTCATTCATACTGGCTACGCTACTTCAAAACTTTTGGGACATTAACCGAGCATTTTGGGTGGATAATGTTTAGCCACTAAGTATCATCTCTTCCATGGAACTTGAGGTAGTGTTGTTTATTAAGTGTACGCCTGGTCTGGAAACCTCACTGATGTACGACTGGAGAAACGCACGCCCTTTTTCAGCAATGTCTTTCACATTTCCGTTAGTTTTGTTGTCTACTTGACTATTTCTTTTCCTTATAGTGTTTTCTTCTTTTAATGACTTCACTAGAAGTTGATTTTGGATTACTTAAATTGTCTGCAGTCTCACAAATTGCTTACTAGCGCTTACTTTCCCACATTTCGATCGTCGCATTACACTGTTGGAAATCGTGAACTGCAAACTACGCCCACTTTCCAGCATTTTACAAAAATACAGTCATTTAGCATGCACCCTTGCCTTTATACCTTGCTCTGTTACGGAGTTTATCACTGGTATATATTCGAGAAATATAGAGAGCTGCGTGTATAAATTTATGCCTTAAATCTTTCAATGGAATATATTTACAAGACAAAAAGCACCTGAGAGGCAGAAATGGCCACGGAGACTTTGGCACCACATCTCACCAATTCCAATTAATTTACAAAAATTCTGACTGAGGGCACGTACTTACTCTTTGTCTTCTGGAAAATTACAGTATGGAAGGTCACTACTTCATTGTAGAGAGCGTTGTCTTGTTTTTCTTAATCGGATAAACATACATCTGCAATATATCGTGTTTTCAATGTAATTATTTTCGCTAAAAGAGTCTGAGTGCTTTTTCGTAATCGCGTAGACTTACATCCAGTAACACAGCTTACTGCTGCCATTCTGAGTCAACATTTCGCTAGCAATAACGCTATTAATAGCTAGTAGTCATGATATTGCATTTGTGTTCTTTTATTCTGAGATAACTGCACAGCACTACGTAAGGAAAACCAACTATTCCCTAAGCTTATTCACCTACACAATGGCCAGCCATGCAGCAATTAAAGGAGGGGGGGAAGGGACTGGTAATAGCGGCAATTTGATCTGTTTGTCTGCTGAATTGTCTGAAATGAAAATTGCAACAGACGTTATCGACTGATATTTAAATTTAACATGAAGTAGCTCAGGGCACTGTTATCTTCTCGTAATCGCAGTCCCGACAACCATGTTCAGTAATTACTGTTTCAATTTTTTTTATTCTTTAATTTGTTCATTCATTCGGACTATCAAAGTAATTCGGCAGTCATTTTCTGCGACAGATTAATATTGTATTCTCATATAGCATGCTCTGAAATATTAGCAGAAAATTTGTGATTTATTAGTAACTGACAGCACGAGCCCTTAACAAGCTTAAGCGTCACATTCATACCAAATCTTCTGCAATTAAAGACGAACTTTCGGAAGTTTTCGCGAGAAAGCTCGAAGTCGTGTTCGACTCTTTTTTTTTCAAAGTGATCGTAATTCATGAATCTCTTTTAGCACTGAATAAAGTAGTTCTTGTAATTGAATCGCTGCATTTATTTATAATTAATGCGATCTTTATTATCGGGAAGATGGACTTGTGAATATTAAGTAACTTATTCAGGAGTGCCTAGTTGAAAAGGATTGGGAACATTTACTCTAGACTGATGGTGACCTTGCAATGTGTTCTTTCCTTGGAAGTTCATAGAGCACGCATCTGCACTAATAATATGTCTTAATTACTGTGCGAGACTTGATATGCCCGTTATTTACCAATCCTTTATAAACTGAAATTAAGGACATATAAAGAGCATGAGCGAGGTAGCTCCTCTGCGTGATTGAATTGCATGTATACTCTCTTTTTGCAAATTGACGTGCTAATGAACAGTAAGCACATCAATTTGCAAAATTGATGTGCTTACTGTTTGTCACGTTCTCGGCAGAGGTGGATTTCACTCCGATTTCGAACGTGAAAAAAAAGAAAGAGTTTTCGCGTCTCTGATTGCGAAAGGGGAAATTGCTGGAGAAAATGAGAGTAGAAACGACAGGATTAGATTGGTGACTTTTCTTTTCAAAATTGTTTCAGAGTGAATATAACTCATGGATCGTTATATCAAAATAGCTTTTACGCGCGAGATGGAATTGCACAAAAAGGATTTCCCTGAAGAGTATTCAGAAGAAGCTGTCGAAACACAGTCGACGATCCAGTCTGCAAAAGACGTGACAACTGACCTTAAACTGGTGTCAGACGACTTCGCTCGTGGTTAGATATTGAGATTTTCGATGTTTTTCAACTGATGTTCCTCCCGTAGGAGGTGTCTTAATTTTTTTTTATAATTATACTAGTAATTAATAATTTAACAAGCTACAGATACGTCGATAAAAAGTTTTCAGTTGAATCCTGGCGGTTTTAAAAGCCCATCCTTGAGCACCTAACATTCTTCACGTTTTCGCTAGAAAAATTCAAAATTTATCAGGTTTGTATCAATACTTACCAAATATCAAAAACAACATCGCTTATCTTTGTTGATCATCAGGTTTGTTTTTAAATTCAATGTGTTTTATACTTTATAGGAAGCTGACATTTTAGCTCGTTAGATCATCTGCTATCAGCGGTTAATAGTGGTCGCTAAGCTTGTAAAATCTAGCTTATATTGTCTGGATTTTAGTCTGCGTGAGTGTTGAACGTAACTGAAACAAACGTGACGGGCAATTAAATTTGTTAGTAAGAGGATTTAGTCAGGTTCTCTGGAATTACGGCTTAAGCATCTAAGGCTGTGAGGACAGTGTATTATATCTATTTATTGCGAGTGTTCTTCTCGCAATGAACTTCTGCTTTATATACATATATACATATACATACACACTCTATCCACAAAGAAAAACCGAACTTTTCGAAAATAGAAGAAACTAGTGGCGCCACCTGTTGTATCTTTTTGTTGTCGAAAGCGGCAATCTTCATTAGTGTTGTGTCAACTGTTTATGACATTTGTTTCATTAGAAGCCGAGTTATAGTGCCAAGAGTGACTGTGTTTTGAAGAACGGTAGGTCGTCACGAAATCAGCATTGTCTTTACTTTTGACTACTCCAAGCGACTTACGTAAGGACTCAAACTTCCTTGAAACGATCGTTATTGGTGATGAAACGTGGTTTCAAGGAAGTTTGAGTCCTTACGAGCGGTTTTACTGAGGTTCTTGCAGTGTTCAATTCGATACATTTTTTGGTCGTCGGTCAACTTGTTGGGAACAAATCGCGAATTCAATTTACGAAGGCCCAAACTCTCGGTCAAAATGTTGTGCACAGTTGATTTTGGAATCCCCAATTCATCTTCAATCAATCTCACGGACGATTTCGGGTTTTCTTTGATGAAATCACGCACTTTTTGGATGTTAACTTCACTCAGTCCAGTTTTTGGACGGCCTGGCTTTTCGTCGTCCTCAAGCGTCTCACGACCACTGAAATCGCTTAAACCACTCGTAAACTTGAGTACGGTATAAGCATTCATCCCCGTATGCGTTTTGAAGAATTTGATGCGTTTCGGTAAAACTTTTACCAAGTTTAACACAAAAGTCAATCGCAGCTCTCTGTTTGAAACTTATTTTCCTACCGTTCGTAGAAACACACTGTCACTCTTGGCACTATAACTCGGCTTCTAATGAAACAAATGTCATAAACAGTTGACACAACACTAATAAAGGTTGCCGCTTTCGACAACAAAAAGATACATTAAGTGGCGCCACTAGTTTCTTCTATTTTCGAAAAGTTCGGTTTCTTTGTGGACAGAGGGAGTGTGTGTGTGTGTGTGTGTGTGTGTGTATATATATATATATATATATATTAAAGATACCAAGCAATTTTATCAGCTAGGTTTTAATCCTGTTTTCCAAGTAAGCAAACAGACAAGTATGTCAAGTTTGCGCCTGCACGTAGTGCAAGACTTAGGCAACTCTTGTAAGTAGTGCCACACCGAGGCAACTCTTACAAGTAGTGCCATACTGAGGCAACTCGTGGTAAAGGTGGAGTAAGGTCTGATCACTTTCCTTAGTATTTTCCCCTAATGCAAAGCAAATTCCCTTGCCTCAGTGTGGCACTACTTACAAGAGTTGCCTCAGTCTTGCATTACATGCAGGCGAAAACTTGACATACTTGTCTGTTTGCTTACTTGGGAAAAAGGATTAAAACCTAGCTGATAAAAATGCTTGGTATCTTTAATATACTATATACCCAAGGCAAAAAACTTTCTACACACACACATACATATATATGTGTGTGTGTGTGTGTGTGTGTGTGTGTAGAAAAGGAATCTGTGGAGAGGAAGGGGGGGGGGTAGAACAACAATGCAAATATATATTTCTCTTGTCGTCCATCACTTGTTTATTCCAGTTATAACGATCCAAAGCATTTATGCTATTTCATGTCTGCAGAAATATTAATTGGAATTAAAAGTATTCAGTTTTCTCTTTAAAAGAAAATAATGTAAACATCTTCACATAATTCACGCCTTTGTATAGTATTATCAAGCGTGTCATGCTGTTGGGAAGGTTGCTCCATAGTTTTAGAATCTTGCCTGCTGTCAAGATATCTTACTCAGTGGTTATTATTATTATTTTCTTCTTATAGTTCCCTTGAGATGGGAAGGAGAATTTAAGGTTAATAAAGTTAATGATTAACTTCATTGTGAAAAACGATGACTGCGAAAATAATGATAATTAATGAATAGTTATGTCACTGTTAATTTGTGATTACTATTTATTTATTGTATTTTATTTCTTTACTTTTATTTCTTTATTTTATTTTTTGCTCATAGTCAACAAAATGTTGACTTGATCTCGGAGAGCATCGATATTCATTTTACTATTACTCGATAATACTTGCTATTAATTCAGCGATGAATCACAGAACTCATCGTGGAACCCGCTCTCTATAGCAGTGTTTCCCGAAATCTAAAGGAAATTAAAAGGAAATCCACAATCTCAAGGAAATTTTCATCAAAATATGTCTCTTCGCATATTATCGACTGAGCCGCGTCTGGTTGACTGCACGATCGCCTTTCATCCACGTGTTTCCGACTCTGTGCAATAAAAGTTTAAATTACCATAGTTCAAACCATGCAGTCGGAACTCTCCGTTAAATTTTGGAATTATTCGTATCTGAAATTGTAACGGTCCTCGGCGAT
The DNA here is from genome assembly GCF_054136105.1 of Typopeltis vanoorti. Classification (NCBI taxonomy): domain Eukaryota; kingdom Metazoa; phylum Arthropoda; class Arachnida; order Uropygi; family Thelyphonidae; genus Typopeltis; species Typopeltis vanoorti. The sequence goes on from NC_143556.1 coordinate 141,927,169, forward strand.
TGTTTCACCACCCGTGCGTGCATCTATGCATGTTAATTGTGTTTGTGTCATAAGTTGTGATGAATGCGCAGGTTATACGCGCGGCGATAACACTTTTACTTGTTTAGAGTTGTGTTGTTGGTTATTAATAAATCTCGAAGTGCAATCTATAATGATAATTAGTATTAAAATAGTTAACTATTATTAACATATCTCTTTAATATGGATCACTCACTGATTAAAATTGGGTTATTTGAAACGTACAATAGAAATAATGAATGAAATGAAAATAATTGGGGTAACTTGTGGGAAAGAATACGTTGATATTTGTATGCGCGTTGTGTGAAGCTTGTTTTGAAACAAAATTTCTTCTCCAGAACGAGGACAGACACTGTACTGGGAAGAATCTTCTTCTTTCCCATTCTGATATATTCGTCAGAAACCGGAATTGTAATTAGATGAGATGAGATTTGTATCCAGTTCTTAGAAATGAACTTTGTGAGAACAATATTGAGAAAGGCTTGGAAATAGTAATGTCTTACAGTGAATTTCAAGCGAAAATCACAGTTTTTTTCCCTCCCCGTATTTTTACTGTACGTTTGATCAGAATTTTCTTTTGAGAATTTTGCTCATTACTTTCGGGTATCTTTACTTTAAGAATAACGATAGTATTTCTTTTAGAATAACGATCAGTCCGAAAATATCGTTGTATCGAATACTCGTTATGATAAAGTTACCTTTCCTAGCAGCAGGAAAACAGAATATTAATTCTTTGAACTGAATGATTGTCAAATTAATTCAACAGAACAGATGAAAAGAATAGAAATGAATGAACATTCAAACATTTATATACTTGAAAGATTGAGAAATCTTGTATTAGATGATTGACTAGTAGAGAACTGAATTCCTAACTGATCCCAGTAGAACTGCTGTCGGAAGGCGTAGAATGTCTGTCAGGGGAGTGATGCATCCGAATACTGGTGTTCGTTTGTCATCAGTTTAGTGGAAAGTGAACTCGGGAGATTTAATCTCAACCAAATATAAGCTGTTTGTTGAAGTGTACGAAACTCTCAGATATTCTCTTTGCAACATAGTGTATACAGTAAAGATAACTTTATGTTAATTAGCAGTTTACCGATCGCTATTATCTCTAAATATTCTTGAAGTATGCACTTACGCCATTAACTTCAACTGTGTGGTTGGCCGTGCATTTTTTCTCTCCCGGCTATAAATCGTGCGTTGGCATCCCATTGTAGCAATGTTTATGAAAGTCTATAGGTGGTAGATGATTTTCATTAGCGTGGTAGTTTCCCGTGTGAGACTACCGCACTCTTACTGAAAGCCTGCCTCTTAATCCACCTACGTTACTAATGTGTTATAATTAACTTTTGACGGGAGTGAGTGATATTAAAAAGATGCCATAGAAATGAAATTTGTCACTTTTGATAGCAGACTTCTACACCGTTTGAAATGAATTCTGATTTCATTTCAAAATATTGAATGCGTATTGTGGAAACAAATTTGAGAATTTTGTAGCATTTTTTCATATGTTAATAGGAGAGTTAGTTCATTCCTTTTGGGAAGTTTCTAGTGGATCATAAAGAACTGAAATTGTTTAGAATCATTCTTCATCCGCCTGCCATCGCTTGACAGTGAAGAATCTTTTTTAAAAAATATTTATTTCATGACCACCCAGGATAATTACCTCTGGTTAAAAGGTCGTAGCAGATATTCTGTGAATTACCGTACTTATCGTTTGTAGTACACGAAAGTATAAATGTTACACAAAGAGCTCTGCCTGTAAACCGCTGCGTGTATTCTCCTCTTTGCATGTAATGTGGGATGAAAAACTCAAGATTCCAGTTATTTTCACGAATAGCATTTATTTTAATTACAGTGAAAATTATAGATAGGATTTTTTTTTTATTTCACTGAAAATTCACATTTTTTTCTTTCTCATTTCTTGGTGGAGGGGGAGCGCGATCTCTTTCCGAATCCTCTGCTCTGCTAAACATATAATGAAAGACCACCATGTATGGATGTGCCAACTTACTGCGATAGTATGTGCAATGCTATTCTAAATTTTGGTTCCTCGGAGTCCAGTTTTATTTTGTTTTGAGCGAGCTTGAAAAAAAAAAAAAAATCAAAAATTAGCAGCGTACATCCAGCTAAAGCCATTTCTTCAAACGAATACGCTTTAATTTATACATTTAAAGCAGCAACGCATACTGTTTATTGTTGAAGGTCAGATCAATTGTTAACATTCCCCATTGACAAATTCCAGTTTTCAAGTTTTTATCGTGAAGTTTTAAGAGCCTATATTAGGAGAAATCTCGATTTGTTATGGTCGCTTTCAGCGACAAGGTGCACACGATTGCCAGGCAGGTTCTCGAAATAGAGGGCGCTGAAATCCTCTATAAATGATTTCTCGTGCTCTCTCTCTTCTGCTATCTCATCGATGGTCGGTTTTGTTACGCTGCTTCGCTGTATTTCTTATTAGTGAACATTCGGTATATTCACGTGGAAAGTTAAAGGAGAAACTGAAATTGAATTGGAAATTATTTAAAGTAAATGAAAAGAAGGAGAAACTTTGTAGGATTCAAAACAGTATACTCAGCGAGTTCTTTTTGTTCTGGATAACGCAGGAAATTGTCTTCAACACTTCTTTGGAGAAATTTAGAACGCATGTCAGAAATTGAAACGTAAGTCATATACGAGCATGTGTTACAGAGTTCATTTTAAACTTGAGATGTAATGCTTAATAATTTTAAAAGAGAATTTTAAGAATTGTCGTTTGATGTAATCTCTAACGAACTATCATTATTTTACTTTATTTTCTCCTCAAAAACATTAGAAGTATTTGTTTAGAAGTTGATAAGTACAAATAGTAGTTGGAGAATGAAACAAACCCAAGTTTTGTATTTCTTTTTGTAGGAGAATTAAACACGAAACAAATTTTCATGTATATTTCAAGAAATAGCGTCTTCGATCTCGCATAACTTTCTGATTTTCTTTGTTATCATTTACTACTACTACTATTGCATATTTCTTCATGGAGTCTAGGCCTCGTGGCCTCCACCATCCTAGAAACTTGATTCTTTCCATAAAGTATATATTTGACTGTTAATTTCTCTGTTGTCTATTGATGTTTTTTTTAATCAGACTTTATTATTACTAATTACATACTGAGTTTAAAAATCGTTTGGTATTATATACAATACGAAACAACCATCAAACCAAGTGTTTATTATTATTTGTATTTCACGTACAGTGCAGCAAAAAATCTTGTGCTTAGTGCAAAGCCAAAATTTCAAAAAACGAAAATATTACATTTGTTATTACGCTTATTTTTGCAACTTTTGGATTTTTTCAAATTTTCGTTGCTTTTTTAACGCATCGTTACCTGATAAGATTCGATCGATTGTAATTACGATCAAGATAAGGCCATGAAGCTAATATTACACTGTCTATTAACTGCGTGCGTTTTGTAAGAGTAAACACCTCGCCTTTCGCTGAAAAGCTTTATAAAGGTTACTCGTGTATAGGATGCAGGTAACCTTCTATCAGAAAGTCTTTGCAACCGAAGAGGGTTAATAACTCATCATATCGTCCTTTCTTTTGTGCTATGGAAGCGCTGAATTAATAATTATATCTCATTTTCAAACTTAAATATTTCAGACATTCGCATAGGAAATAAAAGCTAAATATTATTAAAGAGAAAGAGTGTATTTTCAAATAACCATGATTTAATCTTAAAATATTTTTCCAGTATCACTTAAGTCGCTGCACTTTAAAACGTCAAGTGTAGTCTTCCTTAATCGTCTTTTTATGTTCTAATTTATATAAATGATTACCATTTACGCCTCATGGGCGAGTGGTTAGTGTATTCGCTTTGTAATCAACAGGGTGCGAGTTCGAATCCCGCCGAAGGCATGGATATTCGATTGTCTTGAGGTTGGAGATGAATTTCATCGCCCGGGTGAAACGACCTCTCTCCTTATTGGAGTTTTAAAAATGTTCCTTGTGTTGGTTAAAGCAGGGTGTCCGGATTGTTTAAATAATTTTCTTAAGTTTTTAATGGGTCTCGCACTCATGAAAGGTTGTAAAAATCTTAGGAAAATTAATAATGCCGTGCTGAAGAAAGTCTTTTGTGACATAAGCATGTATGCCTTCATTATATTAAATAAGCATATAAGTCTCTTATTATATTAGAATATTGTAAGCAATCTGTTGTTATTACTTGGCATACTTTGACTAAGTAAGCGTACTCTTTTTTTTTTCTTCTTCTGTCATTTCTTATGGTAGTACTTCGTATATTTTGCTTAGTGTGGCTTCACAGAGTGATACGCAAAAATTATTTTCAAATTTTTGAAGCACGAAAAAGTTAGAAAAAGTGGCTCTGTTAAAGCGGCTGTAAACTTTAATCATCCCTTCTCTCATACGTAAAAAATAAGTCTCATACATCCGGTAAAAGACTTTTCTCTGCTAGATTTGCATCATTGTTTAAAATGCATCCGATCTTGATTCATTCAATTATTCAACAAGCAGCAGAAGTATTTATTTTCTCTGCAGAAATTGATTCAATATTGCACACGGCAGATTTTTCTTTATCAGACTTATTTATGGCGTGCCTACACATGCAGGTGGTATTTCACGTGTGATTTAGAAATGATGCATAAATCCCAAGTTGTAACTAGGGATTTATTTATTGGTAATTCACTGGTAACGTTAATGTTTCAGTTGTTTCTGCATAGAGATAGTCCAATTCGTTTTATATTCAGTCATATTTCTGTTTAACATGATTTAATTTGTAACGGAAGAAATATATATCACTCCATATGAACAGTCTTTCTGAAACCTGACCTCCATATCGCATTTCCATTTTCAATTATAATTAAAAAAAAAAAATCTATTGCCATCGAAACGTCACCTTTCTGAAATTTCGTCACCTTGTTTTACGCTAGTTTCACAGGAGTAGTGGTGCTGTCAACAGTAAGATATCTTTATCTAATATACTGGAAACGTTTTTGTTGTTGACTTGAAATTCAGTGCTTCGTTTGAATAAATAAATAAATCCTCCGACGCCTTTTTAATCCTCAGACGAAGGAGGCGGAACTCTTTTATCCTCGAATTTTGGAAATCATTAAGTCATCATTTAGTCATCACACTATTCGCATTCACCTTTACCAACGATTTCTTGTTTTATGAGTGACGAGATTGCACCTTCCGACTGCCGCCATCTCATGTTCCTAACCAGTAATTAACACTATTGTCTTAAGAACTGTAATTTCTACCGTGTTTTTCCCCCCTGATTTCTGAACTAAAAATCCAGGTTTCCAGAATAAGCCTGTGCTTTACCGTGGCAAAGTTCGAATAACTGGAACCAGCTACTAAAATTCTTAGAAAAGTTTTTCTGCTCAGCGACTACTATTATGCCAATTAGCGTTATGGAAGTTTGCAAGATCATTACGTATTCTTACCAGAGTTTTGGGATAAGAACTAGCCACATCAAAGTATGCTAAAATATTCTTTCTAAGCCTTAATCCTTTCCTACTGAATTTTTGTTTTGCAATCTTATAAGCTTTTGATTTTCTGAAATAAGTAAAATGATTTTATAATAAATACATAAAATTTGCTAACGCCTTTATATTCTGTAGGCGAGGCTATTTTAGCACGGTCTAACTTTTGGAGACAAAGGCAGTCAGTCTCCACCCACAGTCAATCAGAAATAGCTGGCCCAAACTATCTGTGATATTAAATGGCATTGGGTGAAGAGAATATTACAGACACTTGTCGGCATCTCGTGGTCTTCCCTAATCCGAACACATTATATTATTTTCTTAAACAGTGTGAGTTCTATGGTCGATTCTTTTGAGTTTACGGGATAAAAAACCCGAGTTTCCAGGAGAAAAGATCCGCTTGCCCGTTCCAGCAATTGACTAATTCGGGAACCTATTTCCACATCTCATCTTCACTGCGCACACAACATATTCTAAAATTTGTTTTATTACAATTGCATCTCACATTAGTTGAAGAATTATGCTCTTTATTTCTTTTTATTGCAGAGATACAGCTGCAATGAAAGCAGAGAAGTTTATTTTAATAAAATACGAATAAAATAGAAATATTTTATTATTCGTATATTAGTTTATATCTCATGTTTTCTGTCCGGTTTGGATTTCGTTGAGACTTGAAAGTAATATGTATTTCCCTATGTCAGGTGACTAGCATGGCGAGAGGTATCCTAGTGGTGGGGCTGCCACCTTAAGATAACTTGGCTTGCCTTTTTTAGTAGATAGTGGAAACTACAGTTTGAGAGGAAAGAATCACTTCCTCGCCCCCCAATTGCTCTAATAGCACTGGGGGGGGGGGTAAGAAGTAAGAGAGAGTAGAGGGAAAGAAGAGTAGAAGAAGACCAGTCTCCAGATATGATGTACCAAGTGTATATTGTATGAAGTAAGATCAGGTCTAACTTGGGTATCTCGGGTTTGCCATTCCAGTACTCACCAATGTGAGCCCCTGAGAAAATCAATAAAAGAAAAACTAAACAATTATAAACACAAATGGATTGAACATGTAAACCGAATGGCCAACAGCCGACATCTAAAACAAATACTAAAATATAAGCCAATTGGAAAGAGAAGGCAGGGTAGACTTCAAAAAAGGATATTGGATGGATAATGAGACCGGAACAGATCAATATGGTCTGTACCCGTAATTGTTATGATGATGATGCTAGTTTATATCTTCTAATAAACCTGTTCGAGTCCCAGTCAGTTGGTTTTATTCTTCTTAATGCCGAATACTGCACAATTATTGTCTCTGTTTCTTTTTCTTTCGTATATTTCACCAGTTTAAAAAAAAAAGGTTCTCCATAAACGGTGCAAAGAAAATGACCTCTTTGTTGTCCTTTAGTATTAATAATGAATTCACTTTTATGATTTGGAGTCGCTGTTTTTAAGATGTCTTTTTGTAGATTCTAAGGGAATAGTGACTTCTTTGTGCAAGAAAAAAAAATCAGTGGTGCTATTAAACCACACTTGATGAGCGTTTGCTGTTAGGACTACTCTACGTAATTTGCAACTAGTTTTCACTAGAAGCTAAATGACAAAGTTCATTTTTGGGATGACAGATGAAGCACTTCTTATATTCATTATGATTAATAGAATATTCTTTTCTTGCATATATTGCGTATTATGATATATCACAGTATTAATTCAAATACGGTATTTCTTTAGTCAGTCTTTTCCTAATAAAAAATCTGTCAATTATTAGTCATATTTTCAGTTTTTCGTATGTTGGTTCGTGATTTGACAGCATTGTTAACATTAGGGTAAATAGATAAGTTGTTAAACTGGAATACACTGAGTGACCACTTTATTAGGAACAGCGTTTAATAACCAGTGGGATCCCCCCCCCCTCATGCCTTCGTCTGTATTCTCTGTGGCATAGATTAAACGAAGTGTCTAAAACATTTACTTTGGAATATTTGTTCACGCTGTCACAATAACATTGCCCAATTGTTGCAGATTGGATGGCGGCACGTTTGCGGCTACAAACTGCTCGTTTCATCTCATCCCAGAGATGTCTGTTCGGTTGAGATCTGGAGACAAAGCTGGCTACTGAAGTAAAGGAAACTCGTTGTCGTGTTCCCCAAACCACTTCAACACGCTAAGCACTTTATGGCATGGTGCATTGTCTTGCTGGAAGTGCCCATTTGACAAAGGGTATAAACTGTAGTCATGCATGGGTGAACATGATCAGCGACCATGTTATAATAGGCTATGGTGTTCAGCGGGTGTTCAGTTGATGTCAACAGACCTAACGTGTACCAAGAAAACATTCCATACATCACTACACCCCCGTACAAACCAGGACAAATACAAAACTCATCAGACCAAGCGACATCTTTCCAGTCGTCAGCTGTCCAATGTAGGTAATTACGTGCTTACTGAAGCCACATCTTGTTGTTCTTAGCTGAAAACATTAGAATCCGGGATGGTCATCTACTCCTGTACTCCCATCCGCGACAGCGGGTGAGAGTACAGGAGTAGATGACCATCCCGGACCTACAGAAGTAGATGAGCGCACAGATTGTCTGCGACGATCTGTGCGTTCCGAGTCGAAATGATGTTGTGACCAGCCCTGTTGTACTGAACAATGATTTGACTGATTTTTGCCCTCCTGTCACGTTTCAAAATCCTTGCCATTCTTTTTCCAACCTCGTGCATGAATGAATTGTTTCCGTCCATAAGACTGCCGTTGTCTTGAAGGTTTTTGATTATTACACCACTCTTGGTAAACCCTAAACACTTTGTACGTAAAAATCCCAGAAGAGTAGACGTTTGTGAGATGCTAGCACCAGGACGTCTGGCACCAACAATCATGCGACGCTCAAAGTCAAGTCGTATACCTTTTAACAATTCTGATGCATCAAACACAGAACAACCGAACTATCGGATGCTTGTCTGCCTGATTTATATAGCAGACTGCAATCATGTGACAGCGTCTTCAGGAACGATCTATTTTCCTAATTGGGAAGATGTTCCTAATAAAGTGGTAACTCAGCGTATGTACTTAAATAGATATATTCCATATACACCGCAATGTTTTTGATGAACATCATTAAAGAAAAATTGTCGACTGTCGTTACATGCGCAGTGGTGTTACATGAGTTTGAATCCAGCCGTCGATATCGATCTTTATGAATGTTTTTAGGTGGAAGATGAATTTCATTGCCCGGTGCGAGTTCATCACCCGCTTATTTCTGCTGTATTTCCGGATTACTTAATAATCCGAAAATACAGTAGAAATGATGTTGTGTTTTGTAATTTCGCGAATCTATATCTTATCGTTGTTGAGAGCAATTTTCGAATAGAACTTTCTGGTATGATTAGTTTATGTAAAAGTAAGCGAACTCTGTCTAGAGTTCACTATCCGAACTCTCCACAGAGTTCCTCAGACATTCCTCGGAAGTCTTCAGAAGAATATTGCTATCGAGTTGAAATACAGATCGTGAAACCGACTCAGTAGAATATTTTATCAAGATGACTGAACAAGAATTATTGCATTCTGCAACTGCTGCTACACGAAATCCAATCCAATGATGGAGTTAGTCAATACAAGTTTTGTTTTGATAATGATTTTAGTGGGTGTCATGAGAAATTTGGTGATATTGCCATGCTTGGTTGTCCCCACCCTCTCTCTCTCTCTCCAACCAGCTGGCTGCTGATTCGAATTTCGCCGTAGTCATGGTTCTTTATGAATGGCTTTAGGTTGAAGATGAATTTCATCGCGCAGTGTGAAACCATCGGCCTGCTTTATGGAGGCCTGAAGTAGCTTGAAAAAAATTCCATGTTTCATCTCCAGATCAGGAAGAGCTCTGGGATTACATGAAAAATAAAGAAAATCCTCCTCTTATCATTAATATGCTGTAGGTTCTGTAGCCGTTCATGTGTAACTGACACATACATACCGGCCACTGAATTAGAAACCTTTATGCGATGTACATAAACGTCACTTACGCAGCGTACATGCAAAATTCTTGATCACGTGCTTCTCCACATGTTCTAGGCAACTATTTAAGAAATAAAATGCTCCTGGTCAGTAATCGTCGATAGTGTTGATCACAATGGCAAAAACAAAGGATCTCTCGGAGTTCGATAAAGGGCTTATTGTGGATGCCCATCTGACTGGAACCATGATTTTGTAAACAGCAGGACTGACTGGTTTCTCAAAAGCGAGATATCTCGAGTTTGTACTCAGTGGTAAAATAACCCACATTGCTTGTCTAAGAGGCGTGACTGTGGTCCAAAGACAGTCTGTCAGGAAAGAGATCGCCATTGTGTGGGAAGGCTTGTATAGAGAAACAGAACTTCCTGTATGCAGAAGTTGACCGAAGCATTTAATGACGGTTGTTTCCGACCCATATCTCACAGAAGTATGAGCAGGGAATTGAAGAGGATCGGTATTGGAAGTCGCATGCCTATACGGAAACAAGGTATTAAATAAAAAATAAAAGTTTCTAATTCAGTGGCTGGTATGTGCACATGACACACACACACACACACACACACACACACACACACACACACACACACACACACACACACACACACACACACACACACACACACACACACACACACACACACACACACACACACACACACACAAATTTGTTGTTTTCTGATGGTGTCTGTTTTCATTTGTCACGAATAGATCAGTCTTCTTGGGGCGCGTCAATCTGAAGATTAGCTTGTGGCAGCAGTACATCATAGTGTCCTATTTTTTGTTTTCCTTTTTATTTCTTCATCGCTTTTAGCTCCAGTTATTATTGTTAAGTTGTTTATGTAGGAGATTATTGATCTGCCTCTTGGCTTCTTTCCTTCTACCGTCCCCTCTATTATTTTTGTAAACATCCTCCATTCCTCAGGTGGTGTCCAATTAGGCTTTTTTTTTCTCTTATTGATGTGGTTCAGTAGTAAGCGCTCTTCTTGAACCATGTTTGGCATGTCTCCATTAGCCTTTCTTTCTATCCAACTAATTTTCCTCATCCTTTTCCAACACTGCAGTTCAAATGCCTCCAACTTTTTGGTGTCTTGTTTTGTTCACAACGTCTCTAAGTCTCACAACGATGTAATGCTGTGCTCCATATGTATGTATGCTTTCACCAGTTTCTTTCTTAACTGAATGCTGAGTTCTTTATTAGTAAAAACTTTCATTCTATTAAAGAATGCTTAAACTTATTTTTGCTTTTATATCTGATTATCTTCTTCCATCTCCTGTGATGAGACTCCCAAGGTATTTAAAGGAAGTTACCTGTTGTTCAGTATAATCAGTATCATGCAAATCAGTTAACTAGTATAATGTACGTGGGCTGTTCAATAAGTAATAAGACTAATTTTACTGTGGCGAAACCACTCATCACAATATTAATTTCTGTGGAATAAAGAAATGTTGCTGTATGTATGAACAAAAGAGGTTGATAGATGGCGTATACGGGCTTATGTGCGTGACTAAACGCAAGTGCTCATCGGCGCGCCTACGAGGAGCGACCAGTCTTCGAAATGGAAGCGTCCTTGGAACAGCGTTATGCGATTAAATTTTGTGTGCGTTTGCAAAAATAGGCATCGGACACTTTTAACATAATACGCGAAGCTTTCCACGATGAAGCAATGTCCAGGGCAAGTGTTTTTCGCTGGCATAAAACTTTTAAGGAAGGAAGGCAAAATGTGGAAGATCTTGATCGTGAGGGAAGACCATCAACGTCCATCAATGAGACAATGATCAACACAGCAGCTATTATCATCAAGCATGTCACAAGGAAGCGCCCATTGCTGAAGAATGGCTTCTTATTGCACCACGATAATGCAAGGCCACATATTGCTGGTTGTGTAGTGGACGTTTTGCAGAAGAACAACACAGATATCCTATCACACCCTCCATACAGTCCTGATCTCTCACCGTGCGATTTCTAGCTGTTTCCTCAGCTCAAGAAACCACTAAGAGGCCGCCATTTCGAAAGTAACAAAGCATGTGTAAAAGCTGCGGAGGCGGTTTTGAAAGAGCTCTCAAAAAACAGACTCTCACGTGTGTTTAAGAAGTGGACGCAACGTTGCGACAAATGCATCGCGTCTCACAGTAGTTACTTCGAAAAAGACCATGTAAATGATGACGATTAAAGGTAATCTGTTTTCTGTATAAATATAGTCTTATTACTTATTGAACAGCCTACGTAAATATCTGGGGGTTTGAAAACTCACGAACGATACTTGAGTATGCCAGGGACAATTCAAAAATAATATCTCTTGTACACTATCTCTAAACATGACCCATTCTTTTTTTACTGAAAAATCAAAAACACGATTATCTTACCTGAGTTGTTTCTGTTATGGTTACTACTCCTGATATGGTTACTTTCGCAACTTTTTCAGAACCTTGCCAATATAATTTCTTCTACAACTGACCGTCAGTTGTAGAAGAAATTATAATCTGCGAGAGTTGTGAAAGTGGTGCAAATTTCACTTCTGAAAGTGTTTTAATCCTCTTGCTTTTTAATGTAAATCTAAGTGTAAAATTACTGTAATGAATGTCAAATGCAACGGTAATTTTTAATGACCCAGTCTGTGTCTGATAGCAATGTAGTAGAAGGTTCTAGTGTTTCAATTGCAGGTTACGTTAAATCAAAACGTAAAACATTTCATTTAATTGGAGTCGTTTTTAGTATGGTCCTGTGATATGTATATTATCTGTGTAATAGATATGCAAAATTCTGATGTATTTCGTGGCAGACCAAGGGAGAAGGAGAGCTACAGGGGCGATCGTCCTTTTTTTACATAATAATTTAAAAGCAAGATAATATTAAGTTTTTCAGTTAAGTGACAGAAACCTAAAGAAGAAACAATCGTAGTAAATTACATCATAAAACAACAACAACAAAGAAAAACGTTCGAACCTGAAAACGTATTTCTCAGTCCTGTCTTGTAGTAACTCAGTCATTTCTTGTAATATCTCACACTCACCCCTCCCATAACTAATGTCTGAATTCGCCAATGGCCGCACTTTTTAGAGAAATATGACACCGATGTGGAGGGAAGTAGAACATTTATCGTAATCCGAGCATGCTAATTTTAGTCGTTGTTTCAGGAACATTACCACAATTAGAAATTCACATTTTCCTCCAACCGACACCGTAATTTCTGCTCAAATGTTGCTCGAATTTATGCATCTGACCCCTCCTGTAGTTTTTGTCAAGGTATAATCCAGCTGAATTAGCTGATGGATTGAATCTGTGGGTTGCGATGGCATAATACAGTGGCCGCATAGCCTTTAGAGCTCCTGCCGTGATTTAAACGCAACTTTAGTTGGCTTTCTGACCACTTCGGCACATCGCTTTTAATCCTATATATGTATTCGTTCTAAATAAGACGACTTTGCTGTACTATATCGAATGCTGGAAAAAAAAACATCCAAATATATGATGTGGAAACAATTTCCTGCATTTAATTCCTTAGTAACAGTATCACAGTAACGAAGTGTGATAAACAATACTGCCCCTAAGAGGCGTGACTATTTTATTCCATAAAAAAAGGACAGAAGAATTGGCTAGATAGAGGGATAGGAGCAGCAGCAGAGAGAGAGAGAGAGGTGGCATTTTCTATCTTTCTCAAAAGGAATGGCATGGTAAGATATATGATGTTACTGCGTCCGAGGAAACCGACGCGACTGATTCTAGATCACAGGGAGCAGTCGAGAAGTTTAGTATGTGGTCAGCCAATAGAGTTTCGCATCTCTTAACCTTAAATATAAGGACACTGTTAAAACCTGGGAAAATAAATTTGATGGGAAAAGAACTTGCTAGGATTAAATGGGACATTGTAGGTTTGGCTGAAGCCCATTGGACAGGAGAAGGAGTTATAAATCTAAATTCAGGAAAACTATTCTACTCGGCCAGAGAGGACAATATTCATAGAGAAGGAGTCGCCATTTTAGTGAATAATAGTCTACAAAATGCAGTCATGGCCCAAGAATGATCTCTATCAGATTAAAAGGTAAAGAAAAAAATGTTCACTTTACAATAATTCAAATCTACGCCCCAGACCAATCATATGAAGATGAAGAAATCGATACCTTTATGATAAGTTGCAAGATCTAATAGACAAGACCAATAAGAAAGACAAATTAATAGTGATGGGAGATTTTAATGCCAAAATTGGGAAGTTCACCCCAGGCATGGAGGATGTGATGGGCAGGTTCGGAGTTGATAACAGAAATGAAAGAGGAGAAAGAATATGAGAATTTTGTAAAGAAAATAATCTATTTATCTGTAATACACTTTTTTTCCATAGATCTTCCCACAAATACACATGGACCTCACCAGGTGGTGCAATAAAGAACTGTATTGATTACATTCTAATCAAACGCTATTGGAAATCATCAGTGCAAAATGTTAGAACTTTAAAACTCTAGACTTCGACACTGACCATGAACTGCGGCAAAAATTAAACTAAAATTCAAGTATCGTAAATCACGAGCTCCTATCAACAAAGTGAACTCAAAACTGAAAGAGAAATCTATGTAAGATAACTATCAGACACTAATAGGAAATGAGTTTAGAAGATTATCCTATGACAATATAGAAAATACATGGAATCAAGGTAAAAAAATTGTTACAAGTACTACAAGAAACATACTTGGTACAACATCAAGACCAAATCATGAATGGATAACCCCTGAAATTCTAAATACTTTAGAAGAAAAAAGAGCAGCAAAGCATATATTAAATATAAAAATACAGAAGAAAATAAACAACATTATAAGAATATTAAAAACAAAATTGATAAAATGTGCATATCTGCCAAAAATAACTGGTTGGAGGAAAAACCAAAACTGTGCGAAGAAGCTAATAAAAGAAATGATAATAAAATGGTATACAAAATTATCTAAGATCTATAAAGATAAACAATGAAAGATAAAAGAAATCTAGAAACTGGGTCAACACAAAATATTTAAATAATTTGGAAGGACTACTATCAAACATTATTTCAAAAAGAACAGGAGGAGGAAAGTATAACAGAAAAGATGATATATGAAAAGGCACCACCCATAACTTCAGCAGAAATTGTAAATGCAATAAACCAAATGAAACTTTCAAAAGCCAATGGTAAAGATGAAATATTTATAGAACTATGGAAATATGGTGGCAAAGAAGCCATTAATTTCTTAATGAATTTATTTAATCAAATTCTTTATACTGGAGTAATTCCAACTGACTGGAAAACAGGAATTATCATACCAATTCACAAAAAAGGAGAATATGTGAAAATTATAGACCCATAACACTCTTAAGTCAAAGTTATAAACTATTCATTCGAATTATACAAAAGAGAACACAGGTGCTTACAGAAAAAATCATAAAGGAAAACCAAGCAGGATTCAGGCCACTTAGATCATAGTTTCATATTTGTATTTTTTTTTCAAGCCCATATCTTCACCATTAATAATATAGCAGAAAAATATTGGGAAACCTGCCCATATATTGTTGTTTTATAGATTTTAAGCAAGACTTTGATTCAGTTAATAGAAAAAAATTGATCATTATCTTAAAAAACATGAAAATGGATTCTGATATTTTAACATTTATTACAAACTATTATGGAGACACTAAAGTTTTGTTAAAACGAACAACATTAAAACCGAGGATTTCAGAGTCGAGAAAGGTGTAATGCAGGGATGCCCTCTCTCACCTCAACTCTTTATCATCTTCCTAGAAGAGGTCTGTAAAACGGTAGCTGAAGAACCAGGTATAAAAAGCAATGGCACCAACATTAATCACATAAAATACGCGGATGATATCATTATTTTAGCAGATTCTAAACCAAAGCTAGAAAAAACTATTAATATTTTAAATGACTCTTGTAAAACTTATGGTATGAAAATAAATCTTCATAAAACAAAAATAATGAAGATAGGTGGAGAAGAAGAAAATGTTTCTATAAATCTCGAAAATCACCTGCTGGAACAAGTTAATAAATATGTTTATCTTGGCAGTCTTATATCTAGTGACCTCAACAATATGGAAATATAAAACACAGGCTAAAACTTGGTTGGACCAAGTTTTAGCCTGTGAATGAACTAAACAAAATATGGAAAAATAAAAAATCCCAACAATTCAAAACTTAAAATTATATAAAACGATTATTATCCCAACGGCTACTTATGCTTCAGAAGCCTGGCGATTAACTCAACAACCAATCAAGAAACTTCAAGCATTTGAAATGAAATGCCTCAGAAAAATTAATAAAACCCACTGGATGCAACACAAGACTAACGATCAAGTAAGAATAGATTTAAACTTCCCATATAATATAATAGACACAGTCATTAAGCATCAACTGAGATGGTTTGGTCATATTCAGAGAATGGCCCCTCATAGACTCTCATATTTAGCTCTGAATGGATAAAGTTGCTGAAAGAACATTCCCATCTACTCAGCTATAGAGTCATGATTGAGATGGCTAAAGATCCCGATAAGTGGAGAACCTTTCTTCTTAGTGGACTCAACCCGTTATCAAGCGGATGAGATGAGATGTGAGAGAGAGAGAGAGAGAGAGAGAGAGAGAGAGATCCCTTCTATCATCGGAGCCTTTTAAGTTTCATATTTGTATTTTTTTTTTCAAGTCCATTCTCAGTTACCAAAATTTCTAAATTCCCTTCCTATATGAAGAAAACAGTTTCATTTATAATCAGCATCTTTTTTTTTGTTTAAAAATTAATGCAGAAAAATGATTTATAGCATTAGTAATCTCGCTAGGTTTGTCATTAATATTTCCATACAGACGATTGCTATTTACAACTTTCCTTTTTGATGTGAAAGATGAATATCATTCCTCGTTTCCTTCCTTCGACCTCTGAAAAACGTTTTAATATATAAACATATATATATATATATAAGACGGGGAAAGAGAGAGAGAGAGAGAGAGAGAGAGAGAGAGAGAGAGAGAGAGAGAGAGAGAGAGAGAGAGCGAGAGATGCTGTCAGATGAAAGCGTAATTTCCTTAAATAATTTCCATTTATCAATACATTTAACATAATCAATATATAATGCCTAATTTTGTTCCCTTGATCATTTCCTCAGGTGTTCTAAGTTTCCGTTGAGTAAATTAAATTCTCTACTTTCAACTCAGAGCCTCTATATGGTCAGATTCAACGATGTCCTTTAGTTTTGGAAAACCTGGATTCGAACCTGTCTAAGTTAAGAAGAATCTTTATTATGGCTTTTCATCTAAAGCTGGGGTATCCAGTCTCATAGAATGGCGGCAGGATTTGCTCTCTCCTGAAAACTCGTGTTTTTCATCCCACAAACCAGGCAAACCAGAAAGAACACACGCAATTTACAGACAGAGCGAAATGAGAGAATGTCTTGACTGGTCTTTGTTCTAGGATTAGCTACTGTATCTAGTTTCGAAAGCCTGCATGATGCTGTGTGAATCTAGGCGTAAGCGTAAAAGAGAGAGAGAACTTTCACCCTTGTGGTTCAATAACTCATATTCCAAAGCAGAACATCGTAATCACTATCTGCAAGTGGTTGTATCCTGACAGTTAGTCATATCAGGAAGTTCCTCATTTTACTAAGTTTAGTAAAATAAGGAACATTCTCTTGGACATAATTTCATGTTTATGAAGGAAAGGAAGAAAAGGGCTAGGAAACATTTGTCACGTGCCTAATAATGATTCGACCCCCCCATCAGATATACTGATGCAGCAAATATACTGGGCTTCCATTATTAGTCGTTTATGTTCTGTTCTAGTTCTATGCTTGAAAGCTCTTCGCTGTAATCGGAATTTTTAGCTCTTTAATATCTCACCAAACAGATTAAATAAGGCGATCAGAATTATCATTATGCGGAAATGTCTGTATAGAATTTTTTGCTAATCCATAACATAACTTCACCCTTGCTCTATATCCTGTCTATAAGTTTCATATTCACATTCAGAGTGAAACCGCATTTCTGTTTGACCTCTCACATATTCTGTTGATCATGAACTGAAATTCGCGATACTGATTAATAATACTCCTAGTGTTCATATAGAGGCAAATAAAGTAATAGATAGAGCCATTGATATTTTCTTCCTGCTGTCCAATTTCAGCATAATTAATATTAAATGTTTTGTTATTCAGGCGCTCTCACCCCTTCTTAATTAGCTAATCATATCTACTCATCTGACGTTCGTTTTATTTTTTATTTTTAAATTTCACTTGACTACATGCTGTTTCGTACAGGAATCCTAAACCTGTCGCATCTCTACCACATCCCCTGCTTCTAATAAACACATTCTGGTCTCTTTGCATAAAATATTTCCAGCTTCCTTTATTAGTGAGTTTCAGCTAATATTAGTCATTCACTTCGTTATTATTAGATTTGTTCGGCAGGCCTGTGATCAATAAATGATTGCTTCTCTTTGCTAAGCAGAGATGTTCATCATTTTACTCTTTAACAGTCATTCTACTTCGTAGCATATTTATTTCCACTATTATTTTGAAATATTTTCGTTCCTCCTTAGATCTGCAATTTCTTTACGCTTGATATACTATATATGTAAGCAGTGTCCCTAGTTTTCCTGACAGTAGAAATTGTACACTGGAAAATAAAGATTTATTCACATTGCATTCCTGCAGTATTTCTTTCTCTCTCATTAACATGCTTTAATTCAGTTTTTTTTCTCTTTAAGTAGATGGTGTGTTAAATAAATAGCAGACTCATCTGTAATAATTCGATATGGCTCTATCGAGTTCGTTCACTTTGCCATTATGTATTTTTACCTAATTTACCTCTAATTTCAACTGTACTTGAAGAGGCAACAAAACTAATTAATTTTCTGGACATCATGTGGAATAAGTCATTTAAATAACAATGTTTAGTGCATAAACTCTTATTGCCTTGCATACTGGATGTCTTTACTTTTCTTCGCCTACCTATCTATTTTTTAGCACTCGTTCATTTAGCACTGAGTCACTGGATCTCCATCCAGTCGAGTATCTGTAGGGTGAATCGGAACAAGCTGTTTGCGATTGAGATCTCATTGGGAAGATAGAGAAGCCATTGTGGAATGCAAATTTGCATAGGACTGCAAACTCTTTTAGCAATTCGTGAAGTCCGTGTTTCGGAGAAGTTGAGGGGAGCGTTTTCTCAAGGACTAAAAGCCTTGTACTACTGGACTTTAAGGTGTACTAATAAACTGGCTACTTAGTGTTTATATTTGTTTATATATCTGCTGTATAAATTTTCGCCTTCGAACCTTTCAGCACTTAATTTTGCATGCGTCTCCCACTTTAACAATAGGAAACTCTTGTCTTCCTTCGGGTAGTTTATTCCTGAAATAATCTGCTGATCTTAAGCAGTTGTGGCATATAATCGCGAAGGCTGTAAATGTGTTGATATTTTTCTTTCTTCCTCTCTTTCTTTGTTCATTATTGACAATCATCAATGGATAACAGTCTTAAATTAAGCGTCACTTACTCTGTTGGCAATTGGCTTTGTACTTTTCAAATTCTTATTCAGACCATCCGTTTTTTGTTTAAAAAAAGTCTGTACTTTGAAAAATAGTTTAATTCTAAAAGTTAGACCTCACGCATCGATTTTTAATGAAAACCTACACAGATTTGTTGACTGGAATTTGACATGAATGGACCGAAGAATCAGTTACTTATTTAGTTACTTAATTAGTTACTTTGCGCGCGCGTGTGTGTGTGTTGTTTCGTTTTATTTTCTTTAATATGAAACTGCAGAGTTTTACAGCTAGAGAACTCTGAATTAGAATCGTTAAAACGGGTCAGCGTGAGAAAGCGAATATTACCTTGCCGGAAAACATTCCAACAATTGATATTCATAGACAAAGAAAATATGTTTATGAGGTCATGTGGAGGCATCATTGTTAGGCTGTGCCGTACGTATGCACGTTGAAAACTTGGCAGCACTGCTTTGTGGGACGTGAATCACGGTATAGCGTGTTATGTAGTATTCCGAGCATTACATTGAAACACAACAACAACAACGGCAAAAATAAATAAACAAATAAAAGGGCGCGGATTCGAAGGATTCTACCTGAGATCATTTTCAGAGCTTTGGAATTCTCGTTGTTTATGTAGTTCTTTATCAGAGAATGAAAGAAAAAAATATTGATGTTTAAATTAATAACTATCTAGTCATAGGCTTTTACTGTTAAACTTCTCATTCATTAATGTAAGTCAATTAAGCAATAGAGGTTCATTATATGAATTAACGTCAATGAATCGCCATAACTTTTTTTTTTTTTTTGAATCTAGACACTGAGAGCTGAGAGCAATTGATTTCGCAATACTTTTTTTTTTTAACTGATAGTTGACTTATCAGCTGACCAAGATGGAGAGGTATATTCACAAAACTTATGCACTGCCAAAGTAAAGTTGTCTAAGAAAAATGTGGGAGAAAAAATGGGAACATTCTCTGAATTCGATGTGAAAACGAAAAAAAAAAAAAAGAAAAAGAAAAAATGCTGTACTCCAAATGAGAGTTACACAAATAACGAACATTTATACTTTTAACATAACATTATATTACAGTATGTCATGTTAGAGTAGTTTTGTGTATAATTGGTGTTCTACTAATAATATTTACTAGTAACATTTGTTGTTGTTGTTGTTGTTTATAGATATGTTCTGGAGAAAGGAAGATGGAGTGTGTCTGCATAATATTTCAACGGTTCCTCGAGAATGCATTCTCTACCTTATGGCATGTTCATGGAATATGTACAACTGAAGAACTATTTTCCGCATATCAAAGTTTTAAAGCGTTTCATTCATGATGTGCTTCCAATGCAGTTATCGTTGCTGTGATTCTAAACCAAAGTCGTAGCAGAAATAGTCTCTACCAAAGCATCTGAAATAAGTCCAGTGATGTTCGGAGAACGTCACTCAGAACTACATCAAAGATAGTTTACTATGACCAAGCTTATTGATTAAGACGGTTGATCTGATAATATTTGCATTAATGTATTCATACATGGATGATTTTATGTAACTTTAAAGAATTATTTTCTGTACTTTAGCAAGCCATTTTACATGTGGCTGCAAAGATTTACTATACCATTTTATACGTGGATACTATCATGCTCTCAGCACTGCCGGTCTTTAAATTTGGCAACGTCTCTCTTATACTTATCTCAGCAAGTGCCTGTATAGTGCTGTCTGTCAATTTTACCGCCTTCTCCAAATGTGAATGGGCTGCTCAAGTAAACAACAGTAATGATTCTTTCCTGATATGTCACATTCATTCGATAGGAGCGCACACGAGTGCTCTTCTAAGTAATTTCCAGCCACATCTTCTTTCGAGGTTATCGTTAGTGTGTGGGAAATATTATATAGAGAGCCGGCTTGATCATTTAGTTCTTAGTCAGTTATCGCATCTGAAATCTCTAGATATTAAGCATTGTAGAATTCCATTTATTCCAAAGGGAGCTTTCCAAAATATGATAAATCTAAAAAAATTAACCGTTCATACTCAGACCGATGGATTAGACGACTTTTCTTTAAATATCGACTACTATTTATTTTCTTCTCCGAATCACATAGAGAGTTTGGATTTCAGCGAAAGCAATATAATGAAACTTCCACGATACAGCTTTTGTGGACTAACTTATCTAAAACAATTGAACTTGAGCAATAATAAGATAAACGACTTGAAATATTTAGGATTCGAAGAGAGAAAATTGTTTCCCTGTCTCTCCGAACTCATTACATTAGACATTTCAGATAATAATCTTAACACCTTAGGAAACGAAGTGTTCTCATCTCTTCGCAGATTAAAAATTCTTAGATTGAACGAAAATAAACTCACACGCGTTGCTCCTTATTCACTGCTTGGTTTAAATAGACTACAAATACTGAACGTTTCAAGCAATTTGCTATCATTTCTTCCAACTTCATTATTTCATTATTCTAAAAATCTAAAGGAACTTTACCTTCAGAATAATTTTATATCCCGTTTGCCCAGAGAAATATTTCGTTACTTACGTCAATTGAACATTCTAAAACTGAATAATAACAACATATTTGACTTGAACTCTGTATCGGATTCACTGCTTCATCTGAATGAACTCGTCACATTAGATCTTAGTAATAATCATATTGGTATCATAATTCGCTATTCCTTTATTGCTTTACATAAATTGCAGTTTCTTTTTCTAGATCATAATCGTATTGACAGAATTGAAGCAAATGCCTTTCATAACTTGATAAATTTGCGAATTTTATATCTCCATAAAAATTATCTTAAATCGTTAGACTCGTCTATGTTAGGTGGACTTATTTTGTTAAAGGTTCTCTACATTCACGAAAATCGCATCGCTCATATCGACAAGATTACTTTTATGGCTGTTAACCAAATTGAAAACATTAAAATGAAAAGAAATAAATTATTGCGTTTTCCAGATGCATTAAATACTTTAGAGTCGTTGAAACATTTAGATTTATCCTATAACGATATTTGCAATATAACTCAAAGAGAATTTGAAAAGGCAAATCAAATTCTGTCATTGCAGCTTGCAGGCAACGCGATCACTAATTTAACAAGGGGAACATTCAGTGATTTCCTCAGACTTAAGACACTGAATTTATCTCATAACCGCATTGAGAAAATCGAACACGGGGTATTCGAGGACGCTCCAGAAATACAAATGATTCAACTTAACGATAATTCTATTAGAGATATCAACGGATTGTTCATGAATCTTCACAGTCTCATTGCACTGAATGTTTCTAGAAACCAAATAATGTGGTTTGATTATGCCCTTATTCCATTAGAGCTGCAGATACTTGATTTACACGATAACAAATTAGACTCATTAGGGAACTACTTTCGCTTAGAGTCTGTATTAAATTTAAAAACATTAGACGTGTCTTTTAACTTATTAATAGAACTCAATTCTGCTTCCTTACCAAACAGGGTTCAGTATTTGTTTTTAAATGATAACAGAATAAGAACAATTAAGCCCTTTACTTTCATAAATAGTACGAGATTATCAAAAGTCGATCTCCGTAATAATCTGATTAAAGTTCTGGATATCAACGCCTTCCGCATTCCATATTTCATTAATTACGCAAGTCTTCCGCAGTTCTTTATTTCTGAAAATCCTTATCTTTGCGACTGTACAATGGAGTGGCTACAAAGAACAAATGAGTTAACAAAAACCAAAGAATATCCAAAATTGATCGATATTAAAGACGTCGTATGTGAAATTGCTTTTTCAAGAGATAAAAGCTTGTTACCAATTACGAAAGTTGTACCCTCAGAATTTTTGTGCAGTTACAAAAGCCACTGCTTCGCCCTCTGTCATTGCTGCGAATTTGACGCTTGCGATTGCGAAATGATGTGCCCGCAAAATTGTTCGTGCTTATCTGACCGTACGTGGGCTACAAATATAATCGATTGCAGTGGTAGTGCACATTTGGAAATACCCAACACAATACCAATGGATACTACTGAGCTGTATCTAGATGGAAACAATATGAGCGACCTCTCTAGCTTCTCTTTTATCGGTCGTAAAAATTTGAAAAAACTGTATCTAAACAACAGTAATATTTATAATTTATATAATACCACATTTAGCGGTTTAATAAACTTATACACTCTCCATCTCGAATACAATAAGCTAACATCCCTTCAAGGTGATGAATTCGAAAGTCTTGCAAACCTCAGAGAGCTCGATTTATCTCATAACCATTTGGTCGTCATAAATGCCATTACATTTACTTTCCTAAAGCGACTTCGCATTCTTCATCTTAATGACAACTTAATTACCAGTTTCCCGATTTGGAGTCTAATTGGAAATTCTGGTTTGTTGCAAGTCCAAATTGGAAACAACAATTGGTCTTGCAGTTGTGAATTTTTAGACAAATTTCACGTTTGGTTTAGATCAGTCGAAAAAATTATACCTGACCGCAACAGTGTTCGCTGTTCAAATAACGATTCCATCGAGATTACTTTCAACTCTAGCAACTGTTACGATTTTAATGTACTCGCATTATACGAAACTCAAGCAGTTAGAGATTTCTTAACTATTTTGGTGGTACTTGCGGTAGCCACCGTGTTAGTGTTAACACTTTCAACTGTAGTTTATTTTTATTGGAATAAAGTTAAATTAAGCATATATAGTAAATACGGCATTCGACTGTCTTGTAGGTCGGGCTCAAATGCCAAGAAGAAGAAGAAGAAACTCTTTGATGCTTTTCTATCATACTGTAAACACGACGAAGCGTTTGTTGCTCAGATTTTAGTGCCTGAATTAGAATATGGAACTCCACCTTATAGAATGTGTTTTTGCTATAGAGGATACCCTTACGTAACTGATGTCATTTCAGAAGCGATTCAGTGCAGCTGCAGAACAATAGCTGTTGTTTCAGAACAGTACATAAGAAGTGAGTGGTGTCGTTTCGAACTGAAATCTGCTTTCCAAGAAAGTAGGTACAGTAAGCAGCATAAAGTGATTGTAATTTTGTTGAATAAAATAATTCTCCAAGACATTGATTCTGATTTTAAGCATATATTACAATCCTCAGTAATTTTAGTCTGGGGAGAGCGGAGATTCTGGGAAAAACTGCGATTCGCAATGCCTGAAAAATTTCATCCGAGCAATTATTTCCCCTCGACTAACATTAATGTATTTTCATCTTTAAGAAAATATTCGTTTGGAACTTCATTATAAGTTAACATTTATTTAAATTAAATATTTTTTTAGGTTTCGGTGTATCTTTGATTTTTTTCATGATAATTTTTAAGCTGTTATCATGCAAGTGTTATTTGTATGTTATATATGATAATGTATTTAATAAAATATGAACTGTTACAAATAATGAACAGTCATGTTCTATGTATAAATTAAAATATCAGTATTAAGACTAGTGACTGTTTCTTAGGTAATGCTGTTCAGTCACTTATAAACCACGAAATGGAATTAAATAATAATAATAATAATAATAAAAGAATATATATACAACTATATACATATGTAAAAACCTAAAAATGTTTGAGCTCTGTCGGTATCAACTATCATACTGATGACAGTTATAACAAAGCGTTCTTTATTATTTACTTCCTTTGTCGGAGGTTGAACTAAACTAGTGTGCATAGATCGAGATGAATATCCCAATTCTTAATGCTCAGCTTTGTAGTGAGAAAATTGATGCTGGAACCTTTTACCATTTTTCTCCTTATTTCGCCTCTCTACTTTCCGGTAGGAAAGGGAACAAAATTTATTAGATCTGCTTTGATCTAAACCATAACTTGATGCAAGAACTAGGTAGGTATCTCATTTATTTCGTATCCAAACACAAGTGGTACAGTAGTAAGTAATTGGTGCAACATTATTTACAACGAATTAGGATACATTACAAATGAGAACAGCTTAAATTTGGTAGGTGAATTATACAGGGAATAATAAGTAAAATAGGAACAAAAAAGAAACTATACATAAGTTATGTACAATAGATATGGTCAGATGTTCCTCCAGAATCCTGCGCAATCAACTGCTCTTTCTGTACAGGTTATAAGGTCCTCTTTTGTGCAAGGTGATTGAAGAAGGGGGGACAAGAAAGAAGGTGTTCCATGGACTGGGTTGTCCCACACTCACAATTATCTGGTCCAGTGAAGTAGTTCCATTTGATGAGATTTTATTTGCAGCATCCTGTCGTTCGTAGTCTGAGGTATCTCATCGACTTTTGTCGATTTCTATTACTGAAAATTCGCTTGATTTTAATTTAAAATATTTCACCTTATGAAGGAGAAAGATGCTTTCTTCACCTTCATTCTTTCTTCTTAAAGCAGTATCACATGTTTTTCTTGCTAAAATTCGATAAGGACTCTCATAAGCAGAAAAAGCGAAAGTTATAGTGGATTTAATGATTTTAATAAGGAGTTTAGATTTTGATTTCCCTTAAGGCTTAACAAGTATTCACCTTGAGAAGTACCATGCTTGCGAGCATGGTACTTTTTTGTTTGTCAAGCATGTTCACCTTGAGAGCAGAAAAACTGAACTGAAAAGTGGACTTCTCGAGTTAACTGAAGTGAAAAAAATAATGCTCCATAGCACATAACCTCTAAAACTCGAAGTCTAATATGCTGAATAAAGTAATTTTCCAGCATAGCTCGTAAGAATGTATGTTGAAATTTAATGAAATTCTGTCTCCAACAACTAGTTCCTCTACTAGGACTGTCGTATCTTCCCACTTAACAGGTATTAAATGATCATGTTGTTTGAGGCTACTTAAAAAGTGAACCCTTGCCCAGCCAGAACTGAAGTCTTTGGTGCTCACAAGGACAACCCTCTTTATTACTAAACATCAGTGGACAACAAAATTCGCCAAGATTTTCCTTTCCAGATTTTTTTCTCTCCCATTTCTGCCATATAATGTAAATGACATCCTGAAGACTTTCATCATTGCATATTTTACATGGTACACCTTTAAAACAGTTGTTTTATAGACAAGACCAGCGGCTAGAAAAAATAAACCTGCTCCAGTAATGCTACTTCAGCAGGCTTCCAAAACATGCGAAATGGAAAAACTGCAGATGAGAATGAAGTCATACCTGCACTTCTAAAAGCAGGTGGGGATATGATATACAAAATCTTGGCAAATCTCTTTACCCTATATTTGAAAAAAAAAATGATGTATCAAGAGCATAGAAAAAAGGCTACCCGTCGCACTCATGATTTAATCTTGGAGGGGGTCGAGTACTCTAGATTTAATCTTTAGGGAAGGGGGGGGGAGAGCACTCATGATTTAATCTTGGGGTGGACGAGCTGAATAGACGATTTGAGAATGCACACTACATTGCATACGATCTATGACTAAGCATCTGCAGTGATTGCCGATACATGATGTCCATGATCTCCTCTGGCCCGGCTCGAGCAAACGAAGTAGCACTGGGTCCGCAAGAGCACTACAGTACTTCGTTCGCCTTGCGTTCACAGTGGCCATGATTCCCGAGAGCTATAGGGTATTCCCACCTTATGTGGTTGCTAATTCATAAGTAATATAGAAATAGAAGACACAACATAAATTAAAAAAATGAATTTTAATTAGGAAAAAATTTTTGGAAAATTTTCTAGTGCTTTTCCCTTTTTCTTTTTTTTTGGGGGGAAAGGGCCCTTGGCCCCCCCCTCCCTGGGTGCGCCACTGCTTCTAACACACACACTAAAAGTGAAGTAGAAAATTTGAAGAAGTATCGCCGCGTCAATCTACTATTGGTGGTTTACAAACTGTTTACAAAAGTCGTGGCTCATAGGTTTTGTGCAACTCTAGGCCTAGCACAACCAAAATAACAGGCAGAGCTTTTGAAATGGCTTTAGCACAATGGACCATATTCAAGTTGTACATTTTGAACAGTAATGAATACCAACCACTATTATGTTTTGGTTTTATTGATTATGAGAACACCTTTGATTCAATAAAATCTGTGCAGTACTTAAAGCATTACGAAACCAGCAAGTAGGGCAGCCATACATATATTTTCAGGACCATAAAATCAGCATACACCAATGTTAAATATTCATTTCAGTGGAAACAAATATTTCAGCAACAATTAAATTCAGTGGAAACAATTCTAGTGTGGAAATACAGAGGCATAAGACAAGGTGACACAATATCTTCAAACTATTTGCAGCATACTTAGAACTAATATTCAGATATCTTGATTAGGAAGAAAGAGGTCTGGAATAAAATAAACGAGATGTTTAAGCTATCTACGCTTTGCGGATGACATAATTATCTTTACTTCAATTGCACGTGAATTACAGACTCATATCAGTGAACCCCAAATTGTTAACAAAACAATTTGCTTAAACATAATCCCAAAGGAAGCCTCAAGTTATGTTTAATAACTATGTACAGCCAAAAATAATAAAAATCAATAATGATAAAATGGAATAAATGGATCATTACATATACTTAGGACAACGAATATCAATGGATCAAAATATCATGGAAGAAATTAAAAGACGCACAGTTCTTGGATGGAATGCATTTGAAAAGTACAGTAAATATTCAAATCTCAATTACTATTATGCCTGAAAAGGAAAGTTTATAATTAATGTATTCTTCCTATATTGACATATGGCTGTGAAACACGGATGCTAAATGCAAAGGAAACTCAAAAATTAAGAAGAATAGAATTTAGTACGGAAAGTCACAAGATGGGATCATAAAAGGAATACGTGGATAAGAAATCAAACTTTCTATTATGCCTTTCTATGATGTGAGAGGTCGAAGTCTCTGACATCATAAGTGTGAAACATCTGAAGTGCAATGTGCTGGGCATATTGCGCGAAGACAAGAACAATGATGGAAGAAAGGGAAGTACTGGATTGGATTCCACTGGAGAAAAAAAAACTACCACGACTCCTACCAAAAATCACGATGGATTGATGATATCATCAGATTTGCAAGCGTGACATGGGGAAGAAAAGCCATGGACAGACAGTTTTGGAGTCAATGAAATGACTCGAAAACTGTCTTGAAATTCCTTCATTCAGCAGTGAATTGACAATGGCTGATGATATCAGATAATCTAACAACTCTCAATTATATTATCTCCTTTCCAGTTCTAAGTATACTTTAGATACTGTTTATTCTCTGGAGAATAAACAGCATCTCAAGTTCGCTATGGAATTACGGAGGAATCATTTGAGACCAATATTTTGCTTATTAATTGAGCATTCTCTCCAGCTAATTGGTCTGTTTTGTAGAGCGAAAAATACGAGTTTATGGAAGAAAAACACTAATATCTCCGTTATGCGATAGATTATTGCCGACATTTAAATGAAACAGATCTGTACTGATTATTTTCCTGACGTACCATGTTCATATACTGCCTGAGATGCCTTTCTGGCATCCTTTCAGACTCAGCTTTTCATTCAAAGGGCAAATGGCGATAGTTTTTACGAGTGCATTACGGAGTCGGTCGAGCATTGTAAGATACCATATGCAATGACTGTTTTAATTTTCAATCTTCTGATCCAGAAATTCGCACTAATTGTATCATCATAATCATTCCTACAACCGGAAAACCTTTTTTCCCGCTTTCACCAGGGGCGAATGCTAGTCTCGAAATTCACGCTTGCTCTTGTTATCATTCAGGGAGGGAGAGGTGTGATTGAAGTCTGATTAGCGGAATAATGAATTATTGACCATTTAAAACAATATATTTAGAAATTTATGTACATTTAATCATACAAATGCAACATTTATTTTACAAATAATATTCTATCTTTTTCAATTTAGCTACTCGAATACAAATTCTACCCTACGGTTCTTCTTCATGAACTGGTCAATAACATCGTCATAAAAAGTTGGTTTTAACTTCATTTTCCCAAGCAACACGCATATTTGTAAAGGCTAGCTGAAACTCACCGCCTAGAGATACGTTGACTGCGTACTGCCTGTGTTTAAGCGACAGAGTGAGACGACATGAAATGGCTAGGCGCGCCCATGAAATCACAGTGCTGCTGCGAGGACTTGGAAGCTTCTACAACCGAGAAGCCAAGTTAGCTTTCACTAGACGAGCAAGCATCGGCCTTCGATACACAACGCAAAGCTCAATTATTGCCGCGCAAGCATAAGACGTCTTCTGTCTACAAAAATAAAAGTCTAAATGGAATGCTTATAAACGCATGCATTTATTAAGAAATAAATATTACTTCCTTCTCAATTAATGAGCTTGCACAGCAAGCATGGAGAATTCGCCCCTGGATTCCACTTTAAAATAGTTTCCCTTATTTAAGTATTGTATCTCCAATAAATTTGCAAAGACTGTCCAAGAATCAACTGCATATTATTACTTGCACTATCGAAATCCCCACCTTTTCCAACTCATATTAAAGCATCCCAATATTGAAAGTAAATTTTCGAGTCAACACTAATGTTGAAATGACCAAATATTATCGGGACACACATTAAGTTCATGCTGTCGATCCAGGCGATCTGGCGGATGTCACTCATATTTTAAAAATTTCCATAGGAAATCCAATCTGTTAGTTACTCTCGATATTAAGGCATTAAATCAAGGTTAAGGCTTAGCTTACTTAAGTAAACCCTATGTTATGGTTGTCTTGTTTTTGCAAAGTTGCAGTTTCATATTCATTCTCCACACATTGCATAGCACACTGCGCGCAGTGGTAGATGAATTTTTTTCCGCGAAACTCTCCACTAATGATAGGAAGTTGATATGGCTGTGTTAATGCTTATTCCTTTGGATATCAATCATCATCTCCAGTTAGCACAGTTAATTCAATACTCTCTTATTGCGTCCAAAAGGAAGGGAGGGGAATAAAGTGTTTCTAAGTACTCTGATTGCGAGAAGAAATCTCCAGGGAAAGGTAATATTTCTGTTCTTGGGTTTATACCGTCATGAACTTGCTATCTTGCTTGGCATAAACATATCGCAATAGTCAGGTTCCCTTCATGCACTGATTCGTTCCATTCTCTTAAGCAAATTTCCCACTTCTGTGACATTTTCTACAGATACATAAGTAGTTGGAGTTCATCAGAACCGGCATTTATAAATCCCGCTTCAACGTACAAATCTGTTATGAAGCGTGCAACAAGTATTATTCTTTATTGTCAGCTAAAATACCACAGAAAGCGTATCTTCCTTTTTCTTATGTATTTCCTAAAATCTATAGTATTGAAATCTAGTAGAAATCTGTTCTTTCTTTTGGCCACCACGGATGATATTCAGATTATTGATATATTGTTTAAGCGCTTCAAAGTAAAAAAAAAAAATAGCGAAGTAATTCATTAAGCAAAATGCAACCAGGTGTCACTTTTTGACAGTTGCATTTTTGGTGTTATTCACTATAGTTAGAGTGAAATGTTATAATTTTATTCTGGGTGTGTCGTGCTTGTATTATTCCATATTGTAAAATTTCAAAATGCAACGAATTTATTAATGCCGCTTTTAGTTGAATGTTATTTCTGCTTATCAATACAGATAAAGAAATGACATTCAGGTAAGTGAAATCTTTTGGAGGTGGGGGAGTCACAATTTGCATATACTTGCTAGACATTACTCTTTCAACACGAAGCTTTGTTTATGCTTTTAGTGTTTCTTATACGATTTTGTAGCAAAAAAGAAAGTGTAAGAGTTTCATTTTATACAGAGTTGAAAATCATTAAGCAAAAATGATTTCCATTACATTAAAAATGGCAAGAAGTACACGACAGATATTATGTGGATAATTGGGGTTTCCTGCGAATATTCTACTGACCTGTGGAGGTGCCCGTATAACAATAATTCGAGTAACCGTTATTATTATTATGGCAGTCGCCTGGTTCTGCAGTGCTACAATTTTAAGCGCTCGAGTGCAGCGAGATGTCGAATGTGAATTTTTTTCTTATTTAGTTCCATGCTGTTGTATTTGCGTGCAGCTTGAATTATACAGATGATGACGCACACGCTTGAATAGACGAGCTCTAGCAACTAAACGTCATTGTCTTCAACAGTTGATTTTTTTTTTAATTAGAAATATTAACAAACCCACCTCAACATTGCATAGTATTGCATGCAATTCATGTGGGGAAAAAAAAAGTAAATAAAATAAAATATTACACACACACTTGACCCTTGAACAACGCGGGGGTTAGGGACGCCGGCTCCCCGCGTTCCAAAATCAGCGTATAACTTTTGACTCCCCCAAAACTTAACTACTAATATCCTAGTGTTTACCGGAAGCCTTACCGATAAACAGTCAATTAATACATGTTTTGTATGGTATGTATTATATTATATACTATATTCTTACAATAAAGTAAGCTAGAGAAAAGAATGTTATTAAAGATAATCATTATTAATTAAATAATTAAAGAATGATAATTATGAGATGTTATAATAATTATGAGAAGAATGAAAGATAAGGAATTGAAAATACATTTACAGTACTGAACTGTATTTATCGATACCGTAAGTTTACGTTGTCTGTTCACAAGATGAATCGTATGTCCCGGTACCGATATCAACATTGTCTTAATAGATACAAAACACTGTAGATGTTATACGCATTACTAATGCTAGACATCAAAAATGAAATGATAATGCGAAAAAGAAATTAATATTTATTTACAGGATAACGAAGCAGCAACAATATGATTGCTTTATGGTGCGTAGCTTAGTGCAATCGATACGATTGCTTCGTGGTAGCCTAGCCTATACACTAATGAATAAATCGTTATAAAATTTTTATTTCATGCTAATTCATCATCATACGTATCAAGGATTTAGGCCTAGTATGGCCTGTTCCGGCCTTAGAAGTCATCGTTGAATCGTTTAAGAGGACGTCCTGGTTTTCTTTTTCCTAATGGCTTGTACTTTAAGGCTTGTACGTTAAGGCTTCATGCTAATTAATTAAACTAATTAACAGTTAATTTTGTGCAGTTATGATTTAATACCGCATCCTTACGTTTGTTTACATTTCTAATGACTGCAAATGGCCATTTACGGTCTGTAAGTTAGTGTGCGTTAAGTTTTGATAATTTTTAGCTTTTTATAATAGATTTGTGTATACTTAACGGTAGTAAATGAAAAAATGGACTAGTATCTACGTATATTTTATGCATTCATAACATATCCTTTTTTTTTTTCGATATTTCTAGACTACGTGGTTCGTCTGCGAGTTTTCTTTTTTTCACAATTGTCGCAGATCTCCAAAATTTTCCAATATATTTATAAAAAAATAAAAATAAAAACTCGTATAAGTGGGACAGTGCAGTTCAAACCCGCGTTCTTTAACGGTCAACATCTATATATCTTGCATTGATTAAGTGTCTTGTTTTCACACTCGTACAGTTTGTTGGTCATATTCCTCTGCTAATGGAATCACAGGTGTTATAAACCTGACGGCAGTTATTGGTTCACATACTGTAAAGTATTAATTAGTTTACGACATCTAATTACCTCCTACAGCCAACCTGCAACGGCCGCATTGATACTTCACTAGAAGTAATTGCTATTGGTTGCTTGCAGTTATGTTTACGAAATGATTCCCCCCCCCGTTATAGTTCTTTCTGAGGTTAGTACAAGAAGGCACTTTTTTATTTGTTATTTTTTCGTGGATCATGGTACCTAGCGATTGTACTGCTGTGCGTGTTTTCTTGTCTGTAGGGGTGATATGTTTATTTCACTAAAATGCCTTTAACGTACGAAGGCGTTTATTACTCGATTTATTTCTTTAGCCTTTATTTTTCGTGATTTTAGTATCCTATCAGTTTCTGGTATTGTTTTCTTGTCCGAGGATGATTCTATGTTGAATTCACTGACTTCAAAAAGGTTCGCTTTGCAGTGGGCAACAGGGCACAGGTGTTTTGGTAGTTTCATGGCATTGTTTTTTCAGTCTGATTTCTGTTGACATTTTCTCTCTATGCAGTTTTATAGTTGAATTTTACTAATATTTGTTACGTTAGTTTTTGTTCCCTTCGTTTATAAATGGGTACGATATCATTGATAATATTTTCCTGGGGGTATCTGGAATTTTTTATATTATAACATTGTGTTTTGTATTTTTCTCCCTCATTTTTAAGATAGTAATTTGATAGGGAAAAGGGGGAGAATAGAAAAAGAAATCCCTAGCAAATTACCTCTTGGAGCATATGAAAGACTATTTGCCTTCAAACAACCTCAAACATCATTTTGATTATGCATTGTGGATCTCTTCGTTATATGCTACGTTCTGAAGCTGCTCTACCTTCTTTTTACCAACTAGAATAAACTACCCATATCCTCGTATGAAATTTTCAATGGAGAGGAAAAAAAGAGACGGAAAAGTAATATTCCCAGATGGCCTCCTATCTCATTTTTCATTTGATATATTGGCAGCTTCACGCAAACTTGCCCTTCAGACTACATGATTCCGTACCTGCGTGGTTAGCGTATATGCTGTCCGACAATTGACCTTTATGTCTTTAGGGGTAAAGCAAGATGCTTTTCATATTCCCCGCTATCTGTTGTGGTTACAGTGAGGGTAAAATATATGAGCAGTTTGCTCGCCCTGAATGGGCTTGGAGATTATGTATTGCTATATGAGGCTAATATAGCTTTTGGTCTTCTATATTTGAATATGTCCGTTGCCTCGTATGCTGCAGCTTGCTGAACCAAATCGTTGGGGTATGTGGACGTCTTCAGGAAAAACTTGGATGCTAAGGATTGGAAAAGAGAAAATATAAGGAATATTTGTATCTCTATGAAGTTGACTGTTTCTAACATACCACGGGGCGTTCAGAATCATTCTCAAGCACTTGCTCTGCACTCATTGCAACTTGATAATGTTAGTATTAGAGGTGTGGCTCCAGGCTGGAAAGGCATAGGTGATTATTATTTGTGGCATCTCCACGAATTATAGGACGAATCGTCATCTGGTATAGCTGCAATTTTATTCTGTTGATGAGCTTGCTATTTCTATTAATTAGCGGATAGATCTGAGCTATGGCTTTAGATGCCTTTGTGCACGTAGACTTGATGTGTTGGTTGAAAGATAGCTTTTTGTCGAGATTACACCCAGGTAATTTGTTTCTGTCTGCCAGGGAATTTTAGTATTGAATAGTAACACATCTCCTGCAGGAGACATTGGCCTTTTTGAGAAAAGAACGGCTGAGCTTTTCTGGGTGTTGACTTCCAATCTCCATTTGGAGAACCAACCCTCCAGCTTTAGGTTTCCTTGAAGCTTTCTGGTAATGAAATGGGAGTCGGAGAGATCTGGTTAGTATTGCTGTATCATCTGCATACAAGGCCAAAATGGAAGACATCGGATTGTGCGGTATGTCCGACATGTATACAGAAAACAGCAATGGAGCCAGTAGGGATCCCTGCGGCACTCCAGTAAAGATATGGCGCTGGGACAATGTAGAACCGTTGATTTTTACTTGCATTGATCTATTCTGAAGATATGAATGGATTAGATGAACCATTTTTAGTGAGGTACCGGCTGAGATAAGTTTGTGTAGGAGTCCAAAATGCCAGATTTTGTCAAATGCTTTGGATAGGCCTAGGAAAACAGCTCCTGTGCACTGGCGCCAGTTATAGCTGGTGATGATGTATTCTACAATTCTGAGGATTTGCTGG
Organism: Typopeltis vanoorti; assembly: GCF_054136105.1. Lineage (NCBI taxonomy): Eukaryota > Metazoa > Arthropoda > Arachnida > Uropygi > Thelyphonidae > Typopeltis > Typopeltis vanoorti. Next base: position 141,961,791 of record NC_143556.1, read on the forward strand.
GTAGTACTATGGTGTTGCCGAAAACCAGACTGTTGTTTATGGAGGATGTTTAGGTCATTTACTGAGGTTTGGAATCGTGAGAGGATGACCATCTCAGCAACCTTACCTAGATTAGAGATGACTGATTGGACGATAATTTTGCGGTAGGTGTGGGTCTTTGCCTGGCTTATGTATAGGAATTACATCAGCCAGTTTCCAGGTGGAAGGAAAGTAGTGAAATCTTAAGATTGCATTTATTATACTGGTCAGGTGCAGTACAGCTTTTCGAGGCAGCAGCTTGATCACCCTGTTTGAGATGCCGCCTGATCCAGGAGCTTTATTGTTCTTAAGTTTTTTAATAATATCATATAATTCAACAGGTGATGTGGGTGCAATATGGTCAGCGCTGGTATCTGGGAGATTTAATGCGTTTGATGGATTTTGCACAAGTGATTGAAATCTAAGTTGTTATAAGCGGGTTTGCACTGCTCCTCTAGATTCTTTAGTATGGCTTCTGCGTTATCTACATCTGTGTGAACTAAGCCCTGGTTTGAGATTATGAGGGGGGGAGGGAACTGTTTTTATTTCTGATGTTTCTCAGTAATCCCAGATAGAGTGATCAATAGGTGAGATAGAGGATAACTTTTTATCCCAAACTTGGTTTCTGAGTTTTAAGTGCATCTCTTACTGCCCCATTTATCCTGTTTAGAGATGTTTTATCTTGTGGTGCACGCGTGTAACGGAATCTTTTCCTAGCTCTGTTTTTGTCTCTCATCAAGTTCATGATGTCTTCAGGCAAACGATCTGGCTTGCGGGCAGATTTGTAGGAAGTAGCTACCGTTATAGCAGAATTAATTTGTTGTGTGAGATTTGTAACTGCAGTTTCTACGTCTTCTTTTGTGCGTATGTGAGGAACAGGTCCAATATAATCCTGCTGTTGACAGCCTTTCCCATGCTATGTAGGCGTGAGAAGGACACAAGCATTCTTGTTTTCCTAGCTGTAGTAGAATTGGATTGTGATCGGATGATAGTTCATCCATAGATATGATGCTGTATTAAAGTTTGATGTCCTGCGGGATAGCTATATTCAGGATGTCAGCAGTGCCAAACGTACTGAGATGTGTTGGTTCAGTGGGGCCTGCCACAACAGCTTTGCTTGATCCTAAGTAATTGGAAAGGATGCAACCATACCTGTTGGTGGTTGTGCAATTTCACGCAGGGTGCTTGGAATTCGGATCCCCGGCTATAATGGTGGGCTCTCTGACGCATAAGATGGCATTTAGGTCAGAGTGAAGTAGAGATTTTTGGGGAGGGTTGAAAAGCTGAGTAGATTTTTAGTTTGCCAGTGGAGCTGGTGACTACTTCCACGCCTGTGATCTCAGGTTAGTGGTTGAAGGGTTGCTCACAATGCTGCTTAATGTAGTTTTTAATGAAGATGGCAGTGCCGCCGCCTCTGTAGAGTAATCCATCATTTCTGTACAGGGGATAACATCGGGAAAAGTGTAAGTACGTCCTTGCCAACAGGATGCGGGTTCGAATCCCATCATGAGTGTGGATGTTTGTCATTGTTTTTAGGTGGGAGATGAATTGCATCGCCCAGTATGAGACCACTGCTTCGCTTGTTGAAGGCTGATATGACTATACGATGATAGTGGGCGGTGTCCCCGGAAGTGATGTGATGCGACAATCAAAATACCGCTGTGCGTAAAACGTAATGATTGCGCCGACCGTCATGTAGAAGAGTGCGAATCATTTCGCGACAAATTTTGAAAACATCGAATTTCAAAAAGGAAACAAGTCAAGTAAAATCCGGAAAAAAATGCCACATATTATACACATAAAGTAGTAATAAAAACCACATGACATTATTAAAATACGTACACAACAAAAAGTACACATACTAACGATAACTATCAAGTTTCATCGTTCCTATTTGTTAAGGGTACGAACATTTCTTGTTTGATCCTCTTATGGTTAAGAATAAGATTATTATCATGGTGCAATCGTTTCTTTGGGATATGACCTTCCTGAAATTCGTCTATGTAAATAACTATTTTTTTTCCTGCTAAACTCGATGTAAATGGAAAGTTGAAGTAAAAAATTATCATTATGATGGATAGAGAAAACTCACAACTAACCGGCCTGGTTGGACGAGTGGGAGAGAGTGCCTCTAGCTTTCATAGAGTGCAGACGTGTTTTCTAGTGCTCCCTATTGTTAGTGACCCGCGCGACCCTTGCCCCAACCCCCAAACTGCAGGCCGCAGAGGAAGACCGAAGATTAACCGTAGCTTCGCAGGCCAATGCGAAGGTTAACAAAGAAGTAACTAAGTACCTCTTGGTTTCAACCATCTCTTGATATGAATAGCATAATGAATAGAAATAACGATATTGAACCTAAAGCAGATAGTGAATAAGAAAATCGGTCTGAAGATTTTAACTCGCAGGACCTATTAAAATCGCTAAACTTACCACTCGAAATAGACTGGTCTAAAACTGTTATTCTTAAATGTGATGCAACATGCGGTCCTTATACCGAGGAGGACATAATTAAAAGCCTTACGAAAAACAAAGTTAAAGGAAGTGATGTGTGGCATTTAGGTCATCTAAAATACAATTATGTTTTTCTACTGTCGTTCAAACAACTGACCATTAAAGAACGATTTGCCGGCATGGAGTACATCCAAGTGAGGAATGGCACCTGAAATTATTAATATAAATGCATGTAGAAAATTAGAAATTTTAATACACTGGATGCCACCCCACATACCAAATCACTTGGTTGCTCTCCACTTTGAAAGATTCGGACAAATAGAATTTTTGGAAAACATATCAACAATTAAGAATGATGACTGGTCTCATGTCCTAAGCAACAAAAAAAAATTAGTCATAGAACTCAACGATGGTGCAAAAATTGACGACATCCCATATACTATACGAGTGAAAAAGGTTATGGGAATAGTTGTCGTCCCAGGAAGACCGCCATCCTGCTTCCGCTGTAAAAAAAATCGGACATCTACGCAGACACTGCAATGAGCCAAAATGTGAAAAGTGCAGCCGCATAGGTCATGCAGCAGATCAGTGCAAGGGTAGCACGTACGCTTCCATATTGAGACAAAACGAAGAGTCCCCAGACATAGAAGGCAGAGAAGAGAATGTGCAGGACACAGATGGGCATAACAAAGGTAAAGAAGAAAATAGGGAGAATAACAACGGAAGCAACAACTCATCAACAGACAGGGAAGAGAAAAAAACTTCACGTTACAAAAAGGCAACAAAACCACTGTTCCAGAAATGTCTATCAGACGATAAGAGGGGGGGGGGGGAAGCAGAGAAAGTGAAATTCCAGAAACTCGCCCTGAGCCATTACCGAGGGAAGAGATTAGTGGAAAGAACTGTACAGATGACAAGCAGGAAACCTCAAATGAGTCACAAATAACTTCTAATCCGAAATCCCAAGGGCAAACAAGTAGCAAGTTGCCAGCAACGCAAAACGTGCTCCTAAAACACAGCGAAGAACAAAAGTTAAAGTCACGCCAAATACTACCAGAGCCAGAAGCAAAACATAAAACAACCCGAATAATTGTAACAGAACAAATCAGAACCAAAATGAAGTTAATGAGCCTAAATTGTAATGGAATAAATACCAAAGAATGCCAAAACCTGCTGATCAATGAAATTCACAAAAAATTGCCAGAAATTGTAATGCTGCAGGAAACAAGAATTCACGTGCCAGAGCCAGTAATACGACTAGAAAAAAGACTAACCCATCACTACATCCTAATCAATGAACCTGCCAGCAGTAGTTCTAGCGGTGGAGTAGCTATCCTTATCAAAAAGGCACCACACATGCAACTGTTGTCCCACGAAGTCTCTGTCAGGCACAGAACCCTAGAAGTTGACATACATCTCGACAATAAAATAATAACCTTAATGAATGTGTACGGTCCAACAAAACGTGAAGAAAAAACAACATTTTGGCAGATAATCAAAGAAAATCTGCAACAGAAGAACATAGCAGTAATTGCAGGTGACATGAACTTTGTGGAACAGCCCTTCATTGATCAGGAGAAAGGGTCACAAGTGCCACAGAAAGGACACATCAAGACCTTTGTAGATTGCAGGCTAACAGATGCCTTCAGATTCTTGCATCCAAGAAAAAAGGAGTTCGCACATTTCACTCCTGGGAGTGTCTCAAGAATCAACAGGGTTTACGTGTCCCAATACAGAGGCTTCACTGCGAGCAGTGTTGAACATATCCCTGTAACTTTCAGCGATCACTACATGGTAATAGCAGAATTTCAACCCCTCACAAAGAAAAAAGAACAAAATTCGTCAACAGAAATTTCCCACTGTATAAATTTAATCAGAACGTAAAGAAAGATGAAGAATTCAACAAAGAAGTACAAAATATAATATCAGACATAGAAAAAATAGTCAATCCAATCATAGCCTGGGAAACCTTCAAAAGAAAAATTAAAAACACAGCCATAAAAATTAGCGCTAAAAGAAAACACCAGCAAAACCAAGAAAGAGAGACAGATCTAAAGAAACTCTCCAGCCTGTACTACATGGATCAGACCAAACCAGAAGTTAAACAAGAAATAAATCTAATTAGAGAAAAAATTAAAGCGCAACAACTTCAGGAAATACAAGGAGCATGGCTCTGCTCCCAGTTAAGAACCATAGAAAATGATGAGGGCAAAATATCCACAGCTTGGATTTTCGAAAAACAGAATTATGAAAGAAAGAGAATCGAATGTTTACACTACGATGGGAAAATTATTCAAGAAGATGCGGAACTACTGCATGCTATTCACGAATACTTTGCAGCACTGTTTTCGGAAAAACAAAGCGAGGAACTGGACAGAAACAAATTTCTCCCCTTCATACCTAAGATAACCCAGCAAGAGGTGGAAGAAATTGACATCCCGATAACAGCAGCAGAATTCAGGCAAACAGTAAGGCAATTTACCAGACAAGAAATCCCCAGGAGAAGACGGTCTTACAAACGAATTTTACAAGCACTACTTCCAAAAATTTGAGCATTTATTTATGAGAATGACGCAAGAAATATACCAAACACAAACAAAACCAGACAGATTCAGCACAGGGTACATCATACTTATCCCGAAAACTTCAGACACAGAAATTGAAAGACATAAAGCAATGGAGAGGGATAACTCTTTTAAACACTGATTACAAGATCATCTCAAAAATCCTATCCAATAGAATACAGAAGTACCTACAGAAATTAATATCTCCTGCACAGACTTGTGCAATTAAGAGCAGAAACATAGCAGACACAATTACTCATTTAAGATCAGTATATGAGTACTACAATCTGACTAACAAACCCTGCGTCCTACTAGGCTTGGATATAGAAAAGGCATTTGACACCATAAGCCACGTATATATATTCAAAGTTGTAGAGGAAATGGGATTTAGCCCAAAATTTAGGAACTGGCTGCAAACTTTCTACGAGAATGCAGAAAGTCAAATAATCGTGAACAGGAAGCTATCCGCATCTTTTAAAATGAAATGCTCAGTGAGACAAGGGGACCCCCTCTCTATGGCCCTCTTCGTCCTTGCATTAGAACTAGTCATCAGAGTGATCAACTCCAACAAAGAAATCAAGGGAACAAACATTCACGGGGAGAGCCAAGCAAAAATATTGGCATATGCTGACGACATCACATTAACCCTACAGAGGGAAATATCCATTGAAGAGTCAATGAAATTATTAGATGCCTTTACAAGAGCTTCTGCCCTGAAAATAAACCTAAATAAATCTCATTGCATGCTAATAGGAAAATGGGAAAAGAACCCTGAGATTCCTAAAGGCATAAGCGCTCAGGAATACTTACCAGTTCTGGGAGTTAAAATAGGCGGCCCAGAAACGTATGAAGAACAGTGGAAAGAACTCCACGCAGCTGTTGCGTGGAAAATAAATAGCATGCGCCCAAGACAACTATCTGTAAGAGGAAAAGCGTGAATATGCAACATACATTTATCCTCTCGCATCTGGTACAAAGTGAACAACATCCCGTACCATGGGCAATGGGCAGACAAGATCCACAGGCTGTGCGCCACCTACATCTGGGGCTCCTGGTACGAACTGATGAGGAGAACAACGCTCTTTCACGAATTAGAAGTCGGAGGTCTAGGTCTACTTAATATCCACTTAAAAACAGTTATCAACAGAGCGAAGACTGCAGAAACAGCAAACACTAAGTCATACTATGGATATGCAATAGCATTCTTACAGAAATGCCTTCCACACAGAATAATCAGCACAATGCCAGAGATTCACAGAAGAGTTCCCAGAATGTTTACAGAGATGGCGGAGGGATACGTATTTGTAACAGAGTGCATCAACACTGAAACCTTAATAAGTCAAAAAACAAAAGCAACATACTACAAACTAAGCAGAACAACCATTCCCATACCACAGAGAATTAAGAAGAGGACAAATCACACTCAGTCCAGTATTAAACAATATCTTCAAGCTCCCAATGCATCCAAGGTATAAAACCTTCTTCTTTAAAGTGCACCATGCCTGCCTACCAACCAAGATGTGGATAGTGGCTAAAGGTTAAAGTGGTTAAAGGCTCCCTTGAAGGGCATGCAACATGTCAGTTTTGCCAGGAACTGAAAACACTATACCACCTAATGTTATATTGCAAGGAAGCAGAAGTAACTTGGAAAGTCGTTAAAAGATGGTTTCCCGAAATCAAAGTAATCAATGAAGAAATGTTATTTTGGCTAAAAGGAAAACATATAAACAGGGTGCAAACAATTGTTCTAATCCTAACGATGTATGCAATTTGGGCTCACAGGTGCGACCAAGCGTATGGAAGGGAAGAGAGTCCCGGAACAATATCGAAATTACATCACTACATCCAGGAGGAGATCACCAATTCAGTCCAGTCTAGAAGAATGACTACAGAAGAATGGGTACACTTAACCTCCAACCTTACATCAGACGAATCCTCCAACCAACAACAGAACGACACCTTCATCACTCTTAGTGGAAATGGGGCGAATCGGAAGTAAATTCGGAAGGATACTAACTCTCCACCTCCATCAGAGGAAACAGTGCCTGATTCACTTGGAACAGATCTCCTACCGCAGGAAAAAAAGAGTGCTCTCCTACTTCATTGCAGGTGAATGTTATTTCGCTTTACAGATGTATATATGATTTATCTTGTAGAATATATAGATTGTTAAATATATAATAAGTGTGATATATAATTATATATATGGTATGTAAATATAATTAACTGTATATTCTTAAAAAAAAAAGCTAACAAAGCTGAATTATACCTTAATTGATGTAATAGAAAGTAATGTGCATGTAACTACCAGTTGTGAGATTCCCTGTTTATAAGTAAAGGAAGTCAAGGCATTTAAAAAAAAAAAAAAAAAGTTGGCCCCAAGTGATTAGCGTATCCGCTCTCCAGCCAAAAGGCTGCGGGTTCGAATTCCACCATGGGCATGGATGTTCGTGATTGTCTGTGAAAATACTAGTCGTGGTTGGCGGTAGATGGCGCGTTAGTGTAGATGATGAAGGTAGTTGTGGTTGGTGGAGTGGTAGCGACGGAGAGCAGGTGTCCTCCCTCAATGAGTCTTTCTACTCCCTGGAGGTGTTATGTAATAATAATAATAATCCAACAAAACACTACACAACTCACGCCAAATGAATCCTAAATAAATCTGGAAAGGTACTGGGTAGCCTTTTTTTTGGTATTGGTTTTTTTTCATGTTTTTGTTTGTGTTGGGGTGGTAATTTGTTTGTTTCCCTGACTTTAAATGTTCAGGTTAACTCTCGAGGGCCGCGGTGCGGCCCTCAAGGCTACTGCATGTTTATGCTGGACCAGAACATAGAGTTAATTCCTCTCCCCAAGTTTTCACTTAACCCTCCGCCCACTGTTCACGCAGCATTCATCTGAAAAGGCAAAGCATGTCTTTGCCGTTCTTGGTCTTCTAATTGGGCCTTTTACTTTTTTTTACTGCAATTTAAAATAAAAGGTGGGGGGGGGGGTAAGAGAAAATACGACCTCATTCAAACATGGTGTTTGCATCTCCATTTATTAACCAAATTGGATATTTCATAGTATTATGGGTTCTCTTGCTATGTCTGAAAGTAGTTTCATAAATTTTGAACTTAACTGGCAGGAGAATTATTTGTCTCATTCCTGTAGAAAAGTGAATGCATGTGCGCGTGTATCACTCTACACGTGAGGGGAAATAAAACCTATAGCAAACAAATCTCCTCTGTGGGCTAGGATCGAGAGCAGAGTAATCGGGTGACATTCCTCTTAAAAAGCGGAATGCTGTAGACTTGTGAAAGGTTGTTCCCCAGAGCTAAGGTAGTTGGCATGAAAGATGATTAGGAGTAGCTGGTTCATTGAGTCAGCAGTTCAACTGTAAAATGATGTTGGGCAGCCACTGATTGTGTTGTTTTAGATTTAGAAGAAAGGGAGGGGGTACACGAATGGATTCTGGTTCTGTTGAACAGCGCCCATGGAAATATTTGTTTAAGAGACATGACACGGAGTCTGACCATTTGTGAGACAGTGACTGAAGAGAGTCTGTGAGAGTGGAGTGAGTTGTTAATCACCTGAACTGCTGTTATGAACAGAAGCAAGGATTTTCAGAGAGGTTTTAGGTGCACCATCCCAAATGTGATAGTAATATTCTAAAGCTGACCAGATTTGGGATTTGTACAGAGTAAGTAACTGGTAGATGTAGAGAAACGTCGTGAATGAAAGAGGATGCCAAGTTTTCTGGATATTGAGAATGCTATGGAAGTGAAGCGATTGTCAGAAGAGGCTGGGAATGAGTCAGTCTGAGGAGAGAGATATTATCTTGACTATTAAGTCGAGAATTATCTTAGGTAAGAAGAGAAGAAATAGGTATTATTTGTGAGCAAAAGACAACTTTTTTGGAAGCATTGAAGATGACTAGGTTGTTACTGCCCATTGCACGATGGTGTGGAGATCAACGTTTAGGGCACTTTAATTATCTAACTTTGAAGCATTTGAGAGCTGCAAAGTTTGTCATGTGAGTAGGATGAGTGCTATCATCATTCATGATAATAGGGTGAACAGGGTTTTGAGGTCAGTAAGAGAAGGTCGTTTATGTATATGAGGAAGAGGGTGGAATGAAATAATAGAGCCTTGAGGAACATCTATATTAATAGGAAAACCCGTGTAGAAAATTCTTTACTATTATACATACCGAACGATGTGAAAGAAAAACTGGCAATCCAGTTGCAGAGGGAAGAAAGCAGGCTATGAGATGGCAATTTGTAAGAAGCCGTCGGTGCCAAACTCTGTCAAATGCTTGGAAATGTCAAGAAGCGTAACAGCACAGGTTTCTCCAAATCTTTCCATGGTAGGAGCTCCGTTCTTGATTAGCGAAATCCATATTGGTACTCGCTGATTAGTGGACAGTGCTAAACTAGTCGAAGTTCACTATTGATGTTCATATCCATTACTATAGACATCACTGTGGTAAGAGTGATAGATTTATAGTTTCAAAGTGGACAGTTATAATTTTATTTATTTTTATTTTTTGAAATGGTTTGCATATGGACTTGCTTCCATGCTGTATGATGGACGTGATCTGAATATAGATGATAAAGAACAGGTTTAGTTCAGGAACACATCTCTTGATCGCAATTGGCGAGTTCCATTAGGATTAGAAGCCTTTTTGGTATTCTTTTTTTTTTTTTTTTTTTTTTAAATTTTTTAATACTTCTGATGTATTTTTGGAAAAGGATCACAGGATGCAGTAACGCAATGTTCAAACTAAAGAGAGAGGGATTTCCTTGGACATCTGTTATGGAGTAGGCTGAGGGGAATGATAACCGATCAATTTTATCTTGAAGTGATGTTGCACTACTTCCATTTGGGTGATAAAAAGGTGAAAGCACAGATGGACAAAAGTTGTCCAGCAGCTTTTGTGAGAGACTAGCAGGCACTACCATTGACACAGATAGCAAATTTTACACATATCCCGTTTAATGATGGTCTAGCAAGTGTTGTGGGCTTCAATATTGGCTCTGAATGAAGCTGGAGTTTTTGTCTCAAGCCACTTATAGTAAGTTGTTTCTTTAAATGGCTTAAAACGCAGTGAAATCAACATTCTATCACTTTTTTTTTTTTTTTTTCATTACCAAAGAGTTAGATCCTGGCTTCTTACCTTTCGAGCTGGGGGTAGGAGGGAAACAAGTCTAATAATCTAATCTACATCATCATCATCAGTGTTTCTTAAACCATGTTTTGCTGAACCCTAATGTTCTGCGAAAACCTGTAGGGATTTCCCTGAGCATACAATCATTTATGAAAAAAATCTTCAGTAAATGGGGAAAATATAAATTTTTATTAAACTGAATTATTTTTATTATTATTATTATTATTATTATTATTCCTGATACCTCCAAGGAGTCCGAAGACTCATCGCGGGAGGACATCTTCAACTGTCTCTACATCTTACCTCTACTACGAATCAACGCCATCTACCGCCCACCTCCAACACTACCACAACTAGTAATTTTTGTCTGTAAATTGCGTGTGTTCTGAAGGGCCGATTTGTATGTATGCGGGATGAAAAACCCGAGTTTCCGGGAGAAAAAACCCTAGAACAGTTATGTTACTTTATTATTTGCAATATTATAAATCATATGTTTTTTTTAATTAAAATATTTTGCAGTAACAGATCTTTGTCATAATTCTTTCAATTATGTTTTATAAATATTTTCATAGGGGTTATGTGAAAAGAAAAATGTTAATGTAAGTTTTGCAGTCTCAAAAAAGTTGAAGAAACATTGGTTGAAACAGAGTAACTAAATATAACATTTAGTATGTGAGATAACCAAGAGTGAGTTAACCACAGCAGACAGCTGTTTTAGGCTAAAATAAACATAATTTTATGAGTCATTTTAGTGTAACGGGAACAAGAATAGGAGTGAGAGAAAGTCATTAAAATGAAGGAGCAGGTAGGAAACTTAAGTGACAGGAAGTCAATGGTATGACTGAGGCAAGAAATAAAGGAGAGATTTGAGGAAGAGATGGGGGGGGGGGGAGTATAAGAAGAACAGAAAGGAGCTGATATTGTATAGTAATTGTGCTTTAAGAAGATGAAGTCATGTTTTCTTGGAGTGAAAATGCATGTGAATAATGTATTAGAATATACAGAAAGAAAATGAGAGTTGATAATTTTGGCATGTACAAATGATTTGAAAGAGGACTACGAAAGAAAGAATAAAAAAAGAGGAATGTCCTTGTCTCTTCTTTCTGTTGTACGTTTTTTGTAATTTTTTTCCAGTGTATATCCAGTAATCGCTTCTCAACTTGTCACAATCCTACCGTCATTTCTCTCCTATTGCCACGTTCTGTTAGAGATGAAGTGAGAAGGAGAGATGTTGGCAAATGAGTGTATTCGTAGGCTGTGTAGGAGGAATGGCATACATCTGGTAGAAGTATGGAGAGAATCTGATGGACAAAAAGACATGTGAATAACGTCATGCATTTGAAGTTGGTTGTTGGTTAGAGAGAGAGAAAAAAATTGATGCACATATGTCTACGAAACTAGATAATTAGGATGGTAAGGTGGAAATCTGTGAGCATGTATGCAGACGTTTTTCAAAGAGAATGAATGTGAGGATGTTCAAAGAATGGTGAATGTATTGTTGCAGATCTATTGCCTGAAACTGAAAAGGATACCAGGTAGATAACAGAGATAATGCCGAAACTCTGAAATGTAATCTGAAGAATTCGGTAGATAAAAGTAGGAGAAAAATGATGGTAGGATTGTGACAAGTTGAGAAGTGATTACTGGATATACACTGAAAAAAAAAAAATACAAAAAACGTAGAACAGAAAGAAGAGACAAGGACATGCCAGGAAATTGCTTAATGGAATGGGAACAAGAGGATGAAAAGCATTTACTAACAAGCAAACGTGCAGTGTACTTCTCATTGCACTCTTAGGTTTTAAGAGAGAACTGAGAGTCACTGATATTAGTGTCATACGCTACTTCATCTGCGCAGGCTTCTAGTTCCTAGAATGGACATCCTGCTCACAGTTTCATGATTCCATCAAATCACGGTTGTCACTTAATGTATAATAACCTGTAGGTTATTATACATTGGAGTGTAATATATAAAAAGTACATTTGCCTCTGTAACCTGCACATGTGCAGGTTACATAGACAAAAACTAGAATCCTATAGGCATGTTACTATCAAGGTCTTTTTCCATACAGAAACCCACTCACACTGGCAGATACATTCACAAACTTTCCCATCATTTCTCTTGCCTCTCAACAATATGGTATCATTAAAAACTAACCATTGAGCCTACATCCTTTTCCCTGGATATAAAATGCGATCATGATCACCAGCTAGAGTTGAGCCACTTAGCATCCCTCAATACAAAGATAGTTTTTGACTGGACGCTAGCATAGCCCACCCTGTTTCACGATACATGAAATGTCCATGAAACAACAAGCAATCAGAAATATGCCGATTCTGATTTACGGCGATGGTTATTTATGACTTACCTCAGTCTAAGGTGTACACAGAATGACTCCAGGCAAGCCCAACCCTTTATGCTGGTGCATACTGTAGATGAACATGGGAAATGGATGCGCTTGGTAAGCGAAAGGTACATCACTTCTAGCTGGCTAGTTGATAGGTGACATCACAATACATCATGAATATTGTAGGAACAACATCTGAAATGATGATTTGCCGCACTCTACCACATAAGGTATTTTTTCAAAGCCGAAGGCTCACTTCTCTTCTTAAAATTCTCTTCTTGTGGCTATTGCTATTTAGGTAGCAGGTCAGTTAGACATTATAGGAATTCATCAGTGTTCTGGTCCGACGGTTCGGATCTGCCACTACATTATACAGGTGGACAGCTAAGTGTATTTGCAGACAACAGGAATCAATGAGCCTGCCCCAAGATATCATTTCCAGCATCCAGTCTGTTGGAATCAAGTGTCATCGTATCACTACGTGATGCACAATAGATGGCCTGCTATGACATCACTTGGAGTTCAGCCTACTTTCTGTCTGCAGTAACAAATGGCTTATCAACAGTTTTTTTTGCATTGAAATTACGAAGAGACCATCTACTAAATGACTAAGGATTAACGAAGACATTGTCGTAAAATCGATTATCAAATGGAAACTGATTTCAGTATAAATACCAACATTCTTAATCTGATTGCACTTCCCATGTTTTTTCCCCAGACTCTGAACATTGTAGAAAACCTTTTAAAATAGTTAATGACGCGTGCGACGTGATGTTGTCTGAATTCAATAAAACTCAATATGATATGAATCTATCTCGGAGTAAGAAGGGGTCTCTTCAAACTTGCAGATCTTTGCTTAGCTATGCATGTTAATGGAAAATCATTGTTGATACCTTTTCTGTTAAAGGTTTTGGTGTCACTTAGTACAACTCTGAAATTACTTTAGACCGTGTGATCAGATATTTAGGGAGGTTCTGATGATAAAAGAATAATATCGCTGCATTTGAAGTGTAATATATAAAAAATACATTTCTCTGTAACTGGCACGTGTGCAAGTTACATAGACAAAAACTAGAATCCTATAGGCATGTTACTATCAAGGTGATAATCTGTCTTTTTCCATACAGAAACCCACTCACACAGGCAGATACGTTCACAAACTCTCCCATCATTTCTCTTGCCTCTCAACAATATGGTATCATTAAAACACTAACCATTGAGCTTACATCCGTTGTTCCCATGAGGCCTCACTTGCAGCAGAACTCAGTCATACACCAGCGTGTCCCAAACTGTGGGCCACAGCCCCCTTGGGGGTAGTAAGTTTTGTTGAGAGGCCTCCCCGTGAAATAATGAAAACAAATTTAAAATGTTTTGAGACTAAGTAGATTTTTTTTAATCTTAAAAGAAGCATATTTAATTTTTATTATTTATTATTTCTTTTTTATTTTTTACATTTTAATGGAAAAAATCATACATTGGTGGTTAACAAATTTTGCTTCTTGCGTATTTTGGCGATTAATGAATATTAGTAAATATATGCTTATTCATATTCATTTCAAAGGTATTGATAAGAAACACAAAGATTACAAACCAAAATCTTGAATATAAATACAATAAATATTATAATAATATATGTCTGTGTTAAGATGTCTGTGTTAAGATTTATTTTTCGATGTCTGGGGGGAGGGTGAAATATTTTAATTTTTACAAAGGGGATCTTGGCATCTGTAAGTTTGGGAAGCACTGATATACACTATACTTTCCTGCCTAATGGCTACAGTTCCCACAAAATCAAAAAAAAAATAAATAAATAATAATAATAATTCTGCTCCCAAACTGCAACCTTCTCTTCAGAAGGATTTTAGTAATGCTATCACTACCTACTGCATCCAGAACATCAGAAAAAATAGCAAGAACTTTAAAGAAATACAACCTCTGCACAGCTTTCAAGCTCAACTTGAAACTAGTTTCCCTTATTCACTCCATTAAGAACCAACTCCCTCCTCTCTCTCTTCAAGTTAGTCTACTGTGGGCAGATAGAAAGATCAGCCAATATCTGCATAGAAGAACACATTTGTTAAAAAATACATTTGTAATCATGATTATGGCTAATGAAGCCTTGCAGACCATGCTTTGGATATGGCTCATGGAATTAACTGGAAAAAGACCGCCGTGCTCCATTGCACCAACTTTCGAACAGAAGGATTTTTTTTTTCAGAATCTGCAGCTGCTCTTAAAAATCTGCCTAATGTGAATAAATATGGTTGCATAAAACTTCCAAAAATATGCAAAACATAATGTCCATGCCACGAAGGATGAAACCCATTATTCAGGCTAAAGGAGGAATAACGAAATACTGAGTTTAGTGATCAGATATATATTTCTTGATCAAATTATGATCTCATTACTTCGATTTTCATTTACCTAATTTCTGGTTAATAGTAACTATAAAATATTTTTTTGTAATAAGTTTTGCCCACAGAGGCACTCACCTAGTTAGGACTAGTCTTTCATTTACTTGCTTCACTTAGTTTTGTGTTGCCTTTGTGTGTTACAGGTTTCATATTGTACCCCTTGAAGATGTCTTTGTGACTGATGAAATATTAGATGAATTAAATAGTATTTTTAATCCTTTCTCATTAGTGTTTCGCTCCATTGTATTGAATTTGTCACCAAAGACTCCATTAAGGCTCCAACATGAGTTCCTCCAGCACGTCAGCTTTACCACAAGGCACGGGGAGCCTCCACAGACCAGGCAGATGGAATGAAGAGGAGGAGAGGCAGGTTTGGTGTGTTTGAGATTAGTGTGAAAGGATTTGAGCAGCTGCTAGTTGTGATTTTTACAAGCTTAGTTAAAAGTGCAGAAATGGATAGCATTTCAGTTGAGCAAGCATCCATTAAAGGAAATGTAGAATAGATAAGACATGAAACAGGCAAGCTGTAAGATAGTAGTTGAAATGAGTCGGTGAAAGAGAGGATCATTGATAAGTTACATACCTTCCTTTGCACTGTG
Source organism: Typopeltis vanoorti (assembly GCF_054136105.1). Lineage (NCBI taxonomy): Eukaryota > Metazoa > Arthropoda > Arachnida > Uropygi > Thelyphonidae > Typopeltis > Typopeltis vanoorti. Next base: position 141,977,328 of record NC_143556.1, read on the forward strand.
TCAAGAATTTTTAAGAAGACCTTTGGTGCACTTTCCCAAACATTAGAACAGTCTAAGGTTCAGTAGATATGGTATTCATAGTTAATGGTTGGATGGATGAAAATTAGTATCTAGAACAGAAAAGTATTACCCATTGTTTTAGAGGTCAAGAAGGCAATTGATGTTTGTGTTTGTGCTGAGCAGAATTTTTTCTCCCAGAAACTTAAGTTTTTCATTCTGTGAAACAAATAGGCAAACTGCCACTTCATCAGAAGCATAGCAATTTACTGATATAATATGCTGACATCCATGGAGTCAGAGACTCATTGTGTCAGGTATGCACTATTACACACACATATAAAGCACATTCAACCATGCCTTAAACATTCGATGTGTCTGTTCACATCATGCTCAGGCAACACATTCCATTCTCCATTAAATGAACCTGCTCTTCACTTTTTTGCTCACATCCTCCTTATACAGTTTCCAGGGATGGCGTCTTGTTCTTATGCCCTCTCCAGTTCTATGAAAAATTTCTTCCATGTTAACCTGGTGACAACCCCTGACCAACTTTTGGTTGATCAGGAGTTGTTACTCTAGTGTTTACCAGGAGGAACAATAGAAAGGGTGGCTATGGCAATTAAGAGAGGTGAAAGGGTGAATGAGATGATTATGATGGTAGGAATGAATGACTTGAGTGGTAATGTAAGTCGGGCAGCGAGAGATATGAGGTTTTTGCTTGAGACTGTACGGAAGAAGACAGAGAGAGGAAAAATAGTGTGTGTGTTGCCTAGGTATGATAATGATGAGCTGAGCAGAAGAGTGGTGATATTGATTGGCATAATAGCAAGAATGTGTGACAAGAGAGGACTGGTATATGTGGATGCTTGGAGTGCGTTTCAGGAAAGAGAGATTGCATTGGAGTGCGTTTCAGGAAAGAGAAAAGAGAGATTGCTGTTCTTTCAGAACAGCAATCTCTCCAGATAGCCATCTGGAGAGATTGCTGTTCTGAAAGAGTCAGTGTGTCCCAGGGAGGATGATAGCAGGGGTGGCCTCTTGTGGGAATGGATACTTGGGAGAAGGGAGACAATGTCAGGTAACTCTGAGCCCAGTGGAGTCTAGAAGGGATAATGCTGGATATAGAAACAATGGCATTTATATGCTTTATACTAATGCCAGGAGTATCTGGAATAAGGGAGAGGAATTGGTGGCGCAGATAGCATCAGCCTGGCCAAAAATTATTGGGATCACTGAGACATGGTTGACAGAAGGGGATATAATAACAGGAATATAAGTTGCTGGGTGTAGCATTTTTCGTCAGGATAGGAGGGGAAAGCGTGGTGGTTTGGGTACTGCTTATGATAAGTGATGACCTATGTCCTCTAAGAGTGGAGGCTTTGGAAGGAAGTGAGACAAATGATTTTGAGAGCATTTTCCATATGGGGTGTTGTTACAGACCCAGGAGCACGGAGGATGGGGACCAGGAGATGTTTTGACAGCTAAGTTTGGCAAGTGCAAGAAGAATGATTGTTATGGGAGATTTTAACTACAGTAGTGTAAATTGGAGAGAGGAAGATGCATGTAGCAATAGTGGAATGGAATTTCTAGAATTCTTGAGGGACAAATGTCTTAGGCAACATGTAACAGAGGGAACAAGAGGTTCAAGAGTTTTAGATTTGGTTATAGCATCAGAAGAGTTGATAATAACTGAGATGACATCTCTCCCACCAGTTGGAGAGAGTGGCCATATGGTTTTGACTTGGAAAATGAATAGACATGCAGGAGTATCAAAGAGACGGGAACTTATGTGGAATTATAATGCAGGTGATTATAATAGTCTTAGACGTCAACTTCGGGAAGTTTCATGGAGGGAGGAATTGGAAGGCCGGGATATCGTTAGTGCGTGGGAAATTGTGAAAGAATATTTGTTAGCAGCAATGGTAAGTTGTATACCACGAGTGAAGAAGAGGACACAATTTGGAGTAAAGTGAATGACAAACAATATTAAACAGGAATTGCATGTGAAAAAGAGGCTATGGAAGAGATATAAGGAGACAGGTGAAGAGAGGATGCGTGAAGAATATAAGACACAGGCCAGAAGAGTGACTAGTGTGGTAAGGAAAGCGAAACTGGAATATGAGAGGAGATTGGCCCTAAGATCCAAAGAAAATCCTAGGGAATTTTTTAGCTATGTGGCCAGTAGGAGGAGAAATGACTGTGGAAGAATGATATTGTGGGATAAAAATGGGAATAGAGTGACTGATGCAGAGGACATAGTGGAATTGTTCAATGACCACTTTATTGGAGTATTTCATCCTGGAGGAGTCAGTTTTAATGCTAGAGGGATAGGGCAGGTTCAAGGTTTAGAGGTACAGGAGGAGAGTGTGTTTCAGATATACTGAGAACTCAGGATGTCAATAAAGCTTTTGGACTGGATGGTATTTCACCATGAGTTTTGAGAGAATGTGCTAGGGAACTGACAGTGCCTTTAACCTGGCTTTTCAATGAAAGTCTGGCTTCGGCAAAGGTGCCCAGGGAATGGAAGGAAGGTAAGATAGTGCCATCGCATAAGGGTGGTAACAGACTGGAAGTGTCTAATTATAGACCAGTCTGTGTGTCATCAGTAGTTGTTAAGATCTTGGAGGTGAAGTGTAGTGAGGGACTGTATACAACACTGGGCAGATGAGGGTAATGTTATCTATGAGAGTCAACATGGATTTGTGAAAGGGCGCTCTTGTTTTAGCAATATGCTAGCTTTTTATAATAAAGTTACAAGAACATTAGATGGGGGAAAGGCATATACTGCAATTTTCTTAGACTTAGCAAAGGCATTTGACAGGGTGCCACATGATAAGCTGATATTTAAGTTGCAACACATGGGTCTGGATGTCAGATTGGTCAACTGGATTCAGGATTGGCTGTCTGATAGGTATCAGAGAGTTGTGTATGGTGGAGCAGTTTCAAGGGGACAGAAGGTTACAAGTGGGGTCCCACAGGGCTCAGTACTAGGACCTATATTGTTTAACCTTTATATCAATGACATTGCCAGTGGATTGCAAGGGGATATTCAGTTGTTTGCAGATGATGCGAAGCTGGGAAGGATTATTAGTAATAGTGCAGATGTGGTAGCCCTGCAAGAGGATTTGAATAAGCTAGATAGATGGGCAAATGAATGGGGGTGTAGGTTTAATGCAGCAAAATGTAAGGTCTTGAGGTTTGGGAAACATCGATGGGATGCTGCGTACTCTATAGGAGGAGTTATACTGGAGGAAGTAGGGGATACATGAGATCTGGGGTTGATGATTGATAGAAACCTGAAATTTAGGGGACATTGCAAAGGTGGTGAAGGTAACACAGAGGATTGCTGCAATTATGAGAAGGACACTGACCTGCAGAGATAAGAGGGTTATCATTCTGTTGTATAAGTCTCTGATCAGACCACACTTGGATTATTGTTCTCAGATTTGGTCCCCAGGATTTGAAGGGGATAAATTAACTTTGGAAAAGATACAAAGACGGATGACAAAGATAGTCTCAGGACTGTACAAGGATAGTTATGAGAATCGGCTGAGGGAATGTGGACTGCAGAGTTTGGCGGATAGAAGAAGGAGAGGTGATATGATTGAGACTTTTTAGAGGTGGTTACAGGGTCGACACTGGGGAGTTCTTTCACTTGGTTGAACAGCGGGAAGGAGTGATGACAAGAGGCCATCCCTGGAAGTTACAAAAGGAAACTGTGAGCAAGAGGGTGAGGAGTGGTTTCTTTGCATAGAGGGTGGTTGAGCCGTGGAATGCATTACTTGATGGAGTGGTGAAAGCGAGAATGGTCAGTGAGTTTAATTAGTGGTATGATAGACTTTGTGTTTCTTAGGGGGGAACCTCCCCTCGATGAGTCTTGACAGACTTTATGTTCTTAGGAAGGACCTCCCACGATGAGTCTTTTGACTCCATGGAGGCCTGAAGAATAATAATAATTCTTTTTGGGCTTCTGCTGACTTATTTGCTAGGAACTTTTGATATGCTTTCTTTTTTTCCAGGACTGCTTCTTTAATTTCTTATGTCCACCATAGTGTTCTTATTTTTCTATACTTGTAGACAAATTCACCACATACTTCCCTAGCTGAATCAATCAATGTCTTTTTTAGAGTTGGCCAATGAGACTCCAAGGTTTGGCTTTTGTTTTCAAACTGCTGCAACTTTTTTCAATAATGTTTGCTTTCTGCACATCAAGATCCTCCACATCATTCCTCATCATTGCCATAATCCAGTGTGATGACTTCACAACTTGTGCCATGTGGCTCTAAATATTTGATCATTGTCCACCACCACTCCCAGATCTCTCATGCTTTCTGCCTCTTTCAAAGTTTCCCTGCCAAGTGTATACTATGTTGCAAATTTTAAAACCTAATACTTTTTAAGTCATTCTGTAAGGCCATAACATCTGCTTGACTCTGCATTGTTTTCACCAATATTTCATTATCTGCAAATAGTTGTGTATCACCAGTTAAATCCATCCCAGTATCGATAATTGAACAACAATTGCCCCAATACAGATCTCCTATGGCAGGGGTGTTCAACCAGTCGATCGCAGAGCGATTTTTGGTCAATCTCTTGTGTATTCCTCCTTACTTACAAATTTAATTAAAACTGAAAACATAATATTTTATTTATCATTATTTTTAATTTAATAATTTAATACAAGCGGGTTGGAGGAACTGGAGAGAGATGGCTGGAGTGTTATGCGATAAGAGGGTGCTGATCAATCTGAAAGGCAAAATCTATAGGACAATAGTGAGGCCAGCTATGACAGTATGCTATAGAAACTGTTGCCCTGAGGAAGAATAACATCAGCAGGATGGAAGTAGCAGAGATGAGAATGCTTCGGCGGATGTGCGATGTGACCAGAAAGGATCGTCTGAGAAATGACTATGTGAAGGGACAAGTGGAAGTTACAAACTTAGGAGCGAAGATTCAGGAGGCAAGGTTGAGATGGTTTGGTCATGTGATGAGGAGGGAGGACGAATATGTGGGAAGAAGGGTCATGCAGATGGATGTGCAAGGAAGGAGGAAGCATGGGTAGCCAAAGAAGAGATGGAGGGAGCTGGTAGAAGAGGATGTGAGGATGAAGAAATTGGATGTGGTGACAGCCCAAGACAGGAGGATGTGGAGGAGACTCATCATCAACAGTGACCCCACTTAAGTGGGAGAAGCTGCAGAAGAAGAAGATCATTATTTTTAATTTGCTTTAAGTGTATTGCTATTGTTTATTTATTTTTCGTTAAAATTGTCAAATCAGTAATTTTCTTATAAGTCTGGGTAAATGAATTAATTTGGATCAGTGGAAGTCAAACAGCTAGCCAAGTGAAAACGATTATAAGCAAAGTGTAAAAACTCAATTGTAGCTTGAATATTCCAAAGCACATTACATCAATTTTTGACTTAGGTTAAGTCCCATGTGAATATTGTAAAAAAATAAACTTTGTTTGTCTCAGTATAGCTTGTATTAGATGTTTTTGTAAATAACTCTTTTGAAGCTAACTGTATATACTATTTTAATAAGAATATGTTAGTGTTAAAAACAAATGCAATGTTTTTGTTGCCAAAGCTGTACATGGCGGCATTAGAAAGATTGTTATTGAAACTTGTATGAGAAAGGCTTGCAGGCTCTAATTGTAAACATCTCCGAAGTCAGTCAGAAAGAGTTCAAACAACTTTCCGATGGCCAGCAACTTGCAATCAGAAGAAAGCGGAGGAAAACAAAAGGTGTGTTGAACTTGAAACTTAAGATGAAAGACCCATACCAATTCATTGGGGGTTGCTAAACTTCGTGCCAGGTCTCAGAGGAGGCCTAATAAAAGGGGACTGAAGCAAGCAGAAGGGGTCCCGGTTCCAGAATTGCTGTCAGAGAGGAGGCTGCCCGTTCCAGAGTTGCCGTCAGAGAGAGAGACTGCCCGGATCCACGTTGCTTGAGAGAGGAGTTTCCCACTTCCAGAAAGGAGCTTTTCGGTTCGAGACGTTGCTAGAGAGAGACTACTTATAGGCCGCAGACAAGGTTTCAAATTGCTGAAAGGAAGAGTTCCAATTGCTGGAGAAAAGTTTCCAGGCTGGGTTAATGTTAGACATTCACCAGTGTGTTGCGTTTTCATTACAATTTGATGAATCAAACGACTTCATTGATATTGTTCAGATAATGGTATTTATTTGCATGGTATTTCAAGATTATTCAAGTAAAGAAGAACGTTTGAAAATTATACTATTATTGGGAAGGACTAGGGGAGAAGATATTTTTTTGGAATTTGATGAATTTGTGAAACAACACTAACTTCCGCTTTTTAAACTTGTGTCTATTACTACTGATGATACTCCTGCAATGATAGGTAATAAATCAGTCTTCATTTCATTATGTAAAAACGATGACAAATATCCAGATTTTTTAACATACCACTGTATTATTCATCAATAAGTACTCTGTATTAAAAGATTAAACACAAAAGATGTTTTGGATATTATATTTAAAATAGTAAATTCTGTTCGAGGAAAAGCCCTTCAGCGGCGGTTATTTAAATTACAGGCAGATGATGATATGGAACTTACTTCTGTTGTAGAATAATATTCGCTGGCTCAGCAGAAGTCAATTTTTAGAAAGATTTTTTGTATTAATTAACGATATAAAAATTTTTCTTGATGAAAAAGGAGATATTTATCCACAATTGAGTGATAAAAGATGGTTGTTACACTTATCATTTTTAGTAGATTTCTGTATGAAATTAAGCAATTTAAATTTAGAGTTACAAGGTAGGGATAAAAATTTAATTGACATGTTAAGTTCAATAAAAACTTTCCAACAATACGTAGATTTATTAAAGAAAAGTATAAATGACTGCCAATTGAAACATCTCCCATATTTATTAAAATTTTTTGAACAAAATCAAAAAATTCTTTGCTATGATTTAAAAGAATTTATTTGTGAAATAGAATTAGTTGAGGAAGAAATAAATTCAAGATTTAAAGATTTTAATAAAACTGAAATGATTGTATCTTTTATCAATAATCCATTTCAAGAAAACTTGAACATCACAGAAATTTCAAATAAAATTAGTGGGCTGTTTGATATAAACCAAGCTGAAGTAGAACTTGAGATAATAAACATTCAGAATAGTTTACATTTAAAATCAATAAACAATGAAGTCATTTGGAAGTATGCACATGAAAAATTCCCAATATTAACTGATATTGCACGAAAAATTGTCGTGTTTCGGATCGACATACTTGTCAGAATCCACTTTTTCAAATATGACAGTCATAAAAAATCAATTAAGAAACCAAATTACAAATGATTATTTGGATGATTGTCTGCGATTGGCCACTTCTTCAGTCAACTTCACTATGAAAATATTGCGAGGTCCAAACAACGCCAAATTTCACATTAACTTTTTTTTTTTAATCAACCAGCATTTCCTGTAACTTGTTAGTTTGTAATCAATCTGTTGTTTTTTCTAACTTTGGTTTTCCAAAATAGAGAAATAAATATTTTATTCCAATATATATATATTTTTTTCTTGTATTAAAATATTTGTTGTATTAAAATAAAAGTAATAAATAAATTTTCAAATACACAAAGTTTTTAGTTGTTTATTTTTAGTTGTTTATTTTTGCATAATCAGATATCAGGTTGGGGGAATGTGATCTACATAAGAGAGTAGATCACCGAATAAATTTTTATAGAAAGTAGCTCGTGTAGTAAAAAAGGTTGAACACCCCTGCCCTATGGCATACCAATAATGATTTTCCTGTTTCGGTGTATTTCCACTTTCTGTTATCTGAAAGCCAGTCACCGATTCAACTCACTATGGATTTCAATTTATTTAACAGCTTGTCATGTGTTTTGTAAAATCTGAGTATAACACTGTATATGTATTTCCCTTATTCAATACATTTGTCACCCTGTTATAGTACATAAGTAAATTGGTAAAACATGATCTCCCTGTAACAAATTCATGCTGACAATCACAGAGAATACTGCTGTTATCAACCCATTTCTGTGTCCTATCACTAACTCCAATACCTTTACCACAACTCCAGATGCAGATTGGTCTATAATTTTCAGCTGCAGCCTTATCATCATCATCTTTGTGAAGTGAAGGAATTTTATCTTCTTGCTACTGCCTTGGTACCTGTACTGTTGTAAGATTCTTATTAATTATACTAATGCTACTGCCAACTCTCTGGAACATTCCCTTAAGACGCATGGTGATTTGTTATCAAATCCTATTGCCTTATTGACACCAAGCTTATTTATTTCCTCATATACCTCCTGCTTGCTCACAATTAAGCCATCTGCTCCTATTTCCTCTATACTTGAGCTACTCATTACAGCTCCTCATAATTATGATGAGCTTTTCACTTGAGCTTCTGCATTATACTGTAGTTTGTATGTTAGTCACTATCGAACCTAATTCAAAGAGAGTCTTTACCATCAAATTACTCTGTCACTGCAACTCTTTCTAAAGCAGTGGAGAAATCAAGATCTTCAACATTGCACTTAAAAATCTTTTGACAAATTATCTCTAGTATGAATTCTGCCAGTGTCAGTCAGCAGACAGTTTCTTGCTAATATTGCTCATCTTTGCACAGATGGGTAACAAATGATATGAAAAGGTTTGGAGAAGCTTTATTGGTCTTCCTTTATTTGTGAGGCAGTCAATAAGCATCCATCCTATCATCAGTTTGTTTGCAGCTGGGTTTCTGTTGTTGTTGTCTGGCCACACACTGTGTATGTATGATAGGAAATGGCTATTTATCCACAGCTTTGCTACTGAGGTATGTTATTTCATCCACTCTTTTCCTTCTGTATTTTATTATCATTTTTTTTTTTAAATGTAAAATCTACACACAAAAGGCTATAAAAATTCATAGTACATTTAGCATAGTATAGTATCTTTGGAAGCTGAGAAAGGATGTAGTCAGGAAGAACGTAAGGTCCAAGCTCTTCTCATGGCATGTGGTGAGTGAATGGAATATGTTGCCAATGAACATCATGAGTACATCTTTGGTAAATGTTTAAAAGGAGAGGCATGATAGGTATTTAGGCATTGTATGCCCTAACAAAGCTCCCCACTTCAGTTAGTCCCTGACTCCTTAGAGGTGCTCACATAATAATAATGTAGTAGTAGTAGTACTGTGGGTTGGTTAAGGATTGTATAATGTGGAAATTCTGCTTTAGAGTTCAACCTAAGGGCTTCTCTAATGTCACATCACACTATGGAGTGATGGTAGCTGCCTTGCACTGGATAATGAAATTTATCTACCTTGTAAAAATATGCGTGGAATAGAAAAAGATTTACTACCTCTAATCTTTCATTGTTGTTGTTGCAATGACATTGGAGAGAATATATTATGGATGAGAAGAAAAAAAAAATTTTCAAAGTAACATATGATTACTATACAAATTTTGGTCACAGCTGCATGAGAAAGAGAACTAGAAAGAGAAAGAAATATAATATGTGTGTATTTGTTTATATATATAAATTATTTAAAGTTAAAGACAATTATTTCCCAGAACTTGGATATTATTATTTATTATTATTTGACACCTTCAGGGAGCCCAAAGACTCATTGAGGGAGGGCACCTGCTCTACAACTCTGTCTCTACCACTCAATCCACCAACTGACTGCAACTACACCAACGCCATCTACTGCCGACCACCACCACAACTATTTCCATAGACAATAGCGGGATTCGAACCTGCAGCCCTTTGGCTGGAGAGCGGATACGCTAACCACTCGGCCAACCAGGCCGGTTAATTCTGGTTAGTTAGTTATCCAAATCCTTTATCCACTTGGATGAAGGATTAAACTAAATTTATTATAGCCTAACCAAGTGGAAAAAACTTCCAACATCTTTCTCTAAATCCAGAATAATTTAATAAGGTGAGACACCTTTATCAATTCATATAGGTAAATGACTTCTCCATTACTTCCAACTTCTTATCACCACCTCTGGGTCCGGCTACCACTGAAGAGACCTCAATAAAAGTTGAAACTGGTCTGGGTAGTGGCCCTTCCCTTAATGCGCAGCATTATACATGTCTTCAAGGAGATGTGCTTTGCATAATGGGAGATACTAAGACAAGTAGTGATGAGAGCTTGGTCCTCTTAGCTGAATGATTGGTTTCAAAGTTAATGAATATATTTATAAACCAGCTATCTTTTCAGATGTATCCCAGATACAGGGGATGGGAATAGTTTTGTTGATATCTTGTGTGTATGGAGTGGGAAGCATGGGGGCATGCTGTGTGTAAAGAAAAAATGTGGCTTAATAAGTTAAACCAAATTTCAAATTCAGCATACATACAGGTTATTTTTCATGAAACAGAAAAATATACAAACAGCTATATCCCTGCCTGACCATTTGCTATGTACAAAATTCTAAAATAACAAAAATAATAAAATAATAAAATAACATTACCAGTGGAACATTTTGTTCTTGTTTGTTGAGTCAACTCCATAAGTTTTATCATCTGTTTAAATTATTTATTTAAATGAAATTAAAATAGAGAATAGTAACAATCATATCTTAAATGACAAAATTGTTCTTACTTTATTATCTTTTGGACTGCTCATATCCTTTGCTTCAATGTTCTGACACTGATGTGAAGGTCAAAAATAATTTTGTCTTAAAAGTTATTACTCCAACACATATGGAGTTCTTGGAATTTTTTGATATTGAATATATGTTTTCATGATCAATGTACACATTGTTAAGATTACATAATAAATAAATTTTTTAGCGAAAAGACTAGGTGCATATCTAGGTTCACACTTCAAAAATTCATTATATCTTGCAGAATGCTACAGAGTTTGATGTTTGATGGGCTATTGTTGCAAGCATATTAATTTTAACACTAGTAACATTAAAGAAACCATTACATTTAATGTTTCAGAGCACAGCAGTCAGAAGTGTAAGAAATTAATTTAAACACCAGTATGGAAAGACTTCAATGTTATAATCACACTTAAATTGTGGAAATGCTTTTAGAAATGTTCACTTAAATATCCAGTAACCAGAATTTGGAAATGACTGAAAAGAGAAATATCCATATGAACATCACACATTATCATTACACCTTTAGAAAATATGCATTTCCATTTTTGTTTTTTTTAGTCACTGAAACTTAAACCACATCTTCGTTTGAATTCTTGACCACGTTCATGGAACCATTTATTTGAAACTAAAAAAAAAAGAACAAAAAACTATATATATATATATATATATACACACACACACACACACACACACACACACACATGATTTAAATATATTATTATTCTATTTAAAGATATTATTATTATAGTATTAGTGTCAGGCCCATGTAGCTCAGTAGAAGTTGCATTTGCATCCTTTGTACTAGACCACCTGAAGATAGACTTAAGTTCAAGACTAGTTCATGACTAAAGGAACTTTATCTAAGCCTTTAAATTAAATATGCCAAGAAGTTATATTATTCTTGGTTTAATCCTTTATCCAAGTGTAAGCAAACAAAGTTTGCATGTGAAGTTGCTCACGACTGGGCTACTTGTATATATAACTTCACATCAGTTGCCTTAATATCCCATATTAAGGCAGTTGATGTGAACACCTTAATATCCCATAATGGAATGCACATATCCTTGCAGACATGTATAATTGTATGCATTATGGGAGGGGTCACTACCCAGATCGGTTTTGACCTTTATTGAGGGCTCAACAGTGGCAGCCAGACCCTGAAGTGATACCAAGATTGAAGTAATGCAGACGTCATATTTCCATATACAAGTAGTCGAAAGATATCACACCTTATTACTAAAATACTTTGGATTAGGGATAGATTCATGACTTATTTTTCATGGTATTAACAACACCACAAACACTTTTATCAACAAAGATGTTTTATTAATGCTTATATTTCGCTGATTTTCAACTCGGCATCATCAGAGCACAACACACATGTAAACGCGACAGTGAGTGAGTGAAACAATATAATTGCAAAAGAAAAAAGATCTAAAGTCCTATTTTTTGGCGCCCTCTAACGAAAAAAAAAAAAAAAAAAACAGCTGTTATCCAGTAGTTTTTCTTAGGATAACCGTCTCCCAAATTTTTGGCAAATTAATGCAACCATATTTGTTAAGGTTGGGTGAATTCTTCAAAGCCATTGCTGACTCAAAAAATAATCTTTCAGATCTATAATGACTCCTAAATAGCACATTCGTTTTCCTCCACCTAATCCTGTGTGAAGGAGTGTCCAAAGCGTGGTCTGCCAGTCCCAACTTGCCATAGTAATAGTAGCTAATGTATCTTTCATGTTCTTCCAGGCAGATGTTCACTGATCTTCCTGTTTGCCCATAATAGGCCAAGTCACAGTCACATGGAACTTCATACACTCCTGGGTGTGCTAAAGGGTGAAGTTTATCCTTAGGCGAGCAGATCAGAGTTGCCAGCTTGACATGAGGTTTGAAGGTGGTGCAAAGGACATGCTTCAACAATGCTTTGGCTATCTTTTCTGATGTACTGCCTCTGATATAGGGAATAGAAATGGTCATGTTGTATTCTTGTGTATTAGGGGAGGGCAGAGTAATGGGCCTATGTAGTATTTTATCTATTTTGTAGGGATTGTAGCTGTTGGCTAAGAACGTATGGCGCAGGTACTACTGGAGTTCAGTGGTCAGAGCTGTATCGTTAGAACAAATGGCTTTGGCTCTGTGTGTAAGTGTTTTTAAAATGCCATACTGTTGGACTGGATGATGATGTGATTGTTTATGTAAGTATCTTCCTGTGTGTGTAGGCTTTCTGTAAATAGAAAAAGATACTGATTCATCCGAAAGGCGGGTGACTAATGTGTCAAGAAATGGTAAACATTTATTCGATTCTTTTTCTACTGTGAAGTGAATTTTGGGGTGTTGGCTGTTTAGGTAGTTGACAAAAGCATCCAAAGTGTCTTGTCCATGGGGCCAGATGGCAAACACATCATCTACATAGCGTAACCACACTTGTGGCTTGTATGTAGCTGTGGTAAGTACTTTGTTTTCAAAGTGTTCCATGTAAAAATTTGCTAATGGGGTAGAGAGGGGGGAACCCATAGTAGTACCATTAATCTGTTTGTAGAATTCCCCCCCCCCTTCCTTATAAAGTAACTTGCATTCATGGTAAATTGAAATAATTCAAAAATATCTGGGGGAAATTTAGACTTGATTAAATCAAGAGTGTCTATAAGTGGTACATTTGTAAATAAGGAAGTGACATCGAAACTAACCAGTATGTCTGAATTTTTTTGGATTAGATTTTTAACCAGTGTTTTGAAATGGATTGAATTTTTTACAAAAGTAGAGGAGTTGCCAGTAAGGGGGGGGCAAGCGACTTAGCTAAATGCTGGGCCAGTTTATAAGTGGGACTATCTATGCTATCAACTATGGGGCATAGGGGAATATTAGTTTTGTGGATTTTTGGTAATCCATAAATATGGGGTGTTTTAACATGAATTGGTTTTATTTTCCTGATGATTTCTCTGGGCCATGATGTCACTTTTTTCAGTAATTTTTGGACTTTTTTCCTTTGTGACATTGTAGGGTCTCGATGTATAATTTGATATGTGGAACTGTCACATATGAGATCTTGCATTTTTCTGTTATACCCTTCTTTATTCATGATAACTGTTGCATTTCCTTTATCGGCTTTTGTAATAATAATATTTTTATTATTATATAACTTTTTAGGGCAGTTATTTGCTTATGTGGCATATTGCTTTTTGGAGGCTTAGCCTTGTTTACAAGTATTGTTGAAACATGGCCTTTGCACCACCTTCAAACCTCATGTCAAGCTGGCAACTCTGATCCGCTCGCCTAAGGATAAACTTCACCCTTTAGCACACCCACGAGTGTATGAAGTTCCATGTGACTGTGACTTGGCCTATTATGGGCAAACAGGAAGATCAGTGAACATCCACCTGGAAGAACATGAAAGATACATTCGCTACTATTACTATGGCAAGTTGGGACTGGCAGACCACGCTTTGGACACTCCTTCACACAGGATTAGATGGAGGAAAACGAATGTGCTATTTAGGAGTCGTTATAGATCTGAAAGATTATTTTATGAGTCAGCAATGGCTTTGAAGAATTTTCCCAACCTTAACAAATATGGTTGCATTAATTTGCCAAAAATTTGGGAGAAGGTTATCCTAAGAAAAACTCCTGGATAACGGCTGTTTTTTTTTTTTTTTTTTCGTTAGAGGGCGCCAAAAAATAGGACGTTAGATCTTTTGTCTTTTGCAATTATATTGTTTCACTCACTCACTGTCATGTTTACATGTGTTGTGCTCTGATGATGCTGAGTTGAAAATCAGCGAAATATAAGCGTTAATGAAACATCTTTGTTGATAAAAGTGTTTGTGGTGTTGTTAATACTGTGAAAAATAAGTCATGAATAACCATCAACACCTAAGCTTATCTGTTAGATTAGGGATAGATGTTGAGAGTTTTTCCACTTGGTTATACTATAAATCAAAGATGCCAAAAAGTTATATTCTTGGTTTAATCCTTTATCCAGTGTAAGCAAACAAAGTTTGCATGTGAAGTTACTTCATGACTGGGTTACTCATATATAGAGGCTAAGCTGCAAGTATATGTGCATTGCATTATGGAATACTATGGCAATTGATGTGAGGTCATTATCCTCTATATACAAGTAGCTCAGTTGTGAAGTTCAACTTCGTGTACTTTTTTAATTTATAGTATGACCAACTGGAAAATCTTTCAATATATAAGCCCGTCTTTGACTAGTTCTCGAGTTAATTGATCTCTGGCATGGGCAAACAGGTTTTTTTCTCCCAGAAACTCTGGTTTTTCGTCCTGTAAACTCCAGAAAATTGACCATATAACGCACACTATTTCAGACAATAACAATATCCTGTTAGGGTTACGGACCATGAGATGGCAGCACTTGTTTGCCAATTTCTTCACTGGTTTTCACTTATAATTAGTAGCAGTCTTGGGCCAGCTATCTCTGATTGGCTACTGATGGAGATCGACTGCTGCCCACTCACTATCCAAAAGTTAGATGGGGCTAAAATGGCCTTGCCTACTCCCTATAAGGGAATAAAAGGCATTAGCTGATAGCTGATTAATAGTATTGCTTCCAAACCTCCACAGAATCACTCATCAGGGGAGATTCGCATCAAAAATAACAATAACACCTTGCTTTGAAAACATTCATCATTCAAACACTCGCCACCCATTGCACATTGGGTGGTGAGCACCTGGCAACATATTGCACTCATTCTCTACTGCTATGAAAAAAAAAAAATCTCCTTTTTGCTTCCTTACTCACTTGACTTTTGTACAGTTTTTAAGAATGACTTCTTATTCCCACACACTGATTATCTATGGAATAATTCTCATGTATCTGTCTGATGGCTCCTCTTAATTTATATATCTGTCATATCACCTCTCCTCATCCTCATATCTACCAAGGTCTGCAAATCACATTTCCTTAATTTGTTCTCATACACAACATTCTAGAGTGCTGAGACATTTTTGGTTATTTGTTTCTGCATACACTCTCTCCAGTGTTTCCTTATCGCCAATATAATCAGGTGATCAGACTTGTGCAAAGAAATCCATATGTAGCCAATTAGTGCATTGCATGGAACTGTCACCTCCTTCTCTGCATTATGGTATCAATTTTCTGGGTAACCCTTGCAGCTTTTGTGATGTGTCCTCTGACCTCCTATCCACCAAATCATCATATCCCTTGATTCATTCATTCACTTTTGGAAGCAAAGCTTCTCCAGATGATAAAAGTCATTCCATCTTCTCTGGTCAAAGTGTTTAAACATTGAAGTAACATCTCCACTATTCTTCAGCCCAAAGCTTCATCCTGTTCATATCCTTTTGCAACAGTATCATCAAAACTTATTAACATTGCTCTTTCTAATTTAGCATCATCAGCAGCAAATGGCTGAATTTCTCCTCTCACACCCTAAACTATATTATTGATATATAAATTAAACAATGATGGTCCTAAAATAGGACCTTGTACCCCACTTGTCATCTTCCTTTTCCAGGACACTGCACTCCCATGCAAAACTCTTTGACTCCTGTCAGTCAAACATTTCATAACCAAGCTACCAACAGACTATCCATCCCCTTGTTCAATTTGAACAGCACTGTATCATGTGGTGCTCTGTCAAATCTGTGTGAAGCATCTCCTCTTGTCCAGTATACTAGTCACCTTTATTATAAAATGTAACCAAGTTACTGAAGTAAGTTCCCCCCCCCCCCAAACAAACCCATGCTGCTTTCTCAAAATATTTCCATTCTCATCAATCCAGATTTGTATTAATTCTCTAATCAGCCAAGATCTCTAACATCTATACCACTAAACCTGATATACACACACTGGCCTGTGGTTAAAAGAGCACTGTCATCTCTTTTGCCCATCCCTCTAATATACATGGTGATATTACATATATTATACACAATAATATGTTAGAGTATTGATAGATGTGAGCAAGTTACTGTAACCTGATCTTTCCATAGTAATCCCAAGTTGTTCTCTGTTAAGTCTAATAGATTGAAAGATGATATATCATCTTTCAATCTATTTCTGTATGTGATCACTTAGCAGTTTTTCCGATATCTTTACCACCACTCCAGAGATACTAATAGGTCAATAATTATGAGTCTTTGCGTCATCTTTATGCAATGATATTATCATACATGCTTTCCACTCCTGTACTCTTCCCTGTGCTGAGACTCAAATTATACAGCCAGGTCAAAGGCTATTGTGTGCAGATCTGGTTTCCTGTTTTTCGAGGTGATACAGAGGAGAGGGTGCAGAAGACAGTGTTAAAGATGGCAATGTGGATTGTCAGCTGAAAATTTGTGGACTGCAAATGACAGGAGAAAGCAGAATGATATGACAGATACCTCTAAACTTTTGAAAGGGTCATACAAGATATGGAGGATGGAGAGAGGATGAGAGGTCATCCATAGAAGTTGAGATTGAATGTAATGAAAAAGGGGTGAGAGCCAGATTTTTCTCATAGAGCAGTGTGCAATTGAAATGGCTTGTCTTTGGAGGCGGAGAATGGAGAGTGCAATAGTGTGAATGAATTCAAGAGTAGGTATGACAAGTGGTGTGAGTGGTATGTGGCCTTCCTCAGTGAGGCTCTAACCCCCTGGAGATCTTCTGTGATAATAATATCCAGTCCTATAGCCTTTTTAACGTCAAGAAATTCTCATTGTTGAACTTTATATGGACATTTTAGTCATATTTCTTCACCACCAATTGATGAAGAACTGAAATTCCACTAATTCACCACTCACCTTGCAAAAAATCTAGTCCTTCATTTGCACCATTCTAATATGTTCCTGAGAAAATTGTCACAGTTGAGAAGAATTAATATGTTCCTGAGAAAATTGTCACAGTTGAGAAGAATTACTCATTCTTCTTATCTTTCTACATATGTATCAAAAAATTTCTTCTAGTTCGGTCCTATCAAATCCAAATCTTCTGTTTACTTATGGGGTGCACTCCATAAATCTCTCTTAGTCAGAAACCAAGGAGACCAGATCTGTGCATGGTAATCCAGATGTGGACATATCAAGACTTTATAAAAAAGGATAAAAACTTCCTTATCTCTTCACTTCAATAGTCAAGGAATCTTATGGGTTACCTTAGCAGTCTGTCCTCTAAAACTTTAACTCTCTGTTTATCTTTAAATCTAGATGAAGCTAGAGATTTAAAAGTTTAAATCTCTAGCGTCATCTGTTTCCTGGAGTACATTTCTATCAATGTGGTACACAGCTTGTAATCTGTTTGTTCCAAAATGCATACCTTTACATTTCTCCATATTAAACTGATATCCATTATCTTTTATTCCTACTGACAACCTGTTTAAATCACCATGTAAGCTTTCCACATTGCCTTGATTAACATCAGCAAACCACTGAATATTTTCATTCAAGTTATTTTTATGCTACTTAAGTACAAATTAAACACTAGTGGTCCTAGTACTGAACCTTATGACACACCACTAGTCACCAGCTTTCGCGTGGATTCTGCTCCTCTGTATACCACTTCTTGATATCTGTCCAACAGCCACATTCTTTATCATATCAATTTTTCATATTGATTCATATCAATCCCTATTTGTTCTAATTTGTTACTGAGTTCCATGTGTTATTCAGTCAAATGCCTTTGCAAAATCCAGCAAATCATCATGTAGCCATTTCCCTTATCCATCTCATCTATCACTCCATTATACTTGTTGAGAGGCTTATACGCTGGTTAAACATGATAACTAATATTTAGGGAATTGACAGCGTATACTAGAAATATAGATTAAATAAACTTTAATATATACTTTCCGATATTTTGGCGAACGTCACGTTGCCATCCTCTTGGGAACTTACTACAAAGACACGTGCACACAAGTACTAATAACAGCAAATGAGACTGAAGTTAGGAAGCTAGTGTTTTCCTAAAGTCCTGATGGTGCCCCCTGGCGGGCTATATTGGAAGTTCTTGGCCTTTGGGCTGAAGTTCTTCTGATAAAAGTTTCCCAAATTTGGGGCAGTCTCATGCATCCAAATTTGTTGAGGTTTGACATGTTCCTAAGGGCCGAGGCTGATTCCATGAATAGTCTTTCATACTTGAACTTGCTGTGGTGTATTACTGTGGCTTTCTTCCATCTTATTCTGTGGCGAGTATCCAGAGCATGGTCTGCAAGCCCAGAGTGGCTGTACTGGTGAAATCAGATGTAATCCTTGTGTTCTGAGATTCTGATATTTGCTGTCCTGCCTGTTTGGCCAAAGTAGGACAGTTTACAGCTGCAAGGGACCTGGTATACACCAGGTAGGTCTAGGGGAAGTGGTTGGTCTTTGGTGGAGCGGATAAGGGATGCCAGTTTTCTATGTGGTCTGTAACAAGTGGTCAAGTCATGTTTTTTTAAGATTTTATTGATTTTTTCCGAGGTGCCTCGGATGTAGGGAATGGTGATGGATTTAGAGTAATCTTTTTTGTGAAGGGGAGGGGGTGGTGGGTTGTGGATAACTGGTTAAGTATTTTTTGGATTTTTTGGAGGGGGTAGCCGTTGGCTGAGAAAGTGTCACGGATGTGATTTAGTTCAGTGGTTAGGGCTTGATCATTAGAACAGATTATTTTTGCCCTGTTGAATAATGTCTTAATAACTCCATATTGTTGTGAGGGGGGATGATGGGATTGTTGGTGAATGTATCTGCCTGTGTGGGTGGGTTTTCTATAAACTGAGAAAACCAAGGTTCCATCAGGTTGGCGGGTGACTAGTGTGTCTAGGAAGGGGAGGTTATTGTTTTCCTCTTTTTCCAGGGTGAATTTGATTCTAGGGTGTTGGTTGTTTAAGTGTGTTAGGAAGGAGAGGAGTGAATCCGGGCCATGTGGCCAAATAGCGAAAACATCATCAACGTAGCGAAGCCATATGGTAGGTTTTTGTGGGGCTGAGTTTAAGGCTTTCTCTTCAAACGTCTCCATGAAGAAGTTGGCCAAGGGTGGGGAAAGTGGTGAACCCATGGCTGTCCCCTCTATCTGTTTGTAGAATTTTTCCTGCCAAACGAAATAGCCTGAGTTCATTGTAAACTGAAATAGGGCTCAGATATCGGGAGGAAATTTAGCTTGGATTAGCTCTAAGGTTTCTTTGAGGGGGACATTCGTGAATAGGGAGGAGACATCAAAATTGACCATTATGTCATGTTGGAGTGCAAGGTTTTCTATACTGGCTTTGAAGTGTGCTGAGTTTTTTATGTGTGATGGTGTATTGCCAGTATAGTGTGAGAGCGCTTTGGCTAAATGCTTGGATAGTTTGTAAGTGGGGGAATCAATGCCATCCACTATGGGACGTAATGGCACATTTTCTTTGTGTATTTTTGGGAGCCCATATATGCGGGGGGGGGGTCTAGAGTTATAGGGTTTTAGTCTGTTGGTAATCTCCACAGGCCAAGAAGTGACCTTCTTAAGGAGCCTATGAAGTTTTCTAATTTGTGAGTTGGTGGGATTGTAATCAATGGGGAGGTAAGTGGAACGATCTAATAATAAAGCCTTGAGCTTACCTGTGTAGTCTTTAAGATTGAGAACCACAGTGGCGTTCCCCTTATCCACTTTGGTGATCACTATTTTTTTGTTTCTCTTCAATTCTTGTAGTGCCTTGTATTCACTAATGGATATGTTGGATTTTGGAGGTTTTGCTTTATTGAGAACACAGGCTACATCCAATCTAATATCGTTGGCGATGTGGTTTGGAAGTTGGCGAATCCCGCGTTCAATTTGGATCATTAATTCCTCGGCGGTAATTTCTTAGGAGCAATGGCGAAATTGTGACCACTTGACAGAGCGTGGAGTGCTTCAGGCTTTTAGGTAGCTGACGAAAGGTTAACAACAGTCTTGGTTTGTAGTTTAGGTTTGGACGCCGAGTTCTTTATTAATTTATCAAACTTGTTGATATGTTCGGCTCCGTACTCGTTCAAATTCTTTTTTAGCTGCCGTACACGAGACATCATGTAGGACTGACCAAAGCTCGTGATTCAGCGTAAGTGAAAGCTCATTTTCTAGCGTTGAAATAGCTCTGTTTATGTCGGCTAGGGAACCGCGTGTAGCGGTAATTTGCTCCCGAAGTAATGCCTGGCTAGCGCGGTTGTAAATACGGAGAGCTTTCTGTGAGATGAAGCGGTGTTTAAATTTAACACAGTTCGGGATGACTTGATTATCCCGGCAGCGTTTTAGGAATGCCAGACGGTTAAGTTGTCTGGATAACTTCCGCTTCACTTTGCCGTAATGGCGGGCCTTGCGTGCGAAGAGATCTCCGTGGATGATCATTATTCTTGTTGAGAGGCTTATACGCTGGTTAAACATGATAACTAATATTTAGGGAATTGACAGCGTATACTAGAAATTCTAAACATGATAACTAATATTTAGGGAATTGACAGTGTATACTTAAACAACCAACTCCCTAGAATCAAATTCACCCTGGAAAAAGAGGAAAACAATAACCTCCCCTTCCTAGACACACTAGCCACCCGTCAACCTGATGGAACCTTGGTTTTCTCAGTTTATAGAAAACCCACCCACACAGGCAGATACATTCACCAACAATCCCATCACCCCCCCCCTCACAACAATATGGAGTTATTAAAACATTATTCAACAGGGCAAAAATAATCTGTTCTAATGATCAAGCCCTAACCACTGAACTAAATCATATCCCTGACACTTTCTCAGCCAACGGCTACCCCCTCCAAAAAATCTAAAAAATGCTTAACCCAGTTATCCACAACCCACCACCCCCTCCCCTTCACAAAAAAGATTACTCTAAATCCATCACCATTCCCTACATCCGAGGCACCTCGGAAAAAATCAATAAAATCTTAAAAAAACATGACTTGACCACTTGTTACAGACCACATAGAAAACTGGCATCCCTTATCCGCTCCACCAAAGACCAACCACTTCCCCTAGACCTACCTGGTGTATACCAGGTCCCTTGCAGCTGTAAACTGTCCTGCTTTGGCCAAACAGGCAGGACAGCAAATATCAGAATCTCAGAACACAAGGATTACATCCGATTTCACCAGTACAGCCACTCTGGGCTTGCAGACCACGCTCTGGATACTCGCCACAGAATAAGATGGAAGAAAGTCACAGTAATACACCACAGCAAGTTCAAGTATGAAAGACTATTCATGGAATCAGCCTCGGCCCTTAGGAACATGCCAAACCTCAACAAATTTGGATGCATGAGACTGCCCCAAATTTGGGAAACTTTTATCAGAAGAACTTCAGCCCAAAGGCCAAGAACTACCAATATAGCCCGCCATGGGGCACCATCAGGACTTTAGGAAAACACTAGCTTCCTAACTTCAGTCTTATTTGCTGTTATTAGTACTTGTGTGCACGTGTCTTTGTAGTAAGTTCCCAAGAAGATGGCAACGTGACGTTCGCCGAAATATCGGAAAGTATATATTAAAGTTTATTTAATCTATATTTCTAGTATACGCTGTCAATTCCCTAAATATTAGTTATCACTCCATTATAGAAAGTTAGTAAATTATTAATAAAGCTGTGGGACTTGATATATCACTGCATATTTTGAAGGAATGTGCCAAGGAGTTGATATTTGCCTTTATATATTTGTTCAATATGAGTCATACATTTAGTCAAGTTCCAAAGGAGAGGAAGGAAGCAAAATTCTTCTGCTTCATAAAGGAGGTGACAAAATTAAAGCATCAAATTATAGGCCAATCTGTATGTCAGTTGTTGAGATTAAAGTGTTAAAAAGACTGGTGAGAATCAGAATCCAATATTGAGTTGACAACAAGGCTATCTTTCATGGATTGCACAGATTTGCTAAACAGCAGTCAGGATTTAGTAATCTACTTACTTATTACAATAAGGTGACAACCGCATTGAACGTGGGAGATGAATACACACTAAAATACTTACTTTGCAAGGGCTTATGAAATATTACTGCATGATAAGTTGATAGTCAAACTAGAGTGGATTGGGTTGGATATTAGACTATGGATGGGAGATAGGCTGTCCGATAGATATCAACAAGTTGTGTATGGTGGGGGGGAGCAATATCCCAGAAGAGGAAAGTCACTAGTGCTGTGTCATAGAGGTCTGTTTTAGGACCATTTCTATTTAACCTATATGTTAATGACATTGGGGAAGATTTTGGGCAGTTTTTTTTTTTTTTTTTTTTGCATGGAGAGTAGTGAATTATTGGAATGCATTGCCTGAAGGTGTGCTGTCTACAGAAAATTTGAATGTGTTTAAGGTGCAGTATGATGAGCTGTGTGTATGACAAAAGGAACCTCAGATAATTTCATGACTCCATGGGATCTTAGAATAATAATAGTAATACTAATAGTAGATTTCCAAGAAGCCAAGGACTTAGCTGCGCTACACCATTTAGCCAATTGTGAAAGGGAAAGTGATGACGACGACAAGGACTTGGACATAGATAAAGAATCATTCAGCTGTAGGTTTTGTTAAGGGGGGGGAGGGGCTGTGAAATAATGAAACAAATTGAAAATGTTTTAAGACAAAGTATATTCTTTTATCTTAAAAGAAACATATTTAATTTTTATTTTTTTATTTTTTGTTATTTTTTTATATTTTAATGGAAAAAAATCACACGTTGGTGTGGGCTCACAAATTTTGCTTCCTGTGTATTTCAGCGCTTAATGAATATTAGCATGCTTATTCATATAAGTTTCATTTCAAAGCGGAAATCTAAGAATTGCAGTTTTAAATATTTCATCTGATATTGACTTTTTGTGTAGCAGTATTGAAACACATCCATCACATTAAATTGTTATTAAACTTCTTTTATGTTTTTAATTCTTTCTTTATTACTTATCGTTTTATGTTCATGTGCTTGTACTGCAAATGTACAATAACAATATATCTATCTATATAAAAATATGAGATAATGTGCTATGTCAAATGTGTATGTAAGATGCTAAAAATATAATATTTGCATTTGATTTTTGCAATATTCGCTGTGTGTGTTTTGTATTGAATATAAATACAATAAATATTATAATAATATATGTCTATATTAAGATTTTTTTTTAGAGGTTGAGGGACTGTGTGAAATATTTAAATTTTTTCAAAGGGGACCCCGACATCCAGAAGTTTGGGAAGCACTGACTTAGAGTACAGTGTAATTCAATATAAGTTACAAAAACAACTAAAACTATAGCACTTTCACAGACCCTAAATATACTGGGAAAAAAATTCTTATATATAAAGATAAACATTCACTTAAAAAATTGCACTAAACCCAACGTAAATTTAACAATTTTTTTCTAACGATTAAACATGCCTGTATGATTCATGAAATGTGTAAGTGGTTAGAAAGGAATATGTTTGTGTTTCTTGAAGATCCAAATGTTGTAATCATTTGTGAAAATAGAAATTTGGAAAAATATAATCATTTGGGGAACAAAGGAGCATGAAATGTGGGTTCAGTTAATTTAGAGCTGAACTATGTATGAGTGTTGACCAGCAGCTGCTTCTGGTTGTACATAATTAGAGGAAAATGGCAGTTCAGTTGAGCAGTTGCCCATGAAAATATCTAGAAAAGATATGATGCAATAGTAGAATATCAATATCTAGGGAAAGTGAGTAGGGGAACAACAGTCAGAGAAGGGCTGCCTATTTACTGAACAGCCCTCTTCTGGATTTCTTAACATTTGAGTTTGTAATATTTTCTCAAATTTTAATATTTCTTTACAGAAATAGCATTTTGCTTTCTTAGAACTCTGTAGTTTGTTATTCTCTTAAATATACTCTTGTGTGTTAAAATACCTTTCATTATATATATTTTAATAGCATACCTTTTTTTAATGCAAGTTTATCTGGATGCCAAAAAAAATGTAAAATTAAAGACGGTAATGGCTGAAATTTAAATAACGTTTCTTTATTGAAATTTGTACTTGCCCCATTTGGATCCCACTAAAACTGGACAAGCAGCATGCCTGGTTGACATGTCCCCTTCACCACTTTTATGCAGATTATACCAAAACGCTGCAGATCCCTGTGAGAAAAAAAAAAATATTGAGTGGTATTTAAAAAATAGTTACTAATAAATTCATTATATTGACTGCATATTCATTTAAAAAGCTGTAATTTATGACAGGATGGAATATTTGTAAAACCACTCCCTACAATATTCCATTTGAATATTGACCACTTGCCATAAGAAAATATTTAATACATGTACTTTATTGAAAACCATTTTATTCAGATTTGTACCCAAGTGTCTCCATAGTACTGTTGAAAGAAGAAATATGATAGAGTGCCCTTCGAAGGGAAAAACCTGAGTTTCATTCTTGTCATGATGGGTGTAATTTTTGTATGGGCTTTTTCAGTTGAAGGTGAGTTAGGACAGGATATCTTATGGTGGCAGCAATGTTTTTTTTTTTTTTTTTTTTTGGAAATCCAGATTTTTCTTCCTGCATGCAGGCAAATTGGCCAGAAAACACATGCAGTTAATAGACAAAAATATTGTCAATAGGTGGTAAATAGCATAGTGATGTGGATGGAATTTTAAGTAGCGTAGATGGTGGTTTGTGTGGTGCAGAACATCTTCCTGTGATGAGTCTTTGGACTTTTTGGAAGTGTTACATAATAACAATTTCTAGGATTATTCCAAGTCCTTCACATTCTCCTCCTGCAATATGTAAAAAAAACATGCTTGGATCCATCTAATAAAATCTATTTTCTAGCTTATACATACATCATATCCTCTTTTCTTCCTGTTTTAAGGTTGGTTGATTGGTAGAGCCTCTGCTACTAATGGCTCATGCAAAAAAGTTAAGTAAGTTTGATTGTGGTTAATAGTTGGAAGGGTATCTATTGTTCAGTGCTTTTGGCACACTCTTCCTCAATGAGTCTTTGAACTCCCTGGAGGTGTCACATAACAATAATAATTTATTAAACTGTAAAACCACATTCACTTTATCTGTTCTTTCATAGTCAATATTTTATAATGCTGATGTATCTTGGTGTTATCCATCTGAGTTTAATGCTTAAGTGATGGGAGTACATCATGTTGCAGGTTTAATGGAATATTTACAGAACTAGGAAAGGGTTAAAAACTAATTTTAATGCTTCCAATATTTCGTCTCAGTCACTGACACATCATCAGGGATTACAAATAACTCTTATAACACACACAGACAAAGACAACACAATACTAAAAAAAAACGTGGTTGACTCTAAAGTCCTATCTAGGTGGTGCACTCTCTATGGGCATTGATCTAGGATGTAAGGTGGGACCTCTGACAATTATTGTTTCCCAAATTTTGGGAAATTTTATGCATCCATATTTATTTAAATATGGGACAAGGTCTTTTCAAGGCCTTGTAAACAGGCAAAACGATATCCTTATCTTTACATGTGAAAGTTCGTTTCAACAGGCACAAAACATGCTTTCCTGGTGGAACAATGAAGCAAATAACTGATGCGTTCTAAAAAAGGAAATACCGGGCATCAAAATTCGTTGTAGTCGTGGGCATAAATGACTTAGTTGGGAAGAAAATGAATGTTCATAGAAACTTGAAGTTGTTGCGGCAGGTAAAGAAAAATATTGTTGTTGGAAAAGTCATGGGTGTGTTGCCAAGGTAATGTAACAGTGAATTGAGAAAGAGAACGAAGATAATGACTAGTAAGATGGCTGAGTTGTGTGAGGCAAACGGGGGTTCAATTTGTAAATCTGTGGATTGCATTTGAAGGAAAGTTAGAATGGTATAAAGCTGATGGATTGCATTTGAATGGGTTTGGTATTGCGCATTTAGAAAGGCTATTGTCTTCTGAGAAGGCACAGAGTCAAGAGGTTAATGTAGCAAATGATCAGAGTCTGCCTATGAAACAGGATAGCACAAATCAACAGATTGTATGGTAGGAGGAAGATGGATATGAGGTTGAAGATGTGGGTGCAGCAGCACAAGACGATGAAATGCATAAAGGTGAGGATGATATAGGTAGGAATGGAAATCAGAGTCAGGATGAGGTAAAAGGGAGTGGTCAAACTGAAGAGAGGTGTAGTATAGCAGCTAGAATGGAGAATGTTGGTGCTGGTAGAGTGGCCTCAAAAATACAGTTATTGTTATGTTTATACACAAATGTAAGGAGTATTCAAAACGAGAGCTGAGTTTGTTGCATTCATTGAAACTGTATGCTCCAAAATAATTGGAATAAGTGAAACTTGGTTGTCTGAGGAGGATGTGATGTCAGGAATAGAATTAGAAGGAATTCTAATTTTTTTCACATCTCTATCCTACCGGAATAATATTCCGGTAGGATAGAGATGTGAAAAGAGGAGGGAGAGTACTGTTAATGATTGCAGAGGAATTATATCTGCAAAGTGTGGAACTTGATAGTGCATGAACAGATTTTGAATCTGTGTGGTGCAAACTTGAAATAAACAGGTTAGTATATCTGATAGAATGCTGTTATAGGCCAGGGAATGCAGAGAATACTGATTGTGAAATGTTTAGGCAAATTAGTTGGGCATGTAAAAAGGTGATACTGATTGGAGACTTTAATTACAGGAATATAGACTGGAAGGAGGAAATAGTGTATGGGAACAAGGAGAGAGAATTTATAGAATTTCTGAGAGATAACTATCTTTAGCAGCACATGTTTGAAGCAACTAGAGGCTTTAATGTTTTGGATTAGGTGATAACTGGCGCCAAGAGTTATGAAAAGATAAAAAGGAAATCACAAGACAGGATGTTGTGATATGCTGCTATATTTACCAATTTTTGGATTGATGCACCAAAGAAGAGAAGATAACTTCACAAGATGTTAATGAGGTGTTGACACTGCCACCAGTTGGTGAGAGTGATTATGAAGTACTTGTTTGGGAAGTGATGAAACAAGAAAAAGTCACTGCAAAAAATAGATACATGTGGAAGTATAAAGCAGGTGACATAGGCAGCTCTGTAGTCAGTTAACACCAGTATGTTGACAATGCATGGAAACTCACAAGGTAGTATCTGCACAACGTATGACAGCATACCAAGGGTTAAATGAGTAAATAGAGGAGTGAAATGGATGTCCAGTGAAATCAAGCAAGCTGTGCTGGAAGAGAAAAGACTGGAGAAGGTACAATACAGTTGGTGGTGATCAGATCCATGAAGAGTATAAAGTGCAGGCTAGAAATGTGACGAACATGGTAAAGAAAGAAAAGGTGCAGTATGAGAGGAGATTGGCTGGCCAGGTCAAAGTTAACTCGGGGGAATTTTTCTGCTACATGGCAAGCAACAGGAAGAATAATTATGGCAGATTAGCATTGGTGGATAGTCATGAAAAGTAGACTAACAGCTGCGAAGGATATAGTGTAATTATTGAACGAACACTTTATCAGCATGTATCATTTATTTTTTTTATTTATTATTGTTCCGGGAAACTCCATGGAGTCGACAGACTCATCGAGGGAGGCCCTAACATCATGTCTGGAACAACTATTCAACATTCACACAGTATCTATCATATCTTGCCTTGAACTCATTCACGGTCATAGCACCCACAACAGACTCTGGAAGCTTATTCCACTCATTCACCACTCTCCAAGTAAAAAACCTAGCTCTAACACCCTTGTCAACCACGCTCTTGCCCAGCTTCCATGCATGGCCCCTAGTCCTCCCACCACCAGTCATATTTTCAAAATTATCTTCTGGATCAATCTTATAAAAACCCTTCAGTAATTTAAATGTCTCAATCATATCACCCCTCCTTTGCCTATCGTCCAATTTCTGCAACCCACAAATCCTCAACCTATTCTCATAAGGTTCATTCCACAGACCTGCTATCATCTTGGTCACTCGTCTCTGGACCTTCTCCACTGAGATGGTTTATGTTATCATATGCTGCAGTTAGGTCTACAAAGACTGCTCCTGTGGCTAGTTTTTGCTCATAACCATTTTCTATATATTGAGTGAGGTTGAGAATTTGTGATGTGCAGGATTTGCCTTATTGCTGAGCCAGCCTGCTCAGCAATAAGATGGGGTTTGATTGTAGCCTATTGAAAATTAATCATTCACAGAGTTTAAAGAGGTTGCTGAGTAGTGATATAGGTCTATAATTTTTTGCTTCTGTTAGAGTTTTCCCTGGTTTCAGAAATGCCACCACTTTGGAATGCCTCCAGATAGTTGGTATCCTTAGGGTTCTGAGGCAAGTATTGTATATGTTTAATTCCCACTCTTTAGTCCTGGTTCCAAAATGTTTAATCGTTTCATTACAGACATCATCAAGGCCTGCAGATTTTCTAGGTTTTAATAGGTTTATGGCTGTGTTGAGTTCAGTGATGACGAAATCTGAGTTAATCATATTTTGTTCCTCACTTGAGGCTCTAAGTATCTTATTTTTTGTGTGCTTCTTAGTGAATTTTCCATTTGCCAGCAGCTGGTGAGCAATTTGATTAGCTGTTACCTGCGGATGCTCATATGGCTTAGTGAAATCCTTCCTAATTCTCTTGATAAAGTTCCATGCCTTTCTGCTACTATAGGTCATATCAAGAGCTTCTATTTCTTTTTTCCATGAGGAACGCCTTTCCTCTGCCATCTTGGAGCATAATTTTTCTCCTGCTTGGATAGTCTCTTCTGAGAAGGGGTTGGTGTTGTAAAGTTGTAAGCAATCAGCATACTGGGCTTGTATGTACAGTGCTGCTATGATAAGAAGTACTCTAACATGTAGGGATAAAGAAGTGGTTGTGCTCTTGTATAAGGCATGGGTCAGGCAACACTTGGACTATTGTGCTCAGATCTGTTCACCTGGTTTTCAGTGTGATGTGGAGACATTTTAGAGGGTCCACACGCAAGTGACTAAGACAATATCAAGACTTTGGAATGCGCTATGGAGAGAGAGGTTGAAGAAATTTAGATTGCAGCATTTGATGGATAGGAGGAAGAGAGGTGATACAGACAAATCGGCCCTTCAGAACACACGCAATTTACAGACAAAAAATACTAGTTATGCTGGTGGTGGTGGTGGACAGTAGATGGCATGTGGATGTGGAAATAATGTGGATGATTGGTAGCAGAGGTTCGGGTGAAGACGGAAAGCTGTACAGTTGGTGTCCTCCCTCGATGAGTCTTCGGACTCCTTGGAGGTGTTATGAATAATAATACTATGATAGACATTTAAGTTAGTGAGAGGATTTTATCAGATTAATCCAGAGGGGCAGGATTATTATTATTACGGGTATGATATTCAGTTGTTTGCGGATGATGTGAAGCTGGGAAGGGTTATTAGTAATAGTGTAGATGTGGTAGTCATGCAAGAGGATTTGAATAAGCCAGACAGATGGGCAAATGAATGGGGGGGGGTCGGTTTAATGCAGAAAAATGTAAGGTTTTGAGGTTTCGGACACATCGATGGGATGCTGCATACTGTTTTGGAGGAGATATACTGGAGGAAGTAGGGCAGACAAGATCTGGGGTTGATGATTGATAGAAACTTGAAATTCAAGGGACATATTGTAAAGGTGGTGAAGGTAACCCAGAGGATTGCTGCAATAATGAGAAGGACACTGACCTGCAGTGATAAAAGGGTTATAATTTCGTTGTATAAGACCCTGATCAGACCACACTTAGACTATTGTTCTTAGATTTGGCACCCGGGATTTGAAGGGGATAAATTAACTGTGGAAAGGATACAGAGGCAAATAACAAAGTTTCAGGACTGTACAATGTTAGTTATGTGGATTGGCTGAGGAAATGTGGACTGCAGATTTGGTGGATAGAAGGAGAGGTGATATGATTGAGACTTTTAAACTGTTGAGAGGTGGTTACAGGGTTGACACTGGAGAGTTCTTTCCCTTAGTTGAACAGTGGGAATGAGTGATGACAAGAAGCCATCCCTGGAAGTTACAAAAGGAAACTGTGAGCAAGAGGATGAGGAGTGATTTCTTTGTATGAGTGGTGAGAGCGTGAACGGTCAATGAGTTTAAGGAGTGGTATGATGGACTTCTTTTCCTTGGAGGGACCTCCCACGATGAGTCTTTTGACTCCTTGGTGGCCTAAATAATAATAATTATAAAAAGAGTGGAAGGTGAGAGGAGAAGAACCAGAGGTCATTCCTGGAAGTTGTGTAAAAGTGTGGTGAAGAGGGGGTATGAAGAGAAGATTTTTTACATGGGGAATTGTCGGTGAACAGAGGGTATTATCAGAATGTATTGTTAATGCAAGGAGTGTGATGGATTTTTAGATTCCATATGATAAATACGTTGCAAGTTAAATGAACCTTCCATGATGAGTCTGACTCCATGGAGGGTGTAATAATAACAACAACATAATAATAGGCGCCTCCGTAGCACAATTGGAAGAACAATGGTACGTTGCGCCCTTCAATTGGAAAAGACCTAAATTCGAGTCTCGTCATGATGGGAAGAATCTTTATATGGACTTTTTCAATCGAAGGTGAGTTAGCCGATCTCATATGGAGGTAGCGGGGTTTTTTCTCCTGAAAACTCGGGTTTTTCATCCCACATACAGACAAATCGGCCCTTCAGAACACACGCAATTTACAGACAAAAAAAAAATACTAGTTGTGGTAGTAGTTGGCAGTAGATGGTGCTGATGTAGATGATTGGTAGTAGAGGCTCAGTGGTGGAGATGGAGAGTTGTACAATAGGTGTCCTCCCACGATGAGTCTTCGGACTCCTTGCAGGTGTCACGAATAATAAAAACATTGTAGTTATCTTTTGAGTCGTATTTGCAATTTTTGTCCTCAGTAGTTAACTTGCTATCTACTAACACTCTAAGATCCCTGTTCAATTTCTTCTAAAATAATCTCACCAATATAATACGACATTAGTTATCAAGAACAGTAAACA
Source organism: Typopeltis vanoorti (assembly GCF_054136105.1). Taxonomy (NCBI): domain Eukaryota; kingdom Metazoa; phylum Arthropoda; class Arachnida; order Uropygi; family Thelyphonidae; genus Typopeltis; species Typopeltis vanoorti. The sequence goes on from NC_143556.1 coordinate 142,008,725, forward strand.
TTTTATTTGGAAGGTAAAAGATATTTACATTGGACCTTCAGACATCTTAGCAAGTTTGGACATTATGAGCCTTTTACAAATGTTCCAAGAATCAAAACTGTGAATCTCCTTGAAGACCTCTTTCCTCCGGACATCGTAGAGCTTTATAAACATTGTATAAATAATACTTTTTTCATGTATCAAGACAAATTTTGGGAACAAAAAGAAGGAATGGCTATGGGCTCTTCCTTCTCTCTGGCTTTAATTAACCTATTTATGGAACATTTTGAAAATAATGCTTTAATCAATTATCATAAAAAAAAAAAAATTTGGATATGCTATATAGACGACATTTTCATCATTTGGCCAGGAACAACAGATGAACTCATTGCTTTCAAAAATTACCTGAATAATTTACATAAGAATATAACATTTACTTTAGAACTAGAAGAACTTAGAAAACTTCTTTTCGTTACATCCTATTAGAATTCGATGAAAAAGATAATAAACTTTCTTTCTCAATATATAGAAAACCCACCAACACAGGAAGATTTCTTAATGCAGCCTCACACCACCACCACCACCACCCTTTGCAAAAAAAATAGGTCTAATAAAAACCCTGAGGGACAGAGCTTATAATATTTCCAACACAGAAAAACAGAGAAATGACCAATTGGAATATTTAACACAGATCCTCAAAAAATCATTATGAACCCAAGACTATCAAAAAAATCCTCCACACACCTTCTACAAGTATCCCACAGAAACAAGATTTCAAAAACAGCATCACGCTTCCATATATCAAGAATGTTACAGACAAGATGGCTAAATTACTAAACAAACATAACATCAAAGTAGCCTTTCTGCCGATGAAAAAATTTCAAGATTTCTATATCCCCCAAAACCTCCACATCATCCTTTAAAAAAAAACCAGGTGTTTATAAAATTTATTGTTCTTGTGTCATCTGCTACGTAGGACAGACAGGAAGATCTGGGGAAATATGCATGACTGAACACCAAAAGGATGTATATGTGGAATTACCGTGCTGGCAAGTATGACAAGCTTAGGAGGTTGCTTGGATCAGTGCCATGGCATGTACAACTGCAAGTGCTGGATGTCAATAGAGCATGGGAAGTGGTCAAGGAGCATTTACAGGAGGTTATGGCTGATTGTATACCTAGGGTCCGAATAGTAAAACAAGTAGGGGTTAAATGGATGAATAACACCATTAAGCTTGAGCTGCAAAAAAAGAAACAAACAACTGTGGAGGGAATTTAAAGAAAGAGGTGACCTGTAGGCACACAAACTGTATAAAGTGCAGGTCAGAAGGGTAACGAGTGTGGTAAAAAAAAAAAAGCAAAAGCGGATTATGAAAGGAAACTAGTTATGCAAGCTAAAGAGAATCCCAAACAGTTCTTTCGATATGTTGCAAGCAAGACAAAAAACTGTACACAGCAAAATGATTTTAAGGAATGACGATGGTAAGGAGGTCACTGAATCAGTTGATATAGTGGAGTTACTGAGCGAGCACTTTGCAAAAGTATATCATCCTGGTGGTGGCATTGAAAAAATGAAGGAACCATTAGTTTATACAGGAATTGTGATGAATGAAGGGAAGGTGAATAGTCTATTACAGAACCTTAATGTGAATACATTTGTGGGATTGGATGGTATACCGGCATGGGTCTTGCATGAAGTGGCTAAAGAATTATCAGTGCCCTTTACCATGTTGTTTAATCTGAGTCTCGGATCTGGTTTAGACCCGAAGGTGTGGAAAGAGGGGAAAATAGTTCCACTGCATAAAGGAGGATCCAAGACTACGGTTGCAAATTACCGATTGATCAGCATATCAGGAGTCGTTGTCGAGGTCTTGGAGAAAGTAGTCAAGGGAAAAATACAGGAATGGATTGATGAAAATAAGATATTGTACAGGTACAGCATGGCTTTGTGAAGGGTAGATCATGCCTCAGTAACTTGCTCAACTTTTATAACACAGTGATGACTGAACTGGATAAAGGTAATGGGTTTACAGTGATACTGCTGGACCTGGCTAAGGCATTTGACAGGATACCACATAGAATTCTAATCCAAAAACTACAACATATGGGAATGGATATAGGGTTGGTGAGATCGATAGGTGGGTGATTGATGGAAAGATATCAAAGAGTAGTTTATTCAGGAGTAGAGTCCAAAAGACAGCCTGTGACTAGTGGTGTGCTGCAGGGTTCCTTCTTGGAACACTGCTGTTTAATTTGTTCATTAACGATATAGGGAAGGATCTAAGAGGAACAGTTCATTTGTTTGCTGATGATGCAAAGTTGGGTAGGGCAATAGTGAATGCAGAAGATGTCAAAATCTTGCAAGGACGACTTGGATAGATTGGAGTTCTGGGCTAAGGAGAATGGATGTCAATTTAATGTGACAAAATGTAAGGTTATGCATTTTGGGGTGAAAAGATTAGCAGCAGTATACCACATTGGTGGAACTGTACTCCAGGAGATTGAGGCCAGGGACTTGGGAGTGTTGGTCAATACGGAGATGAAGTTTAGGGGGCACATTGCAAAAGTAGCTAAATCAGCTCATCAACTCACCTGGTTGTTGAAAAATACATTGACGAGCAGACACAAGCAAGTTATTGTACCTCTGTACTGAGCCTTGATAAGACCACATCTCAACTACTGTGCCCATATTTGGTCACCTAGGTTCCTTCTTGATGGGGAAGAGGTGGAGAGGATCCAGAGGCGAGTGACTAAGATGATAGCAGGTCTATGGAATGAACCATATGAGAACAAGTTGAAGACTTGTGGGTTGCAGAAATTAGTTGATAGGCAGAAAAGGGGAGATATGATTGAGACATTCAAATTGCTAAAGGGTTTCTTCAGGATTTATTGCTATAGGATTAATTCAGAGGATATTTTTGAGATCAGGACTGGTGGTGGGAGAACTAGGGGAAACCTATGGAAGCTGGGCAAGTGTGTGGTTAGCAGGGGTGTTAGAGCTGGGTTCTTTAATTTAGAGTGGTAAATGAGTGGAATAAGCTGCCAGAGTCTGTTGTGGGTGCTATGACGGTGAGTGAGTTCAAGGCAAGGTATGCTAGATACTGTGAGAATGTCGTATAGTTGTGTGGACATGATGTTTAGGGTCTCCCTCGATGAGTCTAAGGACTCCCTGGAGCAGCTCATAATAATAAATAAAAAAGAAGAGAACACAAATCAGGTCTAGCTTTCCATACCACTTCCACTGGCCACAATGTACTCTGGCAGAAAACAAACATTTCTTATATAGAAAAAAAACTGTTACATAAGGAAATTTAAAGAAGCTGCAAACATGCTTAGAATTCCAACACAATGCAATAAAAACCAAGGCTTAAATCTACACCAAGTTTGGTCTGCTTTGATAAAAAAAAAATATACCTCAGTCAGACCTCGGACATTATGATCGTGAACAACAGAACGTGGCATCATCCAGCATTGTTTAAACTTAGCACTGCTTTGAATCTGCATTCTGATTTTTTAATTTTATAAACAGTCAGATGGCTACAACTGACTGTTTATAAAATGAACTATTAATTTCTATTTTTTGTTGTTTTAACTTTCAGTTACCTTTTACCCCTGAAGATGTAAGTCAAACGACTTACGAAACTTGTCGGGTTTTATTTCTTTGTGCTTTTAGCTTAATAAAAGAAATGTGGTCCAATTAACGGAATATGCCTTATGAACTTCTAAACCACAGAAATCTCCACTTACAATTTGTTATCTATTCATGGCAAAGTGCATGACTTTGCATTTACTGTCATTGAACTGACATCCATTTTCCCATGCCCACAATTCCAGCCTATGATAGATTTGAAATCATTCTGCAAGTATTGCACAGCAAATAGCCGTATGTTGCCTATTATTTGATTTGATTATTTTGAATAACAGTGGACCATGAACTGATCATTGTGGTACAGCACTATTTACTTTAAATCTTGCATACTCACATCCCCTATGTACCACTTTTTGATATGTTAGTCAGCAATCCTGTTATCCACACTAATATTTTATAATCCAAACCGATATTCTCCAATTTATGCAACAGTCTTCCATACTGTATTCTGTCAAAAGCCTTACCAAATCTAAAAGTATAATGGTGTATGTATTCATTTTCCTTGTCTGGTTCAATGGTAACTTTATTAGAGAATGTGAGCAAGTTGCTAAAAACAGAGATTCACTGTCATTGCAAAGCAGAGATTCACTGTCAATCCATTTCTGAATGTGAGCCCTAACCAATTTTTCCAAAATCTTCACTGCCGCTCTTGATATACTGATTGATGAATAATTGTATATATTGGTCTTTGCACCACCTTTGTGCAAAGGGATTACCATACATTCTTTCCATTCCTGCAGAATCTACCCTGTTCTGACACTCAAATTATATATCCTGGTCAAAGGAATTGCCAGTTCAGCTGAACGCTCTTTTAGCTCCTATGCTGATATTCCATCAGTCCCTATTGATGAATTGTTATTCAGTTTGTGCAACAGCTTTAATATCTCCACTTTATACACCTGAGTTTCTTCATTCAGTGAAGAGGTAGCAGTGAACTCAATGTTGCATACACCAGGTTGGTAGCTTTTAGCAAAATAGGCACTCATTAGTTGAACAACCTCTTCTGCATCTGTCACCCTCACACCATATAGATTCAGAAGAGTTATTTTTTCATATTCATTCTTTGTTTTTCTTGCAGCTCGATAGAATTCTAGTGGGTTTTCTTTACCTTGCAGAACCAGTTTCTTTTCATGCTTAGACGTAGCTTTCCATACAACAGTTATGACTATTCTAGCCTGGTGCTTATAATACTTAGGCACACAGTATTACTTCCACATCATCTACTTCTTACGAATCTCTTACTTAATAAGATTATGCATCCATTTGACTCCTACCCTATTTATTCTTAGAATTCTTGGGACACAATTTCTGATATTGCATCATTTAATTATTTTTTTAAACGCTTCCCATGCAATGTCAATATTATTCCCATCCAGCAACTGATACCATTCTGCAGAATCGGTATACTCCTCAGTTGGTCATAACTTCCTGCTTTGTAGTTCAGCATGTAACCTTTTCTGAATGAATTATTCACAAACTTCGTCACTTCCCAAGTGAGTGCTGCATGATCTCTGCACGGTCGCCAATCAGAGGCAGAATAGTTTTCTTTAACTGAAAGACCCTCTGACACTCTAATGAAATTTAACACTCTTTGACCTCAAGTTCCTTCTTTCACATGCTGCTTGGGCATTATCATGAAATGATTATGAATAGAGAACGATTTCAACTGTGTTAGTCCTGCAACAGCTCAATAAATTCAGTTTCATTCTTCTCATGAGATTTTACTGCTACCCAATCAATATTTGGACAATTAAAGTCTCTCATTATGATTACTCTTTTTGTCATCATCTCTATTTAGTGATGCATTTCTTCATCACTAGCAACTGGTCCACTAGGTCTGTAACAACACCTCGCTATGTACTTAATCTTATTAGATTCCACCTCACACCAGATGGTTTCAAATTCACTGCCACACGAAATACTATTACTAGTACTACAATCATAGGTCTCAACTCTAACTGGATTTAAGTGATCTGATATCATTAGTGGCATGCCCCGCTTCCTTCCTCTGCTATCCTTCCTAAAAATACTGGTCCCTTTATACTCAGTACCTGTTAGTATATCTGGTTCTGATAACCAGGTCTCACTAATGCCTGCAGTCTGAGGTTCCAACCTATCGACCAAGGTAACAAGCTCTACCCCTTTTGCTTCTCATACTCATAGCATTTGTGTATAGACATAATAATCTACCTGCATGTTCTTTTGTAAGAATGGCAGGAAACGAAAATTGGTGAGGAGCAGTTTGGATTTATGCCAGGAAGAGGGACAAAGGATGCGATATTTGCGATAAGGCGATTGATGGAGAAATATAGAGAGATGCAAGTGGATCTGCACATGGTGTTTATAGACCTGGAAAAGGCATACGACAGAGTGGCCAGGCAGGAGGTATGGAGGTGTATGAGAAAGAAGGGGATGTCGGAGAAGTATGTGAGGTTGGTGAAGGAGATGTATGAGGGAACAGAAACTCAGGTCAGGTCTAGTGTCGGCATGACAGAAGAGTTCCCCATTGTCATAGAGCTACACCAAGGGTCAGCTCTGAGCCCCTACCTCTTTGACCTGCTCATGGATGTACTAGTGGAGGATGTCAAGAAGGAGGCACCATGGAGCATGCTGTTTGCCAACAACATTATTCTATGCGAATCATCCCGAGAGAAGCTTGAAAATACCCTGGAAGAGTGAAGAAAGGCATTGGAGGAGAGAGGCATGAGAATTAACTGGGGGAAGACTGAATATATGTCAATGGGGAGTGACAAGGATATGGTCATACGACTCCAGGGTGAAAGGCTAATTTTAGGGAAGAAATTCAAGTACCTTGGGTCAGTTGTTGAGAGGAATGGTGACTTGGATGAGGAAATACAGCACCGAATAACATGCGGTTGGATGAATTGGAGGAAGATGAGTGGGGTCCTGTGCAACAAGAGAAAGAGTGAGTTGTAAGAGGAAAGGAAAGCTGTATAAGATGGTGGTGAGGCTGGCGATGCTCCATGGTGCGGAGATGTGGCCTATAACCAAGGCACAGGAGAGGAAGATGGAGGTAGCGGAGATGCGGATGTTGAGATGGATGATTGGTGTGACAAAGAACAGGATAAGGAATGACTACATCAGAGGGATAGTTAAGGTGGGATCAATTGGCAAGAATATACAAGAAAGTAGGCTGAGGTGGTTTGGACATGTAGAGAGGAAGGGTGAGGAGTATGTTGGTAAACGAGTGGAGTATATGGAGTTGGAGGGAAGGAGGAAAAGAGGCAGGCCGAAGCTCAGGTGGAGAGATAAGGTGACAGAGGATCTTAGGGAGAAAGGATGGAGTCCGAAGGACGCCCTGGACCGGAGAACTTGGAAGGGGAAGGTTAAAGATCGGTGCATGCCGACCCCATTTAACATGGGATAAGGCATAGTGAAAGAAGATGTTCTTTTGTATACTCTTGACTGCAGTCTGTGTGACACAGTTGGGCAACTTGCAGATCTCTATTCTTGTGTAGTGTCTTATACATGTAGACATCTTTGCCCACGTTTGATTGGTCTGAACTGGACGAACACAGTCGAAATCATTCTCTCTTCATAATCATTTCATGATAATGCCCATTCCTGTTATTAGTACAGTTATATAATATTGTAGCTCTTACACTGATATTCTCACCATTCCTCCCATTATAATTTAGTTTTCCTTACTCTCCATGTTAGGTCTCATACCAGTAATTAATTTTTCAAGATGTTTGATAAAAACGCATTCAGGCATAGGCCATCCCTCTTATACAAATGTAATCTTCCCTCAAATATGCCATCTTTCACCCCAAATTAAGTGAGAATAGAAAAACCTGACACTTAGCAGCACCGAAAATTGATATTCAAACTGGGGTTCCAAAGTAATAGCATGTCTCTATTCAAATTCTCCTAAAGAAACACCACATATGATCCTTCTGAACATTGTTTCATCAGTAAACAACTGTATCTTTTCAAACTATCTCTGATATCAAATAAATGAGTGCTTGGGTCTTAGTTCATGGATTGAGCCACACTCTTGTTCATCATTTTCTTTGACTGGAATTTTGGACTGGGTTGTGGCTAGCCATATGAAGACTTCTGGAGGATAGGATATATGCAGAAGTACATGGATAGTGACTATGACAAGCTTAGGAGACAGCTTGAAGCTATAGCATGGGATGAGAAATTGAGTAGTAAGGAAATAAATGTTGCTTAGGAACTGACAAAGAAATACATACAGCATCAATGTGTGAATATATTCCGGAGTTCAAAAGGCTGAATAAAGTAAGTGTAAAATCAATGAATGAGGGAAGTAAGTATGAAATTTGGAAGAAGGCACTTTGGAGGCAGCATGAGATGAATAATTGTAATAATCAGCTGCACTAAGAGTATAAAGAGCAGGCTAGGAGAGTGACTTAGTTGGTAAGAACAACAAAAGTGTAGTATGAGCAGAGAGCAAATCAGGCCAAAAAAAACCCTTGTGAATTCTTTTGGTATGTTGCAAGTAGAAATAAGAACGATTATGGTAAGATGTTAATGGATGAAAGTGGGAGATTAGTAACTGCAGCAGAGGACATAGTCGAGGTATTCAGTGAGCAATTCAACAGATTGTTTCCTCAGTGTGAAATCAGAAGTTATCGCTCCAACATGAAAGTTGAGGGAACAGTGACTCACAATTTGAGTAGGAGAATTCATGCATAATATAATTTAATATATATATATATATATATAGACTATAAAAGTTTATGAAATTCACATCGTATGATACTTGATGGGTTGTTTCCTTAAGTATCTAATAAGTGGTTCTAAAATGTTTAGTTTTAGTATGTATGACTATAATTGTTTTATTAATAAAATATAATAAGCACATATTTAACTGTCAATGGGAAATGGCACCTTTTTTATTTGGTAAACTAAATGCTGTATTTTTATAAAATATCTTGTTGCCATAATATGGCTGAACGAGCGCCCTTATTAAGGCAGCCATAGAGGCTGCCTCTATGCCACACCCTGTGGACAGTGCTGGTCCCAGGGATTAGCAAAATGAAAATAATTATTTGGAGCTTATACAACTAGAATAAAATATAATTATCTTTATAAATATGTATATATAAATTTAATATTTTTTAAATATGTGATATATCCAATTTAAATTTTTTTTAAAAATTTTTTCTGCCTCCATTATAATTGTAACATAAACTCTAAGTTTTTCTGCCCTTTTACTTTTCAGCCTGTGGCATCAGCCCATTCTGCCTTGTGCTGGGCCTGCTCACAAACTTCAGGTGTGCGTGAATGCAAAAGAGGACATTTTGAACATTGAGTGCTGCTGCATGTACAATATACATGTGCTTTGTATGTGCTGAAAGCTGTAAGTGATTTACTGATAGATTAAAGGTTTATGCACTGCTCAAGTTATAACAATATTTCTGACTAGAATAGGTATTTTTGATCAGGTGAGGGTTGAAGCTATTGCTTTGCTAACTAAAGTTTTTTTGAAGCCACACTGCTAGGAGGGTTGGTGGTGTGACAGTTAATGGATGTATCTGTTTGAGTCTGAAGGTTCTCAGTAATAAGAGAATTATAGGGATGCGTAAGTTTCTGTTTCTGAAATGAATTGGATGTTGGCTTTTCATATATGTTAAAAAGATATTATTACTACTACGTGACACATCCAAGGAGTCTAAGGGCTCATCATGGGAGGGCACATTACTCTTCTTCGCTAAATACATCTCATCCTCTCCACTGCTACTTAATTCTCCAACTATGACACTACCACCATCAACACCATCTATCGCCCATCATCACCAACAATAGTATTTTTGTCTGTACAAGGGATGAAAAAACCAGTTTCCAGGAGAAAAACCCTGCTACCATCGTATGAGATCGGCTAACTCGCCTTCAACTGAAAAAGCCCATATAAGGATTCCCCTCATCATGACGAGAATTGAACCCAGGTCTTTTCCAATTGAAGGGCGCAATGTTCCGTTGTTCTTCCAATTGTTCTACGGTGATATTCAGAGTGGTGTGGCCAAATGGAAAACACATAGCATGCATAGCAGAGTGCAACAGTAGATTTGTGAGATGTCTTTCTTCAAAACAAAGTTAATGAGGAGTGGAGAAAGTGGTGAAAGTTTTGAAATTCACTTGCTCCTCTGTGTCTCAAGAAGACAACATTTTTGAGAAATTTGTGATTACTTTTTATCTGAATATCAGTAAAATTCCTCCTTGTTCACTAATATTCTACTTCTAGACACCTATTGAACTAAATCCATCTGAATTTTCTCCTGATATCCTAGCCTTAGTTCAGTTCACCATCAACTTAGACTTTCTTGTTTAACAAGGAAAATTCGGTATAGAAATAGATGGTATACACAAGCCCTCCACTTTCTCCACTCCTGGCCAACTTTATTATGGAGACATTTGAAGAAAGAAAGCGCTAAACTTCACCCCACATAAACCTGCTGTTTTGCAATGCTATATTATTTTGATTATGTATTTTGCATAGCCCCAACACACTGCATCCATTTATAACACATCTGAACAGCCAACATCCTGACGTTATTATTATCATTATTATTACCCAAGACCCCATCGAGTCAAAGACTCATCTCGGAGGTCCTTTTATCATATACACAGTTCATCATACCGTGCTTTAAACATACTCAAATTCTCTGCAGACCCCACACTCTCAGGCAAGCCATTCCAATCGCTCACAACTCTGCATGAAAAAAACTTGCTTCTCACTCTCCTACTCACACCCTCTTTATACAGTTTCCAGGGATGACCTCTGGTTCTTCCCTGATCTCCCACTGTTTTCTGTAGAACCTATCCAACATTGCTCCTATAACAACCCCTTACTAACTTGTAGGTCTCTATCATATCTCCCTTCTTCCTCCTATCCACCAGACTCTGTAAATGGCATCTTCTCAATCTTTCCTCATACTTGACATTTAAGAGGTTAGAAACTGCTTTAGTCATTCACCTCTGGACCCTTTCCAACATCTCTTCATCCTTCTGAAAACCAGGTGACCAAATCTGGGCACAATAGTTCATGTGTGGCCTAATCAAAGCCTTCTACAATGAAACACAAATCTTCCTACTTCTATAAGTCAGTGTCCTCCAAATCGTTCCCAGAAGCCTTGGTGTTGTCTTCACAATTTTGACTGTGTCCCCTAAATTTCAGATCCTTATCCACTATCATCACAAGATCTCTTATTTCCTAAACCTCCGACAATATATCCTCACCAAGCATAAATTCTGCATCAAATCTTTGTTTCCCAAATTTCACAACCTTACATTTTCCAACATTGAACTCGCATCTCCATTCCTGTGCCCAATCACTCAATTTCTTAAAGTCTTCTTGTAAGGCCACATCTTCTCTACTCTTCATCAACTTTGCATCATCTTCAAAACAACTGAATATCTCCATCCAAATCGTCTCCAATATCATTAATATACAAGTTAAACAGTAAGTTCCCTAAAACAGACCCTGAGGCACACCACTAGTGACTTTCCTTTTCCTGGTTATCACTCTCCCATATCCAAAACTTGTTGATAACCTATGAGATAGCCAGTCTCCAATCCAGTGTACCAATCTGATATTCAACCCCATCCACTCTAGTTTGACTAACAACTTATGCGGTAATCTATCAAAAGCCTTTGCAAAATCTAAATATATTACTGTGTATCCTTCTCCTCTATCCAAGGAAGCAGCCACCTTTTTGGTGACTGCTTCCTTGTAGTTCTAGTTAAGCAACTTTACTGCAACTTAACTTATTGTAATAAGTAAGTAGATTACTACGACATGACCTCCCTTTAGCAAATCCATGCTGTTCATCAAAGATAATACCATTGTTGTCAACCCAATTCTGGATCCTAGTTCTCACAAGCTTCTCCAACATCACCCGACACACAGACAGGCCTGTAGTTTGATGCTTGAGTTCTTTTGCCTCCTTTATGAAGTAGCACAATCTTGCCCTCCTTCCACTCCTTAGGAATTTGACTGCAAGACTCGTATTAAAAATAATGTCAAGACCGTCGTCAACTCCCTGGCACATTCCTTCAGAATACGTGGTGATATATTATCAAGTCCCACAGCCTTATTTACATCTAGTTTGCTCAACTGCCTATACACCTTTTGCTCACTTACGGTCAGTCTACCCTCCCCGTTATCAACTGTTCTCAATCTCTTCATGAAGTCACATTCACAAGATTGAAAGACCTTTATGAACTGCTCATTAAGTATCTCCACCACACCTGCAACAGCTGTCTTTATACCATTTTCTCCAATCAGTGTCATCCTTCCATAATCATTCTTTCTTTTGCTGGCTACATATCAAAAGAACTCCTTAGGATTCTTTTTGGCTTCACTAGCTAACTGCTGTTCATATTTCACTTTTCCCATCCTTTCCAACAAAGTCATCCACCTTGCCTGGTTCTTGTAATCCTCATGGAACTGGTTAATTCCATTATGCTGCCTCCATAATGTCCTATACTCTGTATCATATGCTTAATCTCTTTATTCATCCATTTCACACCTACCTTATTTAACCTTCTCACCCTTGGAATACGTTTAGACATTGCATCTACTAGATAGTTCTTGAAGATCCCCCCCCCCCCAAGCTGCATTGATCTGTTTTCCAGCTAACTCCTCATTCCATGCTACACCTGCAAGCTGTCTCCTGAGCTCTTCATAATCACCCCTCCCCCTTGTAGTTCCACATATACCATTTTCTTACAGAGGTCCTGACACTGCTGGCAACCACTCAGGTAATCACCTCATGGTCAATCTTACCAATTGGTGGGTGATTTGACACCTCACAATTATATGCTCTGATGAGATGACCAAATCCAAGACCCTCAGTCCTCATGTGCCCTCTGTTACATACATTCTGCAGTAGTTATCCCTAAAAACTCAAGAAACTCATTTTCTTTACTTCCAGTTGCTATCTCATCATTCCAGTCTATATTGCCATAATTAAAATCACCCATAATGATTCTTATTTGCTTGGCTAATTTGATTATACATTTCATAGTCACCACCATCTATATTACCTGGTCTATAACAACATCCAACCAAGTATTTCATTTCATTTCATTCACCTCTATCTCACACCATACTGCCTCAAAACCACTGGCACCATTTCCCTCTTGCATCTCTACTCCGTATGGACATAACTCTTTCTCTATCATCAAAAGCACTCCCCCCCCCCCCCTTTTACCCCTTCTGTCCTCATGAAACACATCATACTCTCCATCTCTATTCCTGTCAGGATGTCTTCCTCATCTAACCATATCTCACTTATTCCAACAATTTTTGGGTGAACGACTGAATTAGTGCAACCATTTCATATGCCTTGTTTCTTACACTTCTAGCATTTGTATATAAACACAACAGCTCTTTACTGGATCTACAGCTAGTTCACTGATACCACTCATTCGATGTGATCTCTCTATGCTAAACTGGGACCATTTCTGCTTATTCATTTTAGAACCCTCTTCAATTCCAACTGTTTTCTCTCGATCCCTGGTCATCCCATTCCTTTCCTGTGTACACATCCTCTCACATCCTCTTGGAGCATCCACCTTTCTGACGCTGTGTAACCCTGTCCACCCTTAGTCTCCCTGTTTCTCTGTTCCTCTTGCACACCCATTCCCTCATTTTCCATACTCATGCCACTCACTTCTTCATTCATAACCACCTCTTCAATCTCTCCTGCTATTCCACATCACTTCCCACTTAATCTGATTCATTCTCTGTACTCACTTCTCTACCTTCCAGCAACAGTCTCTCTAAGCGACTCATACTATAACCACTCAAATGCAGTCCATCTCTCTCTCTCTCTTATATAGTTCACTTCGTCCTTCAAACTCATTCCACACGTTAATAAACTGTACTCCTCTCACATTTCAGGCAACATATCATTCATAATCCTTACTCTCTGCCTCATCTTGCCACAGTCAACCTAGGCAACACGCTTACTTCCTTCCTGTCACACTATTCTCTTTTATCACATCTAAGCAGCCTCCTAATATCCATTCTGACGTACTGTTTGTCCTCTGTCAAGCCATTCGTACCTATTAAAACCATCAACTCTAGCACTTCAGGAAAAAAAAACTGTCTATCCTTCCTAGATACCATTATTACATGCTAACTAAATGATGCTCTAGCATTCTCTGTCCACAGAAAACCCCGAGCAGATATATCCACCAAGAATTACACCACCACTCCTCTCAGTAGTTTGGCATCATGGAAACTGTAGTCAACAGTGCTAATTTAATTTGGTCTGATGATAATACATTCATAACTGAACTTAAAACCACATACATAATGCTTTTTTAGCCAATAGTTCGGTCTCCTCTGGATCAAAAATATAGGAAGCTTGGAATTTCATTCCATATTTTGATTCCAACCAGGTGATTAAATCTCTTTTGTGCAGTTATGGTCACTCGATTTACATGGGGATGAGGAAGATCTATTAAAAAAGATCCAGGAAACTGATTGTGGTAATTTCTGGTCTGTAGAATGTAGGTCATGAAGACTGATTAAAGGAATTCCATTTGATGAGACTTATAAATAAGCAAGAGGAGAGGAGAGATATTATTGAAACATATAAGTTGATAAGGGATTGCTACAGTCCAGTGCAATCCCTTACCAATTTACATGTTCTTTCTTCCACATTAATCCAAATGTGGAAGAAATTTTTCACACAATGGAGAGAGAGAGAAGGATAAAACAAGAGGCCATCCTGAAAGCTTATGAGGATGTGTGAGGAAGATGAGGAGGATGAATGCAGATTTTTTGCATGAAGAGTGGATGGTGAGTGAAATTTGTTGCCTAAGAATGGTTAGTGTGACATCATTGAATGAGTTTAAAGTTTAAGGTTTTGTTTGATGAGCATCATGTATGACAGTAGGGACTTCCTACGCCTACGGTCTTTTTAACTCAATGGAGGTCTCACATTAATAATCTTTCATTGACTTTGTGAAGTTATATATAGTGTTTATTTAATTTTTTTACTTTGACTGATATGGTATATGATCATTGCATATTTTGAAACTTGCATGAAGTTCAGAACTGTCAATTGGGTTAGGCTTCATTTAGGTATATTTTTCATACTGTATTTGTATAGGTTCTTTTAAACTCCAGCATACTATCATGCTCCTTCAAAATCCCTAGCTCTATCAATCTGTTGTATCGCACATCAGTGTAATACACAGCTTGTAATACTTTCAGATATTTGCACATTGAACTGGTGACCATAATCCTTTGCCTATACTGTCAATTTATTAAATGTGGCTTTCCACTGGTTACTTTCTTTTTCTTTGATTCTGTTCACAGTATACTACACTTTGATATTCTACAATTAACCACCATCTTATTCATGTTGTCAGCTTCATATCCATCTCTGATTGATCTAGTTTATGTGGTAGCTTTTCATCTGCCATTCTGTCAAATGCCTTTGTGAAGTCTAAGCAATATGGTGTGCAGCCATTTTCTTTATTCATCTCACTTTTCACTTCGTTATAGAAGGTTAGTAAATTATAATGCAGAACTTACACTTCAAAATTGTACCACTCCCCCCCCCTCCCTCCAAAGTATTATGTTCTTGTCTATCCATTCCTGAATTTTGCCTTTAACTAGTTTCTTCAATACCTTAATTGCCACTCTTGAGACACTGATTTGCCTATAATAGGGATGACCAATCCTTTGAGTTCTGAGGGCAACACACCTGAAATTAATGAGTCTACAAAGTTGTATCATCATCAAAGGACATTAAATAACTTAAACATTAAACTGAAATTCACAGATATATTTATTGACATTATTTTATTATTATTAATATCTGACCACCATGGAGTCAAGCTGCTCATTGTGGGAGGTCTATACCTTCTCATGAAAAAGGTTTTTAAATGATGTCTTAAACCCATCCATAGATTCTCCACTCACTACACTTTCAGGAAATGCATTCCACTCACCAATCACTCTCCATGCAAAGAACCTGCTTCTCACAACCCTGCTCACTCCTTATACAGATTCCAGGAATGGCCTCTAGTTCTACCTTGTCTTCCTCTGCTATATAAAAAATCTTCTCCACATTAATATGCTAATAATCCCTCACCAACTTATATCTCAGTTATATCCCCGTTTCTTCTATTCTCAAGGCTCTGTAAGTTGCATTCCCTCAATCTCTCCTCGTATCTGACATCCCATAGACCTTACATTAACTTAGTAAACTGAACCCTCTTCAATACATACCTTGTTCTACTAAAATTCCTCTGAAAACCAGGTGACTAAATTTGTATACAGTAGCCCATATGTTGGCCTGGTCAATGCCTTATACAAGGGATCTGTAATCTCTGCTTCTGCATGCCAGTGTCCTCATTACTGAAATAATTCATTGGGATGTTCTTACAGTTTCAGCAACATGACCCCTAAACTTCGTCTTTGTTCACCATCACTCCTAACTAAACTGATAGTTCAATAGATTTACCCACTCAAAATAGTCTATTCAGATCCTCCTACAAGACCACAACATCTTCTCTACTAATCACAGCACTTTCCAATTTTGCATCACTGGCAAGCAGCTGTACATCTCCATTTAAGCCAGTCCCAATGTCATTAAAATATAAGTTAAACTATAATGTTTCAAAAAATATCCATGTAGCACACCACTAGTAACCTTCCTCTTTTGGGTTACCACTCCTTCATACACAACCTGCTGATACCTGTCTGACAGCCAAACAGCTATCAAACTTTCTATGTCTGTTTCAGTTGAGCTTGACATATAGCAGTCTATCAAAGACCTTTGAAAAATCAAAGTATACTGCTGTATATGCATCTCCTTTATGAAGTGAATTTGTCACCTTGTTGTAAGCAGATTGCAGAAACTTGATCCCCCCCCCCTTAACAAGCCCATGTTGACCACCATAAAGAACACTGCTATCATCAACCAACTTCTGAATCCTGTTCCTCACCAACTTCTTTAACATCTTAACAACAATGGCAGATACACAGATGAACCTAGAATTTGTAGCTTCTGTCTTATCCCACCACTTTGTGAAGTTGAGCAATCATGAATAGAATGTTAGCAGAAATGTGTGACGAGATTGACTGCACTGAATGGTTTTGGAGTGAGTCATTTGAAAAGGGTACTGTTAGAAGGAAGTGTAATGAGTGATGTAAACAAGATATCAGTGGAAGTCAGAGAGCAGGAGGGGAGAAAGACATGAGACTAATGTGGTTGTGAATAGAGAAGAGAACATGAGAACAGTAATGCAAGTTGGACAGAGAAATGGGGTGGGCCAAAGGAGTCAGGGAGAGATGGTGTATGGAGAGTGGATTCTGAAAGTAGTAATGAATGTATGTATGTGGATGATCAGCAAAGGAATGAAATGACCTGAAATAAATGGGGGGATTGAGTCTGAGAGCCAGCCTGGCTGGCCGAGTGGCTAGCATGTCTACTCTCCAGTCAAGAGACTGCGGGTTCGAATCCCACCATGGGCATGGACGTTTGTAATTGTCTTTGGAAATACTAACTGTGGTGGTCAGCGGTAGATAGCGTTGGTGTAGTTGCAGTCAGCTGGTGGATTGTGAGTGGTGGAAACAGAGCTGTAGAATAGATGCCCTCTCTCAGTGAGTCTTTGAACTCCCTGGAGGTGAATAAAAAAAAATAATAATATATGGGGAAGAGGTGAACAGACAGGTGCAAAGTGAAAAGTCACAGGTGGGAGCAGCATGAATAAGACTGATCATAGACTAAGAAATGAATTGTTATGCTTGTTTACGATTGCCAGGAGTATCACAAATAAGAGAGGTGAAATCGTTGCATTGATTGAGTTTACGTGCCCAAAAATAGTTGGAATAAGTGAAACATGGTTGGATGAGAATGACATCTTGATGTGAATAAAAATGGAAAGATAAGATGTTTTTTTGTGAAGACAGGAAAGGCAAGAAGGAAGGGAGAAATGCTGCTGATGATAGTAGAGGTGTTATGAGGTTGAAATATAAGGGGAAAAAGTGGAAGTGGTTTTGAAGCAGTGTGGCATGAAATGGAGATTATAGGATGAAATATTTGGTGGGGTGTTGCTACAGGCCAAGGAATGTGGAAGGTGGAGACAAATGTATAGACAATATGGCTTAGTGATCATTATGGATAATTTAAATTCTGTCAATATTGACTGAAATAAAGAGATAACATCACGGAATAAGGAAAATGAATTTCTTAAGTTCTTAATTATTATCATTATATCACACCTCCAGGGAGTCCCAAGACTCATCGAGGGAGGACATCTACTCTACAACTCTTCGTCTCACTACTCCACTAACCTTTATCCAACACCAACTACCACCACTAGTACTTTCACAAATATCCATGCCCATGTGGGATTCGAACCTGCAGCCTTTTGACCGAAGAGCAGATACGCTAACCACTTTGCCAACCAGGCCAATCTTATGCAACATGTAACGGAGAGCACATGATTGTTAAGAGTCTTAAATCTGGTTATACCATCAGAGTATATGATTGTGAATGAAGTGTCTAATCTTCCTCCCTTTGGTGAGACTGACCATGAAGTGATTACATGGGTTAGCAGCTAGTTATGAGAGCTTCTATAAAGAAGGGATATATGTGGAACTACAGGACTGGTTAGTATGTTACCCTGGGTAACATACTAACTACCTTGTTTAGCCTACCTTGTTTAGCCTTTTTGCTTTAGGAAACAACTGGGAGATATAGCGTGGAATGAGGAGTTGAATGGGAAGGAGACAGATTGGGCATTGGTTCAAGAACTATTTAATAGCAGCAGTGAACTGAGTGTATTCCTAAAGCAAAAAGGCTAAACAAGGTAGGAGTAAAATGAATGAATGATGAGTTTAAGCATGAAATCCTGAAGAGGAAGAAGGCACTATGGAGGGAATACAAGATGAACTGATGCAACTGATCATTACCGAAATATATTGGCAATGATTAGTTGCATGAAGAGCACAAAGAGCACGCCAGGAAGGTGGCTCAGTTGCTAAACACAACAAAAGTGTAGTATGAGAAGAGACCAGCCAATCAAGCTGGGAAAAAAAAAACCTAGTGATTTCTAGTTTTTTTGATGATGCTAGTTGATGACAATGGCAGATTAGTAACCACTGCAGAGGATATAATTGAAGTATTCAGTGATCAGTTTATCAGTGTGTTTCAACATCGTGATGGCAAAGATGTCCAAGCTAGCATGAAAAGCTGGAACTGATGGTCTCATATCGAAAGAAATGTGAGGAATTAAGTAAATGTCGAGTAAACATGTGTCTTGAGAGAATGCTCTATGGAATTAATGCCACCTTTGACACACCTGTTTATAATGAATCTTGCAACAGGATAAGTCCCAAAGGAGTAGAAGGTAGGAAAAAATTGTTCCACTTCAAAAAGTGGGGGGGGGGATTAGACTGTGGCTACAAATTATAGGCCAATCTGTGTGTCTAGCAATGCTGTTAAGGTGTTATAGAAGTTGGTGAGGACTAAGATTCAGAAGTGGGTTAATAACAGCAGTATATAATAACTGCTTAATAACAGTTTATTAGTCATTACCACTAGAGGGCTACATGGTGTGTAGTGTTTGTAGAGAGCTCCTGAAAAGATAAGTATTATTTTAAGTAATAATTGGTAAATTTGCTTGAATCTTGCGTAGTATTGTCTACTTTTCGTATTGTTAGATCGTACTTTGGGGTGTTAATATTACTCAATTCTTAATGTGTCTTATAACTACTTTCTCTGTGGTCAGGGATTGTAAGGTTTTCCCTGGGTAACAAACCCTAACAAATTTATATTTATACTGTGCCAGTTAGAGTTATTATACCTTTAGATATGTTCGGGGGCTCTCAAAAATGTTGCAGCCGTGGCTCCCTTCTCTTTCTTATTTGGTTATATCTTTCTTTCCCCTTTATCACAGTTCGTGGTTTAGTGAGTGGCAAATGTCGGTCTCAAACACAAATTTAATACCAGGATTTCAGATGACAAAACATAAAGTTTTATTTTACACTAATAAAATTACATTTAACAAGAAATAATCAATTCTTCTGTTATCTTAATTAGAGTAAGCCACATTCAAACAATATCACATGATAATCTCGCAAATTAACACATTTATCATTCTCTAAGATAGGCATGCACTTGGGCAATTAATACAAATCTATCTAGACAAAATTTCAGGGAAAAAGCTAAGGTAACATTTGCATACTGGACTGAGCAAGAATCACTTGACATGACTCTTCGGACTACTAGTCCAATGTTCCTAAAGCTACTCTAACAAATAAATTAGTTTCAGTTTTCCTCTTAGCGACACTGCCTAACGTGTTTTCCTTCGGCGCTTTCACTTAACTTTAGAAAGGACAAAATTCCTTACCATTTCTAACTGCTCACTGTTTCACTGCATCACTACATGTGAGTCACGTGTGCATCCTGGTTGGATCCTTGTTCACACTGTAGATTCTTTTCCTTCCCATCTCATGGATTCACACACACTGAAATTTTGCCGTTAGCTGGAAACATCTGAGGTGCTTGTCTGGGATTTCTGGATCCTTCAAGAGGAAACATCACGGTTCGGGTTTCATATACCCGAGCTTTCCCTTTCTGGTCGGAGATCATCCTCACTTCCTACCTCCTTTTTCTTCCCTGTTTTCTCACCTCGTGTCCCTCACTCTCTGTCTCCCACTTTTTTTTCCCCTCTTTCTTTCAATCATTCACCTTTTTCTTCCAAGGAGCTTACATTCACGGTCACATCAAATTGCTTCATTGGAAAGCCATGAGAGCTCCTCTCAGAGAATTATCTAATGCTTGCTTGTACGGTTCCAATATGGGCTTGTCAAGGTCATGCCCTTTAGGTTCTTAGTCATCACGTTTTCTTTGTTTACCGTAGCTTACACATACCATTCCTTTATTTAGATTTATACACATTATTTTCCTTTATTAAAATTACACATATTAAATATTTCACAATCTTTCCCTTTCAATAAGTAAAATGGATATACACTTAATAATTAGATACTCAATACACAATTATATGATACACTTCACACTCAATATACAAGTATATAATACACTTTACTTTATCCCCCCCCTTCCTTATTTCTTTTCCAATACAATATTGACCAGCAGTACAGGTATTTTCTCTGGTTTAAAGCTCCTTTCATTGTTAGATCACGAATGAGTGTTTGTGTAGTAAAGGCAGGCCTCATTCACGATCTAACAGTATCTTAGCGTGTCTGTGTGATTTTTGTGTTTTCTGAGTTATTTCAATTAGTAATTTGATAGATATGATTAATAGCGTGCACATGGCACTCATAAGAAGGAATACAATGGTGTCCAGATCGCCATCTTTGTTCAAAAATTTTAATATAAAGGATTTTATTCAGTGTACTGTTTGTGAGATGTATGATTTGAGGAGAGCAGTTGTAGTCTAGTTAGACAACGATAGTGGAGTGAATGTGTGCAGAAAGTGTAAGGAATGTGAAGATTTAAAGTGTTTCAGGTCGTGAGAATATCATTATTGAAAGTCAGAATGTAGAAAATAGTAATATTTGCAAGATAGTACCAGATAGCTGTGAGAGTGGTATGGAAAGTGAGAATGAAGGTAAAAATACAGAATGAATGAATGGATTAACGGATAGTAAAAATGATGAGACAGATGCAGTGAGTGAGATCGCACGGTTACGCGGAGCAACACACAGGGCAAATCGGCACCCGGAGCATTGACAAAAATGTTTACCGAGCGTACCAACTAATAAACGGCAAAGGTATGATTAGAAAAATAAGAGTATGATTGTGAGTCTAAACAAAATGACAGAGCGAATGTTGTAGAGAGATTCTCTAGTTTATTCTTCATTAAACTCTCTAGATAAGAGTTTAACGAAGTCATACAAACCTGGTGCGCACATTAAGGATGTGAGTCTATTAGAGTGCAGAAGCAGAGGGTGAAAGAATTGATAGTAGTAGCAGGAACGAATGATTTGAAAGGAGACAAAATGGCT
Organism: Typopeltis vanoorti; assembly: GCF_054136105.1. Lineage (NCBI taxonomy): Eukaryota > Metazoa > Arthropoda > Arachnida > Uropygi > Thelyphonidae > Typopeltis > Typopeltis vanoorti. Next base: position 142,030,348 of record NC_143556.1, read on the forward strand.
ATGAGAGAGGATTTGAAGGAATTACTTGAGGTAGCAAAAGAGAAGAGTGAGAAAGTTAGGATGGTGAGTCTGTTGCCACGGTATGATAGTGAAGAGTATAGGAGAGCCATAATTGCTAATGACTTTATGCACAGATTATGCAGGAGGAGTGGTGTGGAATTTGTGGATGTGTGGAGTGAGTTCGATGGGCAAAAGGATTTATATAAGATGAATGGTTTGCATTTGAATGGATTTGGTGTACGGAGACTTGAAAAGGTGTTGTTGAATGAAGTGGAAATGGATGTGTGGAATCAGGGAAACTAGAGTTATTGGGGGTGGGGAGTAGATATGCAGACTTTAGGGAGACAGTTGAGTGTATGAATGTGTGTAATATGCCTGATCAAGTATGAAGGACAACAAATCAGAATGGGATAGTTAGTATAAGGCATCAAAATAGGGATGGGATAAATAGACTTCTGTAATTCATGTATACTAATGCCAGAAGTATTAGGAACAAGAAGGAAGAATTTTTGGCCTTGGTTGGCACTTCCAGGCCACAGGTTATTGGCATTAGTGAAATATGGCTGACAGAAGATGATATAGCTAGTGGGATTGAATATGAGGGGTATAGTGTGTTCAGGAGTGACAGGGAGAATAAAATGGGGTGTTTTGGTGTGAGATTCAGGCTAGCAAAACAAAATATACAATTGGGTGCTGCTATAGACCAGTTGATGGAATAGATGGCGGAGATAGTATGCATAAACAAATAGAAGAAATGAGTGGAAGGAGGGTAATTATTATGGGAGATTTCAACTATGGTAGCATTGATTGGAAGGAGGAGAGGACACATGGGAGGAAGGAATTGGATTTCATGCAGTTATTAAGGGATAACTATCTGTGACAGCATGTAATGGAAACTACTACGGGTCAGAGAGTGCTTAACCTAGTAATTGCATGTGAATTTGGCTGTAACGAATATGACCACGTTGCCACCAATTGGTGAGAGTGATCATAGGGTCTTGACTTGGGAAGTGGCTAAAGGTGTGGAATTTATAATTAAGACAGGGTACGTGTGGAATTATTGGGCTGGTAAGTATGACAAGCTTAGGAGTTTCATTGGTTCAGTGCCATGTCATGTAAAACAGCAAGGGCTGGATGTTTATAGTGCATGGGAGGCAGTTAAGAAGTGTTTGCAGGAGGCAAAGGCTGACTATATACCTAGAGTTCCCCTACTCACACCCTCTTTATACAGTTTCCAGGGATGACCTCTGGTTCTCCCCTGATCTCCCACTATTCTCTGTAGAACTTCTCCACCATTGATCTTATAACAACCCCTTACCAACTTGTAGGTCTCTATCGTATCTACCCTCTTCCTTCTCTCCACTAGACTCTGCAAATTACATCTTTTCAATCTTTCCTCATACTCGACATTCCAGAGGTCAGAAACTACCTTAGTCGCCTTTGGACCCTTTCCAACATCTCTTCATCCTTCTGAAAACCAGGCGACCAAATCTGGGCACAATAGTCCATGTGTGGCCTAATCAAAGCCTTATAGAATGGAACAAGAATTTCCATATTCTACACGTCAGTGTCCTCCTCCATTTAACTCTTACTTGATTTACTCTCCTGATTCGAGGTATGCATTACCAATCTCAGGTATGCATTATCTACCGTTACCTACCTCAGACACTCCTTTAGTACTTCCCATGCACTATAGTGCAGTTTACTGTAAACTAAAATGCAGATATATTTTTGTTTAGTTTAGTTTCAGTCAGTGTGTTTTGAAGAGCTATTAAAAATCATATAAAACAGAGCTAACATGTTTAGCTGTATTTTAAATGTTAATGTAGTTACTTTTGGTTGAGCTCAGTGCTAATACATATTGTGCCAGCATAGAAAAAATTGCTACTGTAGTGGGGATTACAATAACAAGCAGAATTTTCACATATTGTATACTCACTTATGAACATGACATACAGAGATTTGAGAAAGCTTAAGACACATATTACTGGTGAGGGGTAACTGCAGAAATCAAATTTTGATAATTCAAAACCAATCGTTCTATGCTGTTGGCACACTCTCTTACACTCTCCCTCAATGAGTCTTTGGACTCCCTAGTGGTGTCACATAATAATAATAATAATAATAAAACTCTCTAAAAAAGTATGCTTTTTATGTTATATAAAATATGCTAATTTTATATTTTTGCTAATATATGCTAAATAGCTTACTCTTTGTGGCCACACACTGATACCTAATAGAGGAAAAACCGTAGCTCCTCCAGCATCAACATCACTCATCTATCATAATAGAAAGAAAAATAAATATTGGATTGTATAAATGCAAATTAAGTAAATCATTTAAATTAGGCTTATTAAGCAAATAAGGTATATGTGTGTACATATACATATTGTTTGAATCGACAATCAAAGAAATAAAAAAATGTTATTTTAATTATCCATTATTTTCATGTTTATAAATTTATTTGATATATATTATTATTGCAATGTAAGGGCACCTCCATTGAGTCTGAAAATACATTGCAGAATACTCGCACTATCCACATAAAATCTGTCATACCTCTCTGTGAGCACATTCACCAACAAAGCATTCAAAACAGAATTTGCAATCAATTCCACTCGATCACATTCTCCAAGCAAACAATCCAGGCCTTATACCTTTTTAAATCACACTCCTGATCAGTCTCCAGGAATGATTACGCATGGTCAGGTTGGTATTATCCTAGCCATGTGCTGAAAAATTTCCTGTGCATCAGTCCTATAAAATATTTTTACCAAGTTTAAAATTTCAGTCATGTTCCTCTCTTTTCCAGCTGTCAGCAAACCTCTGCATTGAACTGTATCCATATCAGTTCCCATCTGTTCCAATTTGTGAAAGAGATTATTCATCAGTTGATCAGTAAGAATCCCAAAGAGTTACCAGCAGATTCAGTCCTGTGTTCTTAACTGGTTCACTGGTCTCTTTCAGGCCATCCAACAGGTAATACAATTGAGTGACCTACAGAGACCACTTTCTGCTTGTATCCTTGAATGGAGGAGGCACTGGCTCCCTAGTTCCATATGGTGAGGACAGTATGGACAGAGATGCCCTTACCCACATTGCTTGTAGGAAGAAGTGGGGGGGGGGGGGGAGAGAAACAGGAAACCTTACTCTAGAGATGAAACATGGTAAAGACACTTCATGAATCCAGTAAGCATCGCAGTGTTATATCACTTGGTAGTGAAAGACATCTATCACTTTGTGTTGGATCTTCAGTTTTTCCTTAATTGATAACTCAGCTTACATTGAAGGAACTGTATCTGAAGTTCTGGAATCCCCAGTCTTGGAATTGCTAACTGCTTCATTTAAATTTTCTGTTTCTTTTTTATTATAAATATATTCAATAACTTCATGATTAACTTTGTTATTATACATTACTGGTTTTATTAATAATTCTATAATCTTTCACTCAATTTCTTGAGATCAAATTATATTGTAGAACATCAGAATATGATGTCTTTATGTGAGCTATTATTGCATCTTTAAGTTCACTGCCTAAAAATGTGTTTTGATCTGTTAGTTCATGAGCATAAATTTTAATGTTTTATCAGCAATATACAAATTCATACTTTTGCAACATAACGCTCGTATAGCAACTTTTATCAAGTGCAGAGATAATATTGTATGAGATAGACATTCAAGCCTTATCTCTGAAATTAAAAATGATTTCGAATCTGTGAGTCTCTTTCTGATAATTTTCAAGCATTGTGAAGCTCCCCAAAATAGCCAGCAAATAAAACTCTGACCTTGCCAACAGGGCAAGGTCAGAGTTTTGGAATCCATTATTAATGAAAGTACATTATTAAACTTTTTCTTTACATGTTTTTGGATTACAGTCACCTCTCCACTTATGTCGGGATTCCGTTCCATCCTGCAGGATGTAAGTCAGTTCAGATATAAGTCGATACATTAAATCAACAGAGTTATAGGGGTTAGGGACTTAAAAGTAATAAGGACACTGTCATTTTAATTTTTAAACCTTGTAAAACTGTACTGTGCTTTACTGCCACTATAAAACAGGAGAATAATAATCATCCAAATCTTCCTCCACAATCAGATCTTCATTACCTACCTTATGTGAAGGACCAGGCTGCAGCTCTTTTGGTGTAACCTTTGTTTTTTTTTTGAAGAAAATGTCCAATGTGCTTTGCTTGTTCCTCTTCTTTTCATCATGAATTCGTTTATAGAAAGCAAACACATCATGTACTTTCCTTTCTGCTAATAAGTAGCGTTCAAAATTGGAGTCCATGTCTTCAACCATTTTGAGAACATCGCTAACTGCAGAGAACATTTCTGCAAGACCCTTTATTGTGAATTGTTTAACTACCTCTCCTTGATTCTCTTTTTTTCCTCTTTTCTCATTCTTCCTCTTCGGCAACATGTTGTTCCTCCAGTTCGACCAATTCTTTGTTGGTCAACTCTTCAGGAGCACTTTCTCTGAGTTGAACTTAACACGTATCAAACTAACAATAATAACTTTAATGAATTAAAGGTACAAATATTCTGCACTGAAAGTAACAGTACATCATCAGTGTAGAAGAAACAATTGAAGGAATGGAATACAAAGTACAGAACAATCGGTGGATTACCAATGAAAATTGTTGCCACGTGGTAAAAAATTAATATTAATAAATTATTATTAAATACTTCTTAAAAACTATTTCATTGATGGTGCCTAAGATAAGAATCTCCCAACTTTTGGGAGAGAAAGATGGTCATTTCAATTCAAATTCAGCTTATGTAAAAGGGCTTCGTAACTTTCTTTGGAAAGGTTTTCATATTTAAACTTGCATCTGTGAAGAAGACAAGCTTTATCCCACTGGATATTATGTTTAGTGTCAATGCTATTTGTGCTTGACCAGACTTATGAGGTTTCATGTATTTGATATAATACTGATATTCCTTCATTTTTTTTCCCCACAGAATGGCATGTTTGTTTAAAGTATGATAAATTACATTCACAAGGTATCTGGTAAACACTAGCTAATGAAAGAGGTGCCAATTTGTCTTTTGTAGATGGCAACGAGAGAGAAATTTTGTTGATAGGAAAATATGTGGGAATAAGATGATTCTTGTTCAAAATTCTGCTAATAGGTTCTGAGATGCCTGAAATATAAGGGATTGGAACTCTGCGGTCTGTTGAAGAATGCTGAGGTGTTGGAACATAGGAGTCAATGATCTATTGGATTCTATTAGGGTTGTAACCATTAGATTCTATTAACTTTTTTATAGTGAAAAGTTCTTGTTGCAAGCTTAAGGGGGAGGAGCACACTTTGTGTTCTATTAATTGAAGATTTGATAATACTGATTTTTTTTTGAGAGGTGTAATGAGCAGACTTTTGATGAATGTATCTGCCAGTAAAGGTAGGTTTTCGACAGACACTTGTTGACAAAGTATCAGAGGATGTGCATGTAAGAAGGATGTCCAAGAATGGTAGACTACCAGCCTTTTCTTTTTCTGTGGTGAACTGAATGCGTGGGTGAAGGCTGTCTGTTGTAGGAATGTGGTAAGTTCCTCTTCAGCATGTGACCAAATAGCAAAGACATCATCGACATAACGAAACCAAAGGGAGGTTTGGGGATGAATTAATGAGAACAAGGTGTCTTAAAAATGTTTCAAAAAATAGTTTGCCAAAGGTGGTGACAGAGGGCTACCCATGGTAGTACCTTCAACTTGTTTATAGATCTTATATTTCTAGGTGAAATATCCTGAATGTATAACAAATTCAAAGATCTTTGCAATATCCAGAGGGTAATCATCATATAGTAAGTTGATAGTGTCAGTTAATGGAATATTGGTAAAAAGGGAAACAACATCAAAACTGACTAACAAGTCAGACTGTTTGATTTGAACATCCTTGATTTGTTCAAGAAAACGTGTAGAATTTTTGATGAATGATCTAGAATGTCCAGTAAGGGCAGTTAATGAACGTGACAAATTTAGAAATTGAATACATGGGAGAGACGATACAATTTACAATGGGTCTTACTGGATAACCTTTCTTATGGATTTTTGGGAGGCCATATAAACGAGGAGTTCTTCCAAAATGAGTGTGCAGTTTATCCACTGTGTTTTGATCCCAACTGATAACTTCATCAAGCAACTTGTTTAATTTGTGAATTTGTAGGATTATGATTGATTTCTTGATAGGTGGAGGTATCTTGTAAAAGACAGGTTACTTTTCTCTCATAGTCAGCTTTATCCATGACCAATACAGCTTTTCCTTTATCAGCTTTTGAAATATATATTTCGCTATATTTTCTTAATGAAGTTGGCGCATGGATTTCAGCACTCGATCAATTACATGGCGGTAATTTGCTTTTAAAAAGTGAGGCAGCAACTTCAAATCGTAGTTTATTAGCATCGTTGCTACAAGTCCCGACAGATTACACTCAATGTTATGCAAAAAATTGAGATAAGTGATGCATTTAGGTACTACAACAAAATCAAGGCCTTTAGCTAATGCACTAGTTTCAGCGTCAGATAAAGGGCGTCCAGAAATATAACAGTCAATTTATTCATAAGAGTGTTGTCAGCGGTAATTATTTTTCTTTTGCTTATGGTATAGATGCATAAGTTTGCAGGAATGTTGTTCATAAGAACGGATTAAAGATTGTTTAGAAACACAAAGAACGATATCCAGTAATTTGTCATCCAGGTCAGCTGAATTTTTCTTTCAAGATCCAAAATAGAATGAATGTTAGATGCTAAATGTTTTTTAGTCACTTGAAGTTGGTTCCGTACCAAAACTTGCACAAACGTAAATTGAGTGAACTCCAGGAGACTGAATTGTTTCTCTAAATCTAGAAAACGTAGGAATGACTTTCGTATCGCGGTATTTTTTGAGAAAGGCAATCCATGTGCGAAGCTTACCTTGTAAAACGGATAACTTTCCTAATTTTCCTGTTTGTTTAATGGAATCTTCCCCATGAAGGATAATAAGTGATAATCTTTAGAGGTACCTGTGGCATAATTAAAATTAATAACTTAACACGCATAAAAGCAACGGTAATAACTTCAATGAAAATTAAAAGGTACAAATATTTCATACTGAAAGTAACAGTACATCATCAGTGTAAAACAAACAGTTAAAGGAATGGAATACAAAGTACAGAATAGTGGGTGGATTACCAATGAAAATTGCTGCCGCATACAATTAAATAAGTTTTAAGTTATCAGTTGGAATCAAAACACCGTGGATAAACTGTGCACTCATTTTGGAAGAACTCCTCGTTTATACGGCCTCCGAAAAATCCATAAAGAAGATTATCCAGTAAAGCCCATCGTGAATTGTATCGACTCTCCCACGTATCGAATTGCTAAATTTTTGTCACGTTCATTAACTGCCCTTACTGGACATTCTAGATCATTGGTTTCCAAAGTTTTGGTCCCCGTATCCTCTTGGCTTTTAGTAAATTATCCGGTACCCCCTATTCATTATAATAAGAAATAAATTCTGAAGTTTACCATACAGATTAAAAGAATATAAGAAATAAACAGTAATTAAGTTTTCATAAAAGCTTTATTTGGTAAATAAATCAATTAATTTATCATAAAATTGTAAAATCTTATTGAACTGCAGTAAAATCAACTAGTGAGACCCTTGATTCTGTTTCTTATCCACCAACAGTTTTATTCTTGGTACAGTTTTTGAAATAGATACCTGCATATCATGTTCAGGCTCCAGTTTGTTTCTTGTTTTGGACTTGATTGAAAACAGAACTGAGAATCCTGATTCACATAGTTGTTATAAATGGAATTATAGCCATGTAAGCACGTTTGGTGATAACGGGATATGCTTCTCCAAGTGTATGCCAAAAATTTTGTAATTTCATTGATTGGAATTCAATTCAGAGTTTCTTGTTATTGCGCAGATCAATTAGCTCGTCTTTCACTGGGTTGTTGTCACTGATTTTTTTCTCAATCAATATGAGAAGGGTTACATATCCAGACTTCATTCATTTGGTCAGGAAGAATTTTCTTGCAAGTGCCTCTTTCAAAGTTTTTAAATGCAATATAATGCTATCACAAACTTCCTGTTTTAGTTCATATGCTGGATCTGAAGTGATTTCATCAAGAGATTTGAAATTGGCAAAGTTACCTAACTCCACCTTTCTTCCTCAGAGAATCAATATTTCTTGAAATGATTGTATCTTTTCTTCAGTCTCCATGAGAATGACATCTGTACCTTGCAGTGAAATGTTCACAGAATTAAGAATTCCAAATACAGGTATCCCTTGCTTAATGTGGTTTTGATTAACATGGTGAAATCAATTGCGGAAATCCCTTGATATATGCGGCAAGAGTTTTGATTAACGCGCCTTTAACCCTGCAGAGCTCGCAGCTGATCTGACAGATACATGCAAAATGTTTAATATAAATATTCTTACACAATTCAGTGTATAGCTTGGAGGTCATGAGTAAATGTGCATTCATATGTTACGAGTGATATTCTGCACTGTTTTTTTGCTGTCAGTTTGGTTTAACACATTATGTAACGATTTGTGGTATTTGACAGTAAATTGTATCTGAGAGATACCATGACCTCCTATGTCAGTATAGTATGGTTTAGTTGTTGTTGTTTTTTATTCTTTGTTCAATAATTTCTATATTGTAACTGAAAATAAATAAACCATCATACTTATTTATCATACATCTCCTCTAGGGGATGTGCTTTACATTATGGAAAATACTAAGGAAGGTAATCTGGAGCTTACTCCACCTTTACTATGAGTTTCCCATAAGGTTGCTTATGTTTGCATCTGCCGAAACTTTTAGTTTCTATATATTCGGCAAGAAACTCTTGTAATTTCTATATTCGGCTATGAAATAGTGTTGGATTCAATATCCACTTAATTTCTACCATGTGTTATATTTGCAGTGTTTTTCTTTGTTTTATTGCTTGTTTGCCAAGGTCTGGAGAGTCATTTTGCTTGTTATCATAGAAATATTTATGCTAATAAGAAAAAAAAAACTGTTCAGAGAACTCTCTTGATAACTTTTTTGGTTAAAAAAAAAAAAAAAATGCTGTAAATAACGTAGGTACAAGTATTTATTAAACATTTACTTTGCATTCATTTTTTCTCTTCCCTAAAAGAGAACCATATAAAACGAGTTATTAATACAGTAATCGATCATGGACGAATTGTAATTTTTACCATTAATTATTAGATTTGATTAATGCGATTTTGATATGCTCGGTAACATCGAGGGATTAATTAACCGCATTAATCGAGGGATATCTTTCTGTACATCAGAACGATAAGCCAGAGAAATCTCAAACTTTGGCTCTTTGAAATATGAAGCAAAAGCAGATTCTTTTTCGATTAAAAAAATTTCAATTAAATTTCTAAGTTCAAAAACCCTTCCTAAAACATTTCCTCTGGATAACCATCGTACATCTGCAGTATGATATGATTTGCTCCAACCTCTTCACACAAAGATTTAAGCACATGGTGATTCAATGCTTTTGCTTGGATAAAATTCACAACTTGAACAACAACATCCAAATGGCTTTCAAATTATGTGGAAGTGTTTTAGATGCTAAAGCATACCGGCGAAGGATGCAATGGAGGTTCGGTGTAGTGGTTGAGACAGTTGTGGGCGTCCTCCCGCGATGTCTTCGGACTCCTTGGAAGTGTCATGAATAATAATTGTAAAAATATTTGGGTTGATTTCTTTAACTAAAGTGGTGAAACCTTATTTTTTCCCCAACATAGTGGGAGAACTGTCAGTACAAATAGATTCTACTAATTCCCATGAAAGGCTATTTGAATCAAAAAAATCATCCACCAAATTCATAATGTCCACTGCCTTTGTTGTTTCTTTCAAGGGTTTACGAAATAGAAATTCTTCTTTTCTTTCATTCTGATATATATATATATATATATATATATATATATATATATAGTAAAAACAAGGAGCTGTGAGCAGTTAGAGACATCAATTGATTCATCCAACTGTAAACTAATTCTTGCCGGACTTTTCTTGATTTCCTCCACTACCTGTACACGTATGTTTTCTGACATTTCTCAAATCTGATCACAAATTGTATTATTTGATAATAGTATTTGTGCAGTTTTCTCTTTTGCTTCTTTACCACACATCAACTCAACCATGTCCATAGCACACGGCTTCACTAATGTCTCAGCAATTGTATGTGGTTTCTTTTCTTTGGCGACCCTCAATGCGACGTGATAACTGGCCTCCAGTGCTGGCTTCTTCGGGGTAATAAATCCATTGTCATGAAGTGTGATATTCTTACCAAATCATGCTTGTTTTATTCTAAATGAGGACTCTGACTCGTTAGAATGTTCAGGATGAACATTCTGAAGATGCTCTCTCAATTTTGATGGCTTCATACTGCCATTGCTGAATATCTTGGAGCAAATGAAGCACTGCAGCTTTTGCACATCATCTTTGTCAAGCACAAAAGTAAAACCATATTGCACATATGAATCTTGGTAACAACATTTCTTTGGCGTGGTCATTCCTTGGGTCTGCAAAAATAATATTTTTTTGTATATAAATCCTGATCTAACCTTTCATTTTAAAAATAAGCTAAAAAAATAAATATTTTGATGTATTTTAATCTTGATCTATCCTTTCATTTTTAGAATAGGCTAAAAATAAACTATAAGCTACTTACGATTAGATTAAAATTTAGTCGGCAAAAGTAATTTAGCTAACCTATGTTTATCACTAAAACGTGTATACTATGAGCATGTCAAGATGAAGCAGTTGGAGTATATACCATGCAGTACGTCACGAGCATGCGCCGTAGGTGCAGATGCTGAGGAGGCAAGCCTCGAGGGAGCGCCGATCTGGCAATTTCACTAGCTATCTTGAATCTTAACCGGGCATTTTGAGTTATCAGACCCTACAGTGAGAAAAAAAGTTATGTAACCTTACTGTGTCCGTGTCTGAAAAGAGACCTGAAATGTTGCTGGTGCACCAATGCATGCACGCCGTAGGTGCAGATGCCGAGGAGGCAAGCCTCGAGGGAGTGCTGATCTGGCAATTTCACTAGCTATCGTGAATCTTAACCGGGCATTTTGAGTTATCAGACCCTGCAGTAAGAAAAAAGTTTATGTAACCTCACTGTGTCCGTGTCTGAAAAGAGAAATGTTGTTGGTGTGGCTGACAGACAGTACCAACATGGAATAGTCTGGAAATGTTGATAACATAACTATTTTTGGAATATATTAATAGCATAACATACTTATTTACCTGCTATTCACTGTACCCTCTGGACAAGCCCTGGGTACCCCAGGTTGGGAACTCCTGTTCTAGATCATTCATCAAAAATTCTACACATTTTATTAAATAAATCAAGGATATTCAAATCAAAGAGTCTGACTTGTTAAGTCAGTTTTGATATTGTTTCCCTTTTTCCAATATTCCATTAGCTGACACTATCAACTTACTATATGATGATTACCCTCTGGATATTGCAAATATTTTTTAATTTGTTATACATTCAGGATATTTCAGCTGGAAAAATAAGATCTACAAACAAGTTGAAGGTACTGCCATAGGCAGCCCTCTGTCTCCACCTTTGGCAAACTATTTTTTGAAACATCTGGAAGACACCTTGTCCTCATCCATTCATTCCCAACCCTATCTTCAGCCACATGCTGAAGAGGAACTTACCACATTCCTATAACAGATAAATACCCTTCACCCACGTGTTTAGTTCACCATGGAAAAAGAAGAGGCTGGTAGTCTACTAGACTACCAGCCTCTTGGATATCCTTGGATATCCTCCTTACATGCACATCCTCTGGTACTTTGTCAACAAGTGTCTGTCGAAAACCTACCTTTACTGGCAGATACATTCATCAAAAGTCTACTCATCACACCTCTCAAAAAATCAGTGTTATGAAATCTTTAATTAATAGAGCACGTAAAATGTGCTCCTCTCCCTTAAACTTACAACAAGAACTTTTCGCTATAAAAACGTTAATAGAATCTAATGGTTACAATCCTAATCGAATCCAATAGATAACTGACTATGTTCCAACACCTCAGCATTCTTCAACAGACTGCAGAGTTCCAATCCCTTATATTTCAGGCATCTCAGAAGCTATTGGCAGAATTTTGAAGAATCATCTTATTCCCACATATTTTCCTACGAACAAAATTTCTCGCTCGTTACCATCTACAAAAGACAAATTGGCACCTCTTTCATTAGCTGAGGTTTACCAGATACCTTGTGAATGTAATTTATCATACTTTGGACACACAGGCCGTTTGGTGGAAAAAAGAATGAAGGAACATCAGTATTATATCGAATACATGAAACCTCATAAGTCTGGTCTAGCACAACATAGCTTTGACACTAAACCTAATATCCAATGGGATAAAGCTAGTCTTCTCCACAGATGCAAGTTTAAATATGAACGCCTATTCAAAGAAAGTTGCAAAGCCCTTTTACATCAGCCGAATTTGAATTGAAACAACTTCCTTTCTCTCCCAAAAGTTTGGGAGATTCTTATCTTATGCAATCATCAATGAAATAGTTTTTAAGAATTATTTAATAATAAATTATTAATAATTATTTTTTGGCACACGACAACAATTTTCATTGCTAATCCACCGACTGTTCTGTACTCCATTTCTTTAACTTATTTGTTTATTCTACACTGATGATGTACTGTTACTTTCAGTACGAAATATTTGTACCTTTTAATTCATTAAATTTATTACTGTTGGTTTTATATATGTTAAGTTAATTTTAATTATGCCACAGGTATCTCTAAAGATATGAGTTGAACTATCGTCATCATTCATTCTGAGATTCAGATTGTTTGCTAGGCCCACTATTCCTTCACTCAATTTATAAATGTCTTCATTTTTTTTTCAAAACTTACAAAATTGTGTACAAACCTTTCTAGTGTCTTTTTCCGTATGCCACTTGAAAAATCACTTCGTCCCAAACTACAGCAATATTTTTAATAGCATGATAAATATTGAATGTTTTCCAGAACTGCATGAAAGTCTGATCATTTTCTTCAGTAGCAGAAATGGCCTGTGAAAAGTTCTCCGTACATAATAAGCCCCTTAAACACTACAAGAACTCCCTGATCGATCGGTTCGATCAGTGAAGTAGTGTTTATATTAATAAAATAATTAAAATAATTATTTTAATTATATAAAAGTAATTAATAAAATTTTTTATTCTACATTTTCTTTCATACAATAGCTTTCTATTTCACTTGCATATCAGTTGATTAAGGCATCTGCAAACAATTTTTGAGTCATCCATGACTTCTTATATCTCCACTAATGAACTTGAAGAGTATGATTCATAATGTTTTTGAAGGCTCATGGATTTTCACCGTACCATATCGCAAATGGTTTTAGTTTATATCCAGCCACATTACCCTCTAAGAGAATCACAACATGGTCATTTAGAACTTTGAAACCGGGCATAGATTTTATCTTTTTGTGGATGAATTGTCCACTCAGGCATTTTTTTTTCCAAAACAAGGTGGTCTCATCCATATTAAATATTTGCTGTGGCAAATAATTTTCTTCTATAATAATTTTATTCAATTTCTCCACAAACTCCTTGGCAGCCTTCTCATTATTGGAACTTGCACACTCACCGTACATTTCACATTATGCAGTGCAAAAAAAAAGCTGCATGAATCTCATGAACCAACCAGAAGATCCGTTGAATTCATAGTTGTAATCGGGTCTTGCTTTCTCCTTCAACATGTTGAAGAGAATTAGTGTCATAGCAGTTATGGTCATAGTGCTAAGAGATATGTGCTTTTGATTCAGGTCCTCTATGCATGATGGAAGTAGCTTTTCCAATCACTGATAGGAACTTGTCATTGCTTTGTCACTATGTTGAACTTGCAAATTTGTTTCAAGATCAGTTGCTCGCCTCTTTTTCTGTGATTCTTCACTAGGTTTTTTAATTGGGCATGTAGGGACCATGTTGCACAAAATATCGTGAAATATTTAATGATAAATACACAAATAACCTATTTTTCAAACACAAAATCAACAGAGGAATTATTGAAGCCACATGCCGACTGTCGAGGGAGGTTGCCGCTGAATGCACTGTTGCCACTGCATTGTTGCTAAATAAAAACCTTTTTACTTTACACTCGCTTGCGTCTTGTTCGGAAGTATAGTCAAAAATATTATTTATTCCATTATGGGATCACGGACATATCTTTGAACATATGTAAGTCAAGGGATGGACTGTATATCATTGAATTTTGTTGGTGATATGCAATAATTTGATTATGCAATAATTTGATTACCATTCATGTAAAATATCATGGATTTCTACTGATTTATCCAAACTAGCTCTGTTCAAATCTTCCTAAAAAATTAATATTAGCAGCACTTATGATTTATATATTTCTCCCCAGCTTTGCATTATCAGCAAACAACTGAAGATCCCCAGTCAAGTCACATGAAATATCATTAACAAATAAGTTAAATAACCATACTCCTTTCTAACATATTTTGCTTAATTCACTTAATCCACAGACATGTGAATTGTTACTGCTCTGGAAGCAGTAACAATTCACATGTCTGTGGGATTTCTTATTACAGTATGTTCCATTTATTTACCACTATGCTGTGAGTTAAATCTAACTTAAGCTGAGTGAGTTAAATCTTGTGAATTAAATCTAACCTAGATCTGCCAAAGGGCAAGGTCAGATCAGATGCAATAAGAGATAGCAGCAATAAAAAAAAAAGTTTTCGTTATTTTATTATAGTTTTTTTACTTTAAATTACTGGGAATCTAGGCTAGATACAACATATACTTAGTAGATATTTGCAGTTGGGTTATTTGTATTTATAAATGTAATATTTTAGTATAGTTCGTAGTAGTTTAGTACTTAGTTTGCTAATCATTTATCACCATTGGCAAACTAAGAAAAATGTAGTCCCATTTAAGGACTACATTTTGCACAGCATACTATGGGATTTTGTGGTATGCAGTGCTTGCAGCATGTATGCATCCCGACAGTTAGATATGTGAGAAATTGGGGAGGGCATATATGTAAAAAATGGGAAGGATTTTGTGAGTTAGACATTAGTATAATGGACCTTGGCAGTATTACGTCAGAAACAGGAGAATAGCAACCAATAGAGATGAGTAGTATGATCGAGGGCAAGGATAACGAGCAGAATCTGGATGAAAAAATAAAAGTAGATAGTATGGCAAGTTTGAAAGATTGCGAAGTTTTCGAAGAGGTGTTACATGGGAGGATAAATGGCAAGCAAGAATAGGTAGTTTGCAGACATAGAGAGATAGATGTATTGAAAGAGGAAATGGAATGTTTTCAGAAATGAGTTGAGAAGCATGAAAGAAGAGATTTGGCAACTGGAAACCATGAATGCAAATTAAATCAGAGTAGCAGTTAGAGAGAGTTATGGGAATGCTAGAAGAGGAGAGAAGAACCAGTAAAAGAGAGGGAATGAGAAAAATGTGAGAGAGTGCTGGAACCATGGATAGAGAGATGACAGGACAACAGGTAAGTAGGAGAACAAAGAAAGAAAGTGTTAGAGGAGAGAGAGTGAGGGATGCTGGTGGGCAAGGAAGAAACAGTAGTAAGAGGTGTGATGTATGGAGACTTCATGATCCGTGGTATGCAAAATGGAATGTCTGAGGAGTGTTTGCCTGGAGGAAAAACAGAAAGTGTGACTATGGCAATTAAGCGAGGTGAAAGAATGGATGAGATGACTTGGTGGACACAAATGATGTGAGAGGCAGTTGAATGGTTTTGAAAGCATATAGTGTGAATTAGAGGTAGGCAGGACAGGATATTTAGTAGGGTGTTGATCTCCCCTTTTCTTTCTTTCCACCAGACTCTGCAAATTACATCTTCTCTATCTTTCCTCATACTCAACATTCCAGAGGTCAGAATCCAGCTTAGTCAGTCTCCTTTGGACCCTTTCCAACATCTCTTCATCCTTCTGAAAACCCGGTGACCAAATCTGGGCACAATAGTCCATGTGTGGCCTAATCAAAGCCTTATACAATGGAACAAGAATCTTCCTACTTCTACACGTCAGTGTCCTCTGCATCATTCCCAGAAGTCTTTGTGTTGTCTTCACAATTTTGGCGATGTGTCCCCTAAATTTTAGATCCTTATCCACTATCACCACCAGATCTCTTATTTTCTCTACCTCCAATAGTATATTCTCACCAAGCATAAATTCTGCATCCCATCTTTGTTTACCAAATTTTAAAACCTTACATTTTGCAACATTGAACTTGCATCCCCATTTCCGTTCCAATCACTCAATTTATTCAAGTCTTCTCGCAAGGCCACAACATCTTCACTACTCTTTATGGTTCGTCCCAACTTTGCATCATCTGCAAACAACTGAATATCTCCATCCAAATCTTTGCCAGTATCATTAATATACAAGTTAAATAGTATTGGACCTAAAACAGACAACTCAGGCACTCCACTAGTGACTTTCCTTTTCATGGATATCGCACCCCCATACACAACTTGTTGATACCTATCAGATAGCCAGTCTCAAATCCAAGGTACTAATCTAATATCCAACCGCTTCTGCTCTAGTTTGACTGTCAACTTATCATGAGGTACTCCATCAAAAGCCTTTGCGAAAACCAAGTATATTACTGTATATCCTTCTCCTCTGTACAAGGAAGTAGTCACTTTATTGTAATAAGTGAGTAGATTACTAAAACATGACCTCGCTTTAGCAAATCCATACTGTCCATCAAAGATTATACCATTGTTGTCAACCCAACTCTGGATCCTAGTTCTCACAAGCTTCTCCAACAACTTAACCACAACACCTGACACAGAGATAGGCCTATAGTTTGATGCTTGAGTTCGATCACCTCCTGTATGAAATGGCACAATCTTGCCCTCCTTCCACTCTTTAGGAACTTGACCAAGTGCAAGACTCGTATTAAAAAATATATGTCAAGGCAGGTGTCAACTCTCTGGCACATTCCTTCAGAACACATGGTGATATATTATGAAGTCCCATAGCCTTATTTATATCTAGTTTACTCAATTCCCCAAACACCTGTTGCTCAATTACAGTAAGTCTCTCCTCCCCATCATCAACTGCTCTCAATCTCTCCATGAAGTCACATTCACAAGATTGAAAGATCTTTATGAACTGCTCATTAAGTATCTCCACCACACATTCTGCAACAGCTGTCTTTATACCATTTCCTCCAATCAATCCTTCCATAATCATTCTTTCTTTTGCTGGCTACATATCGAAAGAACGCCCTAGGATTCTTTTTGGCTTCATTAACTACTACTCTCATCAATCAAGTCGCCCTCCTTGCCTGGTCTTTGTAGACCTCATGAAATTGGTTACTTCTACTTCTCTTATGCTGCCTCCACAATGACCTTTTTCTCTGTATTGCATGCTTAATCTCTTTATTCATCCATCTGACACCTACCTTATTTAATCTTCTCACCCTTGGAATACATTTAGACATTGCATCTACTAAATAGTTTTTGAAAATCCCCCAAGCTGCATTGATCTCTTTTCCAGCTAACTCCTCATTCCATGCTACACCTGCAAGCTGTCTCCTGAGCTCTTCATAATCACCCCCCCCCTTGTAGTTCCACATATATCCTTTTTTCACAGGGGTCCTTGCACTGTTGGCAACCACCCAGGTAATCACCTCATGGTCACTTTCACCAATTGGTGGATGATTTGACACCTCATTTATAATTACATCCTCTGATGAGATGACCAAATCCAAGACCTTTAATACTCGTGTGCCCTCTGTTACATACTGTCTGAGGTAGTTATCCCTCAAAAACTGAAACCCATTTTCTTTACTTCCTGTTGTTATCTTTTCATTCCAATCTATATTGCTATAATTAAAATCACCCATAATGATCACCCTTTTCTTATTTGCTTGGCTTATTTGACTATACATTTCACTGTCACCACCATCCACATTACCAGGTCTATAACAACATCCCACTAAGTATTTGATTCTATTCACCTCTATCTCACACCATACTGCCTCAAAACCACTGGCCCTATTTCTCTCTTGCATCTCTGCCTTGTATGTACATAACTGTTTCTCTATCATCAAGGACTCCCCCTCTCTTTTTACCTCTTCTATCCTCACGAAACATATCATACCCTTCCATCTCCTCTATTCCTGTCAGGATGTCGCCCTCATCTAACCATGTCTCACTTATTCCGACAATCTTTGGGTGAACAGAAGCAATTAGTGCAACCATTTCATCTGCCTTGTTTCTTATACTTCTAGCATTGGTATACAAACACGACAGCTGATTTCTGGATCTACAGGTAGTTCCACTGATACCACTCACTCGATATGATCTCTCCATGCTGGACTGGGGCCATTTCTCTTTCTGCTTCTTTATTTTAGAACCCTTTTCAATTTCATCTGTTTCCTCTTGATCCCTGGTCATTCCATTTCTTTCCTGCCTACACATGCTCTCACCTCCTCTTAGAGCATCCACCTTTCTCACGCTGTGTACCCTTGTCCACCTTGAGCCTCCCCGTTTCCCTGCTCCTCTTGCACACCCATTCTCTCATTTTCTATACTCATACCACTCACATCCCCATTCATTTCCACTTCTTCAATCTCTCCTGTCTTATTCTCCTGCTCTTCCACATCACTCCCCTGTCGATCTGATTCATTTTCTCTATTCACTTCTCTACCTTCCAGCAGCAGTCTCTCCAAGCGACTCGCACCATAACCACTCAAATGCAGTCCATCGCTCCCATACAGCTCACTTCGCCCCTCAAACTCATTCCACACATTAACAAACTTTACTCCCATCTCCTCGCACATTTCAGCCAGAATATCATTCATAATCCTTGCTCTCCGCCTCATTTCACCACAATCATACCTAGGCAACACACTGACTACCCTTCCTGTCACACTATTCTCTTTTATCTTTCCAAGCAGCCTCCTGACATTCATTCTGACATGCTCTTTATTCTCTCTCAAATCATTTGTACCAATTTATACAATTAACTCTTTTGCTCGCTCCCGAACTTGCAAAAACCATGGGGTGTTCAAGATCCAAACATCTTAATGCTTCATGATCGAACAACAGAATGAAGGGTAAGTGACTGCACAGTATAAAATCGGCTGAATGGTGAAAGATTTCACTTTTGGAAGGCTAAAACAAAATCATTTTTTACAAAGCAACACAAAAAAGCACTTTCCAATAGTGTAAAAATCATGTAAATTGGGAATTTAATGACTGGAAAAAAAAAAAAAAGTCATTTTTAGTGATGAATTTCGAATTTGCTGTGGATCCAGTGATGATAGCAGTATCTTTTGTATGGTGAAGAGTTGGTGAAAAGCTCTTCAATGAGTGCATTAAACCAAGGTTACAATTTCACCCTCGTTTACCGTTTGGGGTTACTTGACATCACAAGATGTTGGACACTATATATCGTGTTACATACAGTCAACTCCGAAGTCTACAAAAAAAAAATTAGAGCTTTTTTTTTTTTTTTTTTGGTTCTTAGTATTGTAGAATAGTTTCCAGGATTCCAGTGACTTCATTTTTCAAGGTGACAATGCATCATGTCACTGCTACAGACGAATCAGGAACTATCTGCAAAACAAAGGAAACATTCCAGTTAAAACTATGGGTATCAAATAGCGTTAACCTTAAGCTGATCAAAAATGTTTGGAATATTTTAAGTAAAAAATTGACACCAAAAGGCCAATGAATATTGTCAAATTACATCAAGCAATCATGGAAAGCTGGAGTGAAATTCTGCCAACTGACTGTCAAAAGCATATTGAGTTCATGTCACAAAGAATGAAAGCCACCATTTAGGCTACAGGAGAAATAACAAAATATGGAGTTCAGTGTTTGGATATATCTTTCCCAATCAAAGAATGATCTCATACTTTTTCTTCAGGGTTTGATTTCCATTGACCTAATTTCTGATTAAAATTAACTAAACAATATTTTTTGTAATAAATTTTATTTCTTTATTAATTGTATTTATTTTCATAACTGTTCAAATTGAACAAAATTTATGTATTGAGGAAAAATAAATTCTAACATATATACACAACATTAGTGTTACAGTTGTTGATTGGATGCTTTTTGCCAGGAGTTGTAATCTTAGATATCACCTTGGGGCATTTCCATGGTGGGAGGAATTGGAAGGGTGGGATATCATTAGTTCTTGGGAACTTGTGAAGCAATATTTATTAGCAGCGACAGCAAGCTGTATACAGCAAATGAAAACGGAACACAATTTGGTGTAAAGTAGATGACAATATCAAACAGGAAATGCAGGTAAAAAAGAGGTTGTGGAAGAGATTATTATTATTACATGACACCTGCAGAGAGTCCAAAGACTCGTCAAAGGAGGGCATCTACTCTACAACTTTGTCTCCACACACCAACTACACCGAACCACAACTACACCATCGCCATCTACCACACACCACTAATACTTTTTACAGACAATCACAAACATCCATGCCCATGGCGGGATTCTAACCGGCAGCCTTTTGGTTGGAGAGCGGATACGCTTACCACTCGGCTAAAGGAGAGGGTTGGAGAGCAGATCCATGAAGAATATAAGACTAAGTCCAGAAGAGTGACTAGTATGGTAAGGGAGGTAAAACTGAAATATGAGAAGAGACTTGCCCTGAGAGCCTTAAAAAAAAAAAAAAAAAAAAAAAAAAAAAACTCATGGAATTATTTTGCTATGTGGTCAGTAGGAGGAGAAATAATTGTGGAAGAATGACATCATTGGATAAAATTGGGAATAGACGACTGATGCAAAGGACATAGAGTTGTTCAATGAACACTTAATTTGAGTATTTCATCCTGGAGAAGTAGGTTTTAATACTAGAGGGGATAAGGCAGGTTTGAGGTTTGGAAGTGCAAGTAGGAGAATGTTTCAAATACTGAGTATTCTGGATGTCAGTACATCAATGGGACTGGATGGAATTTTATTATATGTTTTGAGAGAATGTGCTAAAGAACTGACAGCTCCATTTACCTGGCTTTTTTAATGAAAGTCTAACCATGGGGAAAGGTATCCAAGGAGGATAAGATAGTGCCATTGCATAAAGGTGGTAGCTGACTGGAAGTGTCGAACTATAGACCAGTTTGTATTTCATCAATAGTTAAGATCTTGGAGAAATTATTAAGGGATCATTTACAGTGTTAGACAAATGAGGGTACTGCTCATCTGTGAAACTCAGCATGGATTTGTTAAAGGCTGCTCTTGTTTTAGTAATATGATTGCCTTTTATAATAAAGTGACAAGTGGTTGATAAGGGAAAGGCATATTCTGCAATTTTTTTCAGATTTTACAAAGGCATTTGCCTGTACACCCCTTGAGGGTACATGGCAGGAATTTGATGATGATGATGATGATGACAAAGGCATTTGACAGGGTAGCACATGATAAGCTGATTATTTAAGTTGCAGCACATGGGTTTAGATGTCAGGTTAGTGAACTGCATTCAGGATTGGCTATGTGATAGGTATCAGAGAGTTCTGTATGGGGCAATATCAAGGAGGCAGAAGGTTATAACTGGGTCCCACAGTGCTGAGTACTAAGACCTGTATTGTTTACCTTTTATATCAATGACATTTTCAATGGATTGCAGAGGATATTTAGTTATTTGTAGATGATGTGAAGCTGGAATGGTTATTAGTAAGAGTGCAGATGTGGTAGCACTGCAGGAGGATTTGACTAAACTGGGCAGATGGGCAAATAAATGGGGCTTTCAGTTTAATGCAGCTAAATGTAAAGTCTTGAAGTTTGGGATACATCGATGGTAGGCTGTATACTCTGTTAGAGGAACTGTATACTGAAGGAAGTGGGGAGGCAAGGACTCTGGGGGTTAGATGATTGATAGAAACCTGAAATTCAGAGAACATGTTGCAAAGGTGGTGAAGGTAACCCAGAGGATTGCTGCAATACTGAGAAGGGCACTGACTTGCAGAGATAAGAGTTGTCATTTCATTGTATAAGACCCTGATCAGACCACTCTTGGACTATTGTGCTCAAATATGGTCCCCAGGATTTGAAGGAGATAAATTAAAAGTGTTAATTTATTCCCTTTTATCCCATTAAAAGATGTGGGCTGTACAGTGTTAGTTATGAAAACATGCTGAGGGAATGTGGACTGCAGAGTTTGGTAGATATGATTGAGACTATAATAAATTTAGTTTAATCCTTTATCCAAGTGTGAGCAAACAAAGTTTGCACCTGAAAGTAACTTCAGGACTGGGGTAAGGTGGTGCAACACCAGAGCGACTCCTTGCAAAGGTGGAGCAAGCTACTAACACTACTATCTCAGTATCTCCCATAATGCAAAACACATCTCCTTGCAGATATGTCTAATGTTATGCATTAAGGGAAGGGCCACTATCCAGACTAGTTTCTACCTTTATCGAGGTCTCTCACACGCTCGAGCAATGCATTCTGCTCACTAACAACTTATTATACAAAGAACTCTCTCCTCATTCCTCTGCTCACACCCTCCTTATACAGTTTCCAGGGATTATCCCAGAACTCCCCCCCCCCCTCTACCATTCTGTGGAAAATTTCTTCCATGTAAACCTCACAAAGCTTTGCCATTTACATTCTTTTCCATTTGTCTTCATATTCCGAAGAACACTGACTATCTTTGTGAATCTTCTCTGGACACTTTCTAACATATGCTTGTCACCATTAAAACCAAATGTAACCAATTCTGTGCACATGTGAATCCTTATATAATGGAATCATAACCTCTCTATTTCTGCACATCAGGGTCATCTGCATTAATTGTTCAATGACTACCTCAACGATAACTTCTTCAGCAGTTACCATTCTACATTCTATCATTTTCATCCATTGACATTATCTTACCATAATCATTTTTTCTTCTACTTGCCACATATCTGAAAAACTCTCCTAGGGTTTTTCTTGGCCTGATTTTTAATTCGTGCTCGTGCTATAGTTTTGCTGTTCTTACCAACTGAGTATCCTTCCTGGCCTGCTCTTTATACTTCTTATGCAATTGATTGCCGCCATTATTCATTTTGTGTTGCCTCCACATTATCCTTTTCTTCCAAATTTCATGCTTAATCCCTTTATTCATCCCTTTGACACCTACTTTCAGTCTTTTGACCATTGGGATACATTTGCACACCGATGTTGTTAAATATGTTTTTGTCAGTTTCCATGCAGCATTTATTTCCTGCCTGCTTAACACCTCATTCCATGCTATGGCTCTAGGTTGTCTCCTAAGCTTTTCATAATCACCAACCTTGTAAGTTTGTCATAATTAACAGCTTTATAGTTCAACATAAATCCTTCCTTGAAAGAGAGTTCCACATGCTTAAAAACTTCCCAGAACAAGACTGCATGGTCACTCTCCCCAATCGGAGGGTGTGTCAGAGTGTCTACCTTGTTAAGGATATATCTTCTGATGCTATTACTGTTATTATCTGATGCTGTTATATTCTGATGCTGTTATTATCCCATCCAGGCCTGTGTGGCTCAGTGGATGTGGTGTTTGCACTTCTCAGCACTAAACTGTCTGAAGAGAGAGCATCATTAACTTGATTTTTGTCGCTGACTAGAGGAACTTTTTCTAACCCCTTTTTTGCCAGCCTGGTTAGCTGAGTGGTTAGTGTATCTGCTCTCCAGCCAAAAGGCTGTGGGTTCGAATCCCGCCATGGGCATGGATGCTTGTGATTGTCTGTGAAAATAATAGTGGTGGTGGTCGGCACTAGATACCGTTGGTGCAGATGATGAAGTTAGTTGCAGTCGGTGGAGTGGTGGAGACGGAGAGTGATAGAGCAGGTGCCCTCCCTTGATGAGTCTTTGGACTCCGTGGAGGTGTTATGCAATTATTATTACATAACACCTCCAGATCCAGCACTATCAATTCCCTGGTCCCCCTCTATAACATGTTGCTTCAGGTAATTATCCTTTAGCAACTGATAAATTCCAATTCCATTTTTTCATGCCCCCTTTCCTCCCTCAAATTTATGTCCCCATAGGTGAAGTCTCCCAATGTAATTGCTTGGCTTGCACTCATTGTGCTAATCTGCCAATATCTACATCTTCCTATGGACCTCTTGTTTAGCAGCAGCCTAGAATATACTTTGTCATATTGGCTTCTATCTCATACCAAGAAGACTCAAATGAACCATCTTCTCCAGACCCTCCCAATTTTGTTTGTTGAAGTTTTTTTAGTCAGCTGTACCCCACTTCCTGTCCTATTCCCTCTATCTCTTCCCTGAAAACGAATACCCTTTACATTCTATTCCCATAAGTTTATCACTTCTTTCAGGTCTGACTATTCTACAAACTATCTCAGTAAGATATTGCATTGCATACAGGTGATGGTAGAATGGAAGTGCGAAACTATAGACCAGTTTGTATTTCTTCTGTAGTTGTTAAGATTTTGGAGAAATGAGTGAGAGATCGTGGTACAGCATTGGTGAGATAAAGATAATGCTATCTCTAAGGATCTGCATGAATTTGTTAAGGGATGATCTTTTTTAATTATTATTAACATCTGACCTCCATGAGTCAGAAACTTATTGTGGGAGGTACACAATATTGCACACAATGTTCATCCAACTGCGCCTCAGACTGACTCAATGTGTCTACATTCAGCTATGAATTCCACTCACCAACCACTCTACATGCAAAGAACCTTTTCCTCACTTCTCTGCTCACACCCTCCTTATCTCATCCATGTCAACTTAATAACAATCTTTGACTAGCTTATGTGTCTCAATCATATCTCCCTTTTCCCTTGTATTCATGAGGCTTTGCAACTTACATTCTCTCAATCTGTTCTTGTACTCCACATGCAATCTCTCCAGTACCATCACCACAACTCCAGATATACAGATTGGACTATAATTTGAAACAACAGCCTTATCACACCTTTATGAAGTGGAACAATTTTACCTTCCTTCCACTCCCTTGGAACCTGTGCTGATGTAAGGCGCTTAATAAAGGACCACTGACCATATTTGTGAATTTTCTCTGGATCCTTTCTAACATATCCTCGTCACCATGAAAACCCAGTGACAAAATCTTTGCACACTAATCCATATCAGCCCTGATCAAGACCTTATGTGTTGTTGTAAGACCTTTATACAATGGCATCATAACCTCTCTATTTCTGCATGTCAGGGTCGTCTGCATCATTGCTATTATCCGATGTGATGTTGTAAACCTTTGCTATTTATAAGCCTGCTTGGTTACTGCAGCTTTGTAATGATTAATGTCTAATGCGTTTTTGTAATATCTTTATTCTAATTAGCAGTGAGCTTTTGCTTTCATAACCTTTCTTACTTATTCTATTGCATACTATGTTTTTCCACCTTTCACATTTACTAGTCGTATGTCTATGAACACTGGAAAATTTATTTCTTGAGACTGAGTAATATGTCCGATAGAGCTCATTCTTATTAGCATAAAATTCCTTCACTAAAGTTTATGTAAACAGTCTTGGTCTTAAGTATTTAAACTACGCTTTTAATGCCTTAGTTGTTTCTCGCTCACAAGTCTGAGTTTATTTAGGAACAGTGCATTGTAAAATAAATGATCAGGCAGACTCTATTGACATATAAATAAAACACATTTATTTACATTAATATCAAAGTACATTAATTAAACGATAGGGAGGTTACTCTCTCTACCTATCATTTAGACTTTCAGCATAAAGAAACAAACTTTCCCTTTTCAATACTAATTAACTATGTAATACAATTATTCAATTACTTCTCTGCTTATTAAATCAAATTATTGAAAACACTGATTTACTCATTAAGAGGTTAGCTAACTATGCCAAGTTATTTCACAAATCTTATGCCAATCAGTGGTGTATTTAGGTATTTGCTGCCCCTAGCCCTGCAGAAAGTGCCGTCCCTCATGACTTGTCCATAGGCAGGTGATCATCCCAACCTCCAGTGACTGAAGTTGCTATAGAATCCCACTTGCTTCATATCATGTAACTTTCTTCTGGTTGGTGTCATTTTCAATTTTGGACAAAGTGGAAATTATTTCTGTCCATCCCTCACAAAGACTCCGACGGCATCATCACAAGCTGACCGAGTGGCGAAGGACATTTGATTACTTTTGCAAAAGTTTCCAGGTGCTTTCTTAGCACACTCCACCGATGTGTTGAAGATGTGAAAAATATGTACATTTTTCACAAGGACATCAAAAGTTTCTGAAGGACATCAAAAAATGCAGAAGAGTATAGACAGGATTCGGCAGCACAAGTACCAATTTGAGACAGAATATCCAACGCACAGTATGAATTCTGCCAATGGATTTATTTCAAGAATTCTTGCTTGCAGTCGTGTGTACTTGCGTGACATATTACTAACATTATCATATGCCTGCCCTTTGCAATTTGCTACATCAATTCCAAGCTCTTTTAGTGAAGTCAATTCCACCTCTTGTAACTCTTCAGATTTGTGACTTAGGAATGAAATGCAAGAAACGCTCCACAGAAGTTCCATGTTCTTTCACATATCGTACAATGAAGGACAGCTGATCAACATGAGACAAGTCTAGTGTTGAGTCACCACTTATGGAATAGTACTACGCTATTTTAAATTCTTCCACAATAAATTTCATTACTTTCTTTCCTTTGCCAAGCAAAGGAAAGATAGGAAATGAAACTTTTTCCTTTTTTCCCCGATTTTGGCAATGTGCCCAGCAAGAAAGTGATCAAATTCATTAATCCCTAGTGCCTTTGTGTCAAGTTACCGACGACAACAGTAGCTTTCCATGCACGTGTCTCAGTCCATATAGTTATGCAGAATCTGATTACATGCCACTATGCTTGCAGACTAAACTTACAATGAGGAAAAGAAAAACATTTCTCTACTTGTGAGTAGATGCAGCATATAAGGAACATGTTATAACTAAAAAATAAGAGCCTGGAAATTTCCACCACCCCTCAAAATTTGCCGCTCTATGCCCGGGCCTATATGGCCTATACCTAAATACGCCACTTATGCCAATCATCACCATTCCAAATGACTCTCTTATGGACGCTTCTTATTATCATTAAGATAATTCTTATCAGTCCATCTATAACATATCTCCTAGATTATAAAAGGGAATGTACAACAAAAAAAGTGGAAGAAACTTACAGAGACTCTGTGTCACACACTCATCCAAAGGTCCTGCACTAAAGTTCTTATGCCTTTTCTTTCGTCTCGGATGTTAGGCTTCCTTCTGAAATGTCTTGCTTCAGTGGCATCTCGTCAGATAAAATTTGCAGGCTTTTTGACTGCAGTCCGCAGTACACGAATAGCTCGGGCAAAAAGGTTTCATCATATGGGCAATTTCTCCAGTGCTTGAAGTTCGCTTCTGTGGCTACTGGCTTCGGTTGATCTCCCGCGGCAAAAATAAAATCGACCGACACTTGGCTTGGGGGTATTTATATTGGCTGTTCTCTCGTCATTCCCATTTTTCTCCTCTGGCATGGGGTCGCCATAATTTCTGGTCCTCTGGATCCTACTTTAGGTATTTCTGCCTGTAACTGCCGACTCTGATAACTGCCTCTTGCCTCTGACTGCCAACGATGAAAACTCCCGCTCTGACTTCAGTGGGGCCTGGCTCCTGCTGAAGAGACCTCAATAAAGGTCAAAACTAGTCTGGGTAGTGGCCCTTCCCTTAATGCATAACATTAGACATATCCGCAAGGAGATATGTTTTGCATTATGGGAGATACTGAGATAGGAGTGCTGGTAGCTTGCTCCACCTTTGCAAGAAGTCGCCTTGGTGTTGCACCACCTTACCCTAGTCTTGAAGATACTTTCAGGCACAAACTTTGTTTGCTCACACTTGGATAAAAGATTAAACTAAATTTATTATATTCTAACCAAGTGAAAAATAAACTTTGAATACGATTGAGACATTTAAACTGTTGAGAGGTAGTCAGAGGGTTGACACTGGGGTGTTCTTTGGTTTAGTGGAATAGGTGGGGGAAGGAGTGAGGACAAGGGGGCCATCCCTAGATGTTACGAAAGGATGTTATGAGTAAAGAGGATGAGGAGTAGTTTCTTTGCATGGAGGGTAGTTGATCTGTGGAATGCATTGCCTGATAGTGGTGAGAGCACAAATGGTTAACGAGTTCAGGGAGTGGTATGTAATAGACTTTGTGTTTGCTGGGATTGGCCTCTCATAGAGTCTTGTGACTCCAGGGAGGCCTGAATCATAATAATTATAAAAATAAATAAGATTGAACTTGATAATCTTATATTGCAACTGCCTCAGCCCATACTCTCAGGACTGATTTTAATGGACTGATTCATGACTATATTTACCAGATAACACTCTGTGGGAGTATTGTCAACATGAATGGATGGGGTTATATCATTGAGTCAATTCTTGGCAGTTTTGACTTCTCTCTTCTTAATAATAGAGTTAATAACTTTTTCCATATGCCTATCCACTTATATTCTGCAATAGATCTTGCAATTTGCTTCCCTATAATCTTTCCACTGCTCATTAGGGATGTTGAAGAGAACATCTATAGAAGCAGTAATTTTCCTATTGTTTGCACTATGTCCTCAAAAGAACAGTGTTCTTTTACATAGATGCACATGTGGAAAATGGACCAGGCTGACTGAAACATGTTTCCCCATCTTGCAAAATTTAATGCTGAAGTAGTTAGTCAAACACTTATTAATGAAGCAGTGAAGTGTATCCAGATTGCATTGTCCAGGCAGCAACAGCCACAGTCCCAAATACATCATCTTAATTTCTACTCTATCCAAAACCATGGTAGAATCCAGAGTGTCAAGCAGCCAATAAAGATTTAGACAGAGCATAGAGTATTTTTTCGTAGATATCCCACCACATTAAACCTAATACCTTGAAACCTACTTTAGCCAAAGAAAGTTATGTGAGACATCAGAGCAAAAAAAAAAAAATAATAATAATCTTGGATTCAGTTTTCCAGTTTACATCATCAGTTAATCAATCAGTGCAGAAATTCTATGGGATAAAATTCAGAAAATGAAAGCAGATCAAGGTAGATTTAGAACACACCATTTGCCTAACTTTCCCCATAATGGATGCATTGTTGCTTATCTTAAATCTATTGCATACATTTTGGGAATAATTTTACTAGAATCTCGGCAACAGCTTCCTATCCTCCTGAATTATTAATATTGAAAGCAACAAGATAAACAAGCTGAACTTTTTTCCAGTGCACTAGAGCCATACAATCAGCCCTTCATTTAAGGAGGAACTAAAAATAGTTCTACTCTTTTATGCCATTGCAGTAAGTCCTGATAACATTCATTATGAGATGATAAAGCATCTTCCATCTTAAATGGATCTCCTTTTTGTATGATACAGCAGAATACTTACAGGATATAACAAACAATTATCGACCTATCACTCTGACCAGCAATTTTTGTAAGATATTGGAAAAAATGGTAAATGCGGTGCTTCTCTCTTATTTAAAGAGCAAACTTCTTTCTAATACACAATGTGGCTTTTGTAGCCACTAATCAACATTGGACTATTTATTCTGTTTAGAAACATGCATAAGAGATGCTTTCTTGAAATGAGAACATCTGACTTCAGTCTTCTTTGACATGGAAAAAAAGCTTATGACACATTCTGGAGATAGGTCATATTAAAATGCCTCTTTAATCTTGGTCGGATGGAACACTTTCCTGTTTTAATTAAAACCTTCCTGTCCTGCAGATTTTTCCACGTCAGAATGGAAGCATGTTATTTCAGTGATATCATCAAGAAGGTGTTCCTCAAGGTTCTGTCTTAAGTGTTACTCTTTGCTATCAATTCAATCATTAAACAACTTCTTCCCACAGTAAACAATGATCTTTACATGGATGACTTTGCAATTTACTGTCACCCCTGTAATATGAGGGTAATCAATAGACAACATCAACAGACAGTTACTCTTGTTTCTTTATAGGCTTTAAGTAATGGGTTCAGGTTTTCAGCAGAAAAAATGTCCATGTATACTTCTGCTGAAAATGTATTATTCACTCAGATTCTGATTTAAGAATGGGACAAAGTATCAATCCTGTTGCACCAGAGGCTAAGATCGTGGGACTCATCTTTGACAGAAAGTTTACATTCTCTACACACATTCAACAACTTAGGGACAAATTCTTAAAAAGCATTGTATTTCCACTGTACTCTTTCCTCTGCAGAACGGGATACCAATTGATGTTCCTTACTTTGCCGTTATCATGCATTTGTACATTCAAAACTTGATTATGGGTGCTAGGTTTACAGTTATGCAAAGGAGAGAGTATACTCCAATGGTTGACCTGTCCATCATCTGGGTATACGAATAGCCACTGGTGCTTTTCACACATCGCCCATTTAAAGTCTTTATGTTGAAGCAAATGAACCCACTATTGCTTAGATGAAAGCAGTTGTCTCTTAACTATGCCCTAAAATAAAGTCTCTTCCAGAGCATCCTAAGTGGACTAGTATCTTTTCTCTGCATTCAGAAGCTCAATATCATTGAACTTCTGAATAATATTCAGAAGCTTTGACATGCATGTTAAAAAGATTATGGAAGCTATTGGCCATGAATGTATGCAACATTACCTGCACCAAACATAACAGCATTCACATATATAGGTTTGCACTCCATCCTATAATCTTTCACTTTCTCAACTACAAAAGACTCATACTCCAGCATCTGCTTACCTACAATTGTTTAATGCACACAGAGCAGTCGATTCCAACTAGATACCACTTAATTGCAATATTTACATACAGCAGAGTTGCATATCATTGAGCTTGCATTTGTTCATATAAAAGAAAAATGCTACCAAAAGTGTGTAATTTTTACAGAATCATCGAGTTCTTTGTATAAAGTAATTCACATCAATAATTTGAGGTTTTACAACTGTTGTACAAAATTCAGACCCTTGATTTTATGTTCAGTTGTGATGGATTCCCAGCCACATTAAAATTAAAGGAAATGAGATTGCAAAGGCATCTGCTAAATCAGCTCATACTTTTTTCCACGTACTATTTGACCGTCCCATATACTGACTTCAGACAGCTTATTAGATCGAACATAATTACTCAGTCTTCATGGCAGGAAGCACTGACAAACAAATTGCACTAGATTAAGCCTGAAATTAAGCACTGGCAGTCAAGAAAAGTTGTTCTTGCTAGGCTCTGCATAGGTCAATCATTTTACACATTCTTATTTACTGAGGCACCTATGTGTGAAAAATGAAAAACGCATCTCACCCTTTGTCATATTCTGGTGGAGTGCTAGCATTTCACATAAGAGAGGAATGAAATATTTGCTAATCTAGCTAAGCCGACCAGGCGGGTGCCTAGTACTCAGGCACCCTAGTACTCGGCCTGGTTGGCCGAGTGGTTAGCATATCCACTCTCCAGCCAAGAGGCTACGGGTTCAAATCCTGTCAAGGGCATGGATGTTTGTGATTGTCATATTAACCGTTTACCATATGTACTGCTGTAACCCTTGTCCTGGTGCAGTATGACCTTTGATGTCTTTGCATCATAAAAAAAAAAATAAATAAATAAATAAAAAAATAATCAAATCATATACACTCAGACAGATGTTATCAGACTCAGACAAATTGTGTAATGTATTTAACTTTTTACAAAGAATTACTTGCAAACAAATTATTTATAATTAACGTTCATGATATTATATGTGTGTCCTCTAAGTTGCTGGGGGAGTGAATGGCATGCGATACTAGAAATTCTTGACATGCATATATGTGCATTTATGATGGGCATAATTTAAAAAAAAAAATTATGAGGAAAGGGAAAGAAATTTGAAGTATAAATAACTAACCAATAATAAACAGCCACTGTATACACTTGGTATCTCAGTAAATAATTATTGGTAGGAGCTAATGAAATGAACTAATAATGTTAATCAGTTGATTAATTTTGACATGGCAGGAATACATGTCTGTGTTGATGGAGCAGCCAATCGGTTTGTAAAATTTGTTGTGCTTGTTATGTGTATTTATTTCGCTCTGTGTTATTTATATTTCACTTAGTTTTCTAAGAATTTTCTTTTATTTACTTAGGATAAGTACACATTTTTTACACAGTAGGATACATAAATAATTCCTGATCCTTATTGGAATTATCGATCCTTTCGTGAATCCTGCATTCATTACTTCTTTCAGTGGCTTTTCTGTCTTATCAATGGTAGATGTCCCACATATTGGTAGTATTTTGTTGAAGATCAGCTACTTCTTATAATACATAGAAGTATTTGTTTTAATTCAGGAACAGATAGTTGAAAGACTGGAATAAAAATGTTCCTATACAACAAAAAGCATTCCAATCTCCACAGTTGCTATACTACCAGCAAAAGCAAGAAATACAAGTAGTTTTATTGTATATCTAAATAGAGTACAGTTACAGTCTTTGTCTTATATTACTTTATTTACTTTTATTACTCATTTATTTACTTTGTACTATAATTAATTTATTAAGTGCCTTCATAGCACAATTGGAAGAACAACTGCATATTGTGTCTTTTAATTGGAAAAGGCCTAAGTTCAATTCTTGTCATTACGAGTGGAATCTTTATATGGGAGCATTTGAAGGTCAGTTAGTCGATCTCATGTGAAGGTAACAGGAATTTTTCTCCTGCAAACTCTGCTTTTTCATACAGGCACATCGTCCTTCAAAACACATGCCATTTACAGGTAAAAAATGCTGTTGGTAGTGGTCATGGGCGATAGATGGCATTGATGGTGGTTGTGTGTAAGTAGCAAGGGAGACAGTAGATGTGTAGCACAGCGGGGGTGCTTTCCTGCAATGAGTCTGAACTCCATGGAGGTGTTACTCAGTAATAACAATATATTTGGCAACAGTTATAATTAGAGACAACTGGAATGACACCTCAATGAAAAGCACACCTTTTCTGCAGATGTTATGCTGCATGCAGCATAGAGTCTGTGCTGCATGCATTTAAGCAAAACTCATTTATTGTCGCACTAAACATTGTGTAAAAATCGTAACTAAAATTCTGAATATTTTTACGAATTGTTTGTTAAAATATTTATTAGTTTTAGTTTCATAACACACATTGTCGGTACTTGTGATGTGCCGGTTATTGAAATTGTTTTGTCAAAAATGATATGTAAAGAAGTTAAAAAATTGATGTACTTACCAGATTTGATATTTGTATTACTTACAGGAATTTTATTGTAATTTAAAATATTAGTTTTGTGTTTTTATGAAGACATTCTCTCTTGTCGCTAATGGAGACAACGTGTCAGCCATTATTTATACCTAACTTCTTGCTTACCAGTTTCATGGAGTGTGCATGCTCGCCGAGAAGTTGGATGTGTGATTGACAGCTGACAAGGAAAGCGTTCGGTATCTGAGTAACGACTGTAAACAAGAGAGAGCGTTCGGAAGGAAATTAGAACATAGGCTGGCAGATATTTAGGTTCAGAGGAACTTAAGTTTTTTTTATGTGACAATTGGTGGAAAATTGATAGTATATTCCACAAAAGGAATCGTGGAACTATTAAGTTTTAATGTGGAATAAGTATGTGGATAAATAAAAGAAAATATTGCTATATGCATTTTAAACGGAATATTGGAGGAAACACTAATTGAAAGATTTATAGTAGATTCCGAAAAGAAAATCGTAGAACTATAAGTTTTTTTTTTCTAATTGGAAGAGTTAAGACTGTCAATGAGCATTTAGTGAATAAAAGAAGAATTTGCTATTTATGTTCTAAAGGAATGTTCAAGAAAACTCTGATTAGGAAGTTTCATCTGTATTAAGGATGCTGGATATGAATATTATTTCTGCTGAAGAAAAGAGACAGAATTAAGTTTCGGAAGAATTAATGTGTGCTACATGAGCGATGGGAAAGGATCCTGTAAAAAATGAAGAATAGAGTTTGTCAGTTTGGAAAAGCATATGACAAGGTGCCAAGAGAAAAGCTATTCAATATGCTACAGTTATATGGTGTCAATGGAGCATTATATCAAGTAATACTTAGTCTTTATTTGAGTTGTAAGTCAGCACTCAGAATTGAAGGAAGTACAGAAAGATGGTTTAATGTTAAATCTGGTGTGAGACAGGGATGTACATTATCCCCTCTGTTATTCATTATCTATATGGATCACATTATGAAGGAAAGTGGTATTAAACATGATATCAAAATTGGAGATGCTAATGTCAGCTCTTTGCTCTATGCAGATGATGTTATACTTCTAAATAAATCCGCTACAAGTCTGCAAGATTCTCTGACTAAATTGAATAACCGTTGTAATAGATATGGTATGAAGGTCAGCAATAAAAAGACAAAGACAATGAAAATAGGCAGAATCATTGAAAATGTCAACTGTGTTGTGAATGGAGAACCTGTGGAACAAGTAAAACATTTCAGCTACTTAGTCACGATTTTTACTGAAGATTGTAAATTAAATATAGAAATAGACAACAGAATCAGCAAAGCTGGTATGGTGGGAAGTCAATTGAATAAATTCATATGGAATAAGAGAGAAATTAGTCGGAACACTAAATTAGCTGTATACAAGACAGTGTTCAAACCAGTTTTAACTTATGGAGCTGAGAGCTTGATCAGAAGTAAAACACTTGACCAAAGACTAGAGACCACAGATATGAGAGTTCTGAGAAAGATTATAGGTGCGAACAGATGGCATCAATGGCAATATCATATTAAAAATGAGGATATTAGGAAAGAACTTGACATTGTCAACATCCAGGAATGTGTTAGCAGAGCTAATCTCAGGTGGTATGGTCACTTAAACAGAATGGGCGAAGAAAGATTAGCAAAACGACCCAGAGGAAGACCAAGATATAGGTGGATTGATATGGTACAAAGTGCCTTAGACGACAGAAATATAAGATCTGATAATGTTGGAGTCTCGACAAGTAACAGACTGATTTGGAGGAAAACTGTAGATAGAAGTTAGTAATGATGTAATTTTTTTCATGTAGTACTATCATATCTTATACACCCCTTGAGGGTACATGGCAGGAATTTGATGATGATGATCTTCTGAAAAGGGCCTTGACAGAGAAAGAAACTGGCTATGAACATTTTGTGATTGTGCAAACAAAGTGTTTAGTCTAGTCTTAACTGTAAGTTTATTATTAAAAGGCCTTGGATCCAATTAATTTGTAGTTAGTTATGTAATATTGTTTGGAGTGTATATATATTGTTTTTGTTTTATTAAATGTGTTTATTTTGTATTTGGTCTTGAGTCAGTGATTATTTGGATTCTGAAAGAAAGAGTTAAGATCATTGCACCAATTGGAGTGAACCCTTGTGCATATAATAATATATAGGTACACTCGGAAATAACAAAAAATAATTGTTAGAAACAGAGATCATCTCTATGGTAGGATTAATAATATGATAATATCTATGAATACTCTATCTATATAAAAATCCACCAATTATTAACTATAGTAACTATGTACATTTGTCCAAACATCCTTTGTCAAATTTTCAGCACCAGAAAATGTGTAATAGCTGTTTATAATGCAGTCATTAGATACAGAAAGTACACAGTTCATGTAAAGCACAAAAGATGCATATGAGAATATGTATAATTTGAAATCAGTTTGAATTATGTTTCAGATTGGATATCATCAAGACCCTTCACAAATGTTAATTTTGCAAATTCTATCAAAAAAGTTGCAACTAACATGCCCTGTAAGCTTTGTGAAAATGCAACCATCTGTTGCAGAAGTGGCATACGTACACTAAAGCTAGTCTCCGCTGGTGGTTTAAGTACTTGAAGACACTACCCTGTGTAAACGTGTTAAACACAATTCATTATGAATTGCCTAATTCATAAATTTTTTAAATTAGCTTTTTTTTTTTTTTGTACAGTACATAGTAATAAATTGATAAATTAGTAAATACTATCTTCTGTACTGCTGTAACCTTTGCTTTGCCACAGTATAATCTTTGCCATCATTGTGCCAATAAACCATAAATCAATCATCATAAGTTAAACAGCAAGAGGGAGGGGTGATCTGCAAACCTCTCATGTGGTATTCTGTGAAATGTCTTTGCAAAGACCAAGAATATACTCTCATTTCCCTTATCCAACACGTTCATCAATCATAAAAGTAGATGGCTGAAGCAAAACCTGCCTTTCACACACCCATATTGACTATCTTAGAGAATCCTATGCTCATCAATCCAGTCTAATATTCTATTCTTTATTAACCTCTCCAATATCTTAACTACAGCTGCAGATATATGGACTAGTCACAAATTAGAAACTTCTATCATAGAACCATGCTTGTGAAGTAGTACTATTTTGCATTCTTTCTACCCCGAAGAAAAAAAATTTTCCCACTGAAAAATGCTGACATAATTTTGATATCATCAAAATACAATGATACACAAACAAAATCGAAAGACATATAAAGGAAGGTTTGCTGTATATACACTACTAAGAAAGAACAAATAACAATAGTACCCACCATAATGAGATGTAGGACCCCCTTTTGCCACAGTGACTGCAACAGTACTACGGGGCACATTTTCCCCAAACTTCTGATAGCGGTCGATGAGATTTTGGACGATTCTTCCTGTAGGCATGTAATGAGGTCACAGGACATCTGTTGTGGGACAGATGTCCTGTGACCTCACCTGATGCTTCAGTTCATCACACAAATGTTAACCGGTTTAGTACCTGACTGTTTGATACAGCTTTTCCAAGCTGTTATTATGTTAATATAGTTTATAATGATATAGGTGAAGATTTGGATGGAGATATTCAGTTGTTTGCAGATGATGCAAAATTGGGATGAACCATGAAGTGTAGTGAAGATGTGGCCTTACAGGAAGACTTGAATAGATTGAGTGATTGGACACGTAAATGGGGATTGAGTTCAATGTTACAAAATGTAAGTTTTTAAAATTTGGAAAACAAAGATGGGATGCAGAATTTATGCTTGGTGAGAATATATTGTTGGAGTTAGAGGAAATAAGAGATCTGGGGGTGATAATAGATAAGGATCTAAAATTTAGGGGACACATCACCAAAATTGTGAAGACAACACAAAGGCTTCTGGGAATGATGATGAGGACACTGATGTAGAGAAGTAGGGAGATTCTTGTTCCGTTGTATAAGGCTTTGATTAGGCCACACATGGACTATTGTGCCCAGATTTGGTCACCGGGTTTTTCAGAAGGATGAAGAGATGTTGGAAAGGGTCCAAAGGAGACTGACAAAGGTAGTTTCTGACCTCTGGAATGTTGAGTATGAGGAAAGATTGAGAAGATGTAATTTGCAGAGTCTGGTGGACAGGAGGAAGAGGGGAGATATGATAGAGACCTACAAGTTGGTAAGGGGTTGTTATAGGATCAATGTTGGAGAAGTTTTACAGAGAATAGTGGGAGATCAGGGGAGAACCAGAGGTCATCCCTGGAAACTGTATAAAGAGGGTGTGAGTAGGGGAGTGAGAGGCTGGTTTTTTTCATGCAGAGTTGTGAATGATTGGAATGCCTTGCCTGAGAATGTGGTGGCTGCAAAGAATTTGAATGGGTTTAAAACATGGTATGATGAGTTGTGTGTGTGATAAAAGGACCTCCCAGATGAGTCTTTGACTCCATAAGGTCTTGGAGTGGTAATAATAATAATGAGTTAGAGTTTACTAATAATCTCCTATTAACTGTTTGTGTTTTCAATACATAGTTTCCTGTTGTGTAATAACTTTTAATTTTTATTCCTTCATGGAGATGAAAGAATGATAAATTGTATGTTTAGGAAAATTATAAATAAAGGAATCACTTTTTTATTATAATTATTATCTTCGTACTTCAAAATAAATCTTTCCTTATTATCTAATTGCTGATTAAGTGGATAGTACTTCTAATTTCTAACTAATAGGTCTTGGATTCAAATACCACCATGAATGTTGTAGATAGGTGATTGTCTAACCCACCTGCATTATAAATGTGAGATGACCATCAACCTGCTTGTTGGAGGCTTGAAGTGGCTTGGAAAAAGATCCATGTTTGGATAACAGGGTGGCTGATAGGCAGATACCAAAGAGTAGTATATGTTGGAGCTGCTAGGAGAAAGTAAGTTATTAGTGATGTGTTGCAAGGTTCTGTGTTTGGACCACTGCTATTAAATTTGTATGTAAATGATACACGAAATGATTTGAAGGGAAATATTCAGTTGCTTACTGATGCAAAATTGGGTAGCATAATAGTTAATCATAGTGTTATAGAGAGCTTGCTCGTAGGATGCCTTAAATAAACTAACAGTGTGGGCAAAATAATGTGGAAAAGTGTGCAGTTATGCATTTTGGATGAAAACATTACAAGCTGTGTACCACACTTTTCAGAAACAGAGATATGAAAGTCACCATTCTGATTTACAAGGCATTCATATAGCCACATTTGGAATGTATTCAGGGTCTGGTCACTGGGTTTCTTAGGAATGAGGAAGTACTGAAGAGGTTCCTGAGTGACCAAGATTTTGAGTGGTCTGTGGAAAATGTTCCGTATGATGATCGATTGAGGTGAATGTGTGCATTGCAATTCTGCTGTAATGCACACTCTGTTAAATTGGTGGAAAAGAGGGAATGTGATATAAATATTATTATCCAAGCCTCCACAGAGTCAAAAGACTCATCGTGGAGGTCGTTTCTAGGAAACACAAAGTTTATCATACCACTCCTTGACCCCATTGACTGTTCCTGCTCCAGCCACTCTCTCGGGCAATGTATTCCAAGGTTCAACCACTCTCCATGCTAAGAAACCACTCCTCACCCTCTTGCGCACAGCAAGAGGGTGAGGACTAACTTCCAGGGATGGCCCCTTGTCATCCCTGGAAGTATTTTATAGGATTGCTGCAGAGGAAATATTTCAGCACTTGCTAGTGAGGACAAAACAAGGAGTCATTCCTGGAAATTGAGTATGGTTATAAGAGGTATTGAGGACTAGATATTTATTCATGGGAAGTGGTGAATGGGTTGCCATTCAGGGAGAGGTACAATAAATGTTATTATTAACATACAATAGATATTGTAACAGGCATGGCAGATACTGTAATGATGGTAGCGTCTGTCTCTTGTGATGATGATGAGTCTTCAGTGCAGGTTCCTGTTCAGTAACAATAATAATAATCTCAACAGTACTAATATATAATGGGTTTCCATCCTTTCACGGATGGGATTTGTATTACAAAAGGAATATTGTATACTTCCTAGATTGCCGAAAAATGAATTCGATTTAAAAAGTTGGGAAGTTTGCAGGTGCTTGTAATTGTTCATAATGTTATTAACAATAAGGAACAAAGCTATAAAACAGTACTTACATAGTTTAACCAGGTGGCTATTCGATTTCCAGTTCCTAGACTTTTAAAAGCATTTGTTTCTTCTCTCTGAAATACAAAATAAAGCCTTTTCAAGAGTACCTTATATACTTTATATCTTTAACACAATGATACTGAAAATTATGAAATTACTCATGCCAGGAGGTAGCTCTAAACTGGATAATAGTGGGATTCAACATTTACTTCTAAAAAAAATAAAATAAAAAAATGTTAGAGTTGAACTGAAGAATAATAAAACTGAAGAATAATAATGAATGGGTATATAAATATATATTATGCTTCAAAAATGGTATATTATTTTATATGCAAAGACAAATGAGAATGAAATGACTAACAAAGAATGTGAAAGAAACAAACAAATCCTAGGAATTTTGTTGTTTTTTTTGAGTAATAGACAAAAATGTAATAAAATTTTATGGAAAATGAACCCGACCAAGTGGAGTTTGTAAAATGTTACTGAGCTGAGACTGCTAAGGTTGTATGACATTTGTTATGTTGAAAGAGGAAAGAAGCAGTAATGAGACCAGCTTATATTAACTCCGCATAATCACCAGTTCACAGAATTCGTAACTTGGAAATATTTGCAGAAAGATATTACTAAATACTATAGAGGACCATCTTATTTCATAAGGTTCTATTTGTGCAGATAAATGTGTCTTCTGGAGGAAAATTTTCATTTTAGGTGAATTATGTCATAGAATAGGACAGATGCGTTTGTATTTCTTAATTCCATCAGTATGACAACTTATATAACAACAACACTGGCCTGGTTGGCCGAGTGGTTAACATATCTGTTCTCCAGCCAAAAAGCTGCAGGTTTGAATACTCCCATGGGCATGGATGTTTGTGATTGTCTGTAAAAAAAAAAAAAAAAAAAAAAAAAAAAAAAAAAAAAAAAAAAAATATATATATATATATATATATATACTAAGTGGTTTTAGTGGGTGGTAGATACCATTGGTACAGATGATGATGGTAGTTGAGGTTCGTCGTAGTTGAAATGAGTGGTGGAGATGGAGAATTGTAGAGTAGGTGCCCTTGCTCGATGAGTCTTTGGACTCCTTGGACGTGTCATATAATAATTTCAATATTCATATGTTTAATGCATTGTTATGCAATATTATTATTTCGTGACACCTCCAAAGGCGTCCAAAGACTCATAGAGGATGGATACCTGAACACCTCTCCATCTCCACCACTTAATTCACCAACTACACTGAACGATGTTGAAAGTTTATTTTTCACTTGGTTAGACTACAATAAATTTAGTTTAATCCTTGCTCCAAGTGTGAGCAAACAAAGTTTGCACCTGAAAATATCTTCAGGATTAAATACGGTGCTGTACTACCTTACTGGGGTAAGGTAAGGTAGTACAACACCCAGCAACTTGTAGCAAAGGTGGACCAAGCTAACATCATTCCTATCCCAGTATCTACTATAATGCAAAACATCTCCTTGCAGATATGTATAATGTTATGCATTAAGGGATTGGCCATTACCCAGACTAGTTTTGACCTTTATTGAGGTCTCTTCACTGGGAGCCAGGCCCAGAGGTGGAGATACCAGGCAGAAGCAATAGCGAGGTCATCTTTACCTATAGGAGTTGCCAAAAGGTGTGCCACCTTTTTTTTTATTAAATTACTCTGGATTTAGAGAAAGATGTTGAAAGTTTATTTTTCACTTGGTTAGAATGCATAACATTATACATATCCGCAAGGAGATGTGTTTTGCATTATGGGAGATAGTGGAATAGGAGTGATGTTAGCTTGATCCACCTTTGCTACGAGTTGCCCGGTGTTGTACTACCTTATCCCAGTAAGGTAGTACAACACCATATTCAGTCCTGAAGATATTTTCAGGTGCAAACTTTGTTTGCTCCCACTTGGATAAAGGATTAAACTAAATTTATTATAGTTTAACCAAGTGAAAAATAAACTTT
Organism: Typopeltis vanoorti; assembly: GCF_054136105.1. Lineage (NCBI taxonomy): Eukaryota > Metazoa > Arthropoda > Arachnida > Uropygi > Thelyphonidae > Typopeltis > Typopeltis vanoorti. Next base: position 142,071,672 of record NC_143556.1, read on the forward strand.
CAACATCTTTCTCTAAATCCAGAGTAATTTAATAAAAAAAGGTGGCACACCTTTTGGCAACTCCTATAGATAAAGATGACCTTGCTATTGCTTCTGCCTGGTATCTCCACCTCTGGGCCTGGCTCCCACTAAAGAGACCTCAATAAAGGTCAAAACTAGTCTGGATAGCGGCCAATCCCTTAATGCATAACATTATACATATCCGCAAGGAGATGTGTTTTGCATTATGGGAGATACTGGGATAGGAGTGATGTTAGCTTGGCCCACCTGTGCTACGAGTTGCCTGGTGTTGTACGACCTTACTGGGGTAAGGTCGTACAACATCATATTCAGTCCTGAAGATATTTTCAGACGTAAACTTTGTTTGCTCACACTTGGATAAAGGATTAAACTAAATTTATTATAAACTACACTGAACCACCGCCATCATCATCTACATCAGTGCCATCTACTGCCCACCACCACTAGTGTGTGTGCGTGTGTGTGCACGCATATATATATATATATATATATATTTTTGTCTGTAAATTGAGTGTGTTCTAAAGGCAGATTTATTTGTATGCAGGATGGAAAACCCGAGTTTCTGGGAGAAAAAACCCTGCTAGCTCCATATAAGATCGGCTAACTCACCTACGATTGAAAAATTCCCATATAAAGATTCCTCTCATCACGACAAGAATCGACTTAGGCCTTTTGCAATCAAATGGTGTGATGTATCGCCATTCTTCCACTTGTGCTACAGAGGCATATGAGTAATACCCATCAAATCTTTGCTGAAGTTATGTGTGATATAATTAACTGACTATACGTGATGAATTACATAATGAAATAAATAATTTAATATAACTTAATAATATTTTGTGACGACTATTTCATTGTAGAGAACATACAGTGAGCTACTGAAAGGGTATATTGAAGCAAGAAAGAACTAAATAAAAGTTAGTGTTCTGCCATTATCCTGCCAGTCGTGTAGCTGTGCTCTCTTTTGCCTATGTCTGTTTACAATTGCTAATGATTAAGTTCTCTGTTTCCACAGTCCATACAATTAGGCCTGTTCAAGCAGTCCTAATAATACGGGCAGTTATTAGCAGTTGTAAGGAAACATAGCCGAAAGGCAAAGAAGAGCACAGCTACTTGCAAGACATATGTTGTATGATATTTAATAGGTTTAACAATAAATTAATAAGTTTAAATTTACCTCTAATATTAAATTAAGACATTTTTATCTAGAAATTTCATATAGAACCATATGCAAGAAAAATATTTATTCATATTCATGAACCTGGAAATAATCATTGCACTGTGGTATTGTGGTTCTAAAAGTGTTCACTTCAGTTATTTTGATTAATGTGCTAGTTAATGTTACAAAAATGGCAGTTGTGGCAGCAAAGAAGCACACGCCAGCAGCATAGAAGGCCTCAACTCGGAGATTGAGCTTTTCCCTGGACTTTTTACAATGGATAAGATGTGACAATTGTTTTATGTATGCATCCAAAAATGTTTAAGATTTATGGAGTGTTAGATCGAATGATAAAAAGGAACATATTGTGGAATGTGAGAAGTGCCAGGAAAGGTTAAGATGTTCCAAAAATGAGAACAGTGTTACCAGGAATAATCAGAAAATCGATGGAAGTGCTTGCAATGGTAATAATAGAAGTAACGTGGAAGAGCTTAGGCAAAAGTTAATGAAAATGAAGAGTTAGATAATACATTAATTATCATCATCATCAATAGACCTCCATGGAGTCAAGAGACTCATCGTGGGAGGTCCCACTCTCGCATGCACAGCTCATCGTGCCTCCACTTAAATGCATTCGCTGTCCCTGCACTCGCTACACTCTCGGGCGATGCATTCAATTCACACACCACTCTTCATGCAAAAAATCTATTCCTCACACCCTCATACAGCTTCCAAGGATGGCCTTTCGTTCTCCCCCCATCTCCAGATATTCTATATAAAATCTCATCCACTCTAATCAGGTAACTGCCCCTTACCAACTTGTACATCTCGATCATGTCACCCCCCCCCCCCTCTTCCTTCAATCTACTAAGCTCTGCAATTTGCATTTTTTCAATCTGTCTTCATTTCCAGATACCAGAAACCAACTTAGTCAATCATCTCTGAAGCCTCTCCAACATCTCATCATCCTTTTGAAATCCTGGCGACCAAATCTGTGCACCGTAATCCACATGCAGCCTGATCGAAGTCTTGTACAGTGGAATCAAAACATCCTTACTTCTACACATCAGTGTTTTCTTTGTATCATTCACATAATCCACTGTGTCGTCCTCACAATTTTAGAAAAACGTCCATGAGATTTCAAGTCCTTATCCACAATGAACCCCAGATCTTAAACTCCCCTCCCTCTCTCCTCTGAAATATTCTCACCAATCTTATACTCTGTATCACATGTTTGCTTCCCAAACTTAAAATCTTACACTTTGCAACATTAAACTGACATGTCCTGACACACACTAACACATTCAGTCTATTTAGGTCCTCCTGCAAAGCTACAACATCTGTTCTACTTCTCATAACTCTCCCGAACCTTGCATAATGTGCAAACAACTGTACATCACCATTTAAGCCTTTTATAAGGTCATTTATATACAAAATAAACAACAATGGTCCCAAAACAGACCACTGGAGCACACCACTAGTGACTTTGCTCTTTTGGGATATCACCAGGGTTGTGCATGGGGTGGATGGGGAAACTACCCACCCTATATACACAACCTATTGATACCTACTAGACAGCCAGTTTCCAATCCACTACACTAATCTACTATCCAACTCCATCTGTTCTTATTTAACTACTAGTTTGTCATATGGCAATCTATCGAAAGCCTTTGCAAAATCTAAATATATTACTGTATATATGCATCCCCCTTGTCCAATGTATTCGTTACCTTGTTATAAGTAAGCAGATTGCTAAAACACAATATTCCTTTAGCAAATCGATGCTGTCAATTAAAGAGAATGCTATTGATATCCACTGAGTTATGAATCCTTGTCTTTACAAGCTTCCCCATCACCTTGACCATAACTCCAGACAAGCATATTGCCCTATGAAGCCTTATCACCTCCTTTATGAAGTATGGAGAAGGAAATTGAACATTTAAAGAAGACAGTAACCAATGTAAATGACAAGGAGATCCTTTTAGCTGGCCTGCTTTGCCGAGTGGTTAGTATATCAGCTCTCCAGCCAAAAGGCTGCGGGTTCGAATCCCGCCATGGGCATGGGTGTTTATGATTGTCTGTTGTGAAAGTACTAGTGGTGGTAGATGGCATTGTTATTAGATGAAGGCTGGTGGAGTAGTGAGATGCCCTCCCTCGATGAGTCTTTGGACTCCCTGGAGGTATGATATAAGAAGCAAGTATCTAAAGATGATAGGGTTAATTTATATGATGACTCAAACATTAAAGGTGTGGTAAAAAATAAGGTTTGCAAGACAGACATATTTTACAGGTGGTACAATAAAATGAATATCAGATGCTTTGCATATAAGGAAAGAACTGGTGTCAGAATTAGTGGTAATGATGGACACAAATAACTTGGATGGTGAGACAAAGAATGTGGAAAGGGATTTGAAGAAATTGTTGCAGGAAGTGAAGAATAATGTTATGGAGAGATACCAGAAAGTAGTGTATGGAGGAGCAGAGTCCAGGGTGAAGCAGGTGACCAGTGATGTGCCTCAGGGCTCTGTGCTTAAGCCGTTATTGTTTACTTTGTACATAAATGATATAGGAAATGACTTGAAGGGAGACGTTCAGTTGTTTGCTGATGATGCAAAATTGGGAAGCACGATAAAAAAAAAATCAAACAGATGTTCAGAGTTTGCAGGATGATTTAAATAAGCTGGCAAAATGGGCAAAAGGGTAATGGATGTCAGTTCAATGTGAAAAAGTGTAAAGTTATGCATTTTGTGATTAAAAGATTATCAGCTGTCTACCACATCGATGGAATGGTATACTCCAAGAGATTGATGAGGCTCAGGATTTGGGGGTGTTGGTGGATAGGGAGATGAAGTTCAGAGGACACATTGCTAAAGTGTCCAAGATTGCACATAGGATTACTTGGTTATTGAAGAACACGCTAACATCCTGAGAAAAAGAGATTATTATTCCCCTTTATAAGGCATTGATATTTCCATATTTGGATTACTGTGCTCAAGTCTGGTCTCCTGGATTCCTTGGAGATGAGGAGGTTGTGGAGAGGGTTCAGAGGAGAGTGACTAAGTTGGTGAGTGGTGTAAAAAATGCTCTCTACATTGATAGATTTAGAGCTTGTGGATTACTGAGGTTGGTTGATAGGTAGAGAAGAGATATGATAGAAATATTTAAATTACTTAAAGGTTTTTATAAGATTGATGCAGGGGAAATATTTCAGCTGTGTGACAGTGATGGAAGAACAAGAGGTCATCACTGAAAATTAAGGAAAAGCGTGGTTAACAAGGGTGTGAGAACTAGATTTTTTGCTTGGAGAGTGGTGAATGAATGGAATGCATTGCCTGACTCAGTTGTGAGTTCTTTGTCTGTAAGTGAGTTCAAGAAGAGGTATGATAGATATTGTTTTGATAGTTTGGGTCTCCTGCAATGAGTCTTCTGACTCTATAGAGATACCCATATAATAATAATAATAGTGTCATTGGGAAAGTGATTAGTTTGTTGTCCAGATATGACAGTAGTGAACTGAGAAGTAGAGCAATGATACTGAATGACGAGATGGGTGAATTGTTTCAGGTAGAGAGTGTTCAATTTGTGAATATATATGGAATGAATTTGAAGGGAAGTTAGAATGGTTCAAAGCTGATTAAATGCATTTGAATGAGTTTGTTGCTGGTCATTTGAAGTGATTGTTGCTTACTAAGAGTATACAGGGTTCATACAAAATTAGTATCACTAAGAGTCAGAGAGATGTTGAGAAGCAGGTTGTGGAAAAACAGGAAGAGAATGGATACAAAGGTGAGGAGCTGTTTATAGCAGGGCAAAGTGATGCAGTGCAATATAGTGGGATGATAAGAATACGAATGACAGTCAGGATCAGGAAAATGGAGTTCGTCAGAATGAAGAGAGAGAAGTGCACTATAGCAGAGAGAGAGTAAAGAGTGATTGTGTTCATGGGATTGCCTCAGAGAGGAGAGAATTGTTATGTTTGTATGTATACTAATGTATGGAGTATCTGAGGATGCTATATTAACAGGACTTAAAATGGTAAGATATAGAATATTCTGAAAGGATAGGAAGATGAAGAGAGGATGGGGAGTATTGTTAATGGTAGCAGAGAAATTGTCCTTCAAGAGTCGAAGTGGAAAATAATAGTACATGTGAAGATTTTGAAGCTGTTTTGGGTAAGTTCAGATCAGTAGAATAGTATATCTAATAGAATGCTGTTATACGCCAGGGAATGTGGAGGGTATTGATTGTGAAATGTTTAGACGAATTGTTGAGTTTCTTTGGGATTTATTATTATTACATAACACCTCCAGGGAGTTCAAAGACCCATCGAGCGAGGACACCCACTCTACAACTCTCCACCAACCACAACTACCTTCATCTACACCAATGGCATCTACCGCCAACCATCACAAGTATTTTCACAGACAATCGCAAACATCCATGCCCATGGTGGGATTCGAACCCACGGCCATTTAGCTGGAGAGTGGATACGCTAATCACTCGGCCAACCAGGCCGCCTTTTATATATAAAGCAGCATGTGATGGAAACAATACAAGGTTTATCGGTGTTAGATTTGGTGTGATATGGTTTGGTTGTGAATGAGATATCAACACTGCCACCTGTTGGTGAAAGTGATCATGAGGTATTGGTTTGGAAGATATTCAAACAGGAAAGAGTTGTTGTCGGGATGGTCTCTATGTTGAACTATAAGGTGGGTGATTATGAGAAGCTCCGTAGTCACCTAGCATCAATACATCGGGTTGATGAATTGTGTAGAAAAGATGTTGACAGTACATGGGATATAAGGCAGTATCTAACACAAGCAATGCATAATTACATACCAAGAGTTAAACAAATGAATAGAGTAGAAGTGAGATGGGTGAACAGTGAAATCAAGTCAACAGTTTTACAAAAGAAGATAGAATGGAGGAAGTACAAGACAGTTTGAATTGAACAGATGCATGAAGAGTATAAAGAACAGGCCATAAAAGTGACAAGTTTGGTTAAAAAAGGAGTAGAATATGACAGGAGATAGGCCAGTGAGGTCAAAGCTAATTCAATGGAATTTTTCTGATATGGAGCAAGCAAAAGGAAAAATAATTATGGCAGGTTGATACTGGTGAATAGTTATGGTAGCAGAGTAACAATAGCAAATGATGTAATAGAATTTTTTTCTTTTAGTGCTGCACAGTGATCAGCATTCATTTTAGAAATAACTTGTTATAAATAACTATTTTAATTTCCCGATGTTTTGACCTTCATATCAAAGTCCTCATCTGGAGTATTTACAAATATACAAGGACAAGCTGAGTTACATTTCACACAGTATGCTAAAGAAACAATGATTTGATCACCGGTTACTCTACTGGCATGACCTCTAGTGGAAAAAAAAAAAAAAATTAATTAGTTATTTAGACACTACATCAAAGCTAAATTCTATTTAAGATAATATAAGAGAAACATTCTTTCATATGGATAGTTTTCTTACAGTACCAATGATGTCCTATTTTTAATATGACACTTGTTATATTATATTTAACATTCTAGATTATCTATGGTCCTGTTTCTAGTTAACTCTTAAGGAAAAAGGTTCCATGGGTAGAATATATGCCTTCCATATGATTGGGATTTTTAGACCATCATTATTGTTCAGATTGGGGTGGTTGATAAGAATCTCGCAGGCTTCCTTAAATTTATGTTCATACCATGTTTTGGTGTGATGTAAACAACTGGTGCTTTTCCAGTCAATTCTGTGTAAAGTATTCAGGGCATGATCAGAAAGGCCAGCTTCACCATAGTTATTATATTTGTGTCGTTTATGTTCCTTTTGTCTGATAGGAATTGTGTGTCTTGTTTCCGCTATAAATGGTAGATTACAGGTGCAGTAAATACGGTATATTTCAGGGTGGAAGGGGGGTGGGTCTTTGGATGAGTTGAGTAAGCTTTTCAATTTTGCAGGAGGTTTAAAGGTGGCTTTAAGGTTGTATTTCTGTAGTATTCTGTTTATTTTATCTGATGCCCCTTTAATGTAAGAAATGCTTATAGTTTTATTGTAGTCTGGTTTATCTTTGTTTTTTATTGAGATCTTGTAGAGAATTTTGTTAATAGTGTTTTGGCTGTAACCATTTTTTTAGAAAAGTATTGCTGATAACTTTAAATTCGTCTTTCAGCACTTGTTCATTGGAACAGATCTTCAAAGCCCTGTTTTTTAGAGTATTAATGACACCTAGTTTTCGTGTTGGGTGGTGATAGGGGTTTATGTGTATATATTGGCCAGTATGTGTCGGTTTCCAATAAACAGTGAAGGAAAGACTGCCAGAAGGAAGATGTGACAAGTGTATCTAGAAATGGAAGTGTTTTGTTTTTTAAACTCAGTTGTGAACTGTATGCATTTGTGTTGTTTGTTTAGGTGGCTAAGGAAAGTGTCTAGGGTCTGGAAGCCATGGGGTCAGATCACGAAAACATCGTCAAAGTATCTAAGCCAGAACTTTGGGTTTTAAAGGAGAGAATCTAGAGCATATTGCTGAAAATGTTCCATATAAAATATGGAACATTTTCATAATTTAGCAATAGGGGGGATAATGGCGAGCCCATGGCTGCACCTTCTTTTTTGTAGGTACAAAGTGTTTTGCCATACAAAATAACGCGGGTAATACTTGCGCAAAGACCACTGTGATATTTGGTGGGAACTTGTTCTGTAAAAGAAGGATTGTGTCATTGATTGGAACATTCGTAAAGAGGGCAGAGATGTCAAAACTGACTAATGAATCATCTTTTTATAATGTAATGTCTTTGATTAAGTTTATGAAGTGTTGTATGTTTCTGATATAGGAGGGGGAATGACCTACCAACTCCTGGAGTGTTGCTGCTAATTTCTTGGCTAGGTGATAATTCAGGCTGTCTGTAACTTGTACTGTTGGCTGGAGTGGTGTGTTCTGTTTGTGTATCTTTAGTAGACCATAAATTCTCGGGGAACGAGTGTAGTGTGGAATTAAATTTTCGAATGTATCTTCGGGCCATATAGTAATTGATTTAAGTAATTTCTCTGTTTTCTTTTTTATTTTATTGGTTGGGTTGTTAACAAGTTGGTATGTACCATTGTCCGAGACTAGCAGATTCACTTTTTCTAAATATATGGTTCGGTTTAGAATAACCCTGGCACTTCCTTTATCGACTCTAATTATTACAACGTTTGGATTTGATTTTAATGATTTCACCGCTGTTAATTCGTTTTTCGTTAAGTTTGCTTCTTATTGTTTTCTTATAATTTATATTTAAAATGTTGGCGGTTTCTAAACTTATTTTATCTGCTATGGTATTTGGGATAAATCTTAAGCCTCTTTCAATATTACAAATAAAATCCAGTTTGTTCATAGATCCGGGTGCTACAGCAAAATTCAGATCTTTGCTGAGTAGCGAGAGTTCATCTTTCTTTAAGGCGTGGTCAGATAGGTTAACTATGTTACTGTTACCTGCAGGCGATTGGTGGCACCTGTTTTGTCTTGCTTCTGGTTGGTTGTTACCGTTCACTGTGAAGAAATTCAAATATATCCATTGGTTTTGTCGATCTTTTAGTCTCTGAAATTTGGATATGAGATTTTCTTTCTTAGTTTGAAGGATATGGTTCGCCGTGTTGTCCGTTATCTTTTCGAGGATAATCCAAATATCTGTGTTCAAGTAACTTGAAAGTTCAGATTTTACATTTTGTACTTGATTTTGAGTAATGGCTAAGTTTTTTCTAATAGCCTGGATTTGTTCTCTGAGTAGCGCTTTCTCCATTCGGTGGTATATTCGTTGCGCCTTTGTTGAGGTAAATTTTCTCTTTAATTTGATGTGATTCGGAATAATATTGCTGTCCTTACAATATTTTAAAAATGCCAGTCGATTGATCAAACTAGAAACAAGAATCTTCAGCTTACCGTATTGATTGATTCTCATAGACAGGCTTATACGTTGGTTATGCATTGTTAAAACACTTAAGGAATTGAACAACATAGTTAAGGATATAAATTAAATTATACTTTAATAAATATTTTCTGATATTTCGGCAACGTCACTTTGCCATCTTCTAAAGGAACTTACAAAAAAAGGCATGTGCACGTAGGCACTACAAACACAGTAACTGGGAATGAAGAGATGAAGCTATTGTTCTAAAAGTCCTGATGGTGCCTTCTAGCGGGCTAAGTAGGTGTTCTTGGCCATTGGGCTGAAGGTCTGCTGATGTAAGCCTCCCAAATTTGGGGCAGTCGCATACAACCAAATTTATTGAGGTTTCGAGAATTTCTTAGGGCTGAGGCTTATTCCATAAATAGTCTTTCGAATTTGTATTTGCTACTGTGTATTACTGTAGCTTTCTTCCACCGTATTCTGTGGCGTGTATCCAGTGCATGGTCTGCAAGACCAGAATGGCTGTACTTGTGAAACCGGATGTAGTCCTTATGTTCCGAAATTCTGATATTCGCTGTCCTGCCTGTTTGGCCAAAGTAAGACAGTTTACAACTGCAAGGGACCTGGTATACACAGGTAGGTCTAGGGGAAGTGGTTGGTCTTTAGTGGAGCGGATAAGGAATGCCAATTTTCTGTAAGGTTTGTAACAGGAGGTCAGGTCATGCTTTAAGATTTTGGTAATCTTTTCCGAGGTGCCTCGGATGTAGGAAATGGTGATGGATTTAGAGTAATCCTTGTTGTGGAGGGGGGGGGGGATCTGTGGTTTGTAGGTTCTAATATTTTTTGGACTTTTTGGGGGGGGTAGCCATTGACTGAGAAAGTGTTGAGGATGCGATTTAGTTTAGTGTTTAGGGCCAAGTCGTTTGAACAGATTAGTTTAGCCCTGTTGTATAGTGTTTTCACTACTCCATGTTGTTGTGAGGGGGGGATTGTTGCTGAATGTATCTGCCTGTATGGGTGGGTTTTCTGTAAACTGAGAAACACCCTGGAAAAAGAGGAATAAAATAGTCTCCCTTTCCTAGACACACTAGTCACCTGCCAGCCTAATGGAACCTTGGTTTTCTCAGTTTACAGAAAACCCACCCATACAGGCAGATACATTCACCAACAATCCCCACCCCTCACAACAAAATGGAGTAGTGAAAACACTATACAATAGGGCTAAACTAATCAGTTCAGATGACTTGGCCCTAAACACTGATGAACTAAATCACATCCTCAACACTTTCTCAGCCAATGGCTACCCCCCCCAAAAAAAGTCCGAAAAATATGAGAACCTACAAACCACAGATCCACTCCCCCCTCCACAACAAGGATTACTCTAAATCCATCACCATTCCCTACATCTGAAGCACCTCGGAAAAGATTACCAAAATCTTAAAGCATGACCTGACCTCCTGTTACAAACCTCACAGAAAATTGGCATCCCTTATCCACTCCACTAAAGACCAACCACTTCCTGTAGACCTACCTAGTGTATACTAGGTCCCTTGCAGTTGTAAACTGTCTTACTTTGGCCAAACAAGCAAGACAGCGAATATCAGAATTTCTGAACACAAGGACTACATCCGGTTTCACAAGTACAGCCATTCTGGTCTTGCAGACCATGCTCTGGATACACGCCACAGAATACGGTGGAAGAAAGCTACAGTAATACACTGTAGCAAATACAAATTCGAAAGACTATTTATGGAATCAGCCTCAGCCCTACCACCACCCAACACAAAAACTAGGTGTCATTGATACTCTAAAAAAACAGGGCTTTGATGATCTGTTCAAAGCCCTGTTTTTGAACAGATCTTCAAATGAACAAATGCTGAAAGACGAATTTAAAGTTATCAGCAATACTTTTTTAAAAAAATGCTTACAGCCAAAACACTATTAACAAAATTCTCTACAAGATCTCAATAAAAAAACAAAGGTAAACCAGACAACAATAAAACTATAAGCATTCCTTACATTAAAGGGACATCAGATAAAATAAACAGAATACTACAGAAATACAACCTCAAAGCCGTTAAACCTTCTGCAGAATTAAAAAGCTTACTCAACTCATCCAAAGACCCACTCCCTCTGCTGTCCCACCCTGGAGTATACCGTATTTATTGCACCTTGTAATCTTCCATTTAAAGGGGAAACAGGACGCACAATTCCTATCAGACAAACGGAACATAAATGATGACACATCAAATATAATAACTATGGTGAAGCTGGCCTTTCTGATCATGCCCTGAACACTTTACATAGAATTGACTGGAGAAGCAACAGTTGTTTACATCACACCAAAACATGATATGAACGTAAATTTAAGGAAGCCTCTCCGATTCTTATCAACCACCCGAATCTGAACAATAATGATGGTCTAAAAATCCCAAGCATATAGAAGGCACATATTCTACCCATGGAACCTTTCTTCCTAAGAGTTAACTAGAAACAGGACTATAAATAATCCAGAATCTTAAATCTGATATAACAAGTGTCATGTTAAAAATAGGACATCATTGGTACTGTAAGAAAACTATCCATATGAAAGAATGTTTTGCTTATTTTATCTTAAATAGAATTTAGCTTTGATGTAGTTTCTAAATAATTAATTTTATCTGTTTTTTTTCCCTCCCGCTAGAGATCATGCCAGTAGATTAACCAGTGATCATATCATTGTTTCTTTAGCATGCTGTGTGAAATGTAACTCAGCTTGTCCTTGTATATTTGTAAATACTCCAGATGATAACCTTAACATGAAGGTCGAAACGTCGGGAAATTGAAATAGTTATTTATAACACGGTTGTAAAGTCCATAATTTCTGAAATGAATATAATGGAATTATTTAAGGTATATCATACTGGTGTGAATGATGCTGTGCGACATGTAAAAGGGAGATGAGAATTAAAGGTGAAAGAATCAGATGTATCAAGTTTTGCTTGCGTTAGATGTTAATAAGGCTGTGGGAATGGATGACATATCACCATGTATTTTTAAGAATGGGCAGAAGAGTTAGCGATTCCCTTGTCCTGGTTATTTAATGAAAGTCTTGCAGCAGGGAAGGTTCCTAAGGGAGTGGAAAGAAGGCTAAATAATACCTCTCTACAAGTATGGTATGAGAACAGAAGTTTCCAGTTATAGACTGCTCTATATATCTGCAGTTGTGATCATAGTGTTGTAAAGATTGGTTAGAAATAGAATAGCGTATTGGTTGATCGACATATGATTCTCTATGATTTGGTGACAGTCGTGTTGAGCTATGCTAGAAAAACTGTTTTTAAATTAAAGTATAGTGTGGCTTTTTGTCTCAAATTGTGCTGCAGTTTTGCTTTTTTTGGATACAAGTGTCCTTTAGTGGTGTTATTGTTGAAACTTTGTTGTATATAATTTGTTTTCACTGCTGTTTGTTGCACTACTTCAGCAATCTAAAGATGGCGTCCAACAAGAGGCATACTTCAGCGGCATGGAGGATTTCTATACAAAAGTCTGGCTCTGCCTTGGATTTTTTGCAGTGGATGCGTTGCAGAAACTACTATATCTATGCACTGAAGAATGTGATGGATCTGTGGAATGTTTGGCTAAATGAGAAGAATGAAAATGTCGACGTATGTGAGAAGTGTCGGGATAGACTGAAGCGATTAGGAATGAAAGGAAGAGCTTCGGCAGGAGTGCTCACTAAGGAGATTCTGGAAATTAAAACTGAGTTATGTGTGTTGAATAGATAAATTAGGACTATGGAGATAACTTTTAGCTGAAGGTACTAGAATAGGATTAACACGTTCTCTGCCATGCTCCTCGGGAATAGTTTGTTACTGCACCCCAAGCACTTTCACTTCTACATGGTCACTACGAGTTATCTCGTAGCTGGCTTATCAGACAGAATTTTGTTTCATACGCGAACTACGAGTGATCTCGTATCACCCCCACCTATGTTTTACATGCGCTGATGACTGTGTAACTTGAGTTCAGTCAGTGGCATTCAGTGCAGTAAGGTTTATTACATCTAGTCTTACAATTATTTAAAATTATCTAAATGAAAACCTTCCATTACGCCATGGCGAGTAAAAGAAAGCTTACTGATGAAGAATTAGAAGCTTACTAATATGAGTGATGATGAATAGAATGAATTATTTGGTTCTGATTCTGAAGATGATTATAATCCTACAGACGACTCTAGCAATGACTCAAATATTGATATATCATATATAAATATATGTATATTAAAATGTTGAAAAAACTTCAAAAAATTATTTTATTTGCATTAATACACAGTTTAGGCAACAATACCTCTTGTAATATACTATACTTTTGCTGAAATTATCTTCCTTCTAACAAGCCCCCAGACATGCTCTCCACTTTATTCACAAACCAAGGGTTCAAATTATTATTATTATTATATCACACCTCCATGGAGTCCAAAGACTCATTGAGGGAGTGCATCAACTCTTCATCTCACTACTTCACCAACCTTCATCATCTGACACCAACATCATCTACCGCCAACTACTACCACTAGTGCTTTCACAGACAGTCGCAAACATTGTTTGTGATTGTCTGTGAAATGCCCATAAGAGGTCGATTACCAACCTCTTATGCCCAGCACAAGTTAACTACGGTTAACTTGTGCTGGGCATAAGAGGCCGGTAATCGACATAAGAGTATATTTTTAGTTGGCTTGTGAGGCTCATATACTAACTATGAATATTTTCATAGTTGGCAGCGAACATGTTAAGTAAGGGAGAGTCTTTGGTGAATGATGAAGTAATAAATAGTATAGGAGTGATTAGGAGTCAACAGAATGAAAGCACAAGAGGTCTAGAAGAAATGAGATATCATGAAAGTGAGGGAGTAAGTAAAAGAGTGTTGAGGGAAAGTAATGAAACTGTGAGAGTCATGCTAAAGAGTGTAGAAAATGAGGCCATGAGTGATGCTTGTTTGGATTTGAATGAAGTTATGAGTGGTACAATAATGGTGATTCTATGATTAAGGGTATGGAGAGTGGCATGCCCGAGGAGTGCTTGGCTGGTGGAACAATAGAGAAAGTGACTTTAGCAATAAAGAGAGGGTATGATGCAGAAAAGATGATAGTTATGGTGGGTACAAATGACCTGAATGGTAGTATTAATTGGGTAGCAAAAGATTTAAGGACATTGTTAGAAATCTTGAAGAAAAATAGTGTCAATGGGAGGATAGTGTGTGTGCTGCCTCGTTTTGACAATTATGAGTTAAATAGACAAGCGATAATAATGAATGATAAGATTGCAAGAATGTGCAAAAAAGAAGTCTGGAATTTGTTGCTGTCTGGAGTGTGTTTAAAGGCAAAAGACAACTGTATGCAGCAGATGGGTTACATCTGAACATGAAAGGTCATAAGTGATTGAAGAAGTTACTGTTTTCTGAATAAGATGAAGTAATTGGGCAGGGAAACTAAAATTGAAAAGGTTGAGTGTAAGAGGGAGAAATTTAAGCAGTGATTGTATGATTGTTGATCCTTATTTGCAGAATAGTGTGGATAAAAATCAGCATGGGACTACTGAAATTAGTGACATGTATATCAGTTCTAAAGATGGTATATGAACTGAAGGGAATCTGCAATTTTTGTATACTAATGCAAGAAGCATTCCAAATAAGAGGGAAGAATTTTTGGCATTAGTCAGTGCAATCTCATCAAAAGTTGTAGGCATTAGTGAAACTTGGCTGTCAGCAGAAGATGTGATTACTGGAATTGAATGTGATGGGTAAAGCATTTTCAGGGAGGATAGAGAAGATAGAATGGGGGGGGGGGGGTGAAGTATTGTTGATGATAGCTGAGTTGCAGCCAAAAAAAGTAGTATATCAAGAGGATAGACACTAGGGAATGATAATTCATTTGGGGTGTTTTGGTGTGAAATAGTGTCCAATGCAACCAAATATACAGTTGGTTGCTACTATAGGCCAGGGGGTACAGGGGGTGATATTTAATTCATGCATCAGCAAATTAGGACAATGGGTGAAGGATTAGTGATTATTACAGGGATTTTAATTATGGTGATATCAACTGGAAGGAGGAAATATCACATGGCAAAAAGGAAATGGAATTCATACACTTTCTAAGAGATAATTACTTGAAACAGTACATAACTGAAGGGACTCGTGGTGTGGTAGTGTTGGACCTGGTCATTGATTCAGAGGACATAAGCATAAGTAAGGTGTCCTCATTACCTCCAGTTGGTGAGAGCGATCATGTGGTATTGACTTGGGAGGATGCAAACTTTGTGGATTTCTCTCTTAAGAAGGGGTATATATATATGCGAAACTACAGGTTAGGCAATTATAACAAGCTTCAGAGTGAGCTTGCAGCAGTCCCATGGCAGAACATATTGCAGGGGAAAGATGTTAGCAGTGCATGGGATAAAATCACCGGGTATCTGCAGAAGGCAATATCAGATTGTGTCCCCATGGTCAGGAAGACAAACAAGGTAGGCTTTAGATGGATGAGTAGTAGTATCAAGCTTGATCTGTAAAAAAAGAAAATGTTATGGAGAATTTACAAGGAGAAAGGTGATCGGTACACCCATGAGCAGTACAAGGCTCAACTAGGAAGGTTACCAGCATACTAAGAAAAGCTAAGTCAGATTACGAGAAGACCTTAGCCATGGAGTTCAAGGGTAATCCCAAAGAGTTCTTCCACAGTGTGGCAAGTAAAAGGAAGAATGACTTTGGAAGGGTAACCTTAGTGGGTGCTGATGGTATCGAGGTGACCAATTCAGATGTAATAGTAGAGTTGCTGAGTGATCACTTTTCAAAAGTCTTTCACCCAAGTGAGGATATCTATGTACCTGTAGCAATAACTAATGTGAGAATTGAAGTTAATAAATCAGATATACTTAGTATATTGCAGAATTTAAATGCAAACACTGCTTTAGGTTTAGATGGAATATCAGCTCGGGTGTTGCGTAAATGTGCAAAGAAATGGTCAACACCTCTTACTTGGTTATTTAACTTAAGTTTGAACTCTAGTATGGTCCCTAGGGAGTGGAAGGAAGGCAGAGTGGTTCCTTTGCATAAAGGTGGCTCTAAGACTGCAGTAATTAATTACTGACCAATCACCATCTTGGGAGTGATGGTAAAAGTATTGGAAAACTTGGTTAAAGACATAATTCAAGAATGGGCGGATCAGAATATGATGCTCTATAGGGGCCAACAAGGTTTTGTTAAAGGTCAATCGTGCCTTAACAATCTATTAACTATTTATAATAGAATGACATCCGAGTTGGACAAGGGAAATGGCTACACAGTGATACTATTGGATTTTGCTAAGGCTTTTGACAGGATACCCTATGGAATACTGTTGCACAAATCAGAGCAGATAAGGATGGATGAGGCAGGTAGCCAGTGGTGCACCTCAGTTATTGTTTAATTTGTACATAAATGATATAGGAAATGGTTTGAAGGGTGATATTCAGTTGTTTGCTGATGATGCAAAGTTGGGTAGTGTGATAAAAAAAAATCAAGCTGAAGTTGAGAGTTTGCAGGATGATTTAAATAAGCTGGCAAAATGGGCAAAAGCTAATGGATGTCAGTTCAATGTGGAAAAGTGCAAAGTTATGCATTTTGGAATTAAAAGATTACTAGCTGTGTACCACATTGATGGAACGGTACTTGAAGAGATTGATGAAGCCGGGGTGTTGGGGAGATGAAGTTCAGAGGGCACATTTCTAAGGTGTCCAAGATTACACATAGGATTACTTGGTTATTGAAGAACACACTAACATCCAGAGATTAAGAGGTTATTATTCCCCTTTATAAGGAGTTGATACTTACACATTTGGATTACTGTGCTCAAGTTTGGTCTCCTGGATTCCTTGGAGATGAGGAGGTTGTGGAGAGGGTTCAGAGGGGAGTGATTAAGTTGGTGAGTGATGTAAAAAATGCTCTCTACTTTAATAGATTGAGAGCTTGTGGATTGCAGAGGTTAGTTGATAGGTGGAGAAGAGGGTATATGATAGAAACATTTAAATTACTAAAAGGATTTTATAAGAGTTTGGGTCTCCCGCAATGAGTCTACTGACTCCATGGAGATATCCATAATGATGGTCAGCATGGGTTTGTAAAGGGCAGGTTTTTTTTTTTTTAGCAATCTGCTTAAGGTGATGAACGTGCTGGATAAGGGAGAATCATGTACAGTAATATTCTTGGACTTTGTAAAAGCATTTGATAATTTAAGCACGTGATAAGCTGCAGAGGATAAAAATAAATGGTATATTTGTTAGATGGATCAGAGATTGGCTCTCTGAATGATACCAGCAAGCTGTGTATTATGCAGCCATGTCTCAGAAAAGGAAGGTGACTAGTGGCATGCCTCAGGATTCTGTTCTTGGGTCTCTACTGTTTAACTTATTTGTTAATAATATTTCATGTTGGTTGACTGGGGATCTTCAAATATTTACTGATGATGCAAAGTTAAGTAGAAACTGTCGAGACCATTTTGGTTTGGAAACAGAATGCTCTCTGTATGGGTGACATGGTCAAGTTTCTATTTTCTCCAACTGTGTGTTCCTCTTCTGTCTGTTTTTTCTCTTAATTTTTTACAACATTAAGCATGAAACAAAGCCTAAATAAATATAGTGTCTCTGCAGTTAAACTAAAAAAATAAATTCCCCCTAAAATTAAAAAAAAAAAAAATATTAATAAAAAAAAAAATTCTTTATATTCACTTTACCAACATCCATGAGGTTGTTCCTAACATTGTTAGGAACTAATTTTTGTTACTAATTTTTCTTTGTTTTTCAGTAATGAGTGCTTGGCCGAGTCATCAGTGATCCTGTCTAGAATCTCCCAAATTTCTGGAATAACGTAGTCGGATAGCTAAAATTTAAGTTGTAGAACTTTGGCTTGGGTGGATGCTAGATTTTTACGTGCCTCGTGGATTTGTTCTCGTAACAAGGCTTTTTCCAACCGGGCATAAATACGGACCACAACACCTACCAAATGGTAAACTACAACCCCACAAAACGTAACAAAAAGAAAACAACTGAATCAATCAAATCTGTCCATACATGGCCCGAAGAAACAACAAAAAAATTAATACCTCAGTATGCTCGTGCGCCCAGAATTTATGGCCTGCCAAAAACACAAACCAGGCACACTGCTTCGTCCGATTGTTGAAGGAAGTGACAGCCCAAATTATCACTTAGCCAAAAAATTAGCCTGCCACACTCAAGGAATTGGTAGGTCAGTCCCCTTCCTACATAAAAAATACACAACATTTCATTAATAAAATTAAAAACATTACACTCAACGACCAAGATTTATTAGTCAACTTTGACATAACTTCCCTTTTCACCAATGTCCCAATCAATGACACGTTCTTGCTCCTACAGAACATATTTCCACATGACATCACGGCCCTCTTTGCCCATGTACTCGGCTCCGGATATTTCGTGTGGCAAACCAATTTTTACTTTCAAAATGAAGGTACCGCCATTAGCTCACCACTTTCTCCCCCAATAGCTAACTTTTATATGGAAGACTTTGAGCAACGTGCTCTAGAGACAGCATGTCTAAGCCCAAAATTTGGCTCGGCTACATCAACAATATTTTCGCCATTTGGTCCCACGGCCGCGAAGCTCTAAATATATTCCTTAGCCACCTAAACAAACAACACAAACGTAACCAATTCACCATTGAAATGGAAAAAAAACAACTCTCTTCCTTTTCTAGACACACTTGTCACACGTCTTCCCTCTGGCTGTCTCTCCTTCTCAGTTTACCGCAAACCTACACACACACACAGGCCAATACATACACAAAAATTCTTACCACCACCCAACGCAAAAACCAGGTGTCATAAGCACCCTTAAACACAGAGCCCTAACAATTTGTTCTAATGAACAGGCTCTAAACCAGGAATACAAGATCATCAACCAAACATTTATCAAAAATGGATACAGTAAAAAAAACTATTCACATGATCCTCCATAAAGATACTAGTAAGAACAAAAAAATTTCAAGAATGCTATTGCTATTCCTTATGTTAGAGGCATTTCTGAAAAAATAGATGGAACACTTTGCAAATACAGCATTAAAACCACCTTTAAACCCCCAAATAAGTTAAGACACCTACTCAGTTCTTCTAAAGATCCTCTTCCACCCCTAGCCCACCCAGGGGGTATACAAAATGCAATGCACATGTAACATACCGTACATAGAGGAAACAGGGCAAACTATCCCAGTCAGACAAGATGAACACAAACGACACATTAAATACCTCCATTTTGGTAAAACCGTCCTTCTGACTACGCACTCCAAACATACCACAGAATTGATTGGAAAAATACCAAGTCCCTACACCGCACCAAAACCTGGTTTGAGAGAAAATTTAAACAGTCATGTGAAATGCTCAAACACAACCCAAATCTCAACAAAAATGATGGCCTAACCATTTCAAGAATGTGGAGGACCCATCTACAACCTGTATAACCTAAACTAGCCATAGAAAAATCCCACTACAAGAAGACAACATGGTGAAGTGTTTGTAACATTCAACAGCAACTGAACGAAATCATATTATAACAATCGGAACTATCCAGAAGAATATGACTTTAGCAGTTTATTGTAGTTGTATTTTTTTTTTTTTTTTATATATTATTATTTTTATTTATTTTATTTATTTTTTTTAAATTTTTTTTTTTTTTTTATATATTATTGTTTTTATTTATTTTATTTATTTTTTTAAAATTTTTTTTTTTTTTTATCACTAGAGATCAGGCTAGGGAAAAGGATTAATTAATTACATAGATTTAATTTACCGGTATACAGTGCATGAGCATGTAGCTTGGTTCCTTATATTCTTGTATTCTACCGATGATGACCTCGATACAGGGGTCGAAACGTCAAGTTTTATTTTATTAGTAATTAATAAAATAATCTGTTCAACACGTGTGTTTTTGTGTCCCTAAATTTACAAATATGAGTGACGCTAAGTAATTGGTAATGGAACAGTTGTCTGTTGATGGCATTTTTCATTATTTTGGAGAGTACTGAGGTCAGTGCAATAGGGCAGTAGTTGGATGGTGGACTTTTTTCTTCCAATATATATTAATTATATAAGAAGAAATTATATAAGAAGATTATATAATAGCTTTCTTCCAAGCAGCTGAATAAATACTGGATGAGTATGACATCTTGAAAAGATGATACAAGATGAGTGTGAGTTCTGCAGCACAAGCCTTGAATACAACTGGAGGAATACCATCAGGACTAGGAGACTTATTGGCTTCAAGGCTACAGAATATTGATGAATGTTTTTTTTTTGACCACTATACATTAATAAGATGGTATAAACTGGATTTAATAGGTCAGAGATTTTAATATAGAAATGTTAATCTACTAGTTTCACCACGTAATAACTGTGGTTTCGTCTGGGCAAGATAACTCTATACAAAACAGCTTAAAGAACAAAAACAAGCTTAAATTACAACTAATACATAACTGAAGGATGGAAAATATCAAATTCATATAAACCACTACATGAACGAGTGTATATTGGCAGTTGGTCAGTCATTGTTTAGCAGGTGCTTCCTATAATTGGCTGCAAAGTTGAACTCTGATGTGCTGAGCGATCTTATGAGTGATTTCCAGATGTCACCAAGGGTCATCCCTTGGTTTCTATTTAGTCTGCCTCTTGAACAGAATTACTATTGCAGCTTCCTTTATTGAGCGGGAGGTGTAGTCATCTTCTATGTATGGCATAGTACTTTCATTCCATTCAATATTGTGGTTTGTGTTAGAAAAATGGAAAGCTAAACTAGCATTGTCTTCTGTTTGTTATTTATTATTATTATTACGGGTATCTCCATGGAGTCAGTAGACTCATCGCAGGAGACCCAAACTAGCAAAACAATATCTGTCATATCTCTTCTTGAATTCATTTACAGACGAAGAGCTCACAACTAAGTCAGGCAATGAATTCCACTCATTCACCACCCTCCAGGCAAAAAACCTTGTTCTGACACCTTTGTTAACCACACTCTTCTTTAATTTCCAGAGATGACCTCTTGTTCTTCCATCACTATCACATAGCTGAAACATTTCCCCTGCATCAATCCTATAAAAACCTTTTAGTAATTTGAATGTTTCTATCATATCCCCTCTTCTTCGTCTATCAACCAATCTCTGCAATCCACAAGCTCTCAATCTATCAATGTAGGGAGCATTTTTTATATCACTCACCAACTTGGTCACTCTTCTCTGAACCCTCTCCACAGCCTCCTCATCTCCGAGGAATCCAGGTGACCAGACCTGAGCACAGTAATCCAAATGTGGAAGTATCAATGCTTTATAAAGGGGAATAATAACCTCTTTATCTCTGGATGTCAGTGTGTTCCTCAACAACCAAGTAATCCTATGTGCAATCTTGGACACCTTAGCAATGTGTCCTCTGAACTTCATCTCCCTATCTACCAATACCCCTAAGTCCCTAGCCTCATCAATCTCTTGGAGTACCTTTCCATCGATGTAGTACACAGCTGGTAATCTTTTAATCCCAAAATGCATGACTTTACACTTTTCCACATTGAACTGACATCCATTTTCTTTTGCCCATTTACATCTCCAATATGTTCCTTTTTTCTTACTTCTAAACTTCTAGAAGTTTGTCCTATGTAATTCAATCTGCAAGAACACGGGATGTTGTAAACGCCAGAGTGTTTGTAGAAATCAATCTCGTCTTTTGGTGACCGTAACATATTGTGAACAGTCTTTATTGGATTGAAAGCAACTCGGCTGTTGTGAGGCCTTAGCAGGTTGGCAATTTTTTGTGAAACTGTGCCAGCAAAAGGAATGGAAATGGAAGTCCTGTAATGAGTTTCTTGGGTTTGCTGTTGGGAGGGGATAGAGAAAAGAATCCTTCTTATTAATTTTTTTGGGTAGCCATTGTTTGTTAATGTTTTGAAGATGAGATCTAATTCGCCTGTTAAAACTCTGTCATTTCTTATGTACAATGCTTAGCTTTTGTGAAATATGGTGAAAAAGAGGTGAAATGCAGGTAAACGGCCTGTGTGAGTTTGTTTGTCATATACATTTAGACTAATGCTATTATCCATTTGTTTTTTGATTAATATGTCTAAAAAAGGTAATTTTCTTTCATTTTTGAGTTCTAAAGTGAACTTGATTTTTTGGTGAAACGAGTATTGTAGATAGTTTGGGAAATGGTGGGAGGATTATTTGCCTTGATTGTTTATACAAGAGTTAGAGAAGAAAAGTGATGACAAGAGGTCTATCTTATCTTTGATGTTACCATTGTATTGTGAGTATGTGAGAAAGGCAGAAACACGGAAGAACAAAAGTTGTAGTCCATAGCCTTGGCAAGGAAGCAGGAGGCATGACTGTCATTAGGACAGAAGACAGGTGTTCATTGCATTTGGCTTTTACAAGATCTGTTTTGGATTTGTTGATGATTTTTTCTGCATTTGTTATGAGCTGTAATGTAAGCTAAGTGAGAAGCTGGAGTTTTTGACTTGAGCTGTTGGTCATATGCAGGATTTTTGATTTGGACTGCTTTAGCACAATTGTTGGAGAACTAGGGTTTAGATAACGTCGAGAGTTTTGATTGGAGTGGAGTAGGGAATAAAAGCACTCATCTCAGCAAGAATAATTTTGTTATTAGATCAGAGCAGAGCAGAAGTTAAAATAAGATGATCAGAAGCAATAATCAGACCATGGAAAAGAGATATAGAACTCCTGAAGGTCTCTCCAGTTGCACTGTTCTAGGGCCACAAGACATGAGACTAAGTATGGCTTGGAGAATGATGACCTGTAGAAAAAGATACATGGACAAGGTTAATGCCTGACTTGCCAAGTAAAGAAAACTTCTGCAGGTATTTGAAGCGAGAGATTGTTAAGAATAGGTCTACAGAGAATGATGAAGATTATCAAAAATTCTAGTAAATTGGTGACCAATTTGTGTTAAATCATTATTGATAATAAACAGTTCAGCTTTTTTTACAGTTGGAGAAGGGAAGCCAGTCAGAACTGTAGATGCTAAAATCATCAAGGAGAATTGGACTGTACGTGATTGACTTTCAGAGATAAATAGTCAAATAGATCAGTGGAGTTATTGGAATCAGAACAATGGAGATAACAAAGGAAGGCAATAAAGTGAGGTAAGGAAATCTTAAGTCAAAGCAGATCATACCAGGTCTGATAACCTTTGGCATGGGATACCTGACAAATGCACCAGTTATTCTCTTCTGACAGAAAGCAGTATGGAGGATATAGTGAAGAAAATTAAGATGAGGTTATTGCAGAGGATGCCAGTTGAGGTTCTGCAATGAGTAACATACCATGTTTGGAAGTCTCTGATGGTAGTGCACCAATGTTAATAAAGGTAATTATTTTTTTTTATTGCATGGAGTTTAAATATTTTGTTTGATTTTTTTGGGAATATATGCATTTTTTTGCAATATTTTGGTGCATTTTTGATACTTTTAGAGATTTTTTGACAGTTTTTGTATCAGAGTTTGTTGAGTGAATATTTTGTCTACTCTTCATTCAGCTGGCTGTGAGTGAATCTCTATGGAAAGAATGTAACTAAGTCAACATAGTAAATAATAATGACAATAATTTATCACACTGATAAAGTGAGGTTTTTTACATGAAATGCAAAGCCTAGAGTCATTAAAAAAAAAGCACTGAATTAACATTTCATTAAGTGTAAAAGTTTTACTAGTTGAAGATTTAAATAAAATATAAAAAATATTAATTTAGAATCCGGAATATTTTACCATTCTTAAATAACAGGGAAATAATATTATTTCAGGAATATAAATATAGTCTGATATTGCTTATATTTCTTTCATGTCTTGAAGAGTCAGTGATAATTTTTGAATTCCAAGGGAAAAAATAAGACTGTTAGTATTGTTATTATTGTTATTTGACACCTCCATGGAGTCCAAAGACTCATCGAGGGAGAGTGTGCCAACAGCGTCGAACGATTGACCTCCTTCCAACTATTAACTGCGCTCAAACTTGCTTAACTTTTTATGTGAGCAATTAGCAGCAGAGGCTCTACCAATCGACCAACCTTTGCTGTTATTATTATTATTACCACCCCAAGACCTCATGGAGTCAAAGACTCATCTGGGAGGTCCTTTTGTCACACACAAGCTCATCATACCGTGTTTTAAACACATTCAAACTCTTTGCAGACACCACATTCTCAGGCAAGGCATTCCAATCATTCACAACTCTGCATGAAAAAAATCTGCCTCTCACTCCCCTACTCACACCCTCTTTATACAGTTTCCAGGAATGACCTCTGGTTCTCCCCTGATCTCCCACTATTCTCTGTAAAACTTCTCCAACATATCCTATAACAACCCCTTACCAACTTGTAGGTCTCTACCGTATCGCCCCTCTTCCTCCTGTCCACCAGACTCTGCAAATTGCATCTTCTCAATCTTTCCTCATACTCAACATTCCAGAGGTCAGAAACTACCTTAGTCAGTCTCCTTTGGACCCTTTCCAACATCTCTTCATCCTTCTGAAAACCCGGTGACCAAATCTGAGCACAATAGTCCATGTGTTGCCTAATCAAAGCCTTATACAACGGAACAAGAATCTCCCTACTTCTACACGTCAGTGTCCTCCTTATCATTCCCAGAAGCCTTTATGTTGTCTTCACAATTTTGGCAATGTGTCCCCTAAATTTTAGATCCTTATCTACTATCACCTCCAGATCTCTTATTTCTTCTACCTCCAACAATATATTCTCACCAAGCATAAATTCTGCATCCCATCTTTGTTTTCCAAATTTTAAAACCTTACATTTTGCAACATTGAACTCACATCCCCATTTAAGTGCCCAATCACTCAATCTATTCAAGTTTTCCTGTAAGGCCACAACATCTTCACTACGCTTCATGGTTTCGTCCCAACTTCGCATTATATGCAAACAACTGAATATCTCCATCCAAATCTTCACCTATATCATTAATATACAAGTTAAACAGAAATGGACCTAAAACAGACCCCTGAGGTACTCCACTAGTGACTTTCCTTTTCCTGGATATCGCTTCCCCATACGCAATTTGTTGATACCTATCAGATAGCCAGTCTCCAATGCAATGCACCAATCTAATATCCAACCCCATCAGCTCTAGTTTGACTGTCAACCTATCATGAGGTACTCTATCAAAAGCCTTTGCGAAATCCAAGTATATTACTGTGTATCCTTCTCCTCTGTCCAAGGAAGCAGTCACTTTATTGTAATAAGTAAGTAGATTACTAAAACATGACCTCCCTTTAGCAAATCCATGCTGTCCATCAAAGATAATACCATTGTTATCAACCCAAACTCTGGATCCTAGTTCTCACAAGCTTCTCCAACAACTCAACCACAACACCTGATACAGGCCTATAGTTTGATGCTTGAGTTCGATCACCTCCTTTATGAAGTGGCACAATCTTGCCCTCCTTCCACTCCTTTGGAACTTGTCCAAGTGCAAGACTCATATTAAAAAAATATGTCAAGGTGTCAACTCCCTGGCACATTCTTTCAGAATACGTGGTGATATATTATCAATTCCACAGCCTTATTAACATCTAGTTTAATCAACTCCCCATACACCTCTTGCTCACCTACAGTTATTCTCTCCTCCCCATCATCAACTGCTATCAATCCCTCCATGAAGTCACATTCACAAGATTGAAAGATCTTTATGAACCGCTCATTAAGTATCTCCCCCACACATTCTGCAACAGCTGCCTTTATACCATTTTCTCCATTCAACATCATCCTTCCATAATTATTCTTTCTTTTGCTGGCTACATATCGAAAGAACTCCTTAGGATTCATTTTGGCTTAATTAGCCAACTGCTGTTCATACCTCTCTTTAGCTACCCTCACCAACCAAGTCACCCTCTTTGCTTGGGTTTTGTAGACCTCATTGAATTGGTTATTTCCACTTCTCTTATGCTGCCTCCACAGTGCCCTTTTTCTCTGTATTTCATGCTTAATCTCTTTATTCATCCATCTCGTACCCACCTTATTTAACCTTCTCACCCTTGGAATACATTTTGACATTGCATCTACTAAACAGTTTTTGAAACTCCCCCAAGCTGCATTGATCTCTTTTCCAGCTAACTCCTTCCATGCTACACCTGCAGGCTGTCTCCTGAGCTCTTCATAATCACCTCCCTTGTAGTTCACATATACCCTTTTCTGACAGAGGTCTTTGCACTGCTGCCAACCACCCAGGTAAACACCTCATGGTCACTCTCAACAATTGGTGGATGATTTGACACCTCATTTGTAATTACATCCTCTGATGAGATGACCAAATCCTAGACCCTCAATCCTCGTGTGCACTCTGTTACATACTGTCTGAGGTAGTTATCCCTCAAAAACTCGAGAAACTCATTTTCTTTACTTCCAGTTGCTATCTCATCATTCCAGTCTATATTGCCATAATTAAAATCACTCATAATGATCACCCTTTTCTTATTTACTTGGCTAATTTGATTGTACATTTCATTATCACCACCATCCACATTACCTGGTCTATAACAACATCCTACCAAGTATTTGATTCCATTCACCTCTATCTCACACCATACTGCTTCAAAACCACTGGCACTATTTCCGTCTTGCATCTCTACTTTCTGACATAACTCTTTCTCTATCATCAATAGCACTCCCCCTCCCTTTTTGCCCCTTTTGTCTTCACGAAACACGTCATACCCTTTCATCTCTATTCCTGTCAGGATGTCATCCTCTTCCAACCATGTCTCACTTATTCTGACAATCTTTATGTGAACAGACGCAATTAGTGCAACCATTTCATCTGCCTTGTTTCTTACACTTCTAGCCTTTGTATACAAGCACGACAGCTGATTTCTGGATTTACAGCTAGTTCCACTGATACCTCTCACTCAATGTGATCTCTCCATGCTTGACTGGGGCCATTTCCCTTTCTGCTTCTTCATTTTAAAACCCTTTCTAATTCCAACTGTTTCCTTTTGATCCCTGGTCATCCCATTCCTTTCCTGCCTATACATGCTCATCTCCTCTTGGAGCATCCACATTTCTCATGCTGTGTACCCCTGTCCACCCTGAGCCTCCCCGTTTCTCTGCTCCTCTTGCACACCCATTCTCTCATTTTTTATACTCATTCCACTCTCTTCCCCATTCATAACCACCTCTTCAATCTCTCCTGTTCAAGGTGAATGTTGTCAGTGGGGAAGGAAGATTTATGTAAATATCTAATAGTTGTTAAATAAATAGATGCAATCACTAGAAAAGTACACTTACTGACATGATAGAGCTAGGAGTAAGTTGTGTTTTCATTTACCTTACAAAACTATAAAGAAAAATTCAATTGAAAAGCTAAAATGTAATTAAAAAATTAACATACCCTGGCAAAGTCAAAATGTGGTTCATAATGACCACCTATTCCATAATTAACAACTTGCAGCTCTTCTGCTGTAGAGGCAGTCAGACCAGTCAGATCTTCA
Organism: Typopeltis vanoorti; assembly: GCF_054136105.1. Classification (NCBI taxonomy): domain Eukaryota; kingdom Metazoa; phylum Arthropoda; class Arachnida; order Uropygi; family Thelyphonidae; genus Typopeltis; species Typopeltis vanoorti. Next base: position 142,099,277 of record NC_143556.1, read on the forward strand.
ATTCTCTGACTAATTTTAGCAACAACATCATCATCTTCATTTTTTAACCATGCACTGTAATTACATGCAAAATGTTTGTTAATTAAGAATTAAGAAAATAATGAGTCTTAAATCATGGAGGTTTATTATTTAATAAATTCAGTGCATTTATTATTAAATGTACTGAATTTATTATATAATAAACCTCCATGATTTAAGACTCATAATTTAAGGATGTTGTAACATAGATAACTAAGCCTTTTGGCTCTTTATTTTAGTAAGATAAACTTTTTTCAGTATATCCTAAGTTAAGTGTTCAAGGCATGATCATATTGGTGAAACCACATGTAGTCATGTTCAACAGTTTGATGTATATTGGCTGTCCTGCCTGTTTGGCCATAGTAAGACAGTTTACAACTGCTAGTACCCATTAGACACCTGCAGATCTACAGACCGTGGTTGGTCTTTAGAAGAGTGGATAAGGGATACTAATTTTTTTTGTGAACTATAAGTGGTTACAAGTTTTTTTTTTTTTAGGAATTTCGCTAGTTTTTCAGACATTCTCCAGATATATGGGATCATGTGTCTGTTGTTTTGGATGGTGGATGGGGTGAGTTTTGGGGTTCAATATTTTATTGGATATGGTAATTGTTACCGTTGGCTAAGAAGGTGTTGTGAATGTGGTAAGATCAGCAGTGAGGGCATTATGTTATTGGAACAAATCAATTTTGTAAATGTTTTTATAATCCCACACTGTTGGGAGAAGGATGAATGCATTTACTATGGGTATGGGTTTTTGACTGAATATCCATCAGAGTGGCATGTTATCAAGGTATTTAGGAAGGGGAGATTGTTTCCTTTTTCTAAGATGAATTGAACTATTGGACATTGGTTATTTAGATGTGTTGTTAAGAGCATCTGAGCCATGTGGCCAAATGCAGAGCATGTTGTCTACATTTGGCCACATGGCCAACTGACACTGTTTTGCCATGCTGTGTAGAGGTGTTCTGCATTTGGCCATATGACCAAATACAGAATATGTTGTCTATATTTGGTGATGTGGCCAAATGCAGAACATATTGTCTACATAGGGCTTTCTTTTCAAAAGGTCTCCATGATGTAGTTGGCCATGGAGGGAAGTTAAAAGAAAGGGAGCCATAACTCTCTTCATAAATATAGAAGATATTAGAGAGAAAAAAAACAAAAGCTGTAGGTCATGTCTTGATGTAAAAGCATACGGCTGTGTACTCCATTGGTAGAGGTGGTGCTTTTAGTGAATGCTCTCAGATCCTAATGAATAGAAATAGCTGTATTCCAGATTGTATACTAGTATTAATAAGAGAGGTACACAAGTTTGATGTGATGACTGGTGGGTGCATGGAACATATTGACACAGTATGTGTCACAAGTGAATGTAGTGGTATGTTTGAGCTGTGTTAATAAAAGTGTTTGTAAATGGTGTATAGTGTAGTATTTCATTCTAAATTGTGCTTAATTTTTTTATGCTGGATACAAGTGTCCTTTAGTAGTGTTTGTTGCTTGAAATTTGTTTGTTTGGTCTGCTTCTAAAATTGGCATCTGTAAAGAAATGCATGTTGGTGGCAAGCTTCAGTAAATGCATTGTGAAAATTGCTTCATGTATACATTGAAAAATGTGAAAGCTTTGCAGACTATTAGAGTGAACAAAAAGAAGGAAAGCATTAATGCATGTAAAAAGTATATTGATAGGTTAGAGCAATTAGAAATGGGAGCTAGAGTTCGGACTGTAGTAGAATAGTTTAGGCAAGAGTTAGTGAAAATGAAAAGTGAAATGAAGCATCTGGAAGAGGATATTAAAAACATCTAAAGAAGAGATTGGCTGATGAGAAGGAGGAAGTTGGTGTCATGAAAAGAGTGTCAAAGGATTATTGTATATTGCTGTATGGGGACTCTATCATTAGAGATGTCATGACCAAAGTACACAAAACATGCTTTCCTGGTGGAACAATGAAACAAATAACTGATGCTTTGCAGAGAGAGAAAGAGCTGGCATCAGTTTTCATGGTAGTCATGGAACAAATGTTTTAGTTTATGAAAAAAAAAGAATGTTGATACTCGTAGACTCCAGGAAGTTGTTGCAACAGGTAAAGGATAATAGCTTTGTTGGAAAATTCATTAGCGTGTTTCCCAGATATGACAATGAATTGAGAAGAGTAGAGATAATGAACAGCAAGATGGCTGAGTTGTGAATCTGTGGAGTGAATTTGAAAGAAAATTGGAATGGTTTAAAGATGATGGATTGCACTTGAATGGGTTTGGTATTGGGCACTTAGAAAGGCTATTGTTTGCTGAGAAGGCACAGAATCAATAAGTTATAGCTAACAATCAGAGGGTACTTAAATCAGAAAGAAAGATGGATACGAGGTTAAAGATATAGTTGTGGCTGCACAAGTTGATGGAATGCATAAAGGTCAAAATGAGACAAGTATGAAAGCAATCAGTCAGGATCAGGGAAACAGGAATGGTCAGACCTAAGAAAGAGGTGAGGTATAAAAGCTAGAATAGAGGATGTTAGTGCTGGTAAAATGGCATCAAAGACACAGATTGTTATGTTTTTATGCAAATGTAAGGGGTATTCGACATAAGAGTTGAGTTTGTTGCATTGATTGAGTCAGTATGTCCAAAGATAATTGGTATAAGTGAAACTTGGTTATCCCAGGAAGATGTGATGTCAAGAATAGAAATAGATGGATCTACAAATTTTCATGAAGGACAGGAAGTTGAAAAGAGAAGAGGGAGTGCTGTTAATGATTGCAGAGGAATTGTGTCCACTAAGTGTGCAAACTGATAGTACATGTGCAGATTTTGAACCTGTGTGGTGTGAAGCTAAAATTAACAAGCATATATATCTGATAGGATGCTGTTATAATGTAGATAATAATAATCTACATAATGCCAGATAATGTAGAGAATACTAATTGTGAAATGTAAAAAGAAGGTGATCCTGATGGAAGACTTTAATTATGGGGACCTTAGTAATGTAGAATGGAAAGAGGTGATAGTCTATGGGAACAAGGAAAGCGAGTTGATTTTGTGAGGAATAAATATCTTAAGCTGCATGTGACTGAAGCAACTAGAGGCTTTAATGTTTTGGATTTAGTAATACCTTCACAAGATGTAGTTGTTAATGAGGTATTGCTACTGTCACAATTTTTTTGTTGCTCCGACTCAGAAGGTTAGTTGTAATAAAAAAAAATCTGGAAATATATATATTTTTTCTATTTTTGTCAATTATATATATATATATATATATATATATTATATTATATTTTTCATTTATTTTTACATAGACTGAAAACACTACTCTAGAGATGAAACATTTAACTTGTTCAATCCACTTCAGGCCTTCAATAAGCAGTGTGGTGACATTCATCTATCACCTCAACACAATCACAAGCATCTATGCCCACACAGAATTCAAACCCACAGCCTGTTGGTTGGAGAGCAGGTATTGGAAGTTTTTTCCCACTTGTTAGTTAGACTATAATAAATTTAGTTTAATCCTTTATTTATTATTATTATTATGGGTGACTCCACGGAATCCTTAGACTCATCGAGGAAAGCCCTAAACATCATGTCCATCACAACTATTCGACATTCACACAGTATCTATCTTACCTTGCCTTGAACTCACTTACTGTCATAGCACCCATAACAGAGTCTGACAGCTTATTCCACTCATTTACCACTCTAAAAGTAAAGAACCCAGCTCTAACACCCTTACTAACCACACTCTTGCCCAGCTTTCATGGATGTCCCCTAATCCTCACACCACCAGTCCTGTTCTGAAAAATATCCTCTGAATTGATCTTATAGAAACCCTTCAGCAATTCGAATGTCTCAATCATATCTCTCCTTTTCTGCCTATCAACCAATTTCTGCAACCCAAAAATCTTCAACCTGTTTTCATAAGGTTTATTCCATAGACCTGCTATCATCTTGGTCACTCACCTCTGGATCCTCTCAACCTCCTCCCCATCAAGAATAAACCTAGGTGACCAAATCTGGGCACAGTAGTTGAGATGGGGTCTTATCAAGGCTCGATACAGAGGAACAATAACTTGCTTATCTCTGCTCGTCAAAGTATTCTTCAGCATCCAAGTGATTTGATGAGCTGATTTAGCCACTTTTGCAATGTGCCCCCTAAACTTCAACTCCCTATCCACCAACACTTCCAAGTCCCTGGCCTCATCAATCTCCCAGAGTACAGTTCCACCAATGTGATATACTACTGCTGATCTTTTCACCCCAAAATGCATAACCTTACATTTTGCCACATTAAATTGACATCCATTCTCCTTAGCCCAGACCTCCAATCTATCCAAATCATCCTGCAAAATTTAGACATCTTCTGCATTCACTATTGCACTACCCAACTTAACATCATCAGTGAACAAATGAACCGTTCCTCTCAGATCCTTCCTTATTTCTTTAATGAACAAATTAAATAGCAGTGGTCCAAGAACAGAACCCTGTGGCACACCACTAGTCGCAGGCTGTCTTTTGGACTCTACTCCTGAGTAAACTACTCTCTGGTATCTCTCCATCAACCACCCTCCTATCCATCTCACCAACCCTATATCCATTCCCATATGTTGCAGTTTACGGATTAGACTTCCATGTGGTATCCTTTCAAAGGCCTTAGCCAGGTCCAGCAGTATCACTGTAAACCCATTACCCTTATCCACTCAGGTTTTATAACACAGTGATGGCTGAACCAGTTAAAGCATGATCTACCCTTCACAAAACCATGCTGTACCCGAATACAGTATCTCATTTTCATCAATCCATTCCTGTATTTTTCCCTTGACTACTTTCTCCAAGACCTTGACAACGACTCCCGATATGCTGATCGGTCGGTAATTTACAACAGTAGTCTTGGATCCTCCTTTATGCAGTGGAACTATTTTCTCCTCTTTCCACCCCTTCGGGACTAAACCAGATCCGAGACTCAGATTAAACAATAAGGTCAAGGGCACTGACATTTCTTTAGCCGCTTCACGTAAGACCCCTGTTGATATATCATCCAATCCCGCAGATGTTTTGACATTGAGGTTTTGTAATAGACTATTCACTTCCACTTCATTCACCACAATTCCCGTATAAGCTGTTGGTTCCTTCATTCCTTCAACGTCACCACCTGGATGATATACTCTTGCAAAGTGCTCACTCAGTAATTCCACTATATCGACTGATTCAGTGACCTCCCTATCATCGCCGTTCCTTAAAATCAACCTGCCGTGTACAGTTTTTCTTTTACTTTTCTTTTACTTGCAGCATATTGAAAGAACTGTTTGGGATTCTCTTTAGCTCGCATGGCTAATTTCCTTTCATTTCTCACCACACTCGTTTCCCTTCTGGCCTGTGCTTTATACCGTTCATGCAGGTCACTTTTCTCCTTAAATTCCTTCCACAGTTGTTTCTTTTTTTGCAACTCAAGTTTAATGGTGTTATTCATCCATTTAACCCCTACTTGATTTACTATTTGGACTCTAGGTGTACAGTCAGCCATAACCTTCTGCAAATGCTCTTTGACCACTTCCCATGCCCTATCAACATCCAGCCCTTGCTGTTTTACGTGCCATGGCACTGAACCAAGCAATCTCCTAAGCTTGTCATACTTGTCAGCATGGTAATTCCACATGTACCCTGTCTTAATCGAAAATTTCACACATTTAGCCACCTCCCAGGTCAAGACCCTATGATCACTCTCACCAATAAGTGGCAACATGGTCATATTCATTACAGTCAAATTCTCAGATGCTATTACTAGGTCAAGCACTCTCGAGCACCTAGTATTTTCCATTACATGCTGTCTCAGATAGTTATCCCTTAGTAACTGAATAAAATCCAGTTCCTTCCTCACATGTGTCCTATCCTCAATCAATTACCATAGTTGAAATCCCCCATAATAACTACCCTCCTTCCACCCATTTCATCAATTTGTCTATGCATACTATCTCCACCATCTAATATCATACTATCTCCACCATAAATTTTTTAAAATGAATGCTGATCACCGTGTAACTTTAAATGAAAGGATTACAATAATTCATGGAGATTCAACACAAGCTTTGCAATCAATATGGTAAGCTGAAGATTCAAGTTTCAAATTTGATCAGTCGACTGGCTATTTTAAAACAGTCTAGGGACAGTAATATCACTCCTAATTGCATCAGGCTAAAGAGAAAATTCACTTCAACAAAAGCACAACGAATATACCACTGCATGGAGAAAGCACTTCTCAGAGAGCAGATCCAAGCTACCAGAAAGATCCTAGCCACTACACAAAACCACCTACTAAAATCAAAAACTGAACTTTCAAGCTACGTAAATGAAGATATCTGGATGATCTTAGAAAAGATTACGGACAACACAGCAAACAACATTCTCCAAACAAAGAAAGGAAACCTAATTTCCAAATTCCAAAGACTAAAAGAACGACAAAACCATCCCCCATGTTCAGAGTTCGCCACAGTGAACAGCAACACCCAACCAAAAGCAAGAAACAGCAGGAGCCACCAATCACCCACAGGTGTTGATAACATAGTCAGCCTATCTAACCATGCCCTAAACAAAGACGAAATCTCTATACTTAACAAAGGTTTAAATTTTGCTATAGCACCGAAATCGATAAACAAACTTGAATTTATGTGTAATATAAATTCAAGTTGAAAGAGGCCTAAGATTCATCCCTAATAACATAGGAGATAAAATACATTTAGAAACTGCCAACATTTTAAATCATAACAAAACAATAGCAAGCAACATTACTAAACATGAATTAATAGCGATAAAATCACTTAAAACAAATCCGAACATAGTAATAACCGTAGCCGATAAAGGAAATGCCACCGTTATTTTAAACTGTACCACTTACGTAGAAAAAACGAATCTGCTGGTCTCTGACAATAACACATACAAATTAGTTAACTACAACCCAACCAATAGAATAAAACAAAACAGAGAAACTACTTAAGTCAATTACCACTTGGCCCGAAGATACGGTCAAAAAACTATTTCCTCACTACTCGCGCTCCCCAAGAATTTATGGGCTACCAAAAATTAACAAAGAAAACACACCATTAAGACCTATAGTTGAAGGAATTGATTGCCCGACATATCACTTAGCCAAAAAATTAGTGGCAACACTCAAGGAGTTGGTAGGTCATTCCCCCCTCCTATATCAAAACACACAACAATCATAAATACGATCGAAGACATTACATTAGAAAAAGATGATTCATTGGTCTGTTTTGACATCTCTGCCCTCTTCACGAATGACCCAATCAATGACACAATCCTTCTCCTTCAGAACAAATTCCCTCCAGATATCACGGTGCTCTTTGCGCATGTATTACGGTCGGGTTATTTTGTATGGCAAAACACCTTCTACTTACAAAAAGAAGGCACAGCCATGGGCTCGCCATTATCTCCCCCTATTGCTAACTTTTACATGGAACATTTTGAGCAACTTGCCTTAGGTTCCATCCCTTTAAAACCCAAAGTCTGGCTTAGATACGTTGACGATGCTTTTGTGATCTGGTCCCATGGCCGCCAGACATTAGACACATTCCTTAGCCACCTAAATAAACAACACAACTGCATACAATTCACAATTGAAATTGATAAACACAACACACTTCAGTTTCTGGATACACTTGTCACACGTCTTCCCTCTGGCAATCTTTCCTTCACCGTTTAGTGGAAACCAACACGTACGGGACAATATATACACATAAACTCCTACAACCCAACACAAAAACTAGGTGTCATCAACATGCTAAAAAACAGGGTGCAGACGATCTGTTTCAACGAACAGGCACTAAAAGACAAATTTAAAATTATCTTTAATACTTTCCAAAAAAACGGATATAGCCAAAAGACTATTAACAGAATTCTCTACAAAACCTCAATAAGAAACAAAGACAAACCAGACTACAGTAAAACTATGACCATTCCCTACATTAAAGGAACATCAGACAAAATAAACAAAGTACTACGAAAATACAACCTCAAAGCCACCTTTTAAACCTCCTGCAAAATTAAAAAGCTTACTCAACTCATCCAAAGACCCACTCCCTCCACTAGCCTGCCCTGGAGTATACCGGATTTATTGTACTTGCAACATATCATATATAGGAGAAATAGGATGCACAATTCCTATCAGACAAAAAGAACATAAACGAAAAAATGAATCTGAGTCACGAGACATTAAATATAATAATTATGGTGAAGCGGGCCTTTCTGATCATGCCCTGAATTCCTTACACAGAATTGACTGAAAAAACACTAGCTGTCTACATTGCACTAAAACATGGTATGAATGAAAATTCAAGGAAGCATGTGAGATTATTATCAACCACCCCAATCTGAACAATAATGATGGTCTATAAATCCCAAACATATGGAAGGTATATATTCGACTCATGGAACATTCCTCACTAAGAACAACTATAAACAGGACTGTAGAAAATCCAGTATCTTAAAAGCAAAAATAAGAATTGTAACACTAAAAATAGGTGTTTCTGAAAGAAAACCATCTGAAAGAAGAATGTTTATTCCTGTCATCGTAAATAGAATTTAGCTTGATGTAATTTTTTTTTTTCTACTAGAGGTCATGCCAGTAGAATAACATGTGATCAAATCATTGTTTCTTTAGCTTAGTTAATAATGTAACTTAGCTTGTCTTGTATATTGATGTATGCTCCAGATGATGATCTTAATGTGAAGATCGAAACGTCGGGATAATAAAAAAAGTTTTTTTAACACAGTTGTAAATTCCATAAATTTTTAAAATAAATGCTGATCACCGTGTAACTCTAAAAGAAAGGATTATAGGAAGCCTTATTAATGCTAGCTCTAGTCAGCCAGCAGGTTTTTTTAAAAGTTTTTTTTTTTTCACCAGAGGTCTGACCAGTAGTTTTAATGTTGACCAGTAACTTTAGCATACCATGTAGATTGTAATACAATCTACATTATTATTAACATTTGACCTCCATGGAGTCGGAGACTCATAGTGGGAGGTACTCACTACTGCATACAATTCTCATCCAACTGCATCTTAAACTGATTCAATGTGTCCACATTTACAACACACTCAGGCGATGCATTCCACTCACCAACCACCCTTCATGCGACCTTGCTCACACCCTCCTTATATACAGTTTCCAGCAATGGCCTCTTGTTCTACTCCCCTCTCCCATTCTATGAAAAATCTCTTCCATGTCTACCTGGTAACATCGCCTGACCAGCTTATATGCCCCAATCATACACCCCCCCCCTTCCTCCTATTCACGAGGCTATGCAACTTACATTCTCTCAATCTGTCCCCATACTCCACATTCCAAAGACTACTGACTACCTTTGTGAATCTTCTCTGTACTCTTTCCAACATATCCTCGTTACCATGAAAACCTGGCGACCAAATCTGTGCACAATAATCCATATGAGGCCTGATCAAGGCCTTGTACAGTGGAATCATAACCTCTATATTTCTGCATGTCAGTGTTCTCCACATCATTGCCATTATTCGATGTGATGGCTTTACAACTTTTGCAATGTGGCCCTTGAATTTCAGGTCCTTGTCCACCATCACTCCTAGATCTATCATCTTCTCTACTTCCGTTAAAGTTTCCCCACCAAGTGTATACTTTGCATCCCATTGTTGCTTACCACATCTCAAAACCTTATACTTGACAACATTGAAATGGCATTTCCACTTACCTGCCTATTCATGCAATCTATTCAAGTCCACTTGTAAGGTATTAATATCAGCCTGGCTGTATATTGCTCTCCCCAGTTTTGAATCATCTGCAAACAGCTAGATATCACTAGTTAAATCCAACCCAATATCATTAACATACAAATTGAACAACAGTGGCCTCAAAACTGACCCCTGCAGCACACCGGGGGTAACCTTTCCCTTTTGGGATACTGCACCCCTATATACAACTCTCCGATACCTATCCGACAGCCAATCGCCGATCCAACACAGAAGTCTGTTATCCAATCCGATCTGTTTTAATTTATTTAACAGCTTGTCATGTGGCAGTCTATCAAAAGCCTTTGCAAAATTCCAAGTACACCACTGTATATGCGTCTCCCTTGTCTAAGATATTTGTCACCTTGTTATAGTACATAAGTAAGTTAGTGAAACATGATCTCCTCTTAACAAAACCATGCTGATAACCAAAGAAAATACTGCTGTTATCAACCTATTTCTGTATTTTACTTCTCACCAATCTCTCCAGGACCTTCACCACAACTTCAGATATACAGACCAGCCTTTAATATGAAGCTACAGCCTTATCACCACCTTTATGCAGTGGAACAATTTTACCCTCCTTCCACTTCCTTGGAACCTGTGCTGTTGCAAAACTCTTATTAAACAGGCATGCCAGTGCTATTTTGGTTTATATTAAACTGAAGTTTTACTCTAACACGGTAGTTGTTTCCATAATTTCATAAAGTTCAAAGATTTGAAATAGTAGTCCAAATGATAGTCTTAGAAAGTTTGAAAAAATAAAATAAAATAAAAAATAAATAAAATAAAATAAATATTAATTTGGTCTTAGGATGACTGTCTCCCAAATCTTTGGTAGATTTATACAGTCATACCTGTTAAGGTTTGGAGTATGTTTTAAGGCTTCTGTTGATTCCAGGAACAACCTCTCTGACTTGTAGAAGCTTCTGTGCATTACTTTTGTTTCTTTCCAATTGATCCTGTGTGCAGGAGTCTTGCATTTATAACAAACTTTGTGTTGTGTGCTCTGAAGATGCTGGATATAATACCAGCGAAATATTAGCTTTTAAGTTAATAGTTATTTTCTTATCCATCTGTGTTCATATCATATACCGTGAAATCTATTACAACATGTCTGATGAATGCATAAGCCTATCCACGCGTATAATATTCCGTACTGTTTTTTTTTTTTTTTTTTTTTTTTTTTTTTTTTTTTTTTTTTTTTTTTTTTTTTTTTTTTTGTGTGCACACTATATTGATGGTGCTGTACTACAGGAAGTGAATGAGATTTGAGATAATAGTTAACAGTAGACTGAAGTATAAAGGGCATTTGCAAGTGTTGTGAAGACTGCACGTCATAGTGTTGCTATGATAAGAAGTACTCTAGCATGTAGGGATAAGGAGGTGGTTGTGCCATTGTATAAAGGACTGGTCAGACCACACTTAGACTATTGTGCTCAGATTTGGTCACCTGGTTTTTAGTGTGATGTGGAAACATTGAAGGGGATCCAGAGAAGAGTAACCATAAGAAAATCAGGACTATGGAATGTTGGCTAGGGAGAGAGAGAGATTGAAGAAATGTGGATCGCAGAGTTTGGTGGATAGGAGGAAAAGAGGTGATATGATGGGGACATTTAAGTTAGTAAGGGAGGTTAATCAGATTAATCCAGAGAGAATTATAAAAAGAGTAGAAGGCAAGAGGGGAAATAACCAGGGGCTAAACCTGTAAGAGTGTGGTGAAGAAGGCATAATGTAGTAGATCTTTTACATGGAGAAATGTCAGTGAATGGTAGAATTTGGTGTTAATGCAGGGAATGTTAAGGATTTAAAGATACAGTATGATAGATATGTTGTCAGGGGAATGAATCTCCTGTGATGAGTTTGCCTACTCCATGGAGGGTACAATAATAAGAGATAGAGCAGTGGTAGAATCACATTTCCAAATAATTATCCTGGCTCCTACTGATGGGACATCACTAAAGGTAAAAATCATCATGCAAATGATGGGAATGGTAGATCCTACTCATATTGTCACCTGATTTATGTTGTGATGAGAAACTTTGGAGATAATCCAGAAGCCACCTCCAGAGATCATCTCTGGAATAACCAGGCAATTTGATTTGTCATCTGCCTCCAATTTGTATTTGGAGATTTGTTACGTGGTTAGAGTTACTTTACATGCCTTCTTTTGTTTGTTTTTTCTTGGGAATAATAAAAACAAGAATATAATTTCTTGTTGTGTGTAATTTAAGTTACATTAGTGGCCAAAATTGTGGAAACACTTTTTGAAAAAGTGTATTTTTGAGGTTTGATGGCTCGTAACACCACTTTTTTTAATGTAATACCATAAAAAATTATATATCAATGGAAAGATAATTTAATCAAGAATGTAATGCAACAAAGTTTGTTCAATTATCTGTATTCTATGAAAATTTATAGCCAAATAACCAAAAAAAAAAAAAAGAAAAAAAGAAGTACAACTTGCTTAGGTTGATATGAAGTAGCTTTCCTTCATTTGAATGTAGCCAATGAACATGAGTGTTTAGAGAGCCAATCAGGTGTCATCTTGTTTTGGCTATGAGCCAATAAGGTCACAGTAGGATTCAGCTATTGATGTCATGCATTGGAGCTGAGAGGAGGACATTTGTCAGTGTGTTATGTGATTGCTATCAAGTTGGTTGGGTTTTTTTTGTGTGTTCTATCATTTAATGAGCTTGTAAAACATAATAAAATTAAAGAAATGGTGCAAAGAGTTGACTGGTCACCCAGAAAGTGATGTAAAATAGTACTATTAAGTGAACAAGGCTACAGTTATGAAGAAATTAGAAGAAAAATTGGTGGAAACTTAACTAAAGGTGGCATTTCTAAATTTTTGAAGAGGTATAAGGAGACTCAGTCACTATAAAACCAGACTAATAAAGGCAGGAAAAGGTACACAACAGCAAGTGATGATAGAAGAATTGAGAGACTGTGCCTACGTGACAGAAGAAAATTATCTGGGTGTATACAAGATGAAATTAAATGGTGCAATACAATGTGAAGTTGAGTGCAAGGACTGTTCGGTGCAGACTGCAGGAATTTGGTCTAAATGCTAGAATTCCAAAAAAGACATTTTTATCTCTCAAACAAAGGTTGAAAAGATAAAACTGGGCTAAAAGCTAAAACCCATGTTAACTGGACAATGGGACAGTGTTATTTGGAGTGATGAGACCTAAATCTCCCTGTTTGGTAGTGATGGCATAAAATACGTAAGGAGAAGAATCGGAGAAGATTTGTATCCTGATTGCATTACGCCTACCCTGAAACACCCACTTAGTGTTAGATCTGGGGTTGTATGACATCAAAAGGTGTGGGCAGAATTTGCATGATTAATGGGAATATAAATGCCCAAAAATACATTAATGAAATTATTTAAAATATTATTTAAAATAGAGCCAAGAGGCTTCAATTCAGTGATGTAAAAATTATTTAAATTTAGGGGATATTAAATTAAATCCAACATTATTTCAAAGCTGAATAAGAAACTCAAAATAGAAATCTAATCTAAGAGTTTCATGCCAAATATAGAAACTATATAAAGTTCAGCGAGTCCAAGCGTAAGCCAACACCTAGAAGTGCAATGCCAGGGCAACTCGTTACAAAGGTAGAGCAAGCTCCGATCACTGTTCTTAGTATTTAAACATAATGTAAAACAACAACTCCTAGGAGATGTATTACTCACTGATGAGACCTCAATAAAGGTCGAAACCGGTCTGGGTAGTGACCTTCTTTCATAATGTAGAACAATAATACATCTCCTAGGAGCTGTTGTTTTACATTATGTTCTTGATGTTTTACATCACTAAGAACAGTGATTGGATATTGCTCCACCTTTGCAACGAGTTGCCCTGGCATTGCATTACCAGGTGTTTGCTTAGGATTGGATTCTCCGAACTTTATTTATTTATTTATATATTTATACTAGGGGGCTCTGCCTACAGCGTCCAATCCCCCCGAGTTCCTGACTGGTAGGCCGGTTTTCCTTGAATTCTGATGACTCGAATTTTGAAAACTCGAAGGGGGGTACGCTTGAATTATTAAGAATCGACTCAGGGTAGCCCCTGAGTTTCAAAATGTTTCAAATAACTTGACAAAAATGTGACACAAAAACGTTACAAAGAAAGCTTATCATTTTATATTATAGAGTAGATTTATAGAGTTTCTATATTCGGCATGAAACTCATAGATTAGATTTCTATCTTTGAGTTTCTTATTCGGTTTTGAAATAACGTGGGATTTAATATCTCCTTAATTTAAATAACATAAATGAAATACTTGAACCCAAATTGAAGCCTTCTGCACGTGATCTTTTCCAAGATAATGAAGCATTTATATTTCAACAAGATTCAGCTCCATGTCATGTTGCTGCTGTGTGCAAAAAGTGGTTTCAAGGTTCGAGATAATCATATTCCAGTTCTGGAATGGTCTGGGAATAGTCCAGACCTAAACCGAATCGAAAATCTATGGAGCCGACTAACGAAACGTGTTAGTCAGAAGTAACCCATCAATAAAACCCAATTAATAGAAACAATAATTCAATCTTGGTTTCACATTATAACAGCTGCAGAACTAAAAAACTTGGTTCACTCCATGGGATGGCATTGTAAGGCTGTAATTAACGCCAAAGGTTACCCAACTAAGTATTAACTCACATTGTGAGAATTTTTGTATATCTCATTTTTTTCTATGTGTTTCACTTTTCTTCTTTATAACTGCTGTTCTAATAAAAAAATCCTTCATAAAAGTTATTGCATTACATTCTTGATTAAGTTATCTTTCCATTGATATATAATTTTATGGTATTACTCAAAAAAAAATGGGTGTTATGAGCCATCAAACCTCAGAAATACTTTTTCCAAAAGGTTTCCACAATTTTGGCCACTAGTGTAACGCTTACCTCATCAGCAAACTGATTTTCTACCTCAATAATTACTGGCTATCAGGGGCATATATTTGGTGTGTGCTAGAGGTATGGTGCACACCCATGGAATAGCAGTATCACCGATATTATATTTTTGCATTTATTCCCATTAGACTCCATAATTGTTTCCTGGCTTAGCATAATTCCTAAAAATATAAACACAGTATATTAGTGCTTCGTGAAGAGGACCATATTCGAATTGATAGCCTGAATGTGCGGTTACAAATGCAGACACCTTTGTAGCTATTTGAACAGACACACAGATGGTGCTGCGGGTAAAATAGCATCCCAGTAGTTTAAACCACCCAGAAGGCGAGGCAGGGTGTGCGCTGAGACTATAGCACCCAGAAGTCAGTGGCTGTGATTGGTTATTGTGTCAACCAATCCAATTAAATGTTATTTGTCATGAGTTGCTGTTTTTTTTTTCTCCCCCCCCCTGAGTTTTTATCTTTTGCATATGTGAATGTGAACTGATATGTTTAGGACACCAATATAGACCAATTTTTAATATATAATTTTCTATAAATAATTTATAACTTTTTTGCTCATATTTACATTGTGAAACAGTGTTGATGATCTGCTGACTGTCCTTTCTGCCAGAGCTTTTATAGATTGTATGATTGTAGTCAAAGAAGATCAGCCTCATCCTCCTCTTCCAAATTTGCTGTTATATTTAATTTTCTTTTTCTTTTCTTTCTATTATATGTATGCTTTTGAGTAATTATAATACAAATTTGGAAGAGGAGGACCAAAAATAGCATTCTTCTTCATTATTGTTTTTTAATTTATCTTAAAACAGACACTTAAAACCCCCGCTCTATGCAGATTTGGTTACAATTAATTGATGTATTCAAAGTTATCCTACAATTAACTGCATTGGACCAATTAAGATGAGAAGTGATGTGCTATGCACTCTTAAAACTTTTATACATTGATAAAAATGCAATCGTACGGTCAAAGTGACGTGAATTTTGGCTTGCATAAGGCACGTGACAGCACACCCAGCTGAAATATGGCTTGTGATGCCACTGCTGTTTTTATATACACACACACACACACACACACACACACACACACACACACAAGTCAGTGTACATCATAGTATGTGGATCAAATATCCAAGACACCCACTTTAAGATGTAGGACTGCCTTTTGCTGTGATGGCTGCAGCAGTCCTACAGGACATACTTTCCACATGTATACAATAGTGATTAGTGAGAATTTTGGACCATTCTTCCTGTAGGCATGTAATGAGGTCCTGGACTGTTGTGGGGTGGTTGCAATCAGAGCTCTGTGGAGGCTATTCAAATGTGGTGACGTTCATGTCCACAAACCACACAGTTACAACACCAGCCTTATGATATGGTCATTGTCTTGCTGAAAGAGATGATAGTCAGTTCTGTAGAAATGTCACAAACTAGGAAGCATTGCAATGTCCAGATACATCTCGGAGTTCTCTGTTCGTGGCATAACAAACAGGTCCAAGGCTAAACCAAGAAAAACAGGACCATACTATTACACTGACACCTCTAAATTTCATAGTAGAAGTTATGCACCCTGGTAAGAGACGTTTACTGGGAATCCTCCACACATGCACATGTCCATCTGCTCGGTAGAGGGTGCACCGTGATTTGTTGCTCCATTACACAGCTTTCCAAGTTTTCACATTCCACTGTGCATGCTCTTTGCACCATGGATGACGACACTGTATGTTGGTTCAGGTAATGTGGGGCTTGCGTATTGTGTTCTGCTATGGAAACCCATGTTGTGAGCCTCAGTTTTTTTTTTTGTGTGTGCAGATTTGTATTCCATTTGATGCCTGGAAACTCAGCATTTAATGTGTCAGCCAATGAATTGTGGTTTTTACACATTATCCTTCATAGCCCTCTATGGTCATGTTCAGTGAGTCATCATCGCGAAATTCCTGATATGTAACCTAAGGGAGTGTACAGGATAATATGATAGTACTACATAAAAAAGTTACACCATTACTGATATCCAATCAACAATTTTCCTCCAAATTAATCTGCTATCAGTCAAGACTCCAACATAATCATATTATAAATTTCTGTCTTCTAAGGCATTTTTTTACTGTATCAATCCATCTACATCTTGATTTTGCTCTGGGTCCTTTTCTTAGCCTGGCAAAAAATGCATATTTTGCTAATCTTTACTCTCCTATTCTGTTGAAGTCACCATACCATCTGAGATTAGCTCTACTAAATGTTTTCCTAATATAATAATTTTTAATACGATACTACCATTGATGCTATCTATTCACTTCTCTAATTTTTCTCAGAACTCTATTTGTGGTCTCCAGTCTTTCAAGGGATTTATTTTTGAACCAGCTCAGGCCCACAACTTAAAATTGGTTTGAACACTGTTTTATGTACAGTTAATTGAGTGTTTTGACTAATTTTCTTCTTATTCCATTTTGTACCAAATCGTATTCTTATTGTTCTTCAATCACAATGATGATGGTACAATATGATATATTTAATATAGTTTGTGAGCGAAAAATTAGTTTTTTAGGTTAGGACCTAAGCAGACACGGATCGTCACACACTGAGATGATAAAATTATCTCCCAAAAGACAAATATCTGTCTTTTGGATTTAAATCTGCAGCCTTGGAAGGTGGAGAGAAGAGGTGTTCTTTTGCTCAACTAAGCTCTGTATTTGAGTATAGGATGATAATTATAATTATCAATAATTATAATATTTAGCGAGGGACCAACCACCCCTCCTGTAAAAACTCTATTGGTTATGAAACAAGCACCACAGAAGCCTCGGAATTTCAGACGCCTTTGCAACTATGATTATTAATCGTTTTGGGACCTGGAATATACGTAGTTTGGTGAAAGAAGGAGCTCTTTTTAATGTGACGAATGTCTTACGACAGTATAAAATTGGACTTTGTGCTGTACAAGAAGCGCATTGGCCGGGACAAGGCTCGACCCGCAATCAGGGGTACACGTTATACTATAGTGGTGATGACAGAGGATGAAGAGTCCTCGGAACTGTGTTTTTAGTTAGTGATAACTTTTTGTGTAATATTTTAAATTTTAAACCTGTGTACAATCGGCTATGTACTATTAGAATTAAGGGACGTTTTCAAAATGTGTCTATTGTGAACTGTTATGCGCCTACTGAAGAGAGCTCGGAGGAAGCTAAAGATTGTTTCTACGAAGTGCTTGAGCATACTTGTAATAATCTACCATCCTATGACGTCAAGCTAGTGGTGGGAGATTTCAATGCGAAGCTGGGGAGAGAATGTGTGTGGTGCCCTTTCGTAGGTAGTGAGAGCCTACATGAGGAGTGCAATGATAACGGGATCCGACTTGCATGTTTTGCCGCTGCTACGGGATGATTTGTAAAGAGCACTATGTTTGTGCATAAAGACGTCCACAAACAGACCTGGAGATCGCCAGACGGTAGAACAGCTAACCAAATGGACCATGTACTAGTGTATCGACGTCACCACAGCTCCATCTCAGACGTGAGAAGTTTCAGAGGAGCAGATGGAGATAGCAACCACTATCTGGTAGCCTACGATTTCAGGCATAGAATTGCAGTTCAGAAGTCTGCGTGTCCTACCATACGATCGACATGGGACCTGGACAAGTTGAAAACAGCGGAAGGCAGGCAGGCTTTCCAGTTAGAGTTGCAGAATCATTTTGGGGAGTTACAGGAGGAAGAGGATGATCCGGATGGGATGTGGGACACCATCAAAAATACGGTCGCGTTAGCTGCCTCGAGAACTGTGGGAAAGAGAAAGAGGAGGAGAAAAATCATGGTGTAATAGACAGTGTGAAGAAGCTGTAGTGAAACAAAGGGAAGCACTATTGAACTACCTAGCAGATAGCAGGAAAAAAGCTGCATACGAGAGGGTGAGAAGAGTGGTGAATACATGTCTACGCAGGGAAAAGCGGAAGTATCTTAATGAGAAAGTGGCTAGTATAGAAAGAAATAGGGTGACGAATAATGGACGGGAGATGTACTGGACGATCAAAGCCATGCGAAACACAAGCGGCAACCATAAGAGATGAGAGTGGAAATCTGTTAACAAACTCAAAAAATGCTCTCACTCGGTTGCATAGATATTTTGCGAACTTGCTGAATGTCAATGCCGGAACGTCAATATCGGAGGATTATACTCCTTATCAAACTGCTGAACCATGTATTGAAGAGCCGACATTTAGTGAGATTACTCGTGCTATCTGCATGCTGAAAAATAATAAGGCTCCAGGAGTGGACTGCATACTGGTGGAGCTCCTGAAGAATGGTGGGGGACGTCCTGCTGGAGCAGCTTCACCGGCTCATCTTGATGATCTGGTGAGAAGAATGGCTGCCGGACGAGTGGAAGGAGTCGCTGATCACCCCAATATATAAGAAAGGAGATAAGACTCAATGCAGCAACTATAGGGGCATCTCACTGCTGTCGACTAGCTACAAGGTGGTGTCTAACATCATGCTAATGTGCCTCACACCATATGCAGAAGTGCAGAGTGCCTTGGTGACTAACAGATGGGCTTCAGGAGGAACTGTTCTACAATAGACCAACTCTTCATGCTTTGCCAAGTTTTTGAAAAGTGCTGGGAATATAACTGGGAAGTTCATAATATTTTTATAGACTTTTCTAAAGCCTATGACTCAATGATACGTCCAAAAATATGGCAGGTGTTAGAAGAGCTGGGAATTCCTCGAAAACCTCGAAAAATGGCGCAGGTGTGCGTAGCTGGTTCGAGAGCAAGAGTGAAAGCAGAAGGTGACCTTTCGGACTTGTTTCAAGTACAGACTGGCATGAAGCAGGGTGAAGGGCTTTCTCCGATTCTCTAGTGTTGGAAAAAGTAATTAGAAACGCATAGCAAGTGGCAGGTGGACTTGACATGGGGGTGCAAGTTAGGATTCTTGGCTATGCTGATGACCTGAACATTATGGCGCATCAACGGGACGACGCGGTGGCATTGGTTACTGCTATTGAGAAGCTGCAGAAGAAGTTGGCCTGAAAATAAATGCCGAGAAGACAAAATACCTTTTTATGAGTCGCCATGCTGCTCAAGATCTAGAGGGAGCTGCTCAGTTTGAGAGGGTGAAGGTATTTAGGTACTTGGGTTCTTTCGTGACTGAAGACAACAAAGTTGAGGGTGATGTCCAGAGTCGGGTAAATGCTGTGAATGTGGCCTATTATCAGGTGCGTCCCCTTTTGCCTCGCGCTTACTGTCTTGGACTACAAAGGTGGGACTATACAGGACTTTGATTAGGCCTGTTCTCCTCTACGGTGCTGAAGCGTGGACTCTCACGGTGAGACAAGCCGATCACCTGAGAGTATTCAAGAACAAGATGCTGTTCAGTTTGAGAGGGTGAAGGTATTTAGGTACTAGGGTTCTTTCATGACTGAAGACAACAAAGTTGAGGCCGATGTCCAGAGTCGGGTAAATGCTGTGAATGTGGCCTATTATCAGGTGCGTCCCCTTTTTGCCTCGCGCTTACTGTCTTGGACTACAAAGGTGGGACTATACAGGACTTTGATTAGGCCTGTTCTCCTCTACGGTGCTGAAGCGTGGACTCTCACGGCGAGACAAGCCGATCACCTGAGAGTATTCGAGAACAAGATGCTGTGACGTATCTATGGAGGGGTCATGGCAGACGGAGTCTGGAGGAGGTGGTCCATTGCTGCCATACACGCTTTATACAACTCGGCAGACGTCTTGATAGAGCTGCAAGCCTGGCATCTTCAGTGGCTGGGGCACCTGTACTGTATGGGCCCCGAAAGGACTGTGAGACAAGCGTGGGAGGCCCGACCCAGATCTGGGAGGCTGCCAGGGAGACCAAGAAAGAGATGGGCGGATCAGAAGAAGGAAGACCTGCAGGCGGTCGGACTGGAGACCAGGACGTGGCGGACAGTCACAGAGGACAGTGCCCAGTGGCAACATGTGGTGCTTGAGGCCAAAAGTCCCCCCCCCCCCCAAGCTGATAGCACCTGGCTGATGTAATGTATAATTATTAGTTAATTTTTTAATTATTTTATTCTGGATCACCATGGGGATACCAGACTACTTGCAAGAAGCCCATCTTAGACAATACAAAGTCTGTCATACATTCCTTAAACCCATTTACTGTCAACACAGTCACTATCTTATCAGCCAATGCATTCCATGATACCCTCCCCTCCCCAATGCAAAAAAAGAAAAAGTCTTCTCACCTTCTTATTCACCACTTTCTTTCTTAACTTCTAGAAATGGCCTCTTGTCCTTCTACCTGATCCTTGTTCTACTGTGCAAAAAATTCTCAAGTGTCAATCCTGTAAGTACCTCACAACAGTTTAAGTCTTAATTATATCACCCCTCCATTTTCTGTCCACCAAACTCCTCAGTTTACATATCCTCATAGTATCCTCTATCAACAACAATCTGCCCTCATAATCAACAGCCCTGGTGTGGTTATTTGAGCTACAATAATTCACATATTGCCCCAATCAGGATTTACTACAATGGAATAAGATAACACTAAAAGAGATAACAATACTCTGTTATCTCTTTTAGTCAGTGTGTTTAGTATTACAGTAATCCTTGGGGTTACCTATGCTATATTATTAGTATTAATACCAGACCTGCATGGAGTCAAAAGACTCATTGAGGGAGTGCCATCAAACCATGCTTTAAATTCATGCAATGTATATGCATTCACCACAATGTCAGGCAATGCATTCCACTCACCATCTGCTCGGCATGTAAAGAACTTGCTCCTTATACAGCATCCACATATGTCCCTCCCCTTTTTTTTATCAACTCCTCCCATTCCATGAAAAATTTCTTCCACATTAACTGGGTAATAACCCTTTACCAACTTAAATGTATCAGTCATAACCCACACCTTCCATCTATTCACAAGGCTTTGCAAATTATAATCTCTCAGTCTGTCCTTATATCCTGTATCTCAAAGACCAGTTACAACTTTAGTCATCAGTCTTCTCTGGACCTTTTCCAATAAACTTCGTGGGTTTTTCAACTGAAGGTGAGTTAGCCAGAGTCATAGGGAGGTGGTAGGGTTTTCCTTCCAGGAAAATTGAGTTTTTTATCCTGCAAAACAGATAAACTTACCATTAGGACACATGCAATTAATATACATAATATACTGGAACTGGAGGCCTGATCAAGGGCTTATACGGAATAGAATGTTAAGGCCCTCTACATTATTGCTATAATATGATGTGATGACTTGTGCACTCTGACCTCTGAACCTCTCAGATCCATGTCCTCCACCACCACTACAACTCCAAGGTCTCTCGTCTCCTTCAACTTCCTCCAAATTTCCCACAAAGGCATACTTTGTATCCTGTTGTTGCCTACCAAATTTCAGAACCTTGCACATTGCCACATTGACAGTTCCATACTTTTGTCCACATTCATACAGTCTGTTGAAGTCCTCCTGAAGGCCACAACATCTGATCGATTCCTCATCACTCCCTTGTTTTGTATAAGCTCCTCTGTAGTGCAATTGGAAGAATGACAGTACTTTGCGCCCTTTGATTGGAAAAGGCCTGAGTTTTTTCCCGTCATGACAGGAGGAATCTTTATATGGACTTTTTCAATTGAAGGTGAGTTAGCCAATCTCATACAGAGGTAGCAGGGTTTTTCTCTCGTAAACTCAGGTTTTTCATCCCGCATACAGAAAAATTGGCCCTTCAGAACACACGCAATTTACAGACAAAAGATACTTGTGGTGGTGGGCGGTAGATGGTACTGATGTAGTTGATTGGTAGTAGAGGTTCGGTAGTGGTGGAGACAGAGAGTTCTACAGTAGGTGTCCTCCTGCAATGAGTCCGAAGACTCATCGCAGGAGGTGTCACGAATAATAATAATAATAATCTAGAAACAGCTTTCTATCACCATTTATACTCATTCCAATATCATTAATATATAAGTTAAATAACAGTGATCCCAAAACACACATCCCTGTGGCACACCACTAGTAACTTTACTCTTCTGGGATATTGTACCCCCCATACACAACTTGCTGATATCTATCTGAGAGCCAGTTGCCTATCCAAACTCACTAACCTATCATCCAGTCCCATCTGCTCTAGTTTAGTTACCATCTTGTGGTGTGGCAATCTATGAAAAGGCTTTGCAAAATCTAAGTATACCACTGTATGTGCATCTTCCATGTCCAGTATATTCACCACATTGATATATTGCATAAGCAAATTGATAAAGTATGACCTACGAACGCATTTGTGACCTTGATATAGTATGTAAGCAAGTTTGGGAAGCATCATTTCCTTCTGCTTACTTTTGTATTCTAGGTATTTGTATTCTGGGTATACAGATCAGCCTGTGACTTGCAGCCACAGCCTTATCACCATCTTTGTGAAGTGGAACAATTTTATCTTGCTTACACTCTTCTAAGCTGAGTCTAACTCCCTGGAACATTCTCTTAAGACATTAATATATTATCAAGCTCTGTTACCTTATTGACATCTAGCTTATTTA
Organism: Typopeltis vanoorti; assembly: GCF_054136105.1. Classification (NCBI taxonomy): domain Eukaryota; kingdom Metazoa; phylum Arthropoda; class Arachnida; order Uropygi; family Thelyphonidae; genus Typopeltis; species Typopeltis vanoorti. Next base: position 142,122,493 of record NC_143556.1, read on the forward strand.
ACTCATCACATACCTCTAGTCTGCTCACCAGTAAGTCTTCTTGCATTTCATTCTCTATAATTGAGTTTCTTGATCTTTCACATAGAATGAAATACTCTGATGAACTGCTCATTAGAATAGTTTACAGAAAATTCTTTGCGAGAAAATTGAAATAATGTTGTAGTGAATACACGTGAAAAACAAATGCAGATAAGAAATATTTTAGAAAATATAGTTTATTTCTGTATTTAACTAGATTTTATTTCTCATTTTTTTAATATTTATATTCTATATAATATGAAATTAATATTTTGAATTTAATCGATGAGTTTTCAGGTTTTGTAAACAGGATATTATTTTTTTGCAAAACAATGATAGGATGATGATTAGTAAGTAAGGGCATGAAATTTAAGAATGCTTATTTTTGGTGAAAGTTTTTCACTTGGTTATATTATAAATTAAAGATACCAAGAAATTACATACTTGGTTTAATCCATTATCCAAGTGTAAATAAATAAAGTTTGCACCTGAAGTATCTTTCAGGACTGGGTATTTCCAGAGTATTTTAATAATAAGTAGAGACCCCTTTTTACAACTCACGTAGGAAAATATGACTTCTGCATTACTTCAACCTTGGTATCTCACTTCCAGGTCTGGCTCCCACTGATGAGACCTCAATAAAGCTCGAAACTGGTCTGGGTAGTGACCGGTTTCGAAACCGGTCACTACCTAGACTGGTAGTTTATAATATTTCCATAATGCATAGCATTATACATGTCTACAAGGAGATATGCTTTGCATTATGAGATACTAAGGCAAGTGATGAGAAGTAATACCACCTTTGCCATGAGTTGCCTCAGTCCTGAAAGATACTTCAGGCGCAAACTTTGTTTGCTTACACTTGGATAATGGATGAAACCAAGTATATAATTTCTTGGTATCTTTAATGTTTATTTTTGTTACTATTATTATTATTAAACAAGACCTCATGGAGTCAAAGACTCATCTGGGAGGTCCTTTTATCTCACAAACACATCTCATCATGCCGTGTCTTAAACACACTCAAACTCCTTGCAGACACCACACTCTCCGGCAAGGCATTCCAATCATTCACAACTCTGCACGAAAAAAACCTGCCTCCCACTCCCCTACTCACATACCCTCTTTATACAGTTTCCAGGGATGACCTCTGGTTCTCCCCTGATTTCCCACTATTCTCTGTAGAACTTCTCCACCACTTCCCCTACCAACTTGTAGGTCTCTATCACATCTCCCCCTCTTCCTCCTGTCCACCGGACTCTGCAAATTACATCTTCTCAATCTTTCCTCATACTCAACATTCCAGAGGTCAGAAACTACCTTAGTCAGTCTCCTTTGGACCCTTTCCAACATCTCTTCATCCTTCTGAAAACCCGGTGACCAAATCTGGGCACAATAGTCCATATGTGGCCTAATCAGAGCCTTATACAATGGAACAAGAATCTCCTTACTTCTACACGTCAGTGTCCTCCTCATCATTCCCAGAAGTCTTTGTGTTGTCTTCACAATTTTGGCGATGTGTCCCCTAAATTTTAGATCCTTATCCACTATCACCCCCAGACCTCTTATTTCCTCTACTTCCAACAATATATTCTCACCAAGCATAAATTCTGCATCCCATCTTTGTTTCCCAAATTTTAAAACCTTACATTTTGCAACATTGAACTCGCATCCCTGTTTGCTTGCCCAATCACTCAATTTATTCAAGTCTTCTTGCAAGGCCACAACATCTTCACTACTCTTTATGGTTCGTCCCAACTTTCCATCATCTGCAAACAACTGATTATCTCCATCTAAATCTTCGTCAATATCATTCATATACAAGTTAAATAGTAATGGCCCTAAAACAGACCCTGAGGCACTCCACTAGTGACTTTCCTTTTAATGGATATCGCACCCCCATACACAACTTGTTGATACCTATCAGATAGCCAGTCTCCAATCCAATGCACTAATCTAATATCCAACCTCATCTGCTCTAGTTTGACTGTCAACTTATCATGAGGTACTCTATCAAAAGCTTTTGTGAAATACAAGTATATTACTGTGTATCCTTCTGCTCTGTCCAAGGAAGCAGTCACTTTATTATAATAAGTAAGTAGATTACTAAAACATGACCTCCCTTTAGCAAATCCATGCTGTCCATCAAAGATTATACCATTGTTGTCAACCCAACTCTGGATCCTAGTTCTCACAAGCTTCTCCAACAACTTAACCACAACACTTGACACAGAGATAGGCCTATAGTTTGATGCTTGAGTTCGGTCATCTCCTTTATGCAGTAGCACAATCTTGCCCTCCTTCCACTCTTTAGGAACTTGACCAAGTGCAAGACTTGTATAAAAAAAAATATGTCAAGGGAGGTGTCAACTCTCTGGCACATTCCTTCAGAATACGCGGTGATATATAATCAAGTCCCACAGCCTTATTTATATCTAGTTTACTCAACTCCCCAAACACCTCTTGCTCACTTAGTCTGTCTCTCCTCCCCAACATCAACTGCTCTCAATCTCTCCTTGAAGTCACATTCACAAGATTGAAAGATCTTTATGAACTGCTCATTAAGTATCTCCACCACACATTCTGCGTCAGCTGTCTTTATACCATTTCCTCCAATCAATGTCATCCTTCCATAATCATTCTTTCTTTTGCTGGCTACATATCAAAAGAACTCCCTAGGATTCTTTTTTGGCTTCATTAGCTAACTGCTGTTCGTAGCTCTCTTTAGCTACTCTCACTAACCAAGTCACCCTCCTTGCCTTGTCTTTGTAGACCTCATGAAATTGGTTACTTCCAATTTAGAGAATGCTGCCTCCACAATGCCCTTTTTCTCTGTATCGCATGCTTAATCTCTTTATTCATCCATCTCACACCTACCTTATTTAACCTTCTCGCCCATGGTACACATTTAGACATTGCATCTACTAAATAATTTTTGAAAAACCCCCAAGCTGCATTGATCTCTTTTCCAACTAACTCCTCATTCCATGCTATACCTGCAAGCTATCTCCTGAGCTCTTCATAATCACACCCCCCTTGTAGTTCCACATATACCCTTTTTTCACAGGGGTCCTTACATTGCCGGCAACCACCCAGGTAATCACCTCATGGTCACTTTCACCAATTGGTAGATGATTTGACACCTCATTTATAATTACATCCTCCGATGAGATGACCAAATCCGAGACCCTTAATCCTCGTGTGCTCTCTGTTACATACCGTCTGAGGTAGTTATCCCTGAAAAACTCAAGAAACTCATTTTCTTTACTTCCAGTTGCTATCTCTTCATTCCAGTCTATATTGTCATAATTAAAATCACCCATAATGATCACCCTTTTCTTATTTGCTTGGCTTATTTAACTATACATTTCACTATCACCACCATCCACATTACCAGGTCTATAACAAAATCCCACCAAGTATTTGATTCTATTCACCTCTATCTCACACCATACTGCCTCAAAACCACTGGCCCTATTTCCCTCTTGTATGGACATAACTCTTTCTCTATCATCAATAGCACTCCTCCCCCTTTTTTTTTTACCCCTTTTGTCCTCACAAAACACATCATACCTCTCCATTTCTATTCCCATCAGGATATCTTCCTCGTCTAACCATGTCTCACATATTCCAACAATTTTTGGGTGAACACACTGAATTAGTGTAACCATTTCATCTGCCTTGTTTCTTATACTTGTAGCATTGGTATACAAACACAACAGCTCATTTCTGGATCTACAGCTAGTTCCACTGATACCGCCCACTCGATGTGATCTCTCCATGCTGGACCGGGGCCATTTCCCTTTCTGCTTCTTCATTTTAGAACCCTTTGCAATTCCATCTGTTTCCTCTTGATCTCTGGCCATCCCATTTCTTTCCTATCTACACATGCTCTCACCTCCTCTTGGAGCATCCACCTTTCTCACGCTGTGTACCCTTGTCCACCCTGAACCTCCCCGTTTCTGCTCCTCTTGCACACCCATTCTCTCATTTTCTGTACTCATACCACTCACTTCCCCATTCGTTTCCACTTCTTCAATCTCTCCTGTCTTACTCTCCTGCTCTTCCACATCACTCCCCTCTAGATTCTCTCTATTCACTTCTCTACCTTCCAGCAACAGTCTCTCCAAGCGACTCACACCATAACCACTCAAATGCAGTCCATCACTCCCATACAGCTTGCTTCTTCCCTCAAACTCATTCCACACATTAACAAACTGTACTCCCATCTCCTCACACATTTCAGCCAGAGTATCATTCATAATCCTTGCTCTCCGCCTCATTTCACCACGATCATACCTAGGCAACACACTGACTACCCTTCCTGTCACACTATTCTCTTTTATCTTTCCAAGTAGTCTCCTGACATTCATTTTGACATGCTCTTTGTTCTTTCTCAAATCATTTGTACCAATTAATACAATTAACTCTTTTGCTCGCTCCCGCCTCATATCCAATGCTTCAATCACTCTACTCATTTTACCGCCTGGAAAACATACCTTGTGCATTTTATCCTCTAGCACACCTTTAATAATGGAGTCGCCATACAACGCCACTCGCTCATCTTTCGTTAACTCTTTCATGCCATCATGATTTTTTTTTAATAGTTTTGACCTCAATTCTCTTAATTTCATTCCACATCCATTTCATTTCTTGCCTCATCCAATCCAGTTCACCTTCCGAATCTGAAGACACATTCTCTCTATCATTAAATCTTTCTAACTCTCGATCCCCTCTTCTCACTTTCCCTCTCATTCATCCTTCTTTGTTTGTGTACTTTCATTCCAACATACGTCCAACTTTCACTATCATTCTTCTCACTTTCACTCTCATTTATCTTTCTTTGTTTCTATACTTTCGGACTAACATGCGTCCAACTTTCGCTATCATTCTTCTCACTTTTACTGTCATTCATCTTTCTTTGTTTCAGTACTTTTGGTCCAATATACGTCCAACTTTCGCCATCATTCATTCTTTTTTCGCTATCATTTGTTCTTTCGATTTTTTTCACTTGCGATTTCTGCATCATGCCATTTCTACTTTCATTCGTTCTCTTAATTTCGTTTCTTTCCCCCTCACTTTCATCCCTTTTAACATCCGTTACGGTTTTCAAATCGCTCTGTTTCTTTTTTCCTAATTTTTTAACATTTTTTCGCCTCTCTCCCTCACCATCCTTCTCTTTCAAACGTGCACTTACGACACAATTGGTATTAACACTTTCTGTCATCAATTTCATATTTGCATTCATCAGTTCCTCGTTCAGGTCATCACACTTCGCACACACCCTTCTTCCATCTGCACTAAACATCTACAAATCATTTATGTAATCAAAGGAATACATATAACAGACCTCACAACGAAACGACTGAAATCTAAATTAAAATCATGGAATGATAATGCCGCCACCATTTTTTTTTTTATTTCCTCTCTGAAGGTTACTAGGTCTAATAATAACGATTTCGTAATTTAGTTTAGGCAAGAAAAATCACCCACGCTAATAATACCGGTAGCGTACAACATTTACAGGCGCTTTTACTCAAACAATTACGCATATATACTTAATTATTCCTAGTAAAACTTATCTGAATCAGGAGTTCTTCAAATCGCGTCCGCAGCGCTTGGCTCACTAGCGCCCTCCTCTTTCACTATTTTTCTACAGACTTAAGACACTCATCCAGATGTGATATTTTGTTATACTTAACTAATTCAGAAGGTGAAGTGCTTTCAGCTATAGGATACCCATGTATTTTGAAATTTTCTTCAGTTTTTCTGCATAGAAAAGAGATTTTGAAGGCTATTATTGTTTTACAGAAATAGGTTGACTACGTGCAGCTCTGAGTAATTATATTAAAGGATATAATGATAAAATTACATAAATTCTTCCATGATGTAAATCAGCTTAAATCAAAATTCCTATCTTTGGCTGAAATACTAGTCTTCACCTTATTTCCCAGTACTAGTCTTTCACGAAAGAAATTTTCGATCCGCGATGAGTCTTCAGACTCCTTGGAGGTGTCATAATAATAATAAAAAATTTTAAAATTGATATTTGATAATAATTCATTTTTCTTGTGATGAATTGTCTGTGAAGAATTGTGTGGATATGTTACTGAATACCTTGAATGAATCTGTTATGAATCTACCACTTTCATCAGTTAGCATCATCTTGCCATAATCATTCTTCTTTCTACTTGCCATGTAAAATAAAAACCCTCTGTGAGGTTACATGATTTGCTGATTTCTGCTCATACTGCACTTTTGCTGCCCTTACCAACTGAGTCACCCTCCTAGTATGCTTTTTATACTCTTTGTGCAACTGATTATTACCATTCTTCATCCTTTGCCGCCTCCAAAGTGCCTTTTAATACCAGCTTTCATATTTAATCCCTCATTCATCCATTTTATATATACATATTAAGAACTCAAATTCATTTTCCTTATACTGAAATGCTATCTCTTCATTCCAATCTATATTGCCATAATTAAAGTCACCTACAACAATCATTCTTCCCTTGTTTATTTATCCAAGTTACTTTTGCATTTCTTCATCACCATCCTTCACATTCCCTGATGTATAGCAACATCCAGCTAAATATTTCTTCCTGTTAACCTCCACCCCACACCAGACTGTCTCAAAATCACTATTTCCCTCTTTAATGCCTACCTAATATGGACATAATTTCCCTGTTATTATCAGTAGCACCTTACCTCCCCCCCACCCTTTCTGTCCTCACAAAAAACACTTTACCCTTCTATTTCTATTCCTGTCAGGATATCATCCTCATTAAGCCATGTTTCATTCACTTATTCCAACAGTTTTTGAGTAAATAAACAAAGTGAGTAAAACAATTTCATCTCCCTTATTTCTCTGATGCTCCGAGCATTTGTAAATAAATACAGCAGTTTACTTTTAGATCTGTAACGAGTCCTGAGTCCTATCCATAAACTTCAGATTTCTGTCGACTTTCACTGCCAGATCCCTTTCCTCTTCGATTTCCTCTAATATAGTTTCACTAATAGACTATGAAGCCTCCCATTGACGGATCTCAGATTTCAAGACCTTGAAATCATTTACATACCTGTCCAGTTTATTCAAATCCTCGTGAAAGAGCACACATCAATGTCATTACAGTAGTAATAGTGCTGATGTGGTGCTGAAGATTTATTAAAATTTTCCAAGTGTCATATCATCTGCAAACAACTATATATTATCCACATCACTGCAATCTGGTGGTGATATATATTACTGTGTAAAGATATTTAAATACCTTTACATGATTTTCTTTAGTGAAGATTTTACTGTTAGTTTTATTAATTAAAATTGGAATAAAGGATAAGTAAAATATTATGTTGAATAAAAAAAATTTCTTTGTTAGAATGATATTCTGTTATAAAATGAACAATGCATCAGTATTAGTAGATGGCTAGCAAGGCTATTAAATCTGTCTGTGCCTCATGTTTTAAGTCACTGATGAAAACAGTTCTTCACTTAGCATCAACACGACAGATCAACAAAATATATTCTTTGTTGGAATTAAAACACCTGTAGATGTTTTTTTATGCTGACCACATGAAATATACATCAAGTGGAAGATAAGCATAATGTCTGTTGTATTGTTGATAAACGTATCCTAATCACCATTAAATATTTCCTTGCTGTTTGTAGTGATCAGCTGTTGCCACAGATCATTCACGCAGTCACAAATCATGAAGAATGTGGTGTGTGCTGTATGGTAATATGAAGTGAATAGCTGATTGACTCAAAAAAATACCTAGAGAGAGAGAGAGAGAATTTTAAAAAAGGAACAGATATAAGAGAAGTAATTGAAGTGTTGTAAAGACTTTCTTTAAAAATTAAGGAATAAAAAAAAATAAATGTAGGGAATGAATGCTGATTTTCTGCAGAAATTTCTCATTTTCAAGTTCCTGTTGAGTGGTTAGTGTATCTTCACTATCATGATTTTGTTTTTGATCGAAGATTGGAAAGAAAACCGTTCTTTGTGTTATGTAACTGACAGCTGTCAAGTAAAAAAATGCAAAAACTTTCCATCATAGTTGAATCCTGTGTCATTGCTGAATAGTTGAAGATTATAAGCTAATGAAGTTTATACGTATATACTGTTAATGTTTCTGGTATAGAAATTTTCTAGTAGACGGATAAAAGAGAATAGTGTGAAAGAAAGGGTAGTAAGCATGTTGCCTAGGTATGACAGTGGTAAGATGAGGCGGAGAGCAAGGATTATGAATGATATGTTAGCTGAAATGTGAGGAAAAAGGAGTACAGTTTGTTAATGTGTGGAATGAATTTGAAGGACAAAGTAAACTATATAAGAGAGATGAACTGCATTTGAGTGGTTATAGTATGAGTTGCTTGGAGAGACTGCTGCTGGAAGGTAGAGAAGTGAGTACAGAGAATGAATCAGATCAAGTGGGAAGTGATGTGAAAGATGCATGAAAGTGTGACAGGAGAGATTGAAGATGTGGTTAGGAATGAGGAAGTAAGTGGCATTAGTATGGAAAATGAGAGAACTGGTGTGCAAGAGGAAGATGGAAACGGATATGCTCAGTGTGGACAGGGGTACACAGCAAGAAAGGTGGATGTTCCAAGAGGATGTGAGAGCATCTGCAGACATTAAAGGACTGGGATGACACCTGGGATCAAAAGGAAACAGTTGGAATTGAAGAAAGTTCTAAAATGAATAAGCAGAAAGGGAAATGGCTCCAGTTGTGCATGGAGAGATCACATCGAATGAGTGGTTATCAGTGGAACTAGCTGTACATCCAGGAATGAGCTGTTGTGTTTGTATACAAATGCTAGAAGTATAAGAAATAAGGCAGATGAAATGGTTGCACTAATTCATGTGTTCACCCAAAAATTGTTGGAATAAGTGAGACGTGGTTAGACGAGGAAGACATCCTGACAGGAATAGAGATGGAGAGGTATGATGTGTTTCATGAGGACAGAAGGGGTAAAAAGGGAGGGGGAGTGCTGTTGATGATGGAGAAAGAGTTATGCCCATATGGAGTAGAGATGCAAGAGGGAAATGGTGCTAGTGGTTTTGAGCCAGTGTAGTGTGGTGTAAGATAGAGGTGAATGGAATGAAATACTTTTTTTTTTTTTATGTTGGGGCCCATACACAAGAGGTTGGCTGGTCAACCTATAGTACCGTATATGGGTGATAGGTTGCGAAAGGAGAAACTTGTTTACATTTGTTTTAAATGCCTGCATATTGTATTCCTTGGGAAATATGTCAGGGGGAAGACTGTTCCACAGTACTGCAGTAGCAGGGATGAATGAGGAGGAAAAGAAACTTGTTCTGTGGGTTTCGAGGCGTACTGTAAAAGGATGTTGGGCGGCAGCTGTATGTGTTCCAGTGGGTTTAGTACAGGGTGGGGGAATTATTGATGCTGTTTCGGTGAACATCTCCCGTGAAAGTATTTATAGAATATACAGATTGCAGTGACCAAGCGTCTATGTGAAAGTGAGAGGAGCAAATTGGTGAGGGATGGGTCATTTATTAGTCTAATTGCTCTCCTCTGTATTGAGCCAAGCATTTTCAGGGTGCTTTTTCGAGCCCCACTCCAGATGTGAGAGCAGTATTTGAGAGCTGGACGGATTTGTGACTTGTATAGTGTTAACAGCTGTTTAGGGGTGAAGTAACGTCTTGAGTGAAAGAGAAAACCTAGTTTTTTAGAAGCTGAGGATGCAATGGTTGTGATGTGTTTATGCCAGGAGAGGCTTGATGTCGAGGTAATTCCAAGAAGAGAAATTTCATCTTGTCTGTGAATTTGAGTGTCATCAAAAACAATGCTGGGGAAAATGGTTCTTTTTTGTGATAAATAAGACAGGAAGCTGGCAGTCCAAATGATGAGAATTTGCTTAGTAAGCCTTTGTGTCAGACTTGGTCAAAGGCTTTGGAGATATTGAGTGCAACTACTTGAGATTCACCAAATTTTTCCATAGCATTTGTCCAGTGATGGGTGACATATGAGAGTAGATCTCCTGTTGAACGGCTTTGATGGAATCCATAGTAGTGGTCGCTTAATAGCCGGGTACTTTCAAGGTAGATTAGGAGTTGAGATTTGATGATTTTCTCCATTACTTTTGATAGGACTGAGGTGATTGAGATTGGGCGGTAGTTAGATGGCAGTGATTTGTCATTCTTTTTAGGAATAGATTGAATATAGGCCAGTTTCCAGGTTTTGGGATATATACCAGTTGAGTAAGGAAGTGTGTACAGGTGGCATGGGATAGGAGTCAGTTCAGATGCACAGACCTTCAGGATAATTGGAGGAATTCCGTCTGGGCCAAGAGACTTTTTAGTGTCTAATTTAGACAGCAGGTTTGTGGTGTCTTTTTGGCAAAAGGATACAGGGAGCATTGTATGTTGGGTAGTTGGAATGACTGGAGGACATTTGCCATTGTCAATTATGTGTGCATTGGAGGCAAAGTGTGATGCCAAGAGATTAACTTTTTCTATGGGTGATGTTGCAATTGAGCCATCTGGGTATGATAGAGGTGGGAATAGTGTAGGGCAAAAGTTACGGCCAATTGCCTTGGCAAGAGACCAAATGACACTGCTGCCGTTTGGACAGGCTGCAAGCTTCCTGTTTTTGGCTTGTTCAAATTCTGTTTTGGAAGTATTGATAATTTTCTTGCATTTCTTATGGGCTTCAGTATAGGTATTGAATGAGGATGAGGTTCTTGATTTGAGCCAGTTGTAGTATGCTTGATTCTTCATTTTTACAGCCTTCGCACATTTATTGGAAAACTAGGGTTTAGTTAGGGGATGGCAAGTCTGAGTAGTGCGGGGAATATATGTTTTCATTCCAGTGAGGATCACTTTGGTGATGCGTTCAGTGCATTTGTTTGGACTGGAAGACCGGAAACTATAGTCTTCTCATGGGAATGAAGCATAGTAGTCTCAGAGACTGTCCCATTTGGCTTATAATGCCAAACTACGCTTGTGTGGGAGTGACAGTGTACATGCTGTTGCATGGGGGAGAAGATGAGCACTAAGTTGTGGTAAGAATTGCCCAGGGGGCTCACTTCATTCACTGCATATTTGGAGGGGTGATTAGTACGGAAGAGATCTAGGGTATTTGGAGAGAGATTTGAGTTATCTGGAATTCTGGTTGGTTTTTGAACAATTTGTGTGAAGTCATTGGTGACTGCAAATGTTTCAGCATCTCTGCCTGCAGGATCTGTATAACTGGAAGAGGAAAGCCAATTGGTGTTATGGAAGTTGAAATCACCCAGAAGGATGATTTCACTGTTAGGAGAGTGGGACTGGAGAAAATCAACTTTTAAGGAGAGGAAATGAAAGAGCTTAGAGTGATTGGTGGTATTAGGAGAGGGATAGAGACAGCAAATGAATTTGACTGAGTGAGGGAGGGATATCTTCAGCCAAAGAAGGTCGAAGTCGGATGATTCTAAGTTAGTTGCTCTCTGGCAGGATCAGAGTGGATATATGCACAGATGCCTCCCTTGGGTTGAAAGGAGTTAAATAGTGTATAGTTAGGAAGGATGAGATGAAGAAGGTTGAGATACTTGGTTGGATGGTGGTGACTATGAAACGTATAATCAAATTAGCCAAGCAAATAAGAAAAGAGTGATCATTATGGGCAATTTTAAGTATGGCAATGTAGACAGGAATGATGAGATAGCAATGAAAGTAAAGAAGAGTTTCTTGAGTTTTTGAGGGATAACTGCCTCAGAAAGTACGTAACAAAGGGCATGTGAGGATTGGGTGTCTTGGATTTGATCATCTCATCACAGGATGTAATTATGAGGTGTCAAATCACCCACCAATTGGTAAGAGTGACCATGAGGTTATTACCTGGGTGGTTGTCAGCAGTGTCAGGACCTCTGTAAGAAAAGGGTATATGTGGAACTACAAGGGGGGTGATTATGAAGAGCTCAGGAGACAGCTTGCAGGTGTAGCATGGAATGAGGAGTTAGCTGGAAAAGAGATCAATGCAGTTTGGGGGATCTTCAAGAACTATCTAGTAGATGCAATGTCTAAATGTATTCCAAGGGTGAGAAGGTTAAACAAGATAGGTGTGAAATGGATGAATAAAGAGATTAAGCATGTGATACCGAGAAAAGGGCATTATGGAAGCAGCATAAGAAAAGTGGAAATAACTAGTTCCATGAGGATTACAAGAACCAGGAAGAGGGGAGATATGATAGAGACCTATAAGTTAGTAAGGAGTTGTTATAGGATCAGTGCTGGAGAGATTCTACAGAAAACAGTGGGAGATCAGGGGAGAACCAGAGGTCATCCCTGGAAACTCTATATTGCGAATGTGAATAGTGGAGTGAGAAGCAGGTTTTTTTTGTGCAGAGTTGTGAATGATTGGAATGCCTTGCCTGAGATTGTGGTGTCTGCAGAATATTTGAATGTATTTAAAGCACGGTACGATGAGCTGTGTGTATGATAAAAGGACCTCCCAGATGAGTCTTTGACTCCATGGGGATCTTGGGTAATAATAATAATATGCTTTAAATAGAAATATGCATGCAGTAAGGCATATGTTCAAGATTATTATTCAGGCTTTCCATTGATTCATAAGATCCATTATGGTATGCCCATTGTAGATGACACAACCTTATTATTATTGCACAGGCACTTCATGAAGCCTGAAGACTCAGTGTGGGAGATTCACACTAATAATAATAATTATCCTATGATGATAGATGGCCGTGAATCCCATTTACCAGGAGGTACGGCACCATCTCAGTCCCCCAAATTATATCTGGGCTTTGGAACCGGCATAGCTGATGAATCACACCTATGGCTGGATCAGTATTCCTGACTGTAATCTGTGTGTGTTCGTTGGACCGGTTTGCCTGCTTGCGGAATGAAAAACACCAGATAAATTGGTGGAAAAAACCCTGTTGTCCATGCCCTAGACCGGCTAACTTGACTATGACTGAGGAAGATCCCTAAGCTTCTCCGTCGTCGACGGGAATCGAACCTAGGACACACCCTCCCCAGGCATATGGTTGCGAAGTGCATTGCTAACCGCACGGACAGAGAGATTCGCTGTAATTCACTGTAACAGAGAGATACACTATCCATGCGTTATGCATAATGCGTGTAATGTAGGCAAAAGTTTCCAACTTTTGCAACCTGCAAACCTTCAATCGATTCTCATAGGGAGGATTCCACAGACTACTCGCCATCTCAGTCACCTTGCTTCTGGATCCTCTCCACCACCTCATCCCCAGGAATCCCAGCTAACCAAACCTGAGCACAGTAATCCAGATGTGATTGTATCAAGGCTTTATAAAGGGAATGATAACTCCCTTATGCACTTTGGTAGTTTTCCCTCTGCACTTCCTTTCTCTATTTGCTACTCGTACTCCCAAATCCCTGGCTTCATCAATTTCCTGGAGTACAGTTCCCTCAATGTAGTACAGAGCTTGTAATTTTTTTTTATCCCGAAATGCATAGCTTTTCACTTTTCTACATTAAATTGACATCTATTATGTTTTGCCCATACTGTCAGACTATTTAAATCATACTGCAAGCTCTCTACAACACCTTGATTAACCTTTCCTAACTTTACACCATGTGCAAACAACTGAATATCTTCGTTCAAATTTTTCCTATATCATTTATGTACAAATTAAACATAAGTAATCCATGGCAAACACCACTAGTCATCTGCCTTTTCCTAAATACTGCTCCTCTATTTACTACTTTTTGGTACCTGTTCATCAACCACCCTTGTATTCATATAACCAGTTTCATATCCATCCCCATTTGTTCCAGTTTGTGTAACAGTTACATGTGGTATCCTGTCAAACACCTTTGCAAAATCCAGCAGCATCATTGTGTAACTATTATCTTTATCGAATTCAGCTGTCATCACTATTATAAAAAGTTAGTAAATTACTAAGTCATGACAGACACTACACAAATCCATTCTGCCCCTCATTGAGTATCGTATTCTATCCACACATTCCTGAATTCTCTTTTTGACCAACTTTATTGGTAGTTTTACCACCATTCCTGAGATATCGATTGGTCTATACTACTCCTTGAACTCATTCACTGTTCATACTGTCGCTATCCTATTAGGCAATACATTCAGGTAATACATACAATAGGTTTTCAGAGAGCTCCCGAAAGGGTTTTCAGAGAGCTCCCGAAAGCTAAGTACAATTTTGAGTAAAAATTAGAATATAGGTTAAAATCATAACGTAATATTGCCTAATTTTGGTAGCTTGTTGTGTCTGTGGGATTTTGGTATGAATTCCGTTATTTAATTTAGTATATAACATTACGTTTCATAGATTTGAATATGGCGCCAATGCGACGTAAGATAATGGCGTCCAAAAATACTACGCCCTTGTTCAAAAACTATAATGTGAGAGAGTTTGTCCAATGTGATGTGTGTGGGATGTATGCATTCCCGAATGAGGCTGGAATGTGGATTGAAAGTGATAGTGGTGGGAGAATGTGCAGAAAGTGCAAGCAAAGTGAGGAGTTGAAGTATGTGTCAGGTTGTGAGATAGTTATGGTTGAAGAAAGCCAGAATGTGAGTGAAAATAGTGGCTTGATAGGGAATTGCGATGTATGGCATTTAGATGGCAATGAGAGCGGTGATCTTAGAAAGAGTGAAAGCAACCATACAGAGAGAGAAAATGGTTTAAATGATAAAAATAATGAGGAATTATTTGTAGAAAGTGAGATCGTTAGGTTGCGTGCAGTGATACAAAATGCGCAGCGGCAATTAGAGCACCTGCAAAACTCTTTCCAGAGTGATTCGGCTAACGTAAATAAACAGCCTAAGAATGGGAGAGTTTCTGAAATGAAGGAAAGAGTGTTGTATGGTGACTTGTTATTAAGAGGGGTGATAGATGGCAGTGTAACTAAATCGTACTTACCAGGTGCGAAATTTAAGGATGTAAGTGAGAGTATTAGAGTGCAAAAACAGAGGGTGAAAGAATTAATAATTGTGGCAGGTATGAATGAATTGAAAGGTGATAAATTTTTTATGAGAGAGGACTTGAAAGTATTGTTAAAGGTAGCGAAAGAAAGAGTGACAGAGTTAGAATGGTTAGTCTGTTGCCGCGGTATGACAGAGAGGAGTTTAGAAGGAGGGCCATAATTGCAAATGACATTATGCGCAGGTTATGCAGACGGTGTGGTGTGGAATTCGTGGACGTGTGGAATGAGTTTGAAGGGCGAAAGGACTTATACAAGATGGATGGCCTGCATTTCAATGGACTTGGTGTGCGGAGACTGGAAAGAGTGTTGCTGAATGAATTGAAAATGGATGTGCAAAAGCAGGGAAACTAGAACTACCAAGGAGGGGGGGGGGGAATGGATATGCAGACATCAGTGAGACAGATGAGTGTAAGAATGTATATCATGTACCTGAGCCAGCACTAAGGACAAAAAATGGGAATGGGTCATTTAGAATAACGCATCAATATAGGGGTGGAACTAAGGGATCACTGCATTTCATGTATACTAATGCCAGGAGTGTTAGGAACAAGAAGGAAGAATTTTTGGCCTTGATTGGCTCTTCCTGGCCACAGGTTATTGGCATTAGTGAAACATGGCTGACGGAAGATGATATAGTTAGTGGAATAGAATGTGTAGGTTATAGTGTTTAGGAGGGACAGAGAGAATAAAATGGGGGGAGGGGTATTATTGATGATAGCTGATGAACTGCAGCCAAGGAGAATTGAAGTTGTATCGCAGGATAGTGAAAGGAGCTCATTTGAGGCTATTTGGTGTGAGATTGAGACTGCCAGAATAAAATATACAGTTGGGTGCTGCTATAGACCAGGTGATGGAATAGATGGTGGAGATAGTATGCATAGGGAAATTGATGAAATGAGTGGAAGGAGGGTAATTATTATGGGGGATTTCAACTATGGTAACATTGATTGGAAGGAGGAGAGGACACATGTGAGGAAGGAAAAGGATTTTATTCAGTTATTAAGGGATAACTATCTGAGACAGCATGTAATTGAAAATACTATGGGTGTGAGAGTGCTTGACCTGGTAATAGCATCTGAGAATTTGACTGTAATGAATATGACCATGTTACCACCTATTGGTGAGAGTGATCATAAGGTCTTGACCTGGACAGTTTTCGATTAAGAACGGGTATATATGGAATTACCGTGCTGGCAAGTATGACAGGCTTAGGAGATTGCTTGGATCGGTGCCATGGCATGTACAACTGCAAGGGCTGGACGTCGATAGAGCATGGGAAGTGGTCAAGGAGCATTTACAGGAGGTTATTGGATGATTGTATACTTAGGGTCCGAATAGTAAAACAAGTAGGGGATGAATAACACCATTAAGCTTGAGCTGCAAAATAAAGAAACAACTGTGGAGGGAATTTAAAGAAAGGGGTGACCTGCAGGCACACGAACGGTATAAAGTGCAGGCCAGAAATGTAACGAGTGTGGTTAAAAAAAGCAAAAGCGGATTATGAAAGGAAACTAGCTATGCAAGCAAAAGAGAATCCCAAACAGTTCTTTCAATATGCTGCAAGCAAGAAAAAAACTGTACACGGCAAAATTATTTTAAGGAATGACGATGGTAAGGAGGTCACTGAATCAGTCGATATAGTGGAGTTACTAAGCGCGCACTTTGCAAAAGCATATCATCCAGGTGGTGACATTGAAAAAATGAAGGAACCATTAGTTTATACAGGAATAGTGATGAATGAAGTGGAGGTGACTAGTCTATTACAGAACCTTAATGTGAACACATCTGTGGGATTGGATGGTATACCGGCACGAGTCTTGCGTGAAGCGGCTAAGGAATTATCAGTGCCCTTGACCATGTTGTTTAATCTGAGTCTCAGGTCTGGTTTAGTCCCGAAGGTGTGGAAAGAGGGGAAAATAGTTTCGCTGCAAAAAGGAGGATCCAAGACTACGGTTGCAAATTACCGACCGATCAGCATATCAGGAGTCGTTGTCAAGGTCTTGGAGAAAGTAGTCAAGGGAAAAATACAGGAATGGATTGATGAAAATGAGATACTCGACAGGGAACAGCATGGCTTTGTGAAGGGTAGATCATGCTTCAGTAACTTGCTCAAGTTTTATAACAAGGTGACGGCTGAACTGGATAAGGGAAATGGGTTTACAGTGATACTGCTGGACCTAGCAAAGGTGTTTGACAGGATACCGCATGGAATACTAATCCGTAAACTACAACATATGGGAATGGATATAGGGTTGGTTAGATGGATAGGTGGTTGGTTGATGGAGAGATATCAAAGAGTAGTTTATTCAGGAGTAGATTCCAAAAGACTGCATGTGACTAGTGGTGTGCTGCAGGGTTCTGTTCTTGGATTACTGCTGTTTAATCTGTTCATTAACGATATAGGGAAGGATCTAAATAGAACAATTCATTTCTTCGCTGATGATGCAAAGTTGGGTAGGGCAATAGTGAATGCAGAAGATGTCAAAGTCTTGCAGGATGACTTAGATTGGAGTTCTGGGCTAAGGAGAATGGATGTTAATTTAATGTGACAAAATGTAAGGTTATGCATTTTGGGGTGAAAAGATTAGCAGCAGTATACCACATTGGTGGAACTGTACTCCAAGAGATTGAGGCCAGGGACTTGGGAGTGTTGGTGGATAGGGAGATGAAGTTTAGGGGGCACATTGCAAAAGTAGCTAAATCAGCTCATCAACTCACTTGGTTGTTGAAAAATACCTTGACGAGCAGAGACAAGCAAGTTATTGTACCTCTGTACCGAGCCTTGATAAGACCTCATCTCGACTACTGTGCCCAGATTTGGTCACCTTGGTTCTTTCTTGATGGGGAGGAGGTGGAGAGGATCCAGAGAGGAGTGACTAAGATGATAACAGGTCTATGGAATGAACCATATGAGAACAGGTTGAAGATTTGTGGGTTGCAGAAACTAGTTGATAGGCGGAAAAGGGGAGATATGATTGAGACATTCAAATTGCTAAAGGGATTCTATAGGATTAATTCAGATTATATTTTTGAGATCAGGACTGGTGGTGGGAAAACTAGGGGACACCTATGGAAGCTGGGCAAGAGTGTGGTTAGCAGGGGTATTAGAGCTGGGTTCTTTACTTTTAGAGTGGTAAATGAGTGGAATAAGCTGCCAGAGTCTGTTGTGGGTGCTATGACGGTGAACGAGTTCAAGGCAAGGTATGATAGATACTGTGAGAATATAATCGCATAGTTGTGTGGACATGATGTTTAGGGCCTCCCTCGATGAGTCTAAGGACTCCTGGAGTCGCCCGAAATAATAATAATAATTCCATGGACCAATCACCTTTTCTGCAAAAAAAAAAAAAAAAAAAAAAAGTCACTCCTCACCCTCTTCCTCACGACTTCCATTTGTAACTTCCAAGGATTGCCCCTTGTCCTCGCTTCTTCTCCTTGTTCTACTATACAAAATAATAACTCATAGTCATCCTTGTAACTACTTCTCAACAGTTTAAATGTCTTAGTTTTATCACCTCTCCTTCTGTCATCCAAACTCTACGGTCTGCAGTTATGAGTTGTTGATTCCTTGTGTAACTGGAAAATGATTTTCTCTTTCACTTAAAGAACTTCTATTAAATCTGAATACTTAAGGACTGATGAGGAAGATGTGTTTTGAGTTTCAAGAACAGATTGCTAAACTTTTCAACAACTTAATTTATTTTTGTTGTTTATCTGATTTTCTGACTGAATAGATATTAACTTTTTTCTCTGCAGATATTTTGTAAACTAAAGTCAACACATTTGACCCACCATTGTTGTAAGATTTTGAATGTGTGTATGCAAGTTAATAGGTGGGTCATTACAGTTATTTACAATTTTATTTTATATGTTGTATTTACACACACAAACAAACACACAATTTTCTCTCTAAGCTGTGCACATATGCATGCACACATCTCATAACTGCCTGCATGAAATGTTTGCTTTCAGAATTCTAATTTACAGTCAATTTATGAATATACTATAGAAACTAATTATATGATAATCATACTTATCATTTATTTTATTTATTAATTTCTCCATTTCAATAGGACTCTAACTCGTTCCAACTTCTTACAGTCTGAGTTACTTTTAGCCTGTGC
Source organism: Typopeltis vanoorti (assembly GCF_054136105.1). NCBI lineage: Eukaryota > Metazoa > Arthropoda > Arachnida > Uropygi > Thelyphonidae > Typopeltis > Typopeltis vanoorti. The sequence goes on from NC_143556.1 coordinate 142,141,598, forward strand.
CACATGGACAAACTGATGCTGACATCAGCAAGTTGCAATGGCATATTTGTTTAGTGTCTACTGTCTAGACCATAGGTGGCCAACAGCAGGGCCTACAGGCCGCAACATGATTTTATGCGTCCCATGTAAGATAACTATATTAAATTATATGTATTATAAATTTAGCTATTAATTTTGACTGCAGATTTTCTGATTGATATACTAGTTATATTCATTATTTCTGATGACGGAAACACTTTACATTCTCAACACGGAATCAAAATTGCTTTAAAAAGATTACTCAATTATAAAATCTACTGCTTCTCTGTGCTAGTAGTGGGAGTGGTAGATTTCTATGTGCTCCACAGTAACGCATCATTTAAAGTCACTTGCTCTGATCTGGTTACAGTGATTAGTTTCAGAGACTCAGTTTCAAGTAGTTTATATTGTTCTCCAAGTAGTAAAATGATTTAGCAAATATAGTAATCAATACATATAGCTATTGCCTTGAAAAAATGCAGAGTTTATTTAAGTTATAAATCTGTCTAAAAGTGTGCAGCCCGTGATGCTACCACTCATCATATATTGGCCCTCATATAGAATGATGTTGGCCATGCCTGGTCTAGACCCTTGTTTTTATTATTAGCCTTGAAATCTTAAAGCTCTATGTGGCAATAGAGTATTGAATATTGCATAAGCATTAGAAATGGCTCAATGTGAGGAGAGTTTATAACAAAGCATGAATCCTTTTTTTATTTAAGGATATTGCTTCAGTGGAACTTCTCTAAAAAGAAAATCTCTCTAAGCTGACATCTGTTGATCAGAAAAAGGATTTAGAGTCTGGTGATTTGGTACCAAAGCATTTTGTTCAAGAACTGAATTTCTTAAAAGAAGAATTCAGTGCGAAAATTGATAAAAAGTTTTCTGAATAAATTGGATTGGAAAATTGGCTTATATCTTGGGTTAAGGATCTTGAAGTTGAAAGAGAGCCTAAATGAGAAGAATTTTCATTCGGAAAGATCACTAGTGATTGTAAGAATGAAATTCTATCTTTTTAATAAAAGAAAGGTGCTACAGTTGTGGTAAATTCGGCTGCACTTCTAGATTTTGTCATAAATCCCACAAAGACAATCTTGGTGGTGATGGTAGAATAAGTCAGAATATTACTAAATCATCTCTTAATGTTATTCATTATTCGGTTTTCATAAAATCTGATCAAACATGTTTTTCAAGAGAAACCACTTCTCTTGCACATCGAAGGGCTACACAGAAACTTTTGACAACATTAAATGTGATGTTGAACCTTTGAGTTTAGTAAATGTTTCAATAGTTGGTACTCCATATAAAATATTTTTTTGATACTGGAGCATTTATTTCTGTAATAACATGGGATTTCTTTCAAAGTATAAGGATCATTTACAATGTGATTTAAAGGATTTAGACCAGAATGCAAAATTAAGGAGTATTTTCACATAGGAAATATTAGTAACAAAAGTCATATCCGTTACAGTTTTTCTTCTAGATTTCAATTTTTCTCATTAGCTATTGGTCTCACAGGAAATTAATAGCACATATTTTCAGATGATTGAGAGAAGAATTCTTATCACTTCATAGATATTCATGCAGTTATGAGTGGTGTAATTTCTCTTGATAGGACTGATTGTCAGAAAAATTGTTCTTTAGGTATAATCTCTCTCCAGAAAGTCTTTTCATCTCTTAATGCTTATTCTCCTAGGTCCTCATCAAAGCATCTTGATTCTACTGAGGAGAAAGATGTGGACATCACTACTGTTACTATTTCATCTCTAAATGAATTAAAAAAGCATACATCAGAAATGTGGGATTCTGATGATATCAGAAATGTTCAGTGGCAGGATGCATTTTCAGGAGAAGTGTATACCTCATTTCAAACTGCTGAATGCCCATCTTGATTATCTGTCTTTTAAACCAGTAAGTTTTCCTAAATGAAGGTGCTACAGCTGTGGAATTTTATATAGGAATAAGCAAAAGTTACTATGAAATAAGATTACAAAGAAATAATCAGAAATTACTTTGTGGTAGAGTAGGTAAGAGTAGAAATCTAAAAAAACTTTACTCCATGAAAGATGATACTGTAGATATTAAATCAACACTATGCTTCCTTCTTGGCAGGTCACTTTGGATATAAAAAAAATTTTTAGAATTGAAGAGAGCTTTTATTGGTCAACCATTAAATATAATGTCGAAAATTATGTGAAATCTTGTCATATTTGTTAGGTAAGGAATCCTTACAAGAGAGAAGGCACATTTTAATCTATAAAGTTCTTAGTTAGTCTAGTTCAGGATATCTCTGCAGATATTGTGGTCTCTCAACACAACTGAAATATAGATATATTATTTTGCTTTCCTCGAGCATTTCCATTCCCTGACCAGAAGGCAGAAACCTTAGCTTAATGTTTTGTAATATTATTTTTAGGTATGGTTGTCCTGAGTCATTTTTGACTATTGCAACATTTTACATCATCATCAAATTCCTGCCATGTACCCTCAAGGGGTGTACAGGATATGATAGTACTACATAAAAAATTTATATTATTACTAACTTCCTATCTACAATTTTCCTCCAGATCAGTCTGTTACTTGTTAAGACACGAATATTATCAGATCTTATAATTCTGACGTCTAAGGCACTTTGTACCTTATCAAACCACCTATATCTTGGTCTTCCTCTGGGTCGTTTTCCTGCCAACCTGGAAGAGAACACTTGTTTTGTTAATCTTTCTTTGCCCATTCTGTTTAAGTGATCATATCACCTGAGATTAGCTCTTCTAACATATTCCTGGCAATGTCAAGTTCTTTCCTAATACCCTCATTTTTAATATTATATTGCCATTGATGCCATCTGTTCACGCCTCTAATTTTTCTCAGGCTCTCATATCTGTGGTCTCTAGTCTTTGGTCAAGTGTTTTACTTCTGACCCAGCTCTCAGATCCATAAGTTAAAACTGGTTTGAAGACTGTCTTGTATACAACTAATTTAGTGTTCTGACTAATTTCTCTCTTATTCCATATGAATTTATTCAATTGACATCCTACTATACCAGCTTTATTGATTCTGCTTGTCTATTTCCATATTTAATTTACCATCTTCACTAAAAATCGTGCCTAAGTAGGTGTTTACTTGTTCCACAGGTTCTCCATTCACAATGCAATTGACATTTTCAACGATTCTGCCTATTCATCATCTTTGTCTTTTTATTGCTGACCTTCATACCATATCTATTACAACAGTTATTCAATTTAGTCAAGGAATCTTGCAGACTCGTAATGGATTTATTGATAAGTATAACATCGTCCACATAAAGCAAAGAGCTGACATTAACATCTCCAATTTTGATATCATGTTTAATACCACTTTCCTTCATAATGTGATCCATATAGATAATGAATAACAGAGGGGATAATGTACATCCCTCTCTCACACCAGATTTAACATTAAACCATCTTTCTGTACTTCCTTCAATTCTAACTGCTGACTTACAACTCAAATAAAGACTAAGTATTACTTGATATAATACTCCATTGACCCATATAACTGTAGCATATTGAATAGCTTCCCTCTTGGCACCTTATCATATGCCTTTTCCAGATCTACAAAACTCAAATAGAGATTTTGGTTATATTTCCATGATTTCTTCTATTTGTTGTAAAGTGAAGATCTGATCCTGACAGCCTCTATTTGGCTGCAATCCAGCTTGTTCTTCACCGAGCTTTTCTTCTACAATTCTTCTCAACCGTTTCTCAAGTATACGTGCATAAATCTTGCCAGGAACACTCAGTAGGGAAATACCTCTGTAATTCTCACATTCAGTTTTATTTCCCTTTTTATATACTATGAGAGCTCTACTCCGATCATCGGGAATTCGTCCCTCTGTCCAGGCCTTCTGAACTATGCAGTGCAGCTACTGCAAGACTTTTATACCACCATACTTCAGCATTTCTCGTCGAATATCATCTACTCCTGCTGCCTTTCCATATTTTAAGCCTTTGATAGTTTTTCTACTTCAAGTATGGATATGTATTCCTGACTGTATGCCTGTTGAGTGTTTTTTACCACTGTGCTATCACTGCTTGATTCATTCAAATCAAAGTAATTACTCCATACTTCAAGGATATCCTTTTCTCTCTTTTTCATGTCACCTTTATCATCTCTAACTCCTTTTACAGTACTCTTTCCTCCATTTCTAAGCTTCTTCAATAATCTCCAAAATATTTTGCCACCTTCTTGATATTTATTTTCTGTGTTCTTGCCAAAGTTCTCCCATGACTTTTGATTAGCTAGTTTTGCACAGTTTTTAGCTTTCTTACATTTGTCTCTGTATTCTCTAAGAGCACAAGCTGACTTATTTGCCAGCAACTTTTGATATTCTTTCTTCTTTTCCTTCACTTCTCATTTAACTTCCTGGGTCCACCATGGAGTTCTGATTTTTCTATCCTTGCAGACAACCTCACCACATGCCTCTCTGGCTGAATTAATCAAGGTTTTCTTCAAGGCTTGCCACTGAATCTCTAAAGTTTGTTTCCTGTTCTCAAACTCTTTAATTTTTTTCTTCAATAATCTTTGTGTATTTTAGTCTACAGTTCACATCTGAGAGCTGCTCAACTTTTATTTGCTTTACAACTTTCTTACATGTTATTCTCTTCAATATGAAATTCAATTTTATCCTGCTCAAGACTAAATGGTGATTGCTTCCAATTTCAAATCGTCTGTACACTCTGGTGTCCTTCACCAAGGAGAAAACATCACTATCAACAATAACATAGTCAATGAGACTTTTCTTATTCCTTGCCTCTTCTCTCCATGTGAATTTGTGCACATTTTTATGTTGGAACATGGTGTTAGTAATAACCAGTCCATGTCCTGAGCAGTAATCCAACAGGTATTTGCCATTATTATTAGCTTTGCTCTTTTCTCCAAATTTTCCCAAAATATTTTTGTATGTCTGACAATCATTTCCTACTCTGCTATTTAGATCCCCTACAAGGACTAACTTTTTCTTTTTCATTGTGTCAGATGCTTTCTCTAAAGCATTAAAAAAATTCCCCACTTTTACCTTAGTAGAACCTTCTGTGTGGACCATAGGCACAAATAAGTCTCGTTGTCCAGTTTACCATTCTGATATTTGCCCACATCACTCTACTGCCTGCCTGCCATTCAAGAATATTAGCCTTGTATTTAGTGTTGAATACAATGGCGACTCCTTCTTTTCCTTGATTGTCATTGCCTGAATATAACATTTTGTATTTATTGCTGAGAAAGATCTCGCCAGTTTTTGTCTTTTTTGTTTCTATCCCTCCCTATTATGTCGATCTAGTACTTATCTAATTCCTCAGCTAGCTCCATTTCTTTGCCATTCAGGCTTCTTATGTTGATAGTACTGATCTTTAACTATGGTGATGTTGAGTTTGTGTGTTTTTCAGATTTGTTCCAGTAGCTGACTTTTCACTGTTCACCCTGGTTCCCTGGTGAAAACAACAGGGGCCTTTTTTAACCGGGTGACGCCCCAGCCGGCATGAAATTTTGTCATGTTGTACCATCATTTTATAATTTGTTTTAATCCAATAAGAATTACAATTTGGTCGGCTAAATCCCAAATTTCCAGCCCATCCTCGTTCGTTCAGTATCCAGGTAGATACCCAACAGGGTACACCACGAGAAGGTGAGGATTGGATTAGGTCAGAAGCCCTGGTCGGTTCTCCGCATTCCTTTAAAGGGGATGTGGAGGTCTCCTCTCAGTTATACAGCTTTGACCCTTAAGCACCCCTGCAACTGTTTACACGAAATTTAAATATCAAGAAGATATTCACAACACCATACCATCCTCAATGCAATGGACTTTGTGAGAAAGTGAACAAATCATTAAAATTAATTCTTTCAAGTCTGTCTGATACTAAGGCAAAGGATTCGGACTTATACTTGTTCTGTAATTTGCCTACTTTTCTTTGTGGATAAAACTGTGAAATTAAGGAGAAAGATATGTGTTGCAATGCATATTACTTTGCTGCTATGATATGGAGTACATTAACAAGTTGGAATAAAGAGGTGATTGTGCCACTGTGTAATGCATTGATCAGACCACACTTGGACTACTCTGCTCAGATTTCATGCCCTACATTTCATTGTGATGTGGAAATGATAGAAAGGATCAAGAGATGAATGACTAAGGCAATATCAGGAGTCTGGAATGTTAATTATTATTATTACGGGTATCTCCATGGAGTCAGTAGACTCGTCGCAGGAGACTCAAACTATCAAAACAATATCTATCATATCTCTTCTTGAATTCATTTACAGATGAAGAACTCGCAACTGAGTCAGGCAATGCATTCCACTCGTTCACCACCCTCCAGGCAAAAAAACTTCGTTCTCACACCCTTGTTAACCACACTTTTCCTTAATTTCCAGGAATGACCTCTTTTTCTTCCATCACTATCACACAGCTGAAACATTTCCCCTGCATCAGTCTTATAAAACCTATTAGTAATTTAAATGTTTCTATCATATCACTTCTTCTCCTCCTATCATCCAACCTTTGCAATCCACAAGTTCTCAATCTATCAATGTAGGGAGCATTTTTTACATCACCCACCAACTTAGTCACTCTCCTCTGAACCCTTTCCACAACCTGCTCATCTCCAAGGAATCCAGGAGACCAGAACTGAGCACAGTAATCCAAATGTGGAAGTATCAATGTTTTATAAAGGGAAATAATAACCTCTTTATCTCTGAATGTTAGAGTGTTCCTCAATAACCAAGTAATCCTATGTGCAATCTTGGACACCTTAGCAGTGTGTCCCCTGAACTTAGTCTCCCTATCTACCAACACCTGTAAGTCCCTAGCCTCATCAATCTCTTGGAGTAGCATTCCATCAATGTAGTACACAGCTGGTAATCTTTTAATCCCAAAATGCATAACTTTACACTTTTCCACATTGAACTGACATTCATTTACTTTTGTCCATTTTACCAGCTTATTTAAATCATCCTTCAAACTCTCAACATCAGCTTGATTTTATCACGCTACCCAACTTTGCATCATCATCAGCAAACAACCCTTTAAGTCATTTCCTATATCATTTATGAACAAATTAAACAACAATGGCCCAAACACAGAATCCCGAGGCACACCACTCATCATCTTCCTCATCCTGGACTCCGCTCATCCATACACCAGTTTAGTATCCATCACGATCTGCTCCAATTTGCACAACAGTATTCCATGGGGTATCCTCTAAAAAGCCTTAGCAAAATCCAAAAGTACCATTGTGTAGCCCTTTCCTTTGTATAACTGAGATGTCATTCTATTATAAAATGCTAATAAATTGCTAAGGCAGGATCAACCTTTAACAAAACCATGTTGTCTCCTATTGAGTATAATATCCTGATCCACCCATTCTTGAATTTTGTCTTTAACCAACTTATCCGATTCCTTTAATCACCACTCCCAAGATGGTGATTGGTCTGTAAATAATAACCACCTTCCTTCCACTCCTTAGGGACCATACCAAAGTTCAAACTTAAGTTAAATAACCAAGTAAGAGGCGTTGACAATTCCTTTGCACATTCACGCAACACCTGAGCTGATTTTCCATCTAAACCTACAGCAGTGTTTGCATTTAAATTTTGCAATATACTAAGTACCTCTGATTTCTTAACTTCAGTTCTCACATTAGTTATTGCTACAGGTACAGAGATAGTCTCACTTGGGTGATAGACATTTGAAAAGTGTTCACTCAGTAATTCTACTATTACATCTGAATTGGTCACCTCGATACCATCAGCACCCACTAAGGGTATCCTTCCAAAGTCATTCTTCCTTTTACTTGCCACATTGCGGAAGAACTAAATGGGATTATCCTTGATCTCCATGGCTAAGGTCTTCTCATAATCTGACTTAGCTTTTCTTATTATGCTGATATCCTTCCTAGATTGAGCCTTGTACTGCTCATGGGTGTACTGATCGCCTTTCTCCTTGTAAATTCTCCATAACATTTTCTTATTTTGCAGATCAAGCTTGATACTACTACTCATCCATCTAATGCCTACCTTGTTTGTCTTTCTGACCATGGGGACACAATCTGATATTGCCTTTCTCAGATACCTGGTGATTTTATCCCATGCACTTCTAACATCTTTCCCCTGCAATATGTTCTGCCATGGGACTGCTGCAAGCTCACTCTGAAGCTTGTTATAATTGCCTAACCTGTAGTTTCGTATATACCCCTTCTTAAGAGAGAAATCCACAAAGTTTGCATCCTCTCACGTCAATACCAAATGATCGCTCTCGCCAATTGGAGGTAATGAGGACACCTTACTTATGCTTATGTCCTCTGAACCAATGACCAGGTCCAACACTCCTACACCACGAGTCCCTTCAGTTATGTACTGTTTCAAGTAATTATCTCTTAGAAAGGAGATAATTACTTGAAATTTCCATGTGAAATTTCCTCCTTCCAATTGATATCACCATAATTAAAATCCCCCTAATAATCACTAACCCTGCACTCATTGCACTAATTTGCTGATGCATGAATTCAATATCACCCCCTATACCTCCTGGCCTATAGCAGCAACCAACTGTATATTTGGTTGCATTGGTCACTATTTCACACCAAACCGTGTCAAATGTACTATCATTCACTTCTATCATCTTGATGTACTACTTTCTTTGGCTGCAACTCATCAGCTATTATCAACAGTACTCCTCCCCTTGTTCTATCTTCTCTGTCCTCCTTGAAAATACTGTACCCATCGCATTCAATTCCAGTGACCACATCTTCTGCTGACAGCCAAGTTTCACTAATGCCTACAACTTTTGTTGAGATTGCACTGACTAATGCCAAAAATTCTTCCCTCTTATTTCGAATGCTTCTTGCATTTGTGTATGGAGATTTTTATTCCCTCTATTCTGCAATTTATTTCGTGAATAAGGATCAACAATTATACAATCACTGCTTAAGTTTCTACCTCTTACACTCAACCTTTTCGATATTAGTTTCCCTGCCCAATTACTTCAACTTGTTCAGAAAACAGTAACTTCTTCAATCGCTTATGACCTTCCATGTTCAGATGCAACCCATCTCTTGCATACAGCTGTCTTTTTGCCTTCAAACACACTCCTGACATCAATGAATTCCAGACCTCGTTTTTTGCACATTCTTGCAATGATATCATTCATTATCATCGCTCATCTGCTTAACTCATAATTGTCAAAGCGAGGTGCAGCACACACATACTATCCTCCAGTTGACACTTTTTTTCTTCATGATGTCTAACAATGTTCTTAAATCTTTTGCTACCCGATTTATACTACCACTGAGGTAATTTGTACCCACCATAACTATCATCTTTTCTTCATCATGCCCTCTCTTTATTGCTAAAGCCACTCTCTCTATTGTTCTAACAGCCAAGCATTCCTCAGGCATACCACCCTTAATCATAGAATCGTCATATATTTTACCACTCATAAATTCATTCAAGTCCAAACAAGCGTCACTCACGGCCTCATTTTGTACGCTATTCAGCATGACTCTCCCAGTTTCATTACTCAATGCACTTTTACTTACTCCCTCACTCTCACGACATTAAAGAAATGCAAATTGCAGAGTTTGGTGGATAGGCAGGAAATAGGTAATATATTTCACCTACAGGGAGCAAAAGGAAGTATAAATAGGAAATGGAAGTAAGGTGCAGCAGAACAAGAGGTAATAAGACTGTGGAAATCACAGAGAGTGAAATTGCTGGCATTCAAGATTTTATGAAACAGTTATTTAATATGCTTAGTAATATGAAACAGTTGGTGGAAACAAATGAAAGCGTTCAGAAGAATAGAATGAAAGAAAAAGAGATAAAAATACATGAGTGATCTGAGAATAGCAGTGTATGGAGATTCCATAATTAGTGAATTGGTTAATGGGAAAGTCCATAAGGTCTGCTCTCCAGGAGGGAGAATGAGCAAGATAATTACTGCTTTGGAAATGAACAAGAGAAGAGAATTTGTCGCCAAAACTACTAGTGGTAGTTTTGGCGACAAATGATTTAAGTGAACATAAGAAGAATATAAGCGCAAATATTAGGTTTCTGAGGAGAGTGAAATATAACAGCATAGTGGGAAATGTTGTCAGTGTGTTGCTGAGGTATGACAAAGATCAGTTTAGACAAAAAGCTGGAATTGTGAATGGTATGCTAGTAGAGCTGAGTGAGGAGAAGGGAGTGCAGTTTGTGGGTGTATGGCATGTATTTGAGAGAAGAATGGAATTGAATAAACAGAAGTGCTTGGCATTGGAAACAGTGGTGTTGAGAGATGAATACAAGAGGAACAGGGAAATGGGTGAGATCCCTAGTGGACAGGGAGATATTGCACAGGGAAAGTGGATGATAAAAGCAGTATCAAATGTATGCATGAGGATGAAGAGCATAGAAGTAGAATAGACTGGGATGTGAGTGGCGTAATTGAGATTGAGCAGACATATGTGGTAAAAGGTGATAAAGGTGATTGGTCAAGGGTAGGTTTGGTGAAAGTACTGGTTATAGACTTAAAAGTGAACTGCTGTGTTTATTTACTAATGCCAGGAGTATCAGAAATAAGTGATGTGAAAGGTTTCAGTTATTGAGTTTATTTGCCCAAACTCATTGGAATAAGTTGAATGAAGATGATATCCTAACAGGAATAGAAATGGAAGGGTAGTGTTTTTCCCAAGGATAGAAAGGACATGATGGGAGTGTTGCTGATGATAGGGGAATTATGTCCATATAAGGTAGACACGAAAGAGGGAAATAGTGACAGCGGTTATAAGTCAGTGTGGTGTGAGCTGGAGGTCTACAGGAAGAGATGTTTAGTTGGATGTTGCTATAGAATGTGGAGGATGGCGATGAAAAGTATAAACATCTTGGATTAGTGAACAAAGGAAGGTTGATTATTATGGGTGATTTTAATTATGGCAGTATAAATTGGAATGAAGAGATAGCATTTGGGAATAACGAAAATGAATTTCTTGAGTTCTAGAGAGAAACAACTATCTCAGGCAAAAGTAAAGGAAGGCACATGAGGATGAAGAGTTTTGGATCTGATAATTTTATCAGAGGTTGTAATTGTGAGTGAGAATTAGCACTTTCCTCCAGTTGGTGAGAGTGATCATGAAGTGATCACCTGAGTTATGGTTAGCCATAACCATAACCCAGATGAATGAAGAGTTGAGTGGTAAGAAAATAAATGTAGCTTGGACTTCTCTGAGAAAAGGATATATGTAGAAGTACAAGGCTGATGATTATGACAAGTTTAGGAGATTGCTTGGAGCTATAGCATGGAATGAGGAGTTGAGTGGTAAGAAAATAAATACTGCTTGGAAACTGACAAAGAAACATAATAGCATCCATATGTGAATATATTCCAAAGGCCAAAAGGCTGAATAAGATAGGTGTAAAATGGATGAATGAGGGGATTAAGCATGAAATCTAGAGGAGGAAGAAGACACTTTGGAGGCAGTACAAGATTAATAATGGTAATAATCAGTAAAATGAAGAGTATAAAGAGCAAGCCAAGAGAATCACTGAGTTAGTATGGACAACAAAAGTGCAGTATGAGCAGAAATTAGAAAATCAGATGAAGAAAAACCCTAGAGAGTTTTTAGATATGTAGCAAGTAGAAGGAAGAATGATTATGATAAGATGTTTTTAATGGTTAAAAATGGTAGAATGGTGACTGATGCAGAAGACATTCTTGAGGTATTTAGTGATCAATTTATAAGGGTGTTTCATCCTCATCAGGGTGGAATTTATGAGAAACTCAAGTGTAGAGCACATAGAAGAGGATGGTTTAATTGTGAATGAGCAGGATGTATATAATGAAATAAATAAACTTGGTGTCACTAAGACGATATGATTTGATGAAATATTACCACCTGTCCTAAGAGAATATTCCATGGAATCAACAGGAACATTGGCATGCCTGTTTATTAAGAGTTATACAACAGCACAGGTTCCAAGAGAGTGGAAAGAAGGTAAAATTGTTCCACCGTAAGGGTGGTGATAAGGCTGTGGCTATAAATGATAGGCTAATCTGTATATATAGAGTTGTGGTGCAGGAATGGTGAGATTGGTGAGAAGTAGGATTCAGAAATGAGTTCATTACAGCAGTATTCTTTGTGGTTGTCATCATGGGTTTGTTTAAAGGTAGATCATATTTTACTAACTTATGTACTATAGCAAAGTTGCAAATGTCTTGGACAAGGGAGATGCATATACAGTGGTATACTTTGATTTTGCAAAAGCCTTTGATGGACTGCCATATGACAAGCTGTTAAATAAAATGAAACAGATGGGATTGAATAACAGACTTCTGGGTTGGATCAGTGACTGACAGTCAGATATATATCAGAAAGTTGTACATGGCGGTGCATTATCTTGAAAGATTAAGGTCAATAGTGGTGTGTCTCAGGGATCTGTATTCTGGCCATTGTTGTTCAGTTTGTATAATAATGATATTAATATGGGTTTAGCTGATGATATGCACCTTTTTTTTTTTGCAGATGATGCAAAATTGGGTAGAGGTGTAAAATTCAATGCAGCGTGAATGTTCTCCAATTTTTTTATTTGCATCGATTTTTACAGAGGTCACATCTAGAAAGCTTGTAAAAATAAACTTTGTTATTGTAAATAGAATACTAAAAGCCTATCTATAAAGCCCAAAGGGAATTAGCTTGCTCTCTCGCATAAACAAGGAATGTTAAAATGGTAAAGCCAAGGGCAGTGCCTTGCCATCGGAATGTTATTTGAAGTTAGAGCTCTGATTGTAGTATAAGAGAACCCTTTTGTTTACAAGTTCAGTCTAAGACGACCTTCAAGGTCAGTAGAGAAAGGGGCAGCATGAATCAAACATAATTCCGCAGTCCGGTAAAACTGATTAAAGATGTATGAAAGGGGAGAAAAGAGAAGTCGGCGGAAACATTAGATCAAGAGAGTCACGAGGAAATATTCTGGGGTTTCAATCGCTAACCCAAGGTTCCGTAGAAGACTGAATATAAGGCTAGGATCTTCAACCATCGGGATTGACAATTTTCGGCTAAGACACACAGAAGTTGGGAGGAGAGAAAGAGCAGGAGGTCGATCCACGGCAAATCATCCAGATCAAAAATGATGGTTACCAGAAGTGATTAACTACGGAGGGAGCAGCCAAGCTGGACCCGATGCATTGCCAATCAGACAAATCTGCATGTGCTCCATACACTGAATTCCCTTTGCCCAAAGCTCCAAGACACCGGGAAATCGCGCTTCAGACTCTTCAATCATTCTGAATGAAATGCCAGGGCTCCGTAAAGCTCTAAGGAAAGAACTCAAAACCCGAGATGGAAAAGGAAACTATGGACTCCGAGACGAATAGAGAAGAAGTGCACTAAAGGCAAAAAGAATTCATGTAAGTCAATTGTTGTATATTACTTTGTATGTGATGCAAGGGAACTACCAAAGGGAATTAGCTTGCTAATTCCCTTTGGTAGTTCCCTTGCATCACATAACTATCTTATCACATTAAACTTAGCAGTCCTTAATGGACTGCTAAGTTTAATGTGATAAGATAGTTATAGCCTGAAAATAATTAATGCAATTTTATGGTTGGAATTATTAAGTGTATGGATCAGAGCATAGCAAATTCCTAAGAAGTGATTGGGCAAAATGTTTAATTGTTAATTGTAAGGAATTCTAAGGCTTTATGCTGCATAATTACAGAAAATTACCATAGCGATTCTGTTCTAAATTAGTTTGCTAAAAAATAGTAGTCATAAATTATATTGCAGTGATTTTGTAAGATATGTTACATAATTGTGGAAGTATGCTGTAGAAGTTTGTCATATAGAGTGTAGCTTAAGTTAAAGATATAAGAAGCAACTTCCCTATTTCGTGTATTGTATATTCAGTCTTAGTATTTAATAAACATGCATGTTATTTATATTCAATGAGTACCACCTGATCTTTAATATACAATGCACTGTTTCCAAATAAAAATGATCCTGTGAGCGGGGAAATAAATGATAAGATAGTGAACTCATAGAAAGCCACGACTGTGATTTAATTAAGAGAGGATTTTGTGTTAGATTAGGACATACTGGAAGTACTACTATTTCTTATACCACAAGGAGTCCTAGTGGCACAGCATTTAAATAAAAATAATTTTCTAGTGCTCTCAGGTATAAGAATATAGAGTCACAGAAAGTAGAGTAAGAGATAGAACCAGGAATAAGAAATTAATAATACAGCATAAATAGTTAACTCCAAAGTTTACAAAGGAGCAAAGAAACACCACCGTTTACAGAGGCATGGTTGGATGAGTTTTTTGTACCTCCTACAATAAGTCTGACTTCATGGAGGTTAGATGTTAATAATATAATAGTCAAGCAGATGTTACAGCCTTACAGGAGATCTTAAATAGATTTGCTTGAATGGACAAGTAAGTGGAACTATCAGTTCAATGTTGCAAGGTGTAAAGTTTTGAAATTGTGTAAGCAACAATGTGATGCAAAGTATACACATGGTGGGGAAACGTTAAAGGAGGTAGAGGAGATGAGAGATCTGGAAGTGGTGGATGACCTGAAATTCAGGGGCCACATTGCACAAGTTGTGAAGACACCACATTGGATAATGGCAGTAATATGGAGCACCCTGTCATCAAAGACAGAATGGATCATTACTAACAGAAGAGTTGGAAATCAAAAACACATGGAAAGAATACTGTGAGGAACTGTACAGCAGAGTGGATAAAGAAAATGTGGAGTCCTCCCACCAAGAAAATTTTGATTTGGAACCTTCTCCACTTAGGCATGAAGTTGAAAGAGCAATTAAGCAGCTCAACAGCAATAAGGCCCCAGGTGCAGATGAAATCCCAGCAGAGTTAATTAAGGCCACAGGAGATGGAGGGATAAGAGTGTTTCATAGATTGATTACAAGGATATGGGAGACAGGATCATGGCCTAGAAACTGGAAGAAGTCAGTTTTCATACCACTACACAAGAAAGGTGATATGAAGACATGCAAGAATTATAGAACTATTAGTTTGATATCTCATGCAAGCAAAATTTTATTAAAGATCATGCTAAATAGGATTGAGGCCAAAGTTGAGGCAGAGATGCCTGAGGAACAAGCAGGTTTTAGGAAAGGTAGGGGCACCAGAGATCAGATCCTTTGCCTTAGAAAAATATAAAGAATTCAGACTCCCTCTGGTAATGTGTTTCTTAGACTACTTTAAATCTTTTGACTGTGTTGAGCATGTGAAAATGTGGGAAGTAATGAAAAGAATGGGTTTTCCTCAACACACTATCAGGTTGATAGCCAACTTGTATAAGGAGCAAGAAGCCACAGTAAGAACAGGTGTTGGATTGACTGACTGGCTTCAAGTTGGAAAAGGAGTTAAGCAAGGATGTTTACTTTCTCCTCAGTTGTTTAGTATATATGCAGAGGACATCATGCGTGAAGCATTGGATGAGCTCAAGACAGGAATTACGATAGGAGATAGATTGATCAGTAATCTGAGGTATGCTGATGATACAGTACTCCTTTGTAATGACATGGAAGAACTAGGACTAATTCTTGACAAAGTTAACAAGATCAGTAATAACAGAGGACTTCAACTCAATTCTAGCAAGACAAAGATCATGGTTCTCAAAGGAAAAACAAACAGAGAAGCTCTTGAGAAACAAATGTATCTTAATGGAGAAAGAATTGAGGAAGTCAGCAAGTTTGAGTACCTGGGATCTATTATTAATGTGAAGCATTGCTGTTCAGAAGATGTCAGAAAAAGGTTAGGAATGGCTAAAACAACAGCAGTCAGAAACCTGTCTAAAATCTGGAAGGATGGATCTATCTCCATGGGAACAAAGTTGAGGATTTTGGATGCAGTTGTTTTTCCAACAGCAACTTATGGATGCGAGACTTGGAACCTAAAGAAGTCAGATAAGAAACGGATATCTGCTTTTGAGATGTGGTGTTACAGAAGGCTGTTGAGGATATCATACACTGAAAGGCGTACAAATGAATGGGTGTTAGAAAAGATTAGTAGAACTTTAAGGCTCCTTAAGGATATTGACAGAAGAAAATTAAAATATTTTGGACACATAGAAAGGATGGAAGGAGGACTTCTAAGAACAGTAATAGAAGGTAAAGTTCCTGGAAAAAGAGGCAGGGGTAGACCATCAATGAGATGGATGGATGGCGTGTGTGGAGTGACTGATCTTCAGAGAGTTGAGGCTGCCAGAAGGGCAAACAATAGGACTACATGGCGCGGCCTAGTGTGGAACATCATCGAGCATCGGAGTGACCATACGGCATCTGTAGATGCCCAGTGAACACAGACAGACATGCTGAAATAAATGGGTTATGATACCATTGTATAAGGTATTAATATATGTGGATTATTGTGCACAATAATCATGTGGATTATTGTGCACAAGTTAGTCAGGGGTTGTTATCAGGTTAACATGCGAGAGGGGAGTAGAACAAGAGGTCATCCCTTGAAACTGTATAAGGAAGGAGTGAGCAGAGAAGTGAGGAAAAGGTTCTCTACATGGAGAGCAGTTGGTGAGTGGAATGAATTGCCTGAGTGAGTTATGAATGTAGACACATTGAATTAGTTTAATGCATGATTGGATGAGCTTTGTGTACCTCCTACAATAAGTCTTACTCCATGGAAGTTAATGTTAATATAATAATAATATAATAGAGACATTTAAACTGGTGAGGTTATTTTATCAGATATTACTTAGGGAATTATAAAGAAACTAAAGGTAAGAGAGGAAATAATGGGATATCCCTGGAGGCTGTTTAAAGGAGTGAGGAATAGATCTTTAATATAGAGAATTATGGATGAGTGGAACACATTATTGTATACCCATAGTTCATAGCACTAGGGCTGACAGATTGCCAAGAATAGTCAATTCATGCTGAAGGAGAGAAAAAAATAAAGGATGTACAAATTGGTCACCAACATGTGAAATCATGTGCTTTATAGATAAATATTTTCCAACTATTATACAAGCAAAATAGTTACCACTTTAAAAACTACAATATTCATAAAAGAAAAGTTAATTTTCTGACATGTAATAATGAACAACTCATCCTGCAATATGGATTGATTACCCTATTATCAGAATGGATTCTCCTTCTTATGAGATGCGCAGAGGTATCGAAGGGTCGCACATCTGTGGGCGTACAGTACCAGAATGCATTGTGAATGCTGGAATTGTTAAGGATTTTAAGGATTAATATGATTAATTTGCTGTTGTTGTTGGTTGGTTAAACTTCCCACAATGAGTCTACTGTCCTCATGGAGGTTGATGTAATGATAATCTAATTCAAAATATAGTCATTAAATGATTGCTGACTAGGCTTTCAACATAAAAGGGGGCGCTAGTGGGTCAAGCGCTACGAACGTGTTTTGAAGAGCTCCTGATTCAGATAAGTTTTACTAGGAATAATTAAGTATATATGCGTAATTGTTTAAGTAGGAGCGGCTGTAAACGTTGTACGCTACCGATATTATTAGTGTGGGGTTTTTTTTCTTGCTTAAACTAAATACGAAAACGTTAATATTAGACCTAGTAACCTGCAGAGAAAAAAAAAAAAAAAATGGCGGCGGCATTGTCATTCCATGATTTTAATTTGGATTTCAGTTGGTTCGTTAAGTGTGAGGTCTGTTATATGTATTCCTTCGATTACATAAATGATTTGTGGATGTTTAGTGCGGATGGAAGAAGGGTGTGTGCGAAATGTGACCTGAACGAGGAATTGATGAATGCGAATATGAAGTTGATGACAGAAAGTGCTAGTACCGATTGTGTCGCGAGTGCACGTTTGAAAGAGAAGGATGGCAGGAAAGACAGGCGAAAAAATGTTAAAAAATCAGGAAAAAAGAAAAAGAGCGATTTGACAACCGTAATGGATGTTAAAAGGGACGAAAGTGAGGCTGAAAGAAACGAAATTGAGAGAACGAACGAAAGTAGAAATGGCGTGGTGCAGAAATCCCAAGTAAAAAAAATCGAAAGAATGAATGATAGCGAAAAAAGAATGACTGATGGCGAAAGTTGGACGCATGTTGGAACGAAAGTACTGAACCAAAGAAAGATGAATTACAGTAAAAGTGAGAAGAATGATAGCGAAAGTTGGACGTATGTTAGTCCGAAAGTACTGAAACAAAGAAAGATATGTGAGAGTGAAAGTGAGAAGAATGATAGTGAAAGTTGGATGTATGTTGGACCGAAAGTACGGAAACAAAGAAGGATGAATGAGAGGGAAAGTGAGAAGAGGGTGTCGAGAGTTAGAAAGTTAGAAAGATTTAATGATAGAGTGAATGTGTCGCGAGGTTCAGAAGGTGAATTGGATTGGATGAAGCAAGAAATGAAATGGATGCGGAATGAAATTAAGAGAATTCAGGTGAAAACTATTAAAATAAATCATGATGGCATGAAAGAGTTAACAAAAGATGAGCGAGTGGCGTTGTATGGCGACTCCATTATTAAAGGTGTGCTAGAGGATAAAATGCACAAGGTATGTTTTCCAGACGGTAAAATGAGTAGAGTGATTGAGGCATTGAATATGAGGCGGGAACGAGCAAAAGAGTTAATTGTATTAATTGGTACGAATGATTTGAGAGAGAACAAGGAGCATGTCAGAATGAATGTCAGGAGACTGCTTGGAAAGATAAAGGAGAATAGTGTGATAGGAAGGGTGGTCAGTGTGTTGCCTAGGTATGATTGTGGTGAAATGAGGCGGAGAGCAAGGATTATGAATGATATTCTGGCTGAAATGTGTGAGGAGATGGGAGTACAGTTTGTTAATGTGTGGAATGAGTTTGAGGGACGAAGTGAGCTGTATGGGAGTGATGGACTGCATTTGAGTGGTTATGGTGTGAGTCGCTTGGAGAGACTGCTGCTGGAAGGTAGAGAAGTGAATAGAGAGAATGAATCAGATCGAGAGGGGAGTGATGTGGAAGAGCAGGAGAGTAAGACAGGAGAGATTGAAGGAGTGGAAATGAATGTGGAAGTGAGTGGTATGAGTATGGAAAATGAGAGAATGGGTATGCAAGAGGAGCAGGGAAACGGCAAGGCTCAGGGTGGACAGGGATACACAGCGTGAGAAAGGTGAATGCTTCAAGAGGAGGTGAGAGAATGCGTAGGCAGGAAAGTAATGGGATGATCAGGGATCAAAAGGAAACAGATGGAATTGCAAAGGGTTCTAAAATAAAGAAGCAGAAAGGGAACTGGCCCCAGTCCAGCATGGAGAGATCACATCGAGTGAGTGGTATCAGTGGAACTAGCTGTAGATCCAGAAATGAGTTGTTGTGTTTGTATACCAATGCTAGAAGTATAAGAAACAAGGCGGATGAAATGGTTGCACTAATTGCATCTGTGCACCCAGAGATTGTCGGAATAAGTGAGACATGGTTAGATGAGGATGACATCCTGACAGGAATCGAGATGGAAAGGTATGATGTGTTTCGTGAGGATAGAAGGGGTAAAAAGGGAGGGGGAGTGCTATTGATGATAGAGAAAGAGTTATGTCCATACAAGGTAGAGATGCAAGAGGGTAATGGGGCCAGTGGTTTTGAGGCAGTATGGTGTGAGATAGAGGTGAATAGAATCAAATACTTGGTGGGATGTTGTTATAGACCTGGTAATGTGGATGGTGGTGATTGTGAAATGTATAGTCAAATAAGCCAAGCAAATAAGAAAAGGGAGATCATTATGAGTGATTTTAATTATGGCAATATAGACTGGAATGAAGAGATAGCAACTGGAAGTAAAGAAAATGAGTTTCTTGAGTTTTTGAGGGATAACTACCTCAGACAGTATGTAACAGAGGGCACAAGAGGATTAAGGGTCTTGGATTTGGTCATCTCATCGGAGGATGTAATTATCAATGAGGTATCAAATCATCCACCAATTGGTGAAAGTGACCATGAGGTGATTACTTGGGTGGTTGCCAGTAGTGCAAGGACCCCTGTGAAAAAAGGGTATATGTGGAACTACAAGGGGGGTGATTATGAAGAGCTCAGGAGACAGGTGTAGCATGGAATGAGGAGTTAGCTGGAAAAGAGATCAATGCAGCTTGGGGGATTTTCAAAAAATATTTAGTGGATGCAATGTCTAAATGTATACCACGGGTGAGAAGGTTAAATAAGTTAGGTGTGAGATGGATGAATAAAGAGATTAAGCATGCAATACAGAGAAAAAAGGCATTGTGGAGGCAGCATAAGAGAAGTGGAAGTAACCAATTTCATGAGTTCTACAAAGGCCAGGCAAGGAGAGTGACTTGGTTGGTGAGAGTAGCTAAAGAGAGGTATGAACAGCAGTTAGTTAATGAAGCTAAAAAGAATCCTAGGGAGTTCTTTGGATATGTAGCCAGCAAAAGAAAGAATGATTATGGAAGGATGACATTGATTGGAGGAAATGGTATAAAGACAGCTGTTGCAGAATCTGTGGTGGAGATACTTAATGAGCAGTTCATAAAGATCTTTCAATCTTGTGAATGTGACTTCATGGAGAGATTAAGAGCAGTTGATGATGGGGAGGAGAGACTGACTGTAAGTGAGCAAGAGGTGTTTGGGGAGTTGAGTAAACTAGATGTAAATAAGGCTGTGGGACTTGATAATATATCACCGCGTATTCTGAAGGAATGTGCCAGAGAGTTGACACCTGCCTTGACATATTTTTTTAATACAAGTCTTGCACTTGGTCAAGTCTCTAAAGAGTGGAAGGAGGGCAAGATTGTGCCACTTCATAAAGGAGGTGATCGAACTCAAGCATCAAACTATAGGCCTATCTGTGTGTCAGGTGTTGTGGTTAAGTTGTTGGAGAAGCTTGTGAGAACTAGGATCCAGAGTTGGGTTGACAACAATGGTATAATCTTTGATGGACAGCATGGTTTTGCTAAAGGGAGGTCGTGTTTTAGTAATCTACTTACTTATTACAATAAAGTGACTGCTTCCTTGGAAGCAGTCACTTTATTGTAATAGGAGAAGGATACACAGAGGAGAAGGATACACAGTAATATACTTGGATTTTGCAAAAGCTTTTGATAGAGTACCTCATGATAAGTTGACAGTCAAACTAGAGCAGATGGGGTTGGATATTAGATTAGTGCATTGGATTGGAGACTGGCTATCTGATAGGTATCAACAAGTTGTGTATGGGGGTGCAATATCCAGGTAAAGGAAAGTCACTAGTGGAGTGCCTCAGGGATCTGTTTTAGGGCCATTACTATTTAACTTGTATATTAATGATATTGGCGAAGATTTGGATGGAGATATTCAGTTGTTTGCAGATGATGCAAAGTTGGGACGAACCATAAAGAGTAGTGAAGATGTTGTGGTCTTGCAAGAAGACTTGAATAAATTGAGTGATTGGGCAAGCAAATGGGGATGTGAGTTCAATGTTGCAAAATGTAAGGTTTTAAAATTTGGAAAACAAAGATGGGATGCAGAATTTATGCTTGGTGAGAATATATTGTTGTAAGTAGAGGAAATAAGAGATCTGGGAGTGATAGTGGATAAGGATCTAAAATTTAGGGGACACATCGCCAAAATTATGAAGACAACACAAAGACTTCTGGGAATGATGAGGAGGACACTGACGTGTAGAAGTAGGGAGATTCTTGTTCCATTGTATAAGGCTTTGATTAGGCCACACTTGGACTATTGTGCCAAGATTTGGTCACCTGGTTTTCAGAAGGATGAAGAGAAGTTGGAAAGGGTAGGGTCCAAAGGCAATTGACTAAGGTAGTTTCTGACCTCTGGAATGTCGAGTATGAGGAAAGATTGAAAAGATGTAATTTGCAGAGTCTAGTGGAGAGAAGGAAGAGGGGAGATATGATAGAGACCTACAAGTTGGTAAGGGGTTGTTATAGGATCAATGGTGGAGAAGTTCTACAGAGAATAGTGGGAGATCAGGGGAGAACCAGAGGTCATCCCTGGAAACTGTATAAAGAGGGTGTGAGTAGGGGAGTGAGAGGCAGGTTTTTTTCGTGCAGAGTTGTGAATGATTGGAATGCCTTGCCTGAGAGTGTGGTGTCTGCTAGGAGTTTGAATGTGTTTAAGACCCGGTATGATGAGATATGTGTGAGATAAAAGGACCTCCTAGATGAGTCTTTGACTCCATGAGGTCTTGTTTAATAATAATAATAATAATAATAATATATCAGTGAACAAGATTTATAAGCAATTGTAATCATAGGAAGAAATGGTACAACATGCACACAGATAAAACCATATATCAGAAATGTACATCAATCTGAAAAACTTCAAAACCCAGACACACCAAACTCGTTTGCAGCTAACTTAGGCTAAATTTATACTCTAAATTATTATTATTATTATTATTATTATTACCACCCCAAGACCTCATGGAGTCAAAGACTCATCTGGGAGGTCCTTTTATCACCCACACAGTTCATCATACCATGTTTTAAACACATTCAAACTCTTTGCAGACACCACACTCTCAGGCAAGGCATTCCAATCATTCACAACTCTGCACGAAAAAAACCTGCCTCTCACTCCCCTATTCACACCCTCTTTATACAGTTTCCAGGGATGACCTCTGGTTCTCCCCTGATCTCTCACTATCCTCTGTAAAACATCTCCAGCATTGATTCTATAACAACTTGTAGGTCTCTATCATATCTCCCCTCTTCCTCCTGTCCACCAGACTCTGCAAATTATGTCTTCTTAATCTTTCCTCATACTCGACATTCCAGAGGTCAGAATCCACCTTAGTCAGTCTCCTTTGGACCGTTTCCAACATCTCTTCATCCTTCTGAAAACCCAGTGACCAAATCTGGGCACAATAGTCCATGTGTGGTGGCCTAATCAAAGCCTTATACAATGGAACCAGAATCTCCCTACTTATACAAGTCAGTGTCCTCTGCATATTCCCAGAAGCCTTTGTGTTATCTTCGCAATTTTGGTGATGTGTCCCCTAAATTTTAGATCCTTATCCACTATCACCTCCAGATCTCTTATTTCCTCTACCTCCAACAATATATTCTCACCAAGCAATGTATAATAAATCCCTAATAATTACTATCAAAACTTGTCTATTTTCTTTCACCTCACACTGTACAATACTTTGCTGTTTACCTTCTAGCAGGCAATGCAGCCATTTGATTTTATCTGTGGTTTTGATTTCATTGGAAATTATATCAGAGACTTAACTGTTGCATCCCTGTTCTTAAGGACTGTGTAGCAACATAAGATGAGGAGTGATATCTCTCCCCAAAACATTTACAGAATTCAACCTGGTCTTCTGTGAATTACATTAGTATTTAGAACTTGACAGACTTAACATTTCACTTAAATTCAGTAATCATATGGAGGTAAGATAGTGCCATTGCATAATGGTGGAATGGAGGCATCAAACTATAGACCTGTTTGTATTGACATTTTGGAGAAATTGGTAAGAACTCGTATACAGAATTGAGAAGATGAGGGCAATATTATTTGTGCAGGCGAGCATGACTTTGTTAAAGGATGCTCTTTTTTAGTAATCTGGTGACTTTCTACAATAAAGTAACGAGTTCTTGTAGATAAACTTATATGTTGGTTACACGTGACTTTAAATTTCTCAGGAAATGACAATGTATACTAAAATATTAATCAAAAAATTTAAATCAACACTTTCCTATATTTCGGCAATGTTACATTGCCATCTTCTGGGAGCATAAAACTATGATATGTGCACGCAGGCACTAACAACAAGCAAATGAGGCTGAAGAAGGCAACTGCCGTTGGTCTTAGAGTCCTGAAGGTGCCCCTTGGCAGGCTAAATTGGATTGTCTTGGCTGTTGAGCTGATGTTCTAAGGATGCAAGCTTCCCAAATTTGGGGCAGTCTCATGCACCCAAATTTGTTGAAATTTGGCAAGTTCCTTATAGTTGAGGCTGATTCCAAGAACAATCTTTCATATTTATATTTGGTGTGGTGTAGTAAAGTGGCTTTCTTCCAACGTATTCTGTGGTGGGTATCTAATGCATGGTCTGCAAGTCATAAGTGACTGTTTTGATAAAACCAGATGTGGCTTTGTGTTCAGAAAGCCTGATATTAGCTATCCTGCCTGTTTGGCCATAATAGGACAGTTTACAGCTGCAAGGGACCTGGCATATTCCAGGTAGGTCTAGGAAAAGTGACTGGTCTTTGGTGGAGCAGATAAGGGATGTCAATTTCTTATGTGGTTTGTAACAGGTAGTCAGGGCATATTTTTTTTCGGATTTTTGTGAGATTTTCAGACATGCTCTGGATATACAGAATAGTGATAGATTTAGTAATCTCTGTTAAAAGGGAGGGGGGTAACTGGTTTTAATATTTTCTGGATTTTTTTGGGGTTGTAGCCATTGGCTAAGAAGGTGTTAAGGATATAGTTAGGTTCAGTAATTAGGGTATTGTTGTCTGAACAGATTAATTTTGCCCTGTTATATAGGGTTTTTATAATCCCATTTGTTGTGGGGGTGGGGATGGTGAGATTGTTGGTGAATGTATCTACCTGTATGGGTTGGTTTTCTGTAAACAGAAAGTAAGGGATCCAGCAGGTTGGTATGTAATCAGAGTGTCTAGAAAAGGGATACTGTTGTTTTCTTTTTCCAAGGTGAACTGGATTCTGTGTGTGACAGAAGACAAAGGAATGGGGGGTATGATTGGGACAACTGCTTTTGAAGGGTTATTGTCAGCTTAACACTGAAGACACTTTGCATGTTGTAGAACGAAGAGAACGAGCAAGACAAGAGGCTCTCCTTGATTGTTTAAGTGTGTTAAGAAGTTGTCGAGTGTGTCGTGGGACACTTCATATTCACTTGATTGAGTTATACTGGATGAAGTGGAAGAAGCAAGGGATCTTGGGATAATTGTGGATAGAGATTTGAAATTCCAAGGACATATTACAAAGGTTGTATAGACATCTCAGAGAATTGCTGCAATGTTGAGAAGGACATTGACAACAAGAGATAAAAGTGTGGTGATCCCATTGTGTTAAAGCTTTGATTAGATTGCATCTGGATTTCAGTGCTCAGTCACTGGGATTTGAAGGTGAAGTAACCTTGAAGAGGGTGCAGAGATAGATAACAAAAACGATATCAAGTGTACAGTGTTCAATTATGAGAATAGACTGAAAGCATGCTGACTGCAGAGTTTGGTGGACAGAAGACAAAGGGGTGGGGGTATGATTGGGATGACAGCTTTTGAAGGGTTATTATCAGCTTAACACTGAAGACACTTTACATGTTCTAGAACGAAGAGAACGAGCAAGGACAAGAGGCTATCCTTGGAAGTTACAAAAGGACAATGTGAGTAAAAGGTAAGAAGTGAGTTTTATGATATGGAGAGTGGTAGGAGCATTTTTTTCTATGTGTGGTTCTCACCCACAAAAAGTTATAAACCTAGAGTACATTTTGTAATTTTTGTACACAAGTTCCATGTTTGTTCTCTAGAAACATGAAACTTTTCTACAAAAGTTCCATGTTTCTAGAGAACAAACATGGAACTTTTTCAAGCCACTTGAGGCCTCCAACAAGCAGTGTTGGTAGTCTCACACCAGGTAATGAAATTCATCTCCCACCTAAAGACAATCACAAACATCCACAGTGGGATTCGAACTTGCAACCTATTGGTTGGAGAGTAGGTATGCTAACTACTTGGCCAACAGCAAATGCATGGAATGCATAGCCTGAGTGATTGGTGAAAATGCAAACAGTGGATGAGTTTAATGAGTGGTATGACACTTTATATTGACTGATGTTGGTCATGCACGATGAATCTTAGGACATGGAGGTCAAGAAAATAACTTTATTTTGTTATTGCTATGGACCATTATATGAATAATGGTGCATAGTCCATCTGAAAAAAATTAAGCAATTACATCATTTTTTTTATCTCACTTAATTATATAATATATATTTATTTATTTTACCTTTTGCTAATCCTATAAGTGGCTGTTTCCAGTTCTCCAGATTTTGAATTTTGAACAGTAGCTCTTTTAAGCTGCAAGATTTGTATTTCATAAATGCAGTATTTAAATATGTAAGATTTCATATCATAACAGTATATGACAAGATCCTTAGTTGATCATACACTACATTTCTAATCCTTGAGTTTATTTTAAAGAATTCTTTATAATTAGAAGTTTAAAATAAATTCTAATAATAACACATTAATATAATTACTGTATTATTATTATTAGAGAACAAACAAAGAATCCTCTTGAGTCAAACTCAAGAGGATTCTTTTTATAAATGGGTGTTTTCAGTTGAAGGTGGCAACGTTTATACACTTGGAAACATGTTTTTCATCGGCAAAACAGGAAAATCAGCCAGAGAACATGTGTAGTTAACAGACAGAAAATTATGTTATTGTTTAGCTGTAGGTGGTATAGTGTGGAACAGTCTCTTGTAATGAGTCTTTTAAATGTGGAGGTACCATAATAATAAAAATGTGAATAAATTCACCTTGAGCGGACATACACAACAATAAGTCTTATTAATCAGCTTATTGCTGACAGTGATATGTTCAGATTTGTCCAAGGTACAAGAGTGTACAGAGGATTTGAAATAGAAAGTGACTGTGTTAGTATTGAGCAGAATAAGAATGAATAAGGATATGATGTGTTTCATGAAGACTAAGGGCAAAAAAAGAAGGGTGAGGGGGGTAGTGTGGTTGATGATAGAAAAAGAGTTATGTCCATACAAAGTAGACATACAAGAGGGAAATAGTTCCAGTGGTTTTGAGGCAGTATGGTGTGAGATAGAGGTACATAGAATGAAATACTTAATCAGATGTTGCTATAGACCTGGTAATGTGGATGGTAGTAATTATGAAATGTATAATTAAATTAGCCAAGCAAATAAGAAAATGATCATTTATGGCAATATAGATTGGGATGAAGAGATAGTAACTGGAAGTAAAGAAAATGAGTTTCTTGAGTTTTTGAGGGATAACTACCTCAGACAGTATGTAACAGAGGGGTACATGAAGATTCAGGGTCTTGAATTTGATCATCTCATCAGAGGATGTAATTGTAAATGAGGTGCTAAATCACCTTCCAGTTCATGAGAGTGACCATAAAGTGATTACCTGGGTGGTTGCCAGCAGTGTGAGGACCTCTGTAAGAAAAGGGTAATGGTGGAACTACAAGTCTGGTGATTATGAGGAGCTTAGGAGACAGCTTGCAGGTGTAGAATGGAATGTGGAGTTAGCTGGAAATGAGATCATTGGCTTGGGGGATATTCAAGAACTGTAGTAGAAACAATGTCTAAATGTATTACAAGGGTCAGAAGATTCAATAAGGTAGTTGTGAAATGGATGAATGAAGAAATTAAGCATGCAATACAGAGGAAAAAGGCATTATGGAGGCAACATAAGAGCAGTGGTAATAATCAATTCCATGAGGATCACAAAGACTAGGTAAGGAGGGATGACTTGGTAGGTAAGGGTAGCAAAAGTGACGTATGAGCAGCAGTTAGCTAATGAAGCCAAAAAGAATCCTATCGAGTTATTTCGATATGTAGCCAGCAAAAAAAAAAAAATAATAATAATGATTATTGAAGGATGACATTGATTGGAGAAATTGGTATGAGAATAACTTGTGGAAGATATAGTGAAGTAATGAGCAGTTCATAAAGGTCTTTCATTCTTGTGAATGCATCATGGAGAGATTGAGAGAGCAGTTGACGATGAGGCGGAAAAACTGATTGTAAGTGAGCAAGGGGCATATGGGGAATTGAGCAAATTTGTTGCTAATAAAGCTGTGAAACTTGATAATATATCACCACGTATTCTGAAGGAATGTGCCAGGGAGTTGATGCCTGCCTTGACATATTTTTTTAATATGAGTCTTGCATTGGGTCAAATTAGTAAGGAGTGGAAGGAGGACAAGATTGTGCCACTTCATAAAGGAGGTGATAGAACTTATGAATCACATTATAGGCCCATCTGTGTGTGTCAGATGTTGTGGCTAAGTTGTTGGAGAAGTTTGTGAGAACTTGGATCCAGAATTGGGTTGACAACAATGGTATTATCTTTGATGAACATCATGGATTTGCTAAAGGGAGGTCATGTTTTAGTAATCTACTAACTTATTACAATAAGGTGATGGCTTCATTGAACAGAGGAGAGGGATACAGTAGTATACTTAGATTTTGCAAAGCCTTTTGATAGATTATTGCATGATAAGTTGATAGTGAAAGTAGAGCGGATGGGGTTGAATATTAGATTGGTGCATTGGATCGGAGACTGGCTATCTGATAGGTATCAGCAAGTTGTGTATAGGGGAGCAATATCTCAGAAGAGGAAAGTCAGGGGTCTGTTCAATCTGTATGTTAATAATATTGGCAAAGATTTGGATGGGGATATTCAGTTGTTTGTAGATGATGCAAAGTTGGGACGAACTATGAAGACTAGAGAAGATCTTGTGGCCTTACAAGAAGACTTGAATGAATGAGCATGGGAATGGGGTGTGAGTTTAATGTTGCAAAATGTGAGGTTTTAAAATTTGGGAAACAAAGATGGAATGTAGAATTTATGCTTGGTTGGGATATATTGTTGGAGGTGGAGGAAATAAGAGATCTTGGGGTGATGGTGGATAAAGAACTGAAATTTAGGGGACAGATTGCCAAAATTGTGAGAACACAATTTCTGGGAATGATGCAAAGGAGATTCTTGTTTCATTGTATAAGGGTCTGATTAGATATCAAGAAAGGTTGACAAGATGCAATTTACAGTCTCGTGGATAGGAGGAAGAGGGATGATATGACAGAGACCTACAAGTTAGTAAGGGGTTGTTATAGGATGAACATTGAAGAGATTTTACCAAAAATGGTTGGAGATCAGGGAGAACCAGAGGTCATCCCTGGAAACTGCATAAGGAGGGTGTGAGCAGCAAAGTTAGCAGGTTTTTTTTTGTATGCACAGTTGTGAATGATTGGAATGTCTTGCCTGAGAGTGTGGTGTCTGCAAAGAATTTGAGTGTGTTTAAGATATGGTAGGATGATCTGTGTGTATGACAAAAGGACCTCCTAGATAAGTCTTTGAATCCATGGTGTCTTAGGATAATAATAATAACCTACTGCAAAGAATTGCATACTGAAGATTTGAAAAAGAATCACTCATCTCTCAGAAGCATAAGGCAATGTGCATAAAAGCAGAAAATTAAGAACTTCCTGGTGGAAACAGTTTTTTAAAGAAGCAATTGAGGAAATGAAAAAAATCTTATTAATTAGTAAGTCAGCATGTGTTCTTTAGAGCAAGCTGTTGGAAAGCCAAATTATATAAAAGTAGTTAAACAAAAGTCATGAGAAGATTTTAGAAAGAATATAGAACAAAAATATGAAGGTGAAGCAAATTGGTTTGTTGATCATAAAGATGGTATAGAAGGGAATATTCTTTGGATCCATAGAACCAGAAGACTTGTTGCAGAGGATACTCTTACAGATTTCAGTGCATATCATACCTCTCCTTCTAAACTTTCAGCATTGGAGCATAGATCACCCACTGTGGCAGTGCATTTCACTCATTTCAAAAATCCTCTTTTCACTTCCTGAAGCATATGATCCTTATACAGTTTTTTTTTTTGGGGGGGGGGGGATATGACTCCTCATTATCTCAGAATCTATTAGATTATGAATATATCTTTCTGTATCTCTGATAGGTTCCTCTCATCAACTTATATGCATCAATCATATGATCTCTTCTCCTGTCTGCCAAACTCAGCAGACTACATTTTCTTAATCTGTTTTTCTATTCAACATTCCAAAGTATTGAGACAGTCGGCTAAATGTGTACAGAAATCTGGCCAAGTAAAGCAGAAATGAGCACAGAAAAAAAAAAAACTAGTAAGGAAAGTTACTAGTGGTGTGCCTCAGGGATCTGTTTTAGGGCCATTGCTGTTTAACTTATATATTAATGATATTGGTTAAGATTTGGATGGAGATATTTAGTTGTTTGCAGATGATGCAAAGTTGGGACGAACCATGAACAGTAGAGAAGATGTTGTGGCCTTACAAGAAGACTTGAATAAATCGAGTGATTGGGCATGGGAATGGCGATGCGAGTTCAATGTTGCAGAATGTAAGGTTTTAAAATTTGGAAAACAAAGATGTGATCAGAATTTATGCTTGGTGAGGATATATTGTTGGAGGTGGAGGAAATAAGAGATCTGGGGGTGATAGTGGATAAGGATCTGAAATTTAGGGAACACAGCCAAAATTGTGAAGACAACACAAAGGCTTCTGTGAATGATGCAGAGGACACTGACTTGTAGAAGTAGGGAGATTCTTGTTCCATTGTATAAGGCTTTTGATTAGGCCACAGATGGACTCTTATGCCCAGATTTGGTTACCTGGTTTTTAGAAGGACGAAGAGATGTTGGAAAGGGTCTAGAGGCAACTGACTAAGGTAGTTTCTAACCTTTGGAATGTTGAGTATGAGGAAAGATTGAGAAGATGCAACTTGCAGAATCTGGTGGATAGGAGGAAGAGGGGAGATATGATAGAGACCTACGAGTTGGTAAGGGGTTGTTATAGGATCAGTGATGGAGAGGTTCTACAGAAAATAGTGGAAGATCAGGGGAGAACTAGAGGCCATCCCTGGAAATTGTATAAAGAGGGTGTGAGTAGGGGAGTGAGAAGCGGGTTTTTTTCTCATGCAAAGTTGTGAATGACTGGAATGTCTTGCCTGAGAGTGTGGTGTCTGCAGAGAATTTGTGTGTATTTAAAGCATGGTATGATGAGGTGTGTGTGTATGATAAAAGGACCTCCCAGATGAGTCTTTGACTCCATGGGGTCTTGGGTAATAATAATAATAATAATATAACGACACTGAACTGAAACCCTTCCCCATCTGCGCTAAGTATTGTTTTAAAGTCCTTGAAGCCATCACCATGTCAGAGTTTCATAAAATTGTTCTCAGTTTTGCATCATCAGCAAATAATTGAATATCTCCTCTGAAACCTTGAATTGTATCAAAAACTATGTAAGTTATATATAGAACCTCTCCAGCAACAGCAGTCCTTGAACAGAACCTTGTTTGTAATCTTTTCCTTTTGAGATATTGCATCCCCATATAACCAGTCTACTGGCTGGATTGTTCATCTCAATTCTACTAATATCAACAGTAGTTTGTCATATATATATATATATATGAATATTCATTCTCTGTCCAATAAACTTGTCATCTCATTATAAAACATAATCCAGTTACTGAAACAAAACCTTTCCTTAACAAATCCATGCTGCTCTCTAGAAAGATTTTTGATCTCACTCCTTAACAACTTTGTCATTGCACCTAACATACAGACTAGCATATAGTTGGGCATTAATGACTTGGATTTTCTGTTATCAGTGACACTCTTTTATTCTCTCCACTCTTCTGGGACTGTTGCCAAGTTAAACATCTAAGTCAAGGGCAATGTCAGCTGCTTTTCCCATTCCTTTAATATGCATGATAATATCCCCCTACAATCCCAACATCAAGTTTACTTAAAATTTCAAACACTTCACATCTCTGAACTGCTAGTATGTCTTTTTTTTTTTTCCCTACTACTATCGAATGCACTTCTCAACTTCCTAGCATGAAATACACAGCTTCATCCATTTCACCTCCCTTACACTCTATTTAATCATCCTAACTTTAGAAATATAATCTGACTTTATCACCAGTAACTGATCTTGAATGAAATCCCAGGCTTGTAATGCCTTGCTGCTTCAACTGATCATGTCATTGCAAGGTCACTAATCTTTTTTCTTCATTCATCATTGTCTACTGCTCTGCAATATTATTAATATATTCATATTGTTAATAGCATTTTAATGTAATATTATATTAATAACTTATTATTAATCTGTTATTAGTATTCAAGAAAGTGTAAATAGAGTCATTCTCAGATGCTATTGTCATTAAAACAGACTGGGAGATGAGAGATAAACATATAAATTATTTTTAAACTCTAAATTCGCTTGAAAAATTGACTCGAACTACTTCGTAATGGCCGCGATATGTCAAAATCAATTTTGGTGCAATAAACAAAAGACGTGTCACAGACGTCTTTGTATGAAATTCGTTTGAAATTGACGTGAACTTCGTAATGTCTGTGATATGTCAAAATCAATTTTGGTGCAATAAACACAAGATATGTCACAGACGTCTTTGTATGTTAACAGGTTAACAAAACAAGTGTTTGAAGCAAAAATGAGTGGTCAGAGAGAAGCATGTGGTGTGATATATAGTGTTGGTGTAAGTAGTGTGAAAAGAGATGGTGGGATTGGTCATCTAAAAAAATATGAAAGTATAGTGATGGAAGTGCTGTTTTGGTAAGTAAGAAAAGAGCAGTGATAAAAGTGTGCCTAGTGGATTTTCGTGTGGGCTGTTATAGTATAAGTTAGACAGATACACCATTATTAGTTTATTACTAATCTTTTTTATTCTTATTATTATTACTTAACACCTCCAGGGAGTCCAAGGGACCCATTAAGGGAGGGCACCTACTCTACAACTCTATCTCTACCCAATCCATCAACTACAATGAACTGCAACTACCATCATCTACACCAGAGTTTCCCAAACTGTGTTCCGTGGAACACTGGTTCTGTGGATGGTGAATAAGTGTTTTGTGAATAAGAAGTTCTCCTGCAATTTGTCATTTTAGTTCATGGAGAACTTCTTATTCATACACAATTCTGTGTGTGAATAAGAAGTTCTCCTGCAATTTGTCATTTTAGTTTACTAAGCATTTTTCATGAATAAATATTTTATAGTGGAAATATTCTGAGGAGAATAATATTCGTGAATATGTTGAAAAGCTCAGACCAAGAACGCCTAATAACATCTGTGTAGCAAGTTAAACATGGACGTATTCATGAATTATCGTGAATTTTCACACATCGAAACCTTTCAACATTTGGGAAAGGGAATGTTTATGACCGGTCATAAAAAAATTGCCTGCAAGCGGATTATAACAATGTATCCTCTGTTCTCAAAACTGAAGGAAATGACATCTGTGTAGCAAATGTCAGTGACCAAGTGCCATATTTTTAATCATGGAAATATTCATGTATTATCGTTAATTTTCACACATCAAAACCTTTCAACAATCGTGAAAGAGAATACTGCTGTTTATGACCGATCATAAAAATTGTCTGCAAGCCGATTACAACAATGGGCTGCATATCCTCTGTTCTCAAAACTGAAAGAAATAACATCTGTGTTGCAAATGTTAGTGACCAATCAGCAAAGAAGTATAAAGAAAATTTTTCCACTAAAATTGAAGATCAAGGTAGTTTGTATCCAGTTCTCAAATGTAGTAATACTGAATAATTTCTTTGCAAGTTCATATTGTAGGGTGAAAGTTTTGAAACCGTAGTGCCATATTTATTTTAAAAGTAATAGGCCTGCAGATGTAAATTTTAATATGAATAAGAGACAATGGACTTTGTTTAATTTTGGTATTAAGAAATCTCTTATTGAAGATGTTTATGATGCAACAGATAGCGAGTCATCCACCACCAGCCTACAAAGCGATCTCCAGGACATACAAAAGGAGGGGAAAACTACCAGCACACATGAGAAAAAGTCTGCATTCACTCATAAGTACTTATAACGATATTATAAATTTTTGATGATCAGAATGGAATATGTCAATGAAAATCAGCACAAATTAATTTAATGATGTTTATGTTTAATTAATTATTAATTAATAATAAAAAATCAGCTAAATTAACAAATAATTATTAATTAATATGTTACAAAATAGTCAACGTGTTCTGTGAAAATTTCAGGATTTGTGAAGTGTTCTGTTGTAGGAAAAGTTTGGGAAATGCTGATCTACACTAACACCATCTACCGTCCACCATCATCACTGGTATTTTCACAGATAATCACAAACATCCATGCCCATGGCAGGATTCAAACCTGCAGCCTTTTGGCTGGAGAGCCATGATTCATCCCATGTTCAGCTAAATGAAAAATGAAAAACCAACCAACCTTTGCTAACAAGGTTGGTCGATTGGTAGAGAAATCTGGCAATTTAATGTGAATCTTGTGATAAAGCAAATCCCAAAAGAATGGAATGCAGGAAAAATTATTTCACTTCATAAAGGGCGGGAGAATAACACTAAGGCTACAAACTATAGGCCAAGCTGTGGGTGTAGGGTGGTTGCTGTTAAGGTATTAGAGAAGTTGGTGAGGACTAGGATATAGAAGTGGATTGATAATAGCAGTATTCTGACCATCATAAAGAATACTGCTATTATCAATCCACTTCTATATCCTGAAGAATACTGAGGGAGGTTTATGTTTCAGCAATCTGCTTATGTATTACAACAAGTTGATAAAGGAAATGCATATACATTGGTGTACTTAGATTTTTCAAAGGCCTTTGATAGACTGACACATGAGAAGCTGGTAGATAAACCAAAATAGATTGGATTAGATAACAGACTAGTAAATTGGATAGCTGATTGGCTCTTGGACAGGTATCAGCAGGTTGTATATGGAGGAGTTGTATCCCAAAAGATGGTCACTAGTGGAGTGCAACAGGGGTGTGTTTTTGGACCATTGTATGTTAATGACATTGAGACCAGCTTAACTGGAGATGTACAGCTATTTGCTGATAATTCAAAGTTGGGGAGAGCTATGAGAAGTAGGACAGATGTCATGGCCTTGCTAGAGGATCTGAATAAACTGAGTGGGAAAATGATTGGAGCTTCAGTTTAATGTTGAAAAATGCAGGGTCTTAAAATTTGGTAGGCAAGGTTGGGATGCAGATTATACAATTAATGGGAGAAATTTTGAAAGCAGTGGAGGAGATGAGAGATCTGGGAGTGATGGTAGAGTTTTGAAGGTTAGGTGGTCACATTGCTAAAATTGTAAGAACATCCCAATGGATTATGGCAATAATCCATTGGGATGTTCCATCGGGTTCAAGGCTATCTGGTGAAAAGATGTGCTGTTAGGAAGCTCCTGAAAGATTGAGTTTTGTTGATTTTTTTGAGGGTTATCTTAGATTTATTGGCTTATTTTTAGTGCATTATTGTAGTTTTTTAGTGTATTTATTATACTCCAGCATTTAATAATGTAATTGTAGAAATATTATTAGTTTTCACTACTCTTAAGAATGGTGCTGAAAGCTCGTTACAACGGTGTAGCGTCTAAAGCTCAAATTGAAATTGTTACTTCCGAGGAGATCATTGTCCCAATGAGCAAAAGCGTTATTTCAGTGATGACGACAATTAATCTGATTATAAGCTGACATCCTGATTAAAAGATCTTATTAGAAAACCAACCAGAGAATTAGAAAAAATAGAAAAACATTTGACAAAACTTAGAATAAGAAAAAAGGATCTGAACAAGAAGAAGCAGGAAAGCACTGAACTTCATCGTCATCATGCATATCAAGGATTTGGGCCTAGCATGGCCTGTTCCAGCCTTAGAAGTCATTGAATCGTTTGAGGACGTCCTGGTTTTCTTTTTCCTAATGGCTTGTTTTAGTAATCTTTCTGTTTTCATTCTTTGAATGTGTTCAATCCATTTATGTTTATATTTTTTAATTTTTTCTATTACTGGTTCTTGGTTTAATTCTTTAATAATTTCTTCATTTCTTTTGTGATCAAACAGGGTATACTTTGCAGTTTTTCTCATACACTTCATTTCTGCTGTTGTTAATCTTTGTTTGTCTTTTTGTTTTATTGTCAGATTTTGCTTCCATACATTAAGACTGGTAGGGCTAATGTATTGTATACTTTTAGTCTGGTTTGTGTTTGAACTAGGTTTGGTTTAAATATAGAGTTAATTACACCTGTTATTTTAAAATATTTTGCAATTTTTATTTTTATATCTTTCATTTTCATATATTATTTCATTTTATACAATCATTTTCATATGTGATCATACCTAGGTAGTTGAATGAATTCACCTGTTCTAAGATCTTGTTATCTATTACTATTTTAGTTCTTGCTGGATCTTGTCCTTTAAAGGCCGTAGTTTTTGATTTTTCTGTTGATATTATCATACCATAATCTTTGGATATCTCATTTAGATCTAAAATAGCTTTCTGTAAGTTATCTTCAGAATTTGGAATTATTATTTGGTCGTCGGCAAAGAGGAGGAGAGTGTTTAAGTTTACTGTAGGAGAAAGTTTAATTCCTTGATGTAAATTTTTATTCCATTTTATTGTTATTTCATTTTAGTAGATATTAAAAAGAGTTGCTGAGAGGAGACATCCCTGTTGGATCCCTTAGTTTATCTCTCTTGTATATGATAGCTCGTGATTTAATCTTATTTGCATTTGATTATTTTCATATATATTTGTGATAGCTTTCAGGATATTATTTGGTATTTGCCTTTCTTTTAATATGTTTCTTTTAACTTTGTCAAATGCTTTTTCAAAGTTAATAAATGCAATATATGTTTCTAAATTGTATTCTCTTCTTTTTTCTATTATTAATTTTAGGCAAAAGGCCGGGTCTATACATGATCGTCCTTTTCTAAATCCATTTTGTACTTCTAAAATAAAGTTTTCAGAATATTTCATTAGTTTGCTATTTAAGATTCTGTTATATATTTTGTAACAGGAATTTAGTATACTGATACCTCTATGGTTTTTTGGGTCATCTCTATTACCTTTTTTTAAAGATAGGAATCACAATTGCTTTTTTCCATTCTATTGGGGGGATTCCAGTTGAATAAATTTTATTTAAAAATAATGAGTCTTTCTTTGAATCTTTTTCCTGCATATTTATATAGTTCTGAGCCTAGCTTCTCAAGGTGATTTTCTGTTTCTTGTTTCTTTTGGGCTGATTTCTAATTCTTCTTTAGTTATTTCCTTTTCATTTTCGTTAATTGTTGTTTGCGAGTGGTCTTTTTTAAAATATTTGTCTGTCCACAATTCTGTGTAGTAATTTAGGAATTCTTCTAATTTCACTTCGTTGTTTAATTTTGTTTTCTTTGGTATCTGCATTTAAGTGTTTCAAAATCTTATATACATTGGGTCTTATTTTATATAAATCATGTTCTAAATTAGAAACAAATTTGTTCCATGATTCTCTGTCTTTTTCTGACTTCTCTTTTAGCTTTAATTCTTATTCTTTTATATTGTGTTTCATCTTCTAATCTTTTACTGCTTAACCATTTGTGATAGGCTTCTCTTTGATTATTTCTTTGATTGTATCATCCCAGATCTTCAGTTTTTTCCTTTCATTGAATTTTTTGGTCTTTCCTAAGCTTTCATTTGCTGCTGCATTTAGTATCGTTTTTATATTAAGCCATTCTATTTCTATTTCTTCATTTTGTTTTATTTTATCTAGATATTGGTTAATTCTTTGTTCAGATAGCAATTGTATATTTGTGTCATTCAATAGTCTAGTTTTATAAACAAATGTTTCAATTTTTCTTTCTGTTCTTGTTACTTGTAGCCATTTAGGTGGTAATCTTAATTTTATTTTAACAAGGAAGTGGTCGCTGCTTATTTCATATCCTCTGTGAACTCTAACATCTAGTGAAAATTTTTTGTTGTCTTTTCATTTAATATAAAGTAATCTAATATTGATTTCCATCCTCTTGCTGCCACATGTAGCAATAGGGGGAATGGAATTTCTAGAATTCTTGAGGGACAAATGTCTTAGGCAACATGTAACAGAGGGAACAAGAGGTTCAAAAGTTTTGGATTTGGTTATAGCATCAGAAGAGTTGATAATTACTGAGTTGATGTCTCTCCCACCAGTTGGAGAGAGTGACCATATGGTGTTGACTTGGAAAATGAATAGACATGCAGGAGTATCAAAGAGACGGGAACTTATGTGGAATTATAAGGCAGGTGATTATAATAGTCTTAGACGTCAACTTCAGGAAGTTTCATGGAGGCAGGAATAGGAAGGCCGGGATATCACTAGTGCGTGGGAAATTGTGAAAGAATATTTGTTATCAGCAATGGTAAGTTGTATACCACGAGTGAAGAAGAGGACGCAATTTGGAGTAAAGTGGATGACAAACAATATTAAACAGGAATTGCATGCGAAAAAGAGGCTATGGAAGAGATATAAGGAGACGGGTGAAGAGATGCATGAGGAATATAAGACACAGGCCAGAAGAGTGACTAGTGTGGTAAGGAAAGCAAAACTGGAATATGAGAGGAGATTGGCCCTAAGATCCAAAGAAAATCCTAGGGAATTTTTTAGCTATGTGGCCAGTAGGAGGAGAAATGACTATGGAAGAATGATATTGTGGGATAAAAATGGGAATAGAGTGACTGATGCAGAAGACATAGTGGAATTGTTCAATGAACACTTTATTGGAGTATTTCATCCTAGAGGAGTCAGTTTTAATGCTAGAGGGATAGGACTGGTTCGAGGTCTGGAGGTACAGGAGGAGAGTGTGTTTCAGACACTGAGTACTCTGGATGTCAGTAAAGCTGTGGGACTGGATGGTATTTCACCACGAGTTTTGAGAGAATGTGCTAGGGAATTGACAGTGCCTTTAACATGGCTTTTCAATGAAAGTCTGGCTTCGGCAAAGGTGCCCAGGGAATGGAAGGAAGGTAAGATAGTGCCATTGCATAAGGGTGGTAACAGACTGGAAGTGTCTAATTATAGACCAGTCTGTGTGTCATCAGTAGTTGTTAAGATCTTGGAGAGTGTAGTGAGGGACCGTATACAGCACTGGGCAGATGAGGGTAATGTTATCTGTGAGAGTCAACATGGATTTATGAAAGGGCGCTCTTGTTTTAGCAATATGCTAGCCTTTTATAATAAAGTTACAAGAACATTGATGAGGGAAAGGCATATACTGCAATTTTCTTAGACTTAGCAAAGGCATTTGACAGGGTGCCACATGATAAGCTGATATTTAAGTTGCAACACATGGGTCTGGATGTCAGATTGGTCAACTGGATTCAGGATTGGTTGTCTGATAGGATATCAGAGAGTTGTGTATGGTGGAGCAGTTTCAAGGAGACAGAAGGTTACAAGTGGGGTCCCACAGGGCTCAGTACTAGGATCTATATTGTTTAACCTTTATATCAATGACATTGCCAGTGGATTGCAAGGGGATATTCAGTTGTTTGCAGATGATGCGAAGCTGGGAAGGATTATTAGTAATAGTGCAGATGTGGTAGCCCTGCAAGAGGATTTGAATAAGCTAGATAGATGGGCAAGTGAATGGGGGATGTCAGTTTAATGCAGCAAAATGTAAGGTCTTGAGGTTTGGGAAACATCGATGGGATGCTGCATACTATGGGAGGAGTTATACTGGAGGAAGTTGGGGAGACGAGATCTGGGGTTGATGATTGATAGAAACCTGAAGTTTAGGGGACATATTGCAAAGGTGGTGAAGGTAACACAGAGGATTGCTGCTATTATGAGAAGGACGCTGACCTTCAGAGATAAAACAGTTATCATTCCGTTGTTTAAGACCCTGATCAGACCACACTTGGACTGTTGTTCTCAGATTTGGTCACCAGGATTTGATGGGGATAAATTAACTGTGGAAAGGATACAAAGACGGATGACAAAGATGGTTTCAGGACTGTACAAGGATAGTTATGAGGATCGGCTGAGAGAATGTGGACTGCAGTGTTTGGTGGATAGAAGAAGGAGAGGTGATATGATTGAGACTTTTAAACTGTTGAGAGGTGGTTACCGGGTTGACACTGGGGAGTTCTTTCGCTTGGTTGAACAGCGGGAAGGAGTGATGACAAGAGGCCATCCCTGGAAGTTACGAAAGGAAACTGTGAGCAAGAGGGTAAGGAGTGGTTTCTTTGTGTAGAGGGTGGTTGAGCCGTGGAATGCATTGCCTGATGGAGTGGCGGGAGCGAGAACGGTCAGTGAGTTTAAAGAGTGGTATGATAGACTTTGTGTTTCTCAGGGGGGACCTCCCCTCGATGAGTCTTGACAGACTTTATGTCTTAGGAAGGACCTCCCTCGATGAGTCTTTTGACTCCTTGGAGGCCTGAATAATAATAATAATAATAATAAAGACATACATAAAGATAAACATAAACATAAAGACATACATTTATGTATGTATATGTTTATAGAAGGAATTCTTTATTTTTAGGTTATTATAAACTACAAAGTCAATCAATTTTTTACCATTACTGTTTAGAGTATGTTCTCCCTGTATTCCTATATTATTATTAATTTTCGTGTTTCTAATTCTTGCATTTAAGTCTCCTGCTAAAATTACGTAATCATTTTTATTTATTTTATTATATATGTTTAGTAGCTGATTATAAAAATCAATATTATCCTGTTAGAATGAATCCAAATCATGACTCATGCTTGTGCTCTTTGGTCTCTGTCGACTCCACTGTATATCACATTAAAATTTTCAGTTCTCATAGTTCCTTTTAATTTCTTTTTTGTTTCAGTGATTACTGCTATTTTAAAATTTCTTTCATTTAATAATTGGTCTAATTCTATTTTCTTTATATGCTATTCCTCTTACATTCCAGTTTGCTATGTGTATTATATTTTGTCGTTTCCATTTTTGTTTTATCTTTTCCATTCTAGGGTCGTTTCCCATAGATTCAATCGAATTATCTTTTTCTGTCAGCTTACAGGTAGAATTATGTTCTCCATGTCAGGGGACTAGCCTGATGATGGAATAGTTCAGTGGTAGGGCTACTACCTTAAGGCTTCTGAACTAGCCTTCTTTCAAATTTAAACCCATAGGAGGAATAGGGTATATTGAAGGGGGAAAGAGTAGATTATAGAAGAATTATAGTAAGGTTTATAGAGAGGGCATTGTTGTATGGCCAGAAATGAAAAGACCCCATGGCCCTCGAGTACTCTAATAGCATAAGGGTCATAAAAGAAGGAGAGGACAGATACAGCTAGGGGTCCATGGGAGTGCCGCTTCCCTTACAATCAAGATGATTGCCCCTTATGGCCCTATTGGTCCACGAGTCCTTATTCAGTATATTCGGACCACCCCACCATACACACATGTATGGTGGGCTCCTCTATCCGCTACCCAGGGGATGCGCTCTCTAGCGGTTACAGGGCCCCCCCCCCTGAGAAACTGAACTTGGTAATCATAATATTAATAACAACAATGTAAGTCAATTAAAATCTATGAAAAAGAGGTAATATGGTATAGTGATTTAATCTTAAAATTTGCAATTGCTGAGAGAGAGTCACTACTTCTAGTTTCAAGATATGACAAATGTAATTGAGAAACAGAAAAGAAAAGTAAAAGAGATGGTAGTTCTAGTAGGAACTAATAATTTAAGTAGTGCCAAATATAGCATGAGAGAGGATACGAAAAGTCTGTTGGAAGAAGCAATGAAGAAATGTGAGATAGTAAAAATTGTAGGTTTGCTACCCAGATATGACAGTTCTGAGTTAAGGAGAGCAATGATATCAAATAATTCCATGCACAGGCTTGTAGAAGAAATGGATGCGGGTTTTTAGATGTGCAGAGTGTGTTTGATGGTAGAAAAGACTTGTATAAGAGGGACGGCCTGCACTTGAATTCATTTGGCATCAGGAGCCTGGAAAAATTACTTATTGTTGCTGTGAGACCTAATGCAGAGAGTCAGGGAAACTAGATCATCAAGGGAGGAATGCTGAAAATGTGTGTGAAAGTTCAGCTATGTATGCAGACATGATAAAGATATGAATAGCTTCCAACATGATTATGTATCTGGTGTAGGGGTGGAATAGTATGCTTTGGGTTTGGATCTTTTGAGTATGTCTGGGGGAGGTAAAAGAGAAAGTTCTACAGCAAGCCCAAATAGATTGCATATCTAACAAGCTCCCCCCTTCAAGGTATATTGTAGTTGTCAGTTCTCCTCTTTGTAATTTGGACCACAACCTCATACAAGTCTCTTTTGCCACAGAACAACCTTCACCCACCAGTTCACAGTATCGTGTCCTTTGGCTCTACAAGGGTGCCAACTGGGAGGTCCTCTCCGACTTTTATTCATCCTCTCCATGGAGGAATAAAATGTCTTGCCTGCTCAGACTGAATAACAGAAATCATACTCAAAGGAATGAAGGCTTTCATCCCTTATTCCACTCCAAATTCTCAGCCTCCATTCTAGCCTTGGTTCTCAAAAAAACTGTGCCAATGCTCTAAAAGAAAAAACCTCTTCTTACCATGAATGGCTCAAGACCAAAACTTCAACTGCCCACTCTGCCTACACTGAAGCTTGCAACCATTGTAAAAGAATCATCACCAAGTCCAAGTCAGACTTTGAAATGGCCAAATGCTGTAAAGTTGCATCCTGCCAAAATGGCAGTCGCTCAATCTGGTCCCTTGCCAAGGCCATTGTACACAACTTCTGCCAACCTAATCCGAAGAATCCGCCACTCTCACAACCAGATGGTATTGTAGTTACCTAAGGACAGGGCAAACTTACTTGCATCACTCTTCTCTTCAAATTCCTGCATTTATGACCTGGGCAAAGTTCCCTCCACGCTACCAAGAACAGCTGATTTCATGTTGCCCATATTCTTCCAACAAAAAGAAATCCGAAGAATCCTCAATAACCTGAACACAAACAAGGCATCTATCTGGTCTTGATGGTATCCCACCTGTTGCATTAAAAAACTGTGCTCCACAGCTAACACCTATCCTGTATCGTCTCTTCAATCTGTTCTATTCAACTGGCATTTATCTTACAACATAGAAGCAGGTCCACATCCAGCCCATCTCAAAGAAAGGTGATAAAAGTCAGCCAATGAACTACTGTCCAATTGCTCTCACTTCTGTTCTCTCTAAAATTATGGAGAAGGTCATCAATAACCAACTCTTAAACCACTTAGTCATACGAACTAATCAGTGACCAGCAGTATAGATTCTGCAACTTGTGATCTACAGCTGATCTTCTTGCCTTCACCACACACCTCTGAACTCAAGCCATGGAAAAATTTGGAGAAACTCATGTAGTTGCCCTCAACATTTCAAAGGCATTTGATTGTTTTTGCACAGGGACCTACTTAACAAATTGCCATCCTATGGCCTGCCTTTCTCACTCTGCAACTGGATCACCAACTTTCTCAATGGTCTCTCTCTACGTGTCATGGTGGAGTTTACTGTCCTCAGATTTCCCCACCAATGTAGGTGTACCCCAGGGTTCTGTTCTTTCACCCACTCTCTTTCTCTTGTATATAAATGACCTGCTCTCTCAGACTTCCAATCCTATCTATAACTTTGCTGATGAAAGTACACTCCATTCCTTCTTTTGCATTCGACAAACCTTGTAGTTTTCAAGTATTAGAATCCTCAAGCTCTACCATGACCAGTGACCTGAACTTGGATCTCCTAGCTATATCCCAGTGGGGCAAGGACAGCCTTGTAAACTTCAATACCACCATGGATCTCCTAGCTATATCCCAGTGGGGCAAGGACAGCCTTGTAAACTTCAATACCACCAAAACTCAGTCCTGTCTGAACTCTTGCAAGAAAGAGCTCACATCCCTCCCCTTTACCTTCAGTAATACTGAGATATCCAAACATGATTGGCTTTCTCTACTCAGACTGACCTGCACCTCCAATCTTTCCTGGCACAACCACATTTCAACTATAGCTTCTGCTGCCACCAAAAAACTTGGTGTACTTTTTTTGCACAAGATGCTACCCAACACCTTCACAATTGCTAACTCTATACAAAGCCCAATTCTTCCCAGCCATGGACTATTGCTCCCACATTTGGGTTGGAGCACCAGAATCCTCTCTACGATTGCTTGATTTGATCCAGAGGAGGGCACTTCTAATTAATGATCCCTCTCTCACATACCCACTTCAATCTCTCCCTCACAGATGTTCAGTTTCTGTCTTGTGTCTCTTCTATAGATACTTTCATGGGAAGTGTTCTTCTGAATTGGCC
This sequence comes from Typopeltis vanoorti, assembly GCF_054136105.1. Lineage (NCBI taxonomy): Eukaryota > Metazoa > Arthropoda > Arachnida > Uropygi > Thelyphonidae > Typopeltis > Typopeltis vanoorti. Next base: position 142,185,453 of record NC_143556.1, read on the forward strand.
ACAATTATTTTACCACTCTCCTCCAAAATCATTAAACCAAGAGCCACTGCTAACCAACACCCTTTTATAGTCCGTTTTTAAACACTGAACCAACTTCACTGCCTCTTCCTTCATCCTATCTACTTCTGTCCTTTGGAACAGTCTCCTCCACTCTGCCTTCCCCAAAGATTACAACCCTCAGATGTTCAAGCAAAATGTGAACAGATTCCTCCTTTTTTCTATTCCTTTACCAGAAAACATGGCACTAATATGCCATAGATCTTGTGGCCTTTCATGTTGGATCAGATATTAAAATATATATAAGAATATATAAAAGAATAGGCTAGGTGGTAATTTGTTATGTCTGTACACAAATGTTTGTTGTTGACATTAATGAAACTTGGCTATCAGAATCAGATAAGGTAACTGGGATCGAGTGTAATGGATATATTATTTTTAGGAATGACAGAAGAGATAGGAGAGGAGGGGGAGTTCTACTACTAATATCAGATGACTTAAGTACAGTAGGCAGGATGATGACTATGATTCAAAAATGGGTGGATAACTGCACCAGTCTCTGATTTTCAGCATGGATTTGTTTAAAGGGAAGTGATGTTTAACAATCTGTTCATGTATTATAATGAGATGGCAAATGCATTGGACAAGGGAGATGCATATATATGGTGGTTCATTTTGATTTTGCAAAGGATTTTCAGTTACCATTTAACAAGTTGGTAATTAAATTGGAACAGACAAGGTTAAATAATAGGTTATTACATTAGATATAGGAGATTAGCTGTCTGATAGGTATCTGTAAAGTTGCATATAGAAGAGCAGTAGTCCAGAAGAAGAGAGTGATTATTTGTGTGTTCCTCGAGTCTGTTTGGGAGTGAAGTATATATGTTAATGATATTGAGGAAAGACTTAAAGGGGGATATCCAATTGTTTTAAGATGATGTTTTGGTCAATTGGGAGTAGTTTTCTGTATAAAGTGTAGTGTAGAGCAGATTTTATGGCTTTGCAGGAGAAATTGAATAGACTGTGAGTGGAATTATCACTCCACTATAACAAAAACAATGTGGAACACACATTTAGTGAGGATATTTTGTGTAAGAGATGATAGATCTGAGGGTGGTGTGTGAGTGTGAGAGAGAGAGAGGACATTTGAACTTTAATGGATTACGGCAGTGAAACAGAAGACATTGCTGTGTAATAGCTATTCATATGGTGCCAATATGTAAGGGCATGATCACACTTCTTATGGATTACTATATGCGAATTTGGCCACCTACTTTTTAAGGGTATGAGGATATATTGGAAAGGTTATAGAAATGATGGATTAAGATGAATTCCACTGTGTTGAACATTGAGTACAAGAAGATTGAGGAAACATAATTTATAGAGCCTTGTGGATAGGAGAAGAGGTGAGTGCATTCATTAAGAGATACAAGTTGGTAAGTTTTTGTTACTGGATTAATGTGAAGAGATTGTTCAAAGAATGGAGGGAAAGGAATAGAAAAGGAAGCCATTCATGGAAGGTGGGTGTAAGCATGGTTCATGACTGGAATTCACTGCCAGAGTGTGATGAGAGTGAAAACAATGGATGAATTTAAGGCAAGTTTGATGAGCATTGTGTATGAGAGCAAAGCTATTCAAACCTTTTATTCAGGTTCTGATTATGAAAATAATAACTCAGTAATTAAATGCTTTATATATTAATTACTTCAACCTAGTGTTTGTTTGAAGGGACAGTGGAAAGTTCTGATAAACACTTGGAACAAAAATTAATTAATTTTATGTCTTCTTATATATCCTAAAAGAAACAGAACAAATTATTACAATTTGATGAAACATGAGGGTTAAAGGGTTTTAAGATATATTTTTTCCTTGTGGTTATATCAGTTGATTCAATACCATTTTTGTTCTTGGTGTTTATCAGAACTTTCTGGAATTCCCTCATATATTATTGTTTATAGAGTGGAAGGAGCTGGGAGTGTGCACATGGATATTAATCTAGAACAGTAGTTTTTAGCCGATGGAATGTTTTCAGTATGTATAGTACATCAGGATCTTGACAGAGAGAGAGAGAGAGAGAGAGATTGAAAGGGGGGAAGCCATGTATAATCTTGAAAATGTGCATGCAGTATTATAATTTGTTTGGAAAATAGTTGTGTATGTTTCAAATAAAAACAAAATGAAGAATTATTATTATCATCAACATATTATTGACATCTGACCTCCACGTAGGCAGACTCATTGTGGGAGGTACACACTATCACATACAAAGCTCATCCAGTTGTGCCTTAAACTGAGTCAATGTGTTTACATTCATTTGCAAACGTGCACTGAGGTAATGCATTTCACTCATCAACCACTCTCCATGCAAAACTCTCCTCTGCTCATGCCCTCCTTATACAGTTTTGAGGGATGCCTCCTGTTCTACTCTCTCCATCTCCTATTCCATGAAAAATTTCCTCTATGTTAACCTGATAATAATCCCTGACTAACTTATATGTCTCATTCATATCACTGATTTCCTATTCGCGAAGCTTTGCAAATTACATTCTTTTAATCTGTCTTCATACTCCACATTATAAAGACCAGACCTTTGTGAATCTTCTCTGGACCTTTTCTAACATATCCTCATCACCACGAAAGCCAGTGACCAGATCTGTGCACAATGATCCGTATGATGCTTAATCAGTGTCTTATTCAATGGAATGAATCATAACCTCTTTATTTCTGCACATCATTACCATTATCTTCACCACTTGTGCAGTATGGCTTCTGAATTTCAGGTTCAAGTGCTTCACCACCAGATCTCTCATCTCCTTTGCCTTCTTCAAAATTCTTCCACCAAGTGTATACTTTGTATCCCATCATTGCTTATCAAATTTTGAAACTTTCTACTTTGCAACATTGAACTGATAGTTCAACTTACCTACCCATTCATACAATTTATTCAAGTCCTCCTGTAAGACCATAACATCTGCTTGACTCTGCATTGTTCTACCCAATTTTGCATCATCTGCAAACAGTTGCTTATCACTGGTTAAAAAAAAAAAAAAAAGATTAAACTTATCCTAATATCATGAATATACAAATTGAACAACAAGGGCTGAAATACAGACACTAGTGGTGTGCCACTAGTGACTTTGCTCTTTCAGGATACCGCATCCCCATATACAACTTTCTGATACCCATCTAACAGCAAGTCACTGATCCAACTCAGAAATCTGTTATCCAATCCCATCCATTTCAGTTTATTTAACAGCTTGTTATGTTGCAGTCTATCAAAAACTTTTGCAAAGTCTAAGTTTACTACTGTGCATGCATATCTCTTGTCCAATACTCACCTTGTTATAGTAAATAACTAAGTTGGTAAAACATAATCTCCCTTCAACAGACTAATGCTGACAGTCATTGAGAAAACTGCTATTATCAAAGCATTTCTGTATCAGTGTTTTCAGTATTTTAATTACGACGTCAGATATATAATGTTGATACCCCATGAAAGGATGTTGAGTTCAGAATCAGATAATGTACGTGAAGACTTTTAATGACCATTTTTTTATGGGGTAATCCATGGTTTTTTTTTTTTTTTTTTTTTTTTTTTTTTTTTTTTTTTTTCAATGATTAGTTTTTGTAATTTTTCTTTGCTGACTGACTGAGACCTCAATAAAGGTCTCATCAGTCACTCATCGAAACCAATCTGGGTAGTGGCCCTTCCATTAATGCATAGCATTATACATGTCTGCAAGGAGATGTGCTTTGCATTATGGGAGATACTGAGATAAGATCTTGATCCACCTTTTTTACGAGTTGCCTCAGTCCTGAAGATTCTTCAGGCACAAACCTTGTTTGCTGACACTTGGATAAAGGATTAAACTAAATTTATTTTAGACTGGCCTGTAATTTTAGCCACAGCCTAATCACCACATTTATGCAGTGGAACAGTTTTACCTTCTTTCCACTCCCTTCAGACCTCTACTGTTGTAGGACTCTCATTAAACAGGCATGTCAATGCTATTGCCAATTTCCTTAAGGCACTTGGTGATATGTCATGAAATCCTCTTACCTTATTGACATCAAGTTTCTTTCTTCATATACCTCCTGCTTACTCACAATTAAGTTATCCTCTCCTATTTCTCTACACTTGAGTTTCTCATGGTTTCATCCTGATGAAGATGAAACACCTGTATAAATTGTCCGCTGAACAGTTTACCAATTACAATTACCATTACTTTATTTTCTGTTGTTTTTTGTTTTTATATCATTCATTTAAAATTCAAATAAAATCATTGGTGATGAGAATGGAAGTATGGTTTTGCAGAGATATTGAGAAACACTAAACTATAATTTGACTTAATAACCAAAACTATATATTTTAAATACTTTTTGAAATATAAATTACAGAAGCAAAGTAAAAATCAAATTCTTGCTTTACAAACCAATTAAGATACCATCATAGATGGTATACATACACGAGGCTGTGCCAATCTCTTTAAGACATCAATTTCTCTGTCTGACAAGACATCACGATACATGACAATTCTTGGTTTCAGATAGAGTTCTTCTTCTTTTGTCTTTTGCAGTATAAGATAAGGATGGGTCCCAGTACTGTATCGACATTTAAGTTTGCTCTCATAGGCAGGTGACTAATGAAAGAGATAAACGTTGTCTTTTACTGTATTTTTTAAATGCTTCTTTAAAAAAAAGTAGCAGTTAAGTTACTTTAAAATATACCACTTTGACAAATGAAATAAAAAAAAGTTTTTCATATTCAACATATTCAGTATAGTATGAATATTATTCTAGGCTTCTGTGACGCATTGCAAGAAGCTTTGATAGACCACATTACCTATCATATGTTATTTTGAGCTCATTTAATAATGGTTCACTTTATTATTATTGTGAACCATTATTAAATTAAATGTAATGCATTCTGCTCTATACAATAATTCTATGCTAATTACAAGTATACTGTATGGATTTTGGAGTGACTTCTTGTTCTTCCATTACCTACTACTATAAAAGTTTATAAAAGGCTTACCTATTGGATAAGCCTAGGACTGAGGCATATGAACTTATGCATCAGTCCTATCATCTTTACACACTGTAGACTAAGAGTAGCTTAGTATCTGCAGAGACTAGTTTCTTAGTCACTTAACTCTAGATCTTCTCTAATAATCCTTATTTCCTAGATGTTTGGGTGACCAGATCTGCTGACAGCAGTCAAATGTGGCTTGATCAATGCGATCAAAATTGAGTGAAGCACAAGCCTTCTGTGCTGTATCCTGTGGAAATGCAAATTCTACAAAGGTTGTATCAATTCCCCTAATCTGACTGAGCCATAAGCAATGTCTGACTGCATACCAAGGTTAAGTGAGTAAATAGAATAGGAGTGAAATGGATGAACAGTCAAATCAAGCATGCTGGGCTGGAAAAGAAAATGTTATGGAGGAGATAGAAGAGAGCTGGTGGTGATCAGATCCATGAAGAATATAAAGTGTAAGCTAGAAATGTGACAAGCCTAATAAAGAAAAAGAAAACGTGAAGTATGAAAGGAAATTGGCTGGTCAGGCCAAGGTTAAGTCAAGGGAATTTTTCTGCTACATGGTAAGCAAGAGGAAGAATAATTATGGTCAGGCCCGTTCCGTACCAGGGTGCAATGAACCCGGGTGGCACAATTTAGGAGCGGTATAATCGAACACGTTCATAAAAAAATAGGGAATAAATAATACACTGAACTGTGGGTTTGCACCTAGGTGGCGAAAATCGACCATAATCAGAACAGCCCTGATTAGCATTGGTCGATAGTCTTGGCAGCAAGCTAACAGCCACGAAGGATATAGTGTAATTATTGAACGAGCACTTTATCAGCATGTTTCATACTGGTGTAAATGATCCGGTGCAATATATTGAAGAGAAGCAAGTATTAGGAGAATTAGCAGTGAAAGAAACAGAGGTGTATCAGATGTTGGTTGGGTTAGATGTGAATAAGCTGTGGGGATGGATGACATATCACCATGTATTCTTAAGGAATGTGCACCACAGTCGGTTATGCCTTTGATCTAGTTATTTAATGAAAGTGTAGAAGTGGATAGGGTTCGTAAGGAGTGCAAAGAAGGAAAAAATAGTACCACTCCACAAGCATGGTTCTAAGATGGAAGTCTCCAACTATAGGCCAGGCTGTATAACTGCAGTTATACAGACTGGCCTATAGTTCCGTATAACTGCAGTTATACGGAAAATATGTTCGGGAACCGAATTGTTTGGGAACCGAACAATTCAGTTCCTAAACATATTTTCCGAACAAAAAATGCCCCGGTTTCCGACAGAATTTCGGTTTCCGAACAGGCAAACGGCAACCACGTGCTCCGCGTGCTGAGCTGTAAGGCAGGAAAGCGTCAGTTACACAGCAGCCTTTGTTCGGTGCAGACACCTGCTCGAATTTGCAGTGAGTTTCCTTGATTTTTTTTTTTTTCCATAAATTATTATTAATTAAGCCACTATGGGGGCTGCAGAAGAATAGTGATAGCAGCAAATTGAAAAGAAAAGTTGTTAGGATCATGATAGAGATGAAAAGAGAAATCATATTCAAACATGAAAATGGCGTTCGTGTCTCAAATCTTGCTATGCAGTTCGGTATGGCGAAATCAACGATATGTACAATACTCAAAAATAAAGAGGCGATTCAAGAGAGCTGATGTTGCAAGAGGAGTGAAAGTTCTTACTAAACAAAGATCGCATATGATTGAAGAAGTGGAAAAATTGTTGCTAATTTGGATAAACAAGAAACAGTTATCTGGGGATAGTGTTTCTGAGGCTATAATTTGTGAAAAAGCGAGGCGATTACCTGATGACCTGTTAAAGAAAAAACATGGTACGAGTGCTGATACTGATGTGTTCAAAGCTTGTAGAGGGTGGTTCGAAAAATTTAAGAGGAGAAGCGGTATACATAGTGTGGTTAGGCATGGGGAGGCTGCGAGTTCGAACCGAGAAGCTGCTGAGAAATATGTGCAAGAATTTAGTGACTATGTAAAGGCTGAGGGTTTCAAAAAATTGCCAAAGAGGACCTACATCACTCAGGAGGAAAAAGAATTGCCCGGACACAAGCCCATGAAGGACAGGCTGACTCTTTTGCTATGTGGAAACGCAAGTGGGGACTTCAAGGTCAGGCCATTGCTTGTGTACCACTCTGAGAATCCAAGGGTGTTTAAGAAAAATAACGTGATGAAAAGTAAATTGCCTGTTATGTGGAGGGATAATAGTAGGGCTTGGGTAACCAGGCAATTGTTTATTTAGTGGATCCATGAAGTCTTTGCCCCAAGTGTGAGAAAATACATTCAAGAAAAAAATTTACCAATTAGATGCCTTCTTGTGATGGACAATGCTCCTGCCCACCCTCCAGGCTTGGAAGACAAGTTAGTGGAGGAGTGTGATTTTATCACGGTGAAGTTCCTGCCCCCTAACACAACTTCTCTAATTCAGCCCATGGACCAGCAGGTCATTTCGAACTTTTAGAAGCTCTACACCAAAGCACTGTTTCAAAGGTGTTTTGAAATGACCGCAACACAGAATTAACACTCAGAGAATTCGGGAAAAATCACTTCTACATCCTCCATTGCTTAAGTATACTTGACAAAGCAAGTGACTTACAGGACGATGAACTCGGCCTGGAGGAAATTGTGGCCAGACTGTGCAGCAGACAGAGACATTGTGGCTGAGCATGTTGCTCTTGTCGATGATATTGTGTCTCTGGGCAAAAGCATGGGCTTGGAAGTTGACAATGCTGATGTGGAGGATCACAGGAATGAGCTCACCATGGAAGAACTGGAACACCTTCAGAAGGAGCAGCAAAAGAAGGAGGTGGAGGAAATGTCTTCAGACACAGAGGAAGGGATTGAGAATGTTCCTAGTTCTTTGATCAAAGAAATGTGTGCAAAATGGGGTGAGGTGCAAAGTTTTGTGACAAGATCACCCTCACAAAGCTGTAGCAAACCGCATCATAACCCATTTCAATGACAGTGCCATGTCCCACTTCAGAAACATTTTAAAACGCAGGCAAAAGCAAATGTCATTGGACAGGTTTTTAGTGAGACAGAGGCCCGGTGTGTCTCGAGCAGAGTCGAATGGTGCCAAGAGACAGAAAAGAGAAAGAGAAATAAACTCCAGAAGGACAGTAATCTGATGTTTTTATGGAAGGGGACTCTCCCTTACTCACCTCCTTCCACTTACGCCATCAATTCTCCTCTGTATGTATAGTTAAAGGGAAGTTAAATTTTCATTTTTATTTTATCTACTTATTGTGTTTATTCTTTTTATGTAAGATTTTATGCATTTTCATTATGTTTGTATACGATCTTATGCATATAGTTCTGTTGTAAAGTTTTAAGTAAACAATCATCTGGGGTTTGGGAACAGATTAATCCATTTTACATTGATTCTTATAGGAAAATGGTTTCAGTTTTTGAACAATTCGGTTTCCAAACAGCCTTCGGGAATGAATTAAGTTCGACAGCCGAGGTTCCACTGTAATGGTCAGCATGGATTTGTAAATGGTAGGTCCTGTTTTAGTAATTTACTTGCATTTTATGATAAGGTGACAAGTGTGTTAGACAAGGGGGAAATCATGTACAGTGATATTCTTAGACTTTGCAAATGCTTTTGATAGATTACCACATGATTAGTTGGTGTACAAGCTGCAAATTTTAGATTTGCAGCTTGTACACCATCCTTTGCATTTTAAATCTGCGTTTTAAAATGCAAAGGATGGGAATAGATAGTATATTGGTTAGATGGATCAGAGATTGGCTCTCTGAATGATACCAGCAGGTGGTGTATGATGGAGTAGTGTCTCAAAAAAGGAGGGTGACCAGTGGCGTGCCCAGGGTTCTGTTTGTGGGCTCCTGCTGTTTAACTTGCTTCTAAGTAACATATTGTGTGAACTGGGGATCTTCAGTTGTTTGCTGATGATGCAAAGTTGGGAAGAATTATAAGTAGCACTGCTGATGTTAATTCCCTTCAGGTAGATTTGAATAAACTTTTTACTGGTACAAAAGAATGGGTTTATAGTTTTAATATCAATAAGTGAAACTCGGGTTTTTTGTCTCGCATACAGACAATTCAGCCTTCAGAACATACTCGATTTACAGACAAAAAATACTGTTGTTGGTGATGATGGGTGATGCTGTTGATGGTAGCAGTGTCGTAGTTGGTGAATTAATTAGTAGTTGAGAGGATGAGATGTATTGGTGAAGTAGAGTAGTGTGCACTCCCACGATGAGTCCTTGGACTCCCTGGAGGTGTCATATAATAATAATAATAAAGTGTGCATTTAGGAGTGCAGAAATATAAGGCTGTTTATTATAATGATAATAATAAAGTGCGCATTTAGGAGTGCAAAAATATAAGGCTGTGTACTATATTGATGGTGCCATATTGCAATGGATGAGATCAGAGATTTGGGAGTGATGGTTGACTGAAGTTTAGAGGGTTGTCTAGTTGAAATGGCTGCACATCGTAGTGCTGCTATGATAAGAAGTACTCTAACATGTAGGGATAAGGAAGTGGTTGTGCCACTGTATAAGGCATTGGTCAGGCCACACTTGGACTATTGTACTCAGATCTGATCACCTGGTTTTCAGTGTGATGTGGAGACATTAGAGAGGGTCCAGATGCAAGTGACTAAGATAATATAAGGACTTTGGGCTACTGGCAATTGAGAGAGGTTGAAGAAATGTGTATTGCAGAGTTTGGATGAGAGGAAGAGAGGTGATATAATAGAGACATTTAAGTTAGTGAGAGGATTTTATTAGAATAATACAGAGGGATTATAAAAAGAGTGGAAGGTGAGAGGGGAAGAACCAGAATTTATCCCTGGAAGTTATGTAAAAGTGTAGTGAAGAGGGGTGTGAGGAGTAGATTTTTTACATGGAGAATTGTCAGTGAATGGAATGCATTACCAGAATGTGTTGTTAATGCAAGAAGTTTGAAGGATTTTAAGATTCTATATGATAAATATGTTGTCAGTTGATTGAACATCCTACGATGAGTCTGCCTACTCAATGGAGTCGGCAGACTCTATCGGAGACTCCAAGTGAATAATAATAACATTATTATAAAATGTGTGCAAGTTGCTTAAACATGAATATCCTATAGTAAACCCATTCTGATTTTTCAAAGTGTTCTTTTGATGAAGTACTTGTAGTATATATTCTCTGTAAACTCATTTCTGTGTGTAAGCTCTTACTAACTTTTCAAAATCTTCACCACCACTCCAGCGATACTGATAGGTGAATATTAATCACATTATTCTTTGCACCACCCTTTTCAAATAGGATAATCATACATTGTTACTATCAATGTTAAATTTTCCATGTTCCAAGATGTGAATGATAGTCTTTTTTTATATATGTATATATTTATCCCATACTCAAGAGGTTGAAGGACCTATAAGCATGTCAGTGCCTCTTGTCTAGGTTCAGGTGAAGAAACAGAAGTTTATTGTCCCTTTTTTTTTTTTTTGAAGATAATTCAAAATATTCAGTTTCACCACAAAGGGATGCTGGTCAGTAGCTGCTCTTGTATTAATAGGTGTAACAGGAAGTGGAGGAATAACGATTGCTAGTTCAGTAGAGGAATGATCATTGAAGTACTTTTTTTTGAATAGACACAGAGTTGAAGCATTGCACATGAGATAAAGGTTGAGATGAATCTGTAAGAGAGGGGCCATCTACAAGCCTAATTGCTCTCCTCTCGACAGCACCAAGAATTTTTAGATGCTCCATCCCAAGCATGTAGCAGTATTTGAAGCATGGGTGCAAGAGGAGAGGGGAGTGTGTTTCAAATAATGAGTGCTCTGGATGTCAGTAAAGTAATGGTACTGGATGTGACTTTGATATAGGTTTTGAGTGAATTCACTGAAGAACTGACAGCTCCATTGACTTGGGTTTTGAATGAGAGTCTGGCAATGAAAGAAGGAGCCCAAGGAGTGGAAGGAAAGGTACAGTAATGCCATAGCATAAGGGTGGTAGTAGAATGGAAATGTACTAGGTGGTGTTAAGATTTTGGAGAAATTAGCAAGAGATCATATAAATCAGACAGATGAGGATACTGTTATCTGGGAGAGTCAACATGGATTTCTTTAGGGGTGTTTATATGTATTAATCTGATTGCCTAGTGAGCCAAGCGCTGTGGACATGTCTAAGAAGAGCTCCTGATTTTGATAAGTTATTCTAGGAATAATTAAGCATATATGTGTAATTGTTTGAGTAAGAGCAGCTGTAAACGTTGGGCACTACCGGTATTATTAGTGTGGGGGATTTTTCTTGCCTAAACTCAATTACGAAATCATTATTATTAGACCTAGCAATCTGCAGGGGGAAAAAAAATGGCGGCGGCATTGTCATTCAATGACTTTAATTTAGATATCAGTAGTTTCGTTAAGTGTGAGGTCTGTTATATGTATTCTTTTGATTACATAAATGATTTGTGGATGTTTTGAGCAGATGGAAGAAGGGTGTGTGCGAAGTGTGACCTGAACAAGGAACTGATGAATACAAATATGAAATTGATGACAGAAAGTGTTAGCAGCAAGAATGTCGCAGGGAAAATGAGTGCACATTTGAAAGAGAGGAGAAAAAATGTTAAAAAATCAGTAAAAAAAAAAAAGAGTCAGAATGGATATCAGGAGGCTGCTTAGAACAATAAAAGAGAATAGTGTGACAGGAAGGGTAGTCAGTGTGTTCCCTAGGTATGACTGTGGTGAAATGAGGCGGAGAGAAAGGATTATGAATGATATGCTGCCTGAAATGTGTGAAGAGAAGGGGGTACAGTTTGTTAATGTGTGGAATGATTTTGAGGGATGAAGTGAGCTGTATGGCAGCGATGGACTGCATTTGAGTGGTTATGGTGTGAGTCGCTTGGAGAGACTGCTGCTGGAAGATAGAGAAGTGAATAGAGAGAATTAATCAGATCGAGAGGGGAGTGATGTAGAAGAGCAGAAGAGTAAGACAGGAGTGATTGAAGAGGTGGATATGAATGGGGAAGTGAGTGGTATGAATATAGAAAATGGAAGAATGGGTGTGCAAGAGGAGCAGGAAAACGGGGAGGCTCAGGGTGGACAGGGGTACACAGCGTTAGAAAAGTGGATGCTCCAAGAGGTGGTGAGGGCATATGTAGGCAGGAAAGGAATAGGATGACCAGGGATCAAGAGAAAACAGTTGGAATTGAAAAGGGTTCTAAAATGAAGAAGCAGAAAGGGAAATGGCCCCAGTCGAGCATGGAGAGATCACATTGAATGAGTGGTATCAGTGGAACTACCTGTAGATCCTGAAATGAGCTGTTGTGTTTGTATACAAATGCTAGAAGTATAAAAATCAAGGCAGATGAAATGGTTGCACTAATTGCATCTGTTCACCCAAAGATTGTCGGAATAAGTGAGACATGTGTTTCGTGAGGATAGAAGGGGTAAAAAGAAAGGGGGAGTGCTATTGATGATACAAGACGGAAATAATGCCAGTGGTTTTGAGGCAGTATGGTGTGAGATGGAGGTGAATGGAATCAAATACTTGGTGGGATGTTGTTATAGACCAGGTAATGTGGATGGTGGTGATTGTGAAATGCCTAGTCAAATTAACCAAGTAAATAAGAAAAGTGTGATCATTATGGGTGATTTTAATTATGGCAATATAGACTGGAATGATGAGATGGCAACTGAAAGTAGGGAAAATGAGTTGCTTGAGTTTTTGAGGGATAACTACCTCAGACAGTATGTAACAGAGGGCAAACAAGGATTAAGGGTTTTGGATTTAGTCATCTCATCAGAGGATGTAATTATAAATCAGGTGTCAAATCATCCACTAATTGGTGAGAGTGACCATGAGGTGAATACCTGGTTGGTTGCAAGCAGTGTGAGGACCCCTGTGAGAAAAGGGTATATGTGGAACTACAAGGCGGGGTGATTATGAAGAGGTCAGGAGACAGCTTGCGGGTGTAGCATGGAATGAGGAGTTAGCTGGAAAAGAGATGAATTCAGCTTGGGGGATTTTCAAAAACTATCTAGTAGATGCGATGTATAAATGTATTCCAAGGGTGAGAAGGTTAAATTAGGAAGGTGTGAGATGGATGAATAAAGAGATTAACACGTTCGCTGCCATGCTACTTTGGCATGGTCTGTTCCCCTACGCCGAGCTATTTTACTTCTTCAAGGTCAGTACGATAATCTCGTTACCGGAGGTAAACGACCTAAGAGTATACTCGTAGTTGGCTTGTACAGAGCATATACGGTCTATGAGAATACACAGTTTTGAAGCTAGCCCCACAAGCCAAGCATTTTCACTTCTTCAAGGTCACTACAATAATCTCGTTCCCGGCGGTAAGCGTCCTACGAGTATACTCGTAGCTGGCTTGTGAAGCAGGATTACCCACTACGAGTATACTCGTAGTTGGCAGCGAACGTGTTAAGCATGCAATTCATGACTTGGTTGGTGAGAGTAACCAAAGAGATGTATGAAAAGCAGTTAGCTAATGAAGCCAAAAAGAATTCTAGGGAGTTATTTCGATATGTAGCTAGCAAAAGAAAGAATGATTATAGAAGGATGACATTGATTGGAAAAAATGGTATAAAGACAGCTGTTGTAGAATGTGTTCTGGAGATACTTAATGAGCAGTTCATAAAGATCTTTCAATCTTGTGAATGTGACTTCATGGAGAGATTCAGAGCAGTTCATGATGGGGAGGAGAGACTGACTGTAAGTGAGCAAGAGGTGTTTGGGGAGTTGAGTAAACCAGATGTAAATAAAGCTGTGGGAATTGATAATATATCACCGCATATTCTGAAGGAATGTGCCAGGGAGTTGACACGTGCCTTGACATATTTTTTTAATATGAGTCTTGCATTTGGTCAAGTTCCTAAGGAGGGCAAGATTGTGCCACATTATAAAGGAGGTGATCGAACTCAAGCATCAAACTATAGGGCTATCTCTGTGTGTCAGGTGTTGTGGTTAAGTTGTTGAAGAAGCTTGTGAGAACTAGGATTCAGAGTTGGATTGACAACAATGGTATTATCTTTGATGGTCAGCATGGATTTGCTAAAGGGAGGTCATGTTTTAGTAATCTACTTATTTATTACAATAAAGTGACTGCTTCCTTGGAAAGAGGAGAAGGATACACAGTAATATACTTGGATTTCGCAAAGGCTTTTGATAAGCTGTCAACTTATCATGTACCTCATGATAAGTTGACAGTCAAACTAGAGCAGATGGGGTTGGATATTAGATTAGTGCATTGGATTGGAGACTGGCTATCTGATAGGTATCAACAAGTTGTGTATGGTGGGGGGGGGTGCGATATCCATCAAAAGGAGAGTCACTAGTGGAGTGCCTCAGCGGTCTGTTTTAGGGCCATTACTGTAACTTGTATATTAATGATATTGGCGAAGGTTTGGATGGAGATATTCAGTTGTTTGCAGATGATGCAAAGTTGGGATGAACCATAAAGAGTAGTGAAGATGTTGTGGCCTTACAAGAAGATTTGAATAAAGACTTGGTGAGTGAGTGGACACAGAAATGGGGATGTGCATTCAATGTTGCAAAATGTAAGGTTTTAAAATTTGGAAAATAAAGATGGGATGCAGAATTTATGCTTGGTGAGAATATATTGTTGGAGGTAGAGGAAATAAGAGATCTGGGGGTGATAGTGGATAAGGATCTAAAATTTAGGGGACACATCACCGAAATTGTGAATACAGCACAAAGACTTCTGGGAATGATGTGGAGGACACTGACGTGTAGAAGTAGGAGATTCTTGTTCCGTTTTATAAGGTCTTGATTAGGCCACACATGGACTGTTGTGCCCAGATTTGGTCACTGTGTTTTCAGATAGATGAAGAGATGTTGGAAAAGGTCCAATGGCGACTGACTAAGGTAGTTTCTGAACTCTGGATTGTAGAGTATGAGGAAAAATTGAGAAGATGTAATTTGAGGAGAGGGGAGATATGATAGATATGATAGATACATGGTAACCCTAATAGGATCAATGGTGGAGAAGTTCTACAGAGAATAGTGGGAGATCAGGGGAGAACCATAGGTCATCACTGGAAACAGTATAAAGAGGGTGTGAGTAGAGGATTGAGAGGCAGGTTTTTTTTCTTGCAGAGTTGTGAATAATTGGAATGCCTTGCCTGAGAGTGTGGTGTCTGCACGGAGTTCGAGTGTGGCACCCACATGATATCCATGTAGCACGTGGATTTAAATGTCAGCTTAGTGAACTGGATTGGTTGTCTCATATCAAAGAGTTGTGTATCAGGGAGCAGTTGATTACAACTGAGACCCCACAGGGCTTAGTACCGAGATCTGTATTGTTTAATCATTATATCAGTGAAATTGTCAAAGGAATGCATGAGGATATTCAGTTTTTTGCTGATGATGTGAAGTTCGGAAGTGTTATTAGTAATAGTTCAGATGTAGTAGTCCTTCAGGACTTGAATAAGCTGGACAGACTGTGAAATCATTGGGGATGTAAGTTTAACTCAACTAGGTGTAAAGTGTTCAAGTTTGGGATAAATCGATGGGAGGCTGAATACTCCATTGGAGGAAGAGTACTACTGGAAGTGGGAGAAGCAATGGATCTTGGAGCAATGATCGATAGCAACTTTAAGTTCAGGGGATATGTTGCAAAGGTGGTGAACGTAACACAGAGGATTGCAGCAATACTGAGAAAGATGCTGACTAGCAGATAGAAAAGAGTTGGGATTCCATTGTGTAAAGCCCTGATTGGACACCACACCTAGACTAAAGTTCTCAGATATAAGTAATAGTGCAGATATGGTAGGTCCTGCAGGAGGATTTGAATAAGCTATACAGATGAGCAAATGAATGGGGGTGCTGGTGTAATGCAGCAAAATGTAAGGTCTTGAGGTTTGGGAAACATCGATGGGACATTGCATACGCTATGGGAGGAGTTATGCTGGAGGAAGTAGGGGAGACAAGAGATCTGGGGTTGATGATTGATAGAAACTTGAAATTAGATGGACATATTAGAAACGTGGTGATGGTAATACAGAGGATTGCGGCACTAATGAGAAGGATGCTGACCTGCAGAGATAAAACAGATATCATTTCATTGTATAAGACCCTAATCAGACCATACAAGACTATTGTTCTCAGATTTGTTCCCCAGGATTGGAAGGGATAAATTAACTGTAGAAAGGGTACAAAGGCAAATAACAAACACAGTTTCAGGACTGTACAGTGTTGGTTATGAGGAATGTGGACTGTAGACTTTGGTGGATAGAAGAAGGAGAGGATATGATTGAGACTTTTAAACTGTTGAGAGGTGGTTACAGTGTTGACACTGGGGAGTTCTTTCGCTTGGTTGAACAGTGGGAAGGAGTAATGACAAGAGGCCATCCTTGGAAGTTATGAAAGGAAAGTGTGAGCAAGAGGATGAGGAGTGGTTTCTTTGCATGGAGGGTGGTTGAACCATGGAATGCATTGGCTGATGGAGTGATGAGAGCGAGAATGGTCAACTAGTTTAACTAGTGGTATGATAGACTTTGTGTTTCCTAGGGGGGGATTTCCCACAATGATTCTGGATAGACTTGTGTTTCCTAGGAAGGACCTCCCGTGATAAATCTTTTGACTCCTTAGAGGCCTAAATAATAATAATAATATGGTCTCCAGGATTTGAAAGGGAAATATTACCTTTGACTTTAATTGTTTCAATTAAGGAAATAGAAAAGTCTGATTGGAGCTTTAGGGAGGATGTTTTGCAGCTCAAATCCATTTTCTTCAATAGTTATTGAAATAAATGAAGTCGTCAAGCTTCCTTCATGCAACCTGGATTTTTTCTATTGGATTTCTTGTTATTTAGTAGATTGAAGACACATCTTAAGGATGTCCATTCTGAAAATTATTCAGGTCAAATGATGTTTGCAACATCTGTTTTTTATAAATGTTGTAAGCTGTAGCGTAGACTGAGTGCAAAGATTGGGGGCTTTTGATTGGACCACTTGAGATATATATATATATATATTAGGATTACCAAATAATTTTATAAACTTGGTTATTTTACTCCTAATCCTAATTAAGCAAACAGTTAAGTTTGCGCCTGAACGTAGTTCAAGTCTAAAGATGGTGCAACACCAGGGCAACTCATTGTAAAGGTGGGTAAAGCTCTGATCACTATTCTTAGTATTTTCCATAATGTAAAGCACATCTCACTAAGAGATGTATACTGCAATACATTATGGAGGGGTCACTACCCAGACCAGTTTCAACCTTTTTTGAGGTCTCCTCAGTGAGTAGCTAGACCCTAAATACCAAGGTTTTAGTAATACAGAGCCTTATCAACTTTACCTATACAAGTTGCTACAAGGTGTTTTTATTTTGAATAAGAATCTCTGGAGGAGATATAGATGTAAATAAGTTTTTTTACCTTGGGAATAATGTATATTAGGGTTATCAAGTAATTTTAATTACATGGTAACCCTAATTTATTTACATCTATATCTCTTCCAGAGATTCTTATTCAAAATAAAAACACCTTGTAGCAACTTGTATAGCTAAAGTTGATAAGGCTCTGTATTACTAAAACCTTGGTATTTAGGGTCTAGCTACTCACTGAGGAGACCTCAAAAAAGGTTGAAACCGGTCTGGGTAGTGACCCACCCATAATGTATTGCGGTATACATCTCTTAGTGAGATGTGTTTTACATTATGGAAAATACTGAGAATAGTGATCAGAGCTTTACCCACTTTTACAATGAGTTGCCCTGATGTTGCACCACCTTTAGACTTGAACTACGTTCAAGTCTAAAGGTGGTGTCTTGAGTAGCTAGACCCTAAATACCAAGGTTTTAGTAATACAGAGCCTTATCAACTTTAGCTATACAATTATTTTACTACTAATCCCAAGTAAGCAAACTTAACTGTTTGCTTACTTGGGATTAGTAGTAAAATAACCAAGTTTATAAAATTACTTGGTAACCCTAATATACATTATTCCCAAGGTAAAAAAACTTATTTACATATATATATATATATATATATATATATATTTTTTTTTTAAAAAAGAGATTTAATGACTTAAACCGAGTAACTTATAAAGTTTTAATGAGAATAATACAACTAGTTTCAGCTTATAACAGCTTTCATCAGGTATTCATTAAAGGAAGAGTGTAGTAATAAACATTGAAGGATCTGAAAGACTGGGAATTACAGATAAAAATTCCCACATATAATTGAAACAAAAACGTTGTATTTTTAAGTTGTTCTAACTGGCACGCTATTGTTTATTGCGTGTAACCGTGCAGGCTCTCGTGAACATCAATATTGAATAACTGCAGTATCTATCTGGGATGTTATAACTCAAATTGCTGTGTAAGTGTTCAGGATTCAGGATGATTTCCCTTGATTCTACAATTTTTCTCTCGAACTCATCACCAAAGCGAAAAATATTTTCTGATTTATCCCAGCAAACGGAGTGACTTTGCAGATCATCATTAGGAATGTTTGAAAAAAGAACATGACTGGACAACGCAGTTGCACGTGATCTTTTATAGGAATCTATACGTTGTTCAATAGATTTGTTGGTTTGTCCAAAATAAGGGATATTGCAATCGCACCATAATTTATATACACCTGGATATTTTAGGTTGTGATGAATAGGTTTTGGATGGCTGATAAGAGAACAGATTTTTGAAAGTGTGGTGAGGAACAGCCTGATGTTGTATTTTTTAAGGAAAAAATACAACATCAGGACGTTCTTCACCACATCCCAGATAGCCATACTGCAGCTATTCAATATTGGCGTTCACGAGAGCCTGCACGCTTACATGCAATAAACAATAGCATGCCAGTTAGAACAACTTAAAAATACGTTTTTGTTTCAATTATGTGTGGCAATTTTTACCTGTAATTCCCAGTCTTTCAGATACTTCAATGTTTATTACTATACTCTTCCTTTAATGAATACCTGATGAAGGCTGTTATAAGCTGAAACTAGTTGTATTATTCTCATTAAAACTTTATAAGTTATCTCGGTTTAAGTCATTAAATCTTTTTTAAAAATATATCAAAACAACCGACTGGAAGTCAATAATTACATAATATATATATATATATATATATATATAGGTAGACCTTGTATAACGCGGTACTTATACGACGTGGTTTCGATATAATGCGGTCTACAAATTGTAGTACCCTTTATCTTTTCATATATTTTTCACTGCACAACTTAAAAATCAAATTTTATCTTTGTTAAATTTGCATCTTCCCGTTTTGCACATCTAATTATAAGTAGTGAATTTATATCTGGGGAAATACCCTTTATGTATGTACATAATATATATATATATACGTGCATAACATATGTATGCATGTACATCATTTGTTCACCATATAAAGTCTTTATTGTTGAAAGTTGTCTTCGTTTTCTACCAGGAAAGTGCATTAAAAATCATAAGTGTGTTAATCTCAAGCTAAGCACTTTATTTTCTGGTGAGTTACATACAATATGTAATGCTTTTTTATGCAGAAAACTTTATTTTTGTATTAATGGCCACATAGTAAGCTTTTGCGATATCAGTGAAAATAAAATTAGTGAATTAATTGATGGGGAAATAGATTTAAATTAGGAGGAATTGATATGATTAATAGAGGATGTTGAACTAAAAGACGGGGATAGTTCTGCTGAAGAATTCGATTCTTTAAACTAAAGAATTCAGTTTAAACAAATTAGCAAAAGGATTGGACTTGGCAAGAAAGTTAGGAAGTTATTTTACAGACATTTTTATGGACAGGAAAGAGCAGTGCACAACTGCTCAGATTAACACGAGTGCAATTTGTTCACCAAGATGGTCGCTGACCTTCGAGAGAAGATAGCACAATAAGAAGAGAAGATCCCTCAATGGAGTGCTCTGGAAAATTCACAAGACAATTGGATATTTGTTTAGCTCCATATTATGAACTTAATAAAAAAATTGCAGCAGAGTGGTAAGCAAGGTCTTATTACTTACTGACTTCTTGATAACTAAACCAGCCAAAGTATTAACTGAGACTTATACAAATGATGTCAAAGAGATTTCAAGTGATGATGATGTCTGGCCACTCTTAAATAAAGAACATCTATGAAATTTTTGTTTTGAAGATAGTGATGACGATTAAATTATACACTTTCTTCTATTTTGCCTAAAACATTTATGCATTATGGGCAATAAAGTTTACGTATAATTTGTGTTTTTATAAGTTTATACTATGTATTTTGTTTCATAGTTTATATGTTTTCCTAACTTACATGAATTACCTGAATTAAATAAAAATATTTTTTGTTGGATATGTCATTGTTGTTTATATAATTAAAAAAAAAAAAAAACTATTTCGGAACCTAACCCTTCTTTTTCTATGTGATCTTAGTCTCGCATAATGAGATTTATATTACCATTACCATTATTATGGGCAACTCCAGGGAGTCATTAGACTCATCGAGGGAGGCCCCAAATCATATTCATCACAACTATTCGACATTCATACAGTATCTATCATACCTCGCCTTAAACTCATTCACTCTCACAGCATCCACCACAGACTCTGCAAGCCATTCCACTCATTCACCACTCTAAAAGTAAAGAACCCAGCTCTAACACCTTTACTAACCACACTTTTGCCCAGTTTCCATGGATGTCCCCTAGTCCTCCCACAACCAGCCTTGTTCTCAAAAATATCTTCTGAAGTAATTTTATAGAAACCTTTCAATAATTTGAATGTCTCAATCATATCTCCCCTCCTCTGCCTATCAACCAATTTTTGCAACCCACAAATCCTCAACCTGTTCTCATAAGGTTCATTCCACAGACCTGCTATCATCTTGGTCACTCGCCTCTGGATCCTTTCCACCACCTCCCCATCAAGAAGAAATCTAAGTGACCAAATCTGGGCACAGTAGTCGAGATGAGGTCTTATCAAGGCTCGATACATAGGAACAATAACCTGCTTGTCTCTGCTTGTCAACGTATTCTTCAACAACCAAGTGATTTGATGAGCTGATTTGGCCACTTTTGCAATGTGCCCCCCCTCTAAACTTCAACTCCTTATCCACCAACACTCCTAAATCTCGTGCCTCATCAATTTCCTGCAGTACAGTTCCACCAATGTAGTAAACTGCTGCTAATCTTTTCACCCCAAAATGTAAAACCTTACATTTTGCCACATGAAATTGACAGCCATTTTCCTTAGCCCAGACCTCCAATCTATCCAAATTGTCTTGCAAAATTTTGACGTCATCTGCATTCACTATTGCCCTACCGAACTTTGCATCATCTGCAAACAAATGAACTGTTCCTCTCGGATTCTTTCCTATATCATTAATGAACAAATTAAACAGCAGTGGTCCAAGAACAGATCCTTGTGGCACACCACTAGTCACAGGCCGTCTTGTGGACTCTACTCCTTAATAAACCACTCTCTGATATCTCTTAGTCAACCACCCTCTTATCCATCTCACCAACCCTATATCCATCTCCATATGCTGCAATTTACTGATTAGAATTCCATATGGTATCCTGTCAAAGGCCTTAGCCAGGCCCAGCAGTATGACTATAAACCCATTACCCTTATTCAGTTCAGCCGTCACTGTGTTATAATACGTGAGCAAGTTACTGAGGCATGACCTACCCTTCACAAAACCATGCTGTCCCCGATACAGTATCCCATTTTCTTCTATCCAATCTTGTATTTTCCTCTTGACTATTTTCTCCAAGACCTTGATAATGATTCCTGTTATGCTGATTGGCCGGTAATTTTCAACAGCAGCCTTGGAACCACCTTTATGCAGCGGAACTATTTTCCCCTCTTTCCACCCCCTTGGGACTGACCCAGACCTGAGGCTCAAATTAAACAAAATGGTCAAGGGCACTGACAATTCTTTAGCTGCTTCACATACGGCACGAGCTGGTATACCATCCAATGTATTGACATTGAGGTGCATTATATTTATATAATGCACCTTTTCTGTGGAACCTAACATCTGCGTTATATGAGAGTTAGCTGTATGTATATACGTGTGTGTGTGTACCAAGTAATTTTATAAACTTGTTTATTTTACTCCTAATCCCAAGTAAGCAAACAATTAAGTTTGTGCCTGAACGTAGTTCAAGTCTAAAGGTGGTGCAACTCATTGTAAAGGTGGGTAAAGCTCTGATCACTATTCTTAGTATTTTCCATAATGTAAAGAACATCTCATTAAGAGATGTATACTGCAATATATTATGGGTTGGGTCACTACCCAGACCGGTTTCAACCTTTTAGTAATACAGAGCCTTATCAATTTTACCTATAGAAGTTGCTACAAGGTGTTTTTATTTTGAATAAAAATCTCTGGAGGAGATATAGATGTAAATAAGTTTTTTTACCTTGGGTAATGTATATTAGGGTTACCAAGTAATTTTATAAACTTGTTTATTTTACTCCTAATCCCAAGTAAGCAAACAATTAAGTTTGCGTCTGAACGTAGTTCAAGTCTAAAGGTGGTACAACACCAGGGCAACTCATAGGTGCAAACTTAATTGTTTGCTTACTTGGGATTAGGAGTAAAATAAACAAGTTTATAAAATTACTTGGTAACCCTAATATACATTACCCAAGGTAAAAAAACTTATTTACATATTTGCAGATTATTATATATTTATATATACACACATATACACCAAAGTTTTATTATTACATAGCGAATTCAGGGAGTCCAAGGACTCATCGAGGGAGCGCACCTACTCCACAACTCTCCGTCACCACCAACGCCATCTACTGCCGACCACCACTACTACTTGTATTATTCACAAACATCCATACCCATGGCGGGATTCGAACCCGCAGCCTTTTGGCAGGAGAGCGGATACGCTAACCACTCGGCCAACCAGGCCGGCAATTTTTATTGGTTATCTTTAACCAATTTTTTTGTTTTCATACAAAAAAAGAAATCTTGTGTAATGGTTGAGAATTCTGGCTGGATGAAGGGCACTCATTTCACAAAGATTATTTCAGTTATTAATTTGAAGTGGATGCATGGATTAAGAAGTAAAGCAGGAAGAGTAATCTGACCATTCCTTCCTTTCTTTCCATGTGATGGTACAGTACCCCCCTATTTGTGGGAATGTACAGCACCATCTGAATCTCCCCCCATATTTTATCCGGGCTCCTGAACCGGCACAGGCTGATGACTCAGGCCTATGGCTTGGTCAGTATTTTTGGCTGTAATCCGTGTGCTCAGAAGACTGGTTTGCCTGCTTGCGGGATGAAAAATCCCTGATAAACCGGTGGGAAAAAACCATGCTTTCAGCTCTCAAGATCGGCTAACTTGGCTATGGCCTAGGAAGATCCTTAAGTACCTCACGTCATCGACGGGAATCGAACCTAGGCCACTCCTTCCCCAGGCATATGGTTGCGAAGTGCAAAGCCACTAGGCTAACCATGCGGACATCTGACCATTGGAAGGATGAGTAAAGGAGTATTGGGGTGATCCCATTTGACATGGCTGTAGTGATGGACAGATGACTGAGAATGGCTGGTTGATGGATGCTTCTTGGAAATGGAAACATGGGTAAGATGGTCTGAGCTAAGGGATAAGATGACAACATAGATCATATAATAACTAAAATAATTTAAGTACTATTCCTTATATTTTGATAAGTCAAATTGGAATCATGAAGGAACAGTTCTCAAATAAAGATGTACATGCAGGTGTTCCTGACTGCCAGGCAAAGCTATGGATCATGATTGGTCTTTCGGACAGTGGATAATGAATAATAAATTTCTGTGCAGCATTCGAAGGTGGTAACTAGATTATATTTCTTTGATATTTGTGCAAGCTTCTCAGGCTTGTCACAGATGTAGGTTGGTGATCATTTTATTGAAGTATGTGTCTGGCAGGAGGGAGTGATATGTGGTATGATATGTCAGTACTTTTTGATCCAGGTGACTGGATCAAAAAATGTTTAATTTGATGTTATGTTCAGTGGTGAGGGCATTATCATTAGAGCAAATCAGTTTTGCTCTGTTATCTATAGATTTTATGATACCATACTGTTCGAGATGGGTAGAAGTGTCACTGTTAGTGGATGTATCCACCTGTGTGTAAAATGGTTTTCTATGGACAGAGAATACCAGTGATTCATCTGGTTGGCATGTAATCAAGGTGTCCAGTAAGGGCAGACTGTTTTGTTTTTGAATTATCTGTCCCTTTCGTCTCCTCACATTCATCTCAACATGTAATGACATTACTATTCCCTATATCCAAGGTACTTTAGAAAAAAAAAAAAAAAGAACTTTAAAGAAATATAATCCCTGCACTTCTTTCAAACCTCATTTGAAGCTGGCTTCCCTTCTCTCTCCTAAGGATCCACTTCCTTCCCTGAATGTTCCAGGTCTTTACAATATTCTTTGTTCTTGCAACTTATCATAATATGGTCAGACTGGCAGATTTGCTAACATCCATCTAGATCGGTGGGTCTGAACTTTTTTAGTGATCAACACCCCCTTGAATCTAAAAATAAGTTCTTGCACTCCCTTGAAAAATGTGTTTCTATTTCTTTATTTAGGAAATTACATCTATTGCAAAATAATTTATTTATTGAAAAATAAACACATACATATACATACAAAACAATATCTCAATTTTTAATAGCTATGTTGTTGTTGTTGTTGTTTATTCATAATAATACTTTTGAAGCGAGGCTCCTTTTTTGAAAGAGCCAAGCGTAAGTCATCACTTGCATTTAAGTGATTTCTGGCTTTTGTTTTTATGTGCAAAAGCGATGAAAATCCCATTTCACACAGGTAAGTGGTGGCAAATGGTAAAAGTATCTGCAGTGCTTCTTTTGCAGCTGTGAATAAGGTTCTGTGTACACCAGAATTGTTCTAAGTCCATATTTTCAAATTTCATTTGAATATGTGCATTGGCTCATATTTCAATAAAATCATCTTTTATTAAATAGCTGTCATCCATCGAATCTGGGTCAAAATTTAGAAATTTCTCTTGCACCCCTGGAAATGCTTTCTCACACCCCCAGGGGTGCACATACCCCAGGTTAAGAACCATTGATCTAGATGAACAAAAAAAAAAAATACATCTGCCCCCCCCCCACCCCCCCCCCCCCCCACCCCCCCCCCCCCCCACCCCCCCCCCCCCCCACCCCCCCCCCCCCCCACCCCCCCCCCCCCCCACCCCCCCCCCCCCCCACCCCCCCCCCCCCCCACCCCCCCCCCCCCCCACCCCCCCCCCCCCCCACCCCCCCCCCCCCCCACCCCCCCCCCCCCCCACCCCCCCCCCCCCCCACCCCCCCCCCCCCCCACCCCCCCCCCCCCCCACCCCCCCCCCCCCCCACCCCCCCCCCCCCCCACCCCCCCCCCCCCCCACCCCCCCCCCCCCCCACCCCCCCCCCCCCCCACCCCCCCCCCCCCCCACCCCCCCCCCCCCCCACCCCCCCCCCCCCCCACCCCCCCCCCCCCCCACCCCCCCCCCCCCCCACCCCCCCCCCCCCCCACCCCCCCCCCCCCCCACCCCCCCCCCCCCCCACCCCCCCCCCCCCCCACCCCCCCCCCCCCCCACCCCCCCCCCCCCCCACCCCCCCCCCAACATATGGAATAATAATAATAATGATGATGCAGAACCAAAATATAACACCTCACCATAGACATTCATTAATAGTCACTGTTATTATTATTATCAGTGAATCTCTGTTGAGTGTTAAGACTGCAGGAGTTCCATGTTAGCATTGTTTCTATAATGCCTATTGTACCATTCCTAAAACTCATCACTAGCATGCACTTGCATCTACCTCCAGCAACCATTTTTGCTCATTCACCACTCTCCAAGCAAGAAACCTAATCCCTTCTGCCATGTATAAAAAAAAATTTCTTTGGTATCTGTCCTATAACTTCCCTTTGTTACTTATACACTGTTCAGTCAAAATATTATGACTACAGTCCATGATAATGCACAGTGGCAGTTCTGGAAACAACCTGTTTCCAGAACTGCCACTGTGCATTATCATGGAGGAATGCTACAGGAGGTGTGTTGTACCGTGTTGTCATGACTGCTTTCCATATGTCTGTTAGTTTGGGGTGACAGATTTAAATAAGGCATCTCTCAATTAACGTGATTCCATAGATGTTCTATGGGATTTAAATCTGAAAAATTTTGCAGCTGTAATATCTGAACATTGCTGTTATGTTTAGCCAACCACTCTTAAATAATACCAGGAGCACAATATAGTATGATACATTATTCTGCAGGAACATTATGCTGTTGGGAAAAGCACAATCACCATGAAGGGTGTACCTGATTAGCCACAATGGATAGGTACTTTATAGAGTTCATAGCATGGTCTATCAGGAACTACAAAGATCCCTGAAAAACATTCCTCATATTATAATTCTGCTTGACTATGACATTAGTATAATATCTCTCCCCAGGTTTTATCCTAACCCTCCACCTATCATTCACATGGCAAAGTTGAAAACAAGATTCATTCGAAAATGCAACCTTTATCCAGTCTTCGGTAGTCCAGTAACATTTCTCAGACAGACTGTAGGTGTAGTCTAGCCATAGATGATTGGCAAAAGCACTGGTACCTTATTTGCACATCTAATTTGGAGGCCCACATGGAGGAAGGTATGTTAGATTGTAGTCTGGGAAACATAGCCATTTGTCCCATGGTTAAATTTCATAGTCAGCTCTTTCAGAGTTTTTATTTTTGTCTTTGAGCATGAATAAGGCATGACATTACCTTATTCAAGCCCATAGACAAAAAAGGTCATGACCACATCTCACTGGTGTGCAAAATTATTCAGAACATACTTTTTTGTATGTCCTGAATGTGGATGCTCACCACTGACTGCTGTTCTGCCTGTTATCCTTCCACTATTGGAACATCTTAACTACAGCACTTCACAAACAGCCTACAGTATTAGCATTTTCTTGGGTACTGTCACCCTTCAACCAGTACCCTACAATAATGTCGTTTTGAAGTCGGTCAGATCACAAACCTTGGTTATGTTGATAGCAAATTTGAGTGAACAGTATCATGTATGCTAGCTAAAGTGTGATATAAAAAAGTACAACCCCCCCACCTCTGTTATTTCAGGGGGGGGATTTGTACCTTTTGACTGGACTCTGTTTCTGTCATATTGTCTTTTCTGCCTATCAACTAAATTTTGCAACTCGCAAATCATCATTTTATCCTAATAGTAAACTTTTCCTGTCACTTCTCTGGTGTTTCTTACCTTTTGATTACAGTAATCATCCACTTGTGGTCTTTATACAAGGAGAAAATACTTTTATCACTAATATGCCTGTGAATATCAATATCCAGGTGACTCTTTACAACTTTTGCACTGTGTGTTAGCCAATCTCATACGGAGGTAGCAGGGTTTTTCCCCTCGGAAACTCAGGTTTTACATCCCGCATACAGACAAATCGGCCCTTCAGAACACACGCAATTTACAGACAAAAAATACTAGTTGTGGTGGTGGGCGGTAGATGGCGTTGATGGAGATGATTGGTAGTAGAAGTTCGGTGTGGTGGTGGAGACAGTTGTATAGTAGGTGTCCTCCCACGATGAGTCTTCGGACTCCTTGGAGGTGTCACGAATAATAATAATAATGTCCTGAACTTCAACTCCTTCATTATTATCCTTAAATTCCCCACCTTATTAATTTCTTGTAGCAAAATCTCATCAGTGAAACATTCATGTAATTTTTTTTTCCTGTCTGGTGTGCATAACCTTACACTTTGCCACATTGAATTGGCAGCTACATTCTTTGCCCACAGCATAGTCTATTTAAATTATCCTGCAGGATCTCTAATGCTATTGCTCAACACAGTTTAGCATATAGGCAAATAACCAACTATCACTATTCCCAGATCGTCTGCACTGTCATTATCTTAAAAATTGAATGGGATCAGTCAAAATATAATTTTTTTTTTTTTCTTTTTTCATGCAACTGGTCACTCAGCTTTGCTTCCATTTTCATTGGTTGATTTGACAGGATTTCTTGTACAAAAATCTGTTATATAATGTGACAGATCACCGATCGCTTGAGTTTACATAATAGATTTTTGTGCAGGAAAGGCCTTTACTAAAATCCAGTAGTATTATAGTGCAGCCATTTAATTGTATCGCTTAGTATGAGATCATTGTCCTGCCTATTAAGAGGTCTCAAGTGACTTGAAAAAACACCATGTTTAATAATGCAGGGGGAATGCAAATTATCTAATCCTTGCTCACCATCAGTACTAAATGCACTATATCAGTTTACAACTTCTTTGTGGCTGAAATACAAATAAAAGAAAAAAATTCCTTATCTAACTCAGTAGTTATAGTAAATGAGTGAGCTACTATGGAGTCTTCCCTTTTCAAAGCTGCTCTTACGCCATAAAGTATAATATTCCTAACCATCCATTATACTTAATTCTGACCTTATCCATATTTTCCAGTACCTCAGCTGCCACTCCTGAGATACTGGTATATAATTTCTTGTTTGAAATTTTTTAGTTATATAGCTGTCATGCTCTCTTGGGCCTCTGCCATTGCTTAAACTTGAACAGCACAGTATTAAACACTTCCAGTTCTTTTGCACAATTCTCTAAATTTATCATAATTGCACTCTTTCATAATACATATATTAATCCATGTATTATGAAAAAGTGCAAAACGCACTCATCTAATGTTTTCTCCTGTAATACATTGACATTTTGCATAGCCTGAGCACATCCAGTTCAAGTATTGTTCTCACATCATCTGTCATATCAGATGTTGCATTATTTCAACCATGGATGATATCTCCTTAAAAAAATTATAATCCTATAATTCAACTATTTCTTCTACTTCTATCACCTTCTTGCCATGAATTTATTATTATTATTATTATTGTATGGGAACTGTATTGTATTGGAAACACGAAAATTAATAATAATATAGGAATACATGGAGAACATACTCTAAACAGGAATGGTAAAAAATTGATTGACTTTGTAGTTTATAATAACCTAAAAATAATGAATTCCTTCTATAAACATAAAGACATATATAAATATACTTGGGCAGCAAGAGGTTGGAAATCAATATTAGATTACTTCATATTAAATGAAAAGACATCAAAATTTTCACTAGATGTTAGAGTTCACAGAGGATATGAAATAAACAGTGACCACTTCCTTGTTAAAATGAAATTAAGATTACCACCTAAATGGCTACAAGTAACAAGAACAGAAAGAAAAATTTAAACATTTGTTTATAAAACTAGACTATTGAATGACACAAATGTACAATGGCTATATAAACAAAGAATTAACCAATATCTAGATAAAATAAAACAAAATGAAGAAATAGAATGGCTTAATATAAAAACGATACTAAATGCAGCAGCAAATGAAAGCTTAGGAAAGGCCAAAAATTCAATAAAAGGAAGAAACTGAAGATCTGGGATGATACAATCAAAGAAATAATCAAAAAGAAAAATAAGCCTATCACAAATGGTTAAGCAGTAAAAGATTAGAAGATGAAATGGAATATAAAAGAATAAGAGCCATAACTAAAAGAGAAGTCAGAGAAAGACATAGAGAATCATGGAACAAATTTGTTTTCTAATTTAGAACATGATTTATATAAAATAAGACCCCATGTATATAAGATTTTGAAACACTTAAATGCAGATACCAAAGAAAACATAAAATTAAACACTGAATTGAAATTAGAAGAATTTCTAAATTACTACACAGAACTGTGGACAGACAAATATTCTAAAAAAGACAACTGGCAAACAATTAACAAAAATGAAAAGGAAATAACTAAAGAAGAATTAGAAAGAAACAAGAAACGGAAAATCACCTGGAGAAGATAAGCTAGGTTCAGAACTATATAAATACGCAGGAACAAGATTCAAAGAAAGACTCTTATTATTTTTAAATAAAATTTACTCAACTGGTATCCCCCCAATAGAATGGAAAAAAGCAATTGTGATTCCTATCTTTAAAAAAGGTAATAGAGATGACCCTAAATTCCTGTTACAAAATATATAGCAGAATCTTAAATAGCAAACTAATGAAATATTCCGAAAACTTTATTTTAGAAGTACAGTATAGATTTAGAAAAGGACGATCATGTATAGACCCGGCCTTTTGCCTAAAATTAATAATAGAGAAAAGAAGAGAATACAATTTAGAAACACATATTGTATTTATTGACTTTGAAAAAGCATTTGACAAAGTTAAAAGAAACACATTATTTAACATATTAAAAGAAAGACATATACCAAATAATATCCTAAAAGCTATCGCAAGTATATATGAAAATAATCAAATACAAATAAGATTAAATCACGAGCTATCATATATGAGAGAGATAAACCAAGGGATCCGACAAGGATGTCCCCTCTCAGCAACTCTTTTTGATATCTACTTAAATGAAATAATAATAAAATGGAATAAAAATTTACATCAAGGAATTAAACTTTCTCCTACAGTAAACTTAAACACTCTCCTCTTTGCTGACGACCAAATAATAATTACAAATTCTGAAGATAACTTACAGAAAGCTATTTTAGATCTAAATGAGATATCCAAAGATTATGGTATGATGATATCAACAGAAAAATCAAAAACTATGGCCTTTAAAGGACAAGATCCAGCGAGAACTAAAGTAGTAATAAATAACAAGATCTTAGAACAGGTGAATTCATTTAACTACCTAGGATGTATGATCACATATGAAAACGAAAAAGATATAAACATAAAAATTGCAAAATATTTAAAAAATAACAGGTGTAATTAACTCTATATTTAAACCAAACCTAGTTCAATAACAAACCAGACTAAAAGTATACAATACATTAGCCCTATCAGTCTTAATGTATGGAAGCGAAATCTGGACAATAAAACAAAAAGACAAACAAAGATTAACAACAGCAGAAATGAAGCTTATGAGAAAAACTGCAAAGTATACCCTATTTGTTCACAAAAGAAACGAAGAAATTATGAAAGAATTAAACCAGGAATCAGTAATAGAAAAAATTAAAAAAAATATAAACATAAATGGATGGAATGCGGTCATAGACTGAAAACAGAAAGATTACCAAAACAAGCCTTAAAATACAAGCCATTAGAAAAAAGAAAACCAGGACGTCCTCTTAAATGATTCAATGATGACTTCTAAGGCTGGAACAAGCCATGCTAGGCCTAAATCCTTGATATGCATGATGATGATTGTATGGGCACTTCCGTGGAGTCTGAAGACTCATCACAAGTGACCCAAACTATCCACACCATCTCTCATATCTCTCCTTGAACCCATTAAACGACAAAACACTCATAACTGACTCTGGCAACCCATTCCATTCATTTACAATTCTGTCCAAGCAAAAAATCTAGTCCTCACATCCTCCAGGAATGATCCCCTGGTTTAGCCCTCCTAATGAGGGATTAAGTACTATAACCTCTGACTGTGTTTCTTTAATGTTTCTATCATATCCTCCTCTTTTTCTTTTGTCAACCAACTTCTGCAATCCACACACCCTCAATCTATCCTCATAGGGAACATTCCACAGACCATTCACTATCTTGGTTGCTTGCCTCTGAATCTTCTCAACAACTTCCTCATCCAAGAAACAATCCAGTAGACCAGACTTGAGCACAGTAATCCAGTGGACATATCAAAGCCTTTATCTTTATGATAAAGAGGAATAACATCTTCCTTATCTTCCCATAAGATTACTTCAATAGCCAAGTAATCTTATGGGCCACCTTAGTAATATGTCCTCCAAACTTTAACTCTTTGTCTGCCACCACCCCCTAAATCTCTAGCTTCATCTATTTCCTGGAGTACAGTGCCATAAATTTGGTACACAGTATAGAACTGTGAATTCAATTTTGCAAAGTGGGATTTTCTAAAATTTGGTATGCAACAATGGGATGCAAAGAATGTACTTGGTTTGGAAATTCTGGAGGAAGTTTAGGAGACAAGAGACCTTGAAGTAGTAGCGAACAAGTATCTGAGGTTCATGTGTTATAGGTATAATTTCAGGCAATTGTTGACATTGATAATACAATGATGCATGTGATTGTGCAGTGTGATTGGTACTGGGTATGGAACTCTTGGGTTATTAATTAACATTTGGGTTTTGGTGTTTATCATCATTATTTGGTAACCTCTGTGAAGCGAACAGACTCATCGTGGGAGGCCTACTCAACCAGCTACATGTATATCATAATGAGCTTTGAAGTTACTTACACTACCTGCACTCACAACGCACTGAGGCAATGCATTCCACTCACTAACAACTCTTCACATAAAAAAATCTACTCTTCACTCCCTTCTTCACCACATCCCTATACAACTTCCATGGATGGCCTCTCGTTTCTTTCCATCTTAACATCCACTCTTTTTATAATTCTTTTTGTATTAATCTGATAGAGGCTTTCAAGTTAGTTAAGGGATTCTATCATATCATCTCTTTTTCTCCTATTCATCAACCTCTGTAATCCACATTCTCTCAAATGCTCTTCATAACCAGCACTCCAGAGTCCTGATATCACTTTGTTTATTCATATTTGGACCCTCTCTAGTGTTTTCACATTACAATGAAAACTAGGTGACCAAATCTGAGCACAATAGTCCATATGTGGTCTGGCCAATGACTTATATAGAGGCACCACCACCTCCTTATCCCTACATATCAGTGTACTTTTTATCATACCAGCAATGCAATGTGCAGTCTTTTCAGTGTGCTATGTGACCTAGAAACTCCAGTCCACCATCACTCCAAAATCTTGAATCTCATCCACTTCCTGAGGTTCAGCTCCACCAATACAGTATGCAGCTTAATATCTTGTAATTCCGAAGTTTAACACCTTGCATTTATTAATATTAAAACTGCAACCCCACTCATATGTCCAAGCTAAAATACTCAAATATTCTTGTAGAGAATTAACATCAGCACTGCTTCTGATAATTCTACCTAACTTTGGATCATTGGCAAACATTTGAAGATGACTAGTCAATCCACACAAAACATCATCAACAAGAAGTTATACAGTAGGAGGCCCAAGAACAGAGCCCTGAAGCATGCCACTGGTTACCTTCCTTTTCTGAAACACAGCTCCATTATACACAACTTCCTGGTATTGTTCAGAGCAAATCTCCGATCAAGCTATCGAATATACTATCTATTCTTATCCTGTGAAGCTTGTACACCAACTTATCATGTAGCAATCTATCAAATGCCTTTACAGAGTAAGGGTATGTGCATTGCATTATGGGATACCAAGACAATTAGTGAGGTCATTAGCTTCCTATATACAAGTAACCCAGTCATTATGTTACTTCACATGCAAATTTTTATTTGCTTACACTTGGATAATGGATTAAACCAAGAATATAATTTCTCGGCATCTTTAATTTATATCACTGTACATGGTTTTCCCTTATCTAACACATTCTTCACCTTATCATAAAACATAAGCAGATTGCTAAAACAAGACCTGCCCCTTCACAAACCCATGCTGACCATCACAGAGAATCTTATGTTCATCAACACAATAATGCTGTATTCTATCTGTAACCAATTTTTCCAACACTGATCACAACTGCATATATATAGACTGGTCTATAATTGGAAACTTCTGCTCTCAAACCATGCTTGTAGAGAGATATTATTTTGCCTTCTTTCCACACCTTAGGAATTTTACCTGCTGCAAGACTCTCATTAAATAACCAGGAACCAAGGCATTGCTAACTCTTTTGCACATTCTTTAAAAACGCACAGCGATATGTAATCCATTCCCACAGTCTTATTAACATCTAACATCTGAGCACCACTTGATATGCCTGCAATTCTTTCACCTTTAATTCTATTTATTCTTGCCTCCCTTCTACATTTGCACAGCATCATTCACACCACTATGATATACACCAGGACTGTCCAACCTTTGGTAATCAGAGGGCCGCATTTAAAAAAAAAAAGATTTACCCGAGGTCCACATCATAATGCGTATCTAGTAATTTGGTGAGCAGCAGGGACACAATCTCGATAGCTGAACAAACGAACAACACTAATTGCACTCTCACGTTCCCCATGAGCTGTCAGAGCATGCGCGTTGGAACAAAAGAGTATAAGAATGTTAAAGATACCAAGCAATTTTATAAGCTAGGTTTTTTAATCCTTTTTCCCAAGTAAGTCAAGTTTGCGGCTGCATGTAGTGCAACTCATTGTAAACGAGTTGCCTAGCGTTGCACTACATGCAGCCGCAAACTTGACTGACTTGTCTGTTTGCTTACTTGGGAAAAAGGATTAATTACAACGAGTTGCCTAGTGTTGCACTACGTGCAGCTGCAAACTTGAGACTTACTTGTCTGTTTGCTTACTTGGGAAAAGGGATTAAAAATCCTATCTTATAAAATTGCTTCGTATCTTTAGCATAATATATATACCCAAGGTAAAAAACTTTCTATAGTATAAGAATGCTTCTTTGACACACCTAATATTTGAAAAACACATGGGTATATAGTGATGTAAACACATCATATAAAATTACCAACATCGCGATTATCGATTAGTGATAGAATTAAAATATCTAATACGCATTAGATTCAAATTGTTATTTTATTTTTTTCGCTCCCGAAAATCAAAACTCACGGGTGGGACGCACAAAATTGCACTGCGAGCCACATGCGGCCTGCAGGCAGTGCTTTGGATAGCTCTGATATACATTGATGAAGTGTTTATTAACTGATTCTACTATATCATTTGCTATGGTTACTCTGCTACTATCCACCAGCATCAACCTGCTATAATTATTTTTCCTCTTGCTTGCTACATAGCAGAAAACCTTTGGATTAGCTTTGATCTGTCTGACCAATCTCCTGTCATATTCTACTTTTTCTTTTTTAACCATGCATGTCACTTTTCTGGCCTGCACTTTATATTCTTCATGCATCTGCTCACTGCAAACTGTCTTGTACTTCCTCCATAACTTCTTTTGTAACACTGCTTGCTTGATTTCACTGTTCATCCATTTAACCCCTATTCTATTTATTTGCTTAACTCTTGGTATGCAGTTACACATTGCTTGTGTTATATACTGCCTTATCATTTTTCCCATGCACTGTCAACATCTTTTCTACACAATTCATCAACCCAATGTATTGATGTGCTAGTTGACTATGGAGCTTCTGATAATCACCCAACTTATAGTTCCACATATAGACCTTAATAACAGCTTTTTCCTGTTTGACTACCTTCCAAACCAGGTACCTCATGATCACTTTCACCAACAGGTGGCAGTGTTGATATCTCGCCCACAATCACATCCTGTTAGGATATCACCAAATCTAACACCGATAAACCTCTTGTTACTTCAATCGCATGCTGCTTTAGATAGTAATCCTGCAGAAACTCAACAAATTCCTCTCTCTCTCTCTCTCCTTGTTACTATGCACTATCTCTTCTTTCCAAACCACATTCCAATAATTAAAATCTCCCATTAAGAGTGGCATAGCTAGGGGGTGTGTGGAGGGGGCTGTCTGCTCCCCTGGGCGGCATTTTGAACTTTTGCAATTAATTCTAAAATACAGTCTCAA
Organism: Typopeltis vanoorti; assembly: GCF_054136105.1. Taxonomy (NCBI): domain Eukaryota; kingdom Metazoa; phylum Arthropoda; class Arachnida; order Uropygi; family Thelyphonidae; genus Typopeltis; species Typopeltis vanoorti. The sequence goes on from NC_143556.1 coordinate 142,221,067, forward strand.
GAACTCAGTTCCAAATATTGTAATATTACTGTGAATTTTCCTCAATTGCTGTAAGTGTTGCTAGTTGTGAGAGGAGTTTTTCTAAATAAAATTTGATTAAGAATTACCTACATTACTATGAAACAGACTTCGCCAATGTCATAGATGATTTTGCTAACAGAAAAGCAAGAAAAATAAACATTTTAGACTGTTGAAATTAAAGTTTTACTTCAAAAACTAAACATAATGTTTTAATTTATTTCCCTATACGTCGTTTTGACTTTTTGTAGTATTTTTGGTGTGTATTGAGAAGGGGCGGCAACAGCTCTAGCTACGCCACCGCCCATTAGGATCATTCTTCCTTTTACTTTGCCCAGCTAATTTGTCTAACATTTCACAATCAATACTCTCCACATTCCCTGGCCTATAATAGCATCCTATTAGATACTATTATATTGATCTTCACCCTTAACAGCAAACAGCTTTAAAATCTTCACACGTACTACTGTTTTCCACTTTGACTCTTGAAGGACACAGTTCCTCTGGTACCATCAACAAGACTCCCCCTCCTCTCTTCATCTTCCTATTCTTTTGGAAAATTCTATATCCTACCATTTCAACTCCTGACAGTATATCATTTTCAGTCAACCAAGTTTCACTTATGCCAATTATCTTTGGGCATATTGATTCAATCAATGCTACAAACTCAGCCCCTTTATTTTTGATACAACATACATTAGTGTACAAGCATAACAATTCTCCATCCCATCAACACAATCGCTATCGCTTATGATGGAATTGTTTATGAAAAAATCTCATTAATTTCATTCAGGTCTTGTTCTGTTTTGGAGAGGGGCTATGTGATGTCTTTGTGGATTGCAAGCAGTGTTGGTGTTATCAGCATACTGGTATATCTGGTTCTATATGGGGAGATTGGTGAATATCATTTATGTATATGTTGAAAAGGGTGGGTGATAATATTGCACCTTGAGGAACTTCGTGTTTGGTTTGTATACCTGTACTATAGATGGCAGTGGTGGTACCAGAGGGAGGAAAAGGGTCCCCTGACCCCTCCCCAAAGAAAAAGGAAAAAAAAAACACTAGAAAATTTTCCAAAAATCTTTTCCTAATTAAAATTCTTTTTTTTTTATTTATTGTTGTGTCGTGTCTTCTATTTCTATACTACTTATGAATTAGTGATCATTGCAGATGCTCAGTTCATATGTCGCGTTGCGATGCATAGTGTGTATTCTCAAATCATCTACTCAGCCCTCCCCCCAAGATTAAATCCTGCATGCACCACTAATACTAATAGTTGAACCTATTTTTGTTACCGGGAGTTCTGTTTGCCAGGTAATTGCTGAACCAGGAGTGTAGTTTTCTGTAAATTCCAATGGCATGTAATTTGTCCAGTAATATTTGGTGGTCAAGAGTGTCAAACACTTTTTTTTAGATCTTGTAAATATGGTGAATTTGTGTTTATTATAACTTTCTGTATAGTATCCACAATGTCTTCTAATAATGTGAGTGTGTTTTTGTTACTTTTGGAATCTATATTGTTTTTTGTAAGATTATATTGTAATTACCTCGGGATAATACCCTTTTGCATGTATCAGTTTCAAAATGTGCTATAAAGGTGGCCTGATGTCTATCCCTGGACTGGTTTTAGGTTTAAAGATTTGGTTAAAGGATTCTGAGTGTCTTCACCAAAATTGTTAGCGATGAAGTCTTGCAGGAATGTTTTACATTTTCTGTTAAGTAATTCATTGAGTGTCAGCCTTGTTTGTTTCATATTGCCGCTATCTGCAGAAGATTTCTGGAAGTAATAGTTTCTTTTGGTGGCATTTATTTTGGATTTAAGTTGATTTCTTGTCTGTTTTTGTAGTATTTGTGTTTAGGTATCATTCTATTTGGGTGTATGATCTGTTCCACAATATGCACTGGATACTGTCCTAGATTCTTTAAATAAGACTTCTCACCTTCTGTTGCCAACAATATAATCTATCTGATTTCTGTATTCGATTTGAAGTCATTAAATATGCAGTATTAGCATCCTTACAATGTGGGTAGTTTGAGTTGGCTTGATAAGCTGTAATCTTATTGCATTTGATTCCTTTATGGTGTTAAAATGTGTATTAATCAACAATTTGGTCGTTTCCTGTTGACTTCATATTTAACATGGCTCATTTTTGTTTACCTGTCTGTAGAGGTGTATTTATTCTTCAATCCTTTCAAGCTTTTATCTGATAAAGGTGCTGTTGCTTTACCACTTTAAAAACAGCACCACAGATTTATTATTATTATTATTACTACCCAAGACCCCATGGAGTCAAAGACTCATCTAGGAATTTTATTAATTTTATCATACCACGCTTTAAACACACTCAAATATTACAACAGTATGACTTCAAAGTTGCTTTCACATGTATGAAAAAAATCATGATACTTAGTTAATGAGGTTCTTTGGGTGTACGTGTGTTACGTTGGACAGATGTGATGTTCAGAAGAAGTATCCATGAAAGAACATATCAAGAACGTTGAGGGAAGTGGGAAAAGAGGACATAAACCAGACCTCACTTACCATGCTGCTACTACTAAGGAAAAACATCAAGTAATTTGGGAATTAACAAAAATACTGTATTGAATTTAATAGTTATATTTGCAACCCTAAAAAAGCCTCTGAAATAATACGGTGCTCAACATAGTGCAATAAAACTCGAGACCTGATCCTAAACCAACTGTGGTTAGTATATATAAAAGACCTAAATTTATTATTATTGTTGTTATTATTATTATTGCGTGACACGTCCAAAGACTCATATAGAACAATGTTATGATAGATGTTACACAGTACAGTTAACAACAAAGCACATGTGTAACATCACAATCACAGTATAGTGTGCATTGTCTGTTTGATTCCATTGTCAATTTATGTATTAAAATCATTTGCTTACTATATCACAGTTATGCTAGTAGTTTGTACTTTACTATTTTGTTGTATTGTGTTTATTGTTTTAAGTATGCAGTATTATTAACTTGCTTTCATAAATCAGTCATATAATATGTTAGGTTGCAATGCTGTTTGCTTATTTTTAAGATATTGCAAAGTTATGCACATGAGCACTTGTAACTCCATCTACAAAAGGTTACAAACCTGTTATACATTAGCACTGTGGATGGGCTTGAAGGTTAGATAATCTGGAAATCCTTCTGTAGAGACCATACATGTAAGAAGATACATGGTTGAAGAGCATGTATGCTATCGAGCATTATATAATACAGTAGTACTTTTAAAAACTTAATCTTAGGAAATACTCAGATTAAATATAAAAGCGGATTATGAAAGAACATTAGCCATGCAGGCTAAAGAGAATCCCAAACAGTTTTTTCGATATGTTGCAAGTAAAAGAAAAAATGTATATGACAGAATGATTTCAAGAATACCGATGGTAGGGAGGTAACCGAATCAGTTGATATAGTGGAATTACTGAGCGATCACTTTGCAAGAGTATATCATCCAGGTGGTGACATTGCAGGAATGAATGAACTAATAGCTTATACAGGAATTGTGGTGAATGAAATGGAGGTGAATAGGCTATTACAAAACCTCAATGCCAATATATCTGTGGGATTGAATGGTATACCAGCTCATGTCGTACGTGAAGCGGCTAAAGAATTGTCAGTGCTCTTGACCATTTTGTTTAATTTGAGTCTCAGGTCTGAAATAGTCCCGAGGGGGTGGAAAGAGGGGAAAATAGTTCCACTGCATAAAGGAGGTTCCAAGACTGCTGTTGTAAATTACCGAACCGATCAGTATATCAGGAATCGTTGTCAAGGTCTTGGAGAAAATAATCAAGAGGAAAATACAGGATTGGATAGCTGAAAATGGGATACTGTATGGGGGACAGCATGGTTTTATGAAGGGTATATCATGCTTCAGTAACTTGCTCACATTTTATAACACAGTGACGGCTGAACTGGATAAGGGTAATGGGTTTACAGTGATTCTACTGGACCTTGCTAAGGCTTTTGACAGGATAACACATGAAATTCTAATCAGTAAACTGCAGCATATGGGGATGGATAGGAGGGTGGTTGATGGAGAGATATTAGAGAGTGGTTTATTCAGGAGTAGTCCCCAAAAGACGGCCTGTGACTAGTGGGTGTGTCGCAGGGTTTCTGTTCTTGGACCACTACTGTTCAATTTGTTCATTAACAATATAGGAAAGGATCTGAGAGGAAGTGTTCATTTATTTGCTGATGATGCAAATTTGGGTAGAGTAACAGTGAGTGCACAGGATGTCAAAATTTTACAGAATGATTTTTGGATAGTTTGGAGGACTGGGCTAAGGAGAATAGATGTCAATTTAATGTGGCAAAGTGTAAGATTATGCATTTTGGGGTGAAAAGATTAGCAGCAGTATATCACATTGGTGGAAACTGTACTCCAGGAGATTGATGAGACCAGGGATTTGGGAGTGTTGGTGGATAGGGAGTTGAAGTTTAGGGAGCACATTGCAAAAGTGGCTAAATCAGCTTATCAAATCACTTGGATGCTGAAGAATACTTTGATGAGCAGAAATAAGCAAGTTATTGTTCCTCTGTATTGAGCCTTGATAAGACCCCCATCTCGACTACTGTGCCCAGATCTGGTCACTGAGGTTTCTTCTTTATGGTTGAAGAGGATCCAGAGGCGAGTGACCAAGATGATAGCAGATCTATGGAATGAACCTTATGAAAAACAGGTTGAAAGATTTGTGGGTTGCAGAAATTGGATGATAAGCAGAAAAGGGGTGATATGATTGAGACATTCAAATTACTGAAGGGTTTCTATAAGATTAATTCAGAAGATATTTTTGAGAATAGAACTAGTGGTGGGAGGATTAGGGGCCATACATGGAAGCTAGGCAAGAGTGTGGGGTTAGCAAGGGTGTTAGAGCTAGGTTTTTTTTACTTGGAGAGTGATGAATGAGTGGAATAAGCTACCAGAGTCTGTTGTGGGTGCCATGACTGTGAATGAGTTCAAGGTGAGGTATGATAGATACTGTGTAAATGTCGAATAGTTGTTCTTGACATGATGTTAGAGCCCCTCCCTCGATGAGTCTATCAACTCCTTGGAGTTGCCCATAATTTAATAGTAATAATAAAAGGAGCATTAAATGGAATTCCCCCCCCACCCCCCCCCCCCCCCACCCCCCCCCCCCCCCACCCCCCCCCCCCCCCACCCCCCCCCCCCCCCACCCCCCCCCCCCCCCACCCCCCCCCCCCCCCACCCCCCCCCCCCCCCACCCCCCCCCCCCCCCACCCCCCCCCCCCCCCACCCCCCCCCCCCCCCACCCCCCCCCCCCCCCACCCCCCCCCCCCCCCACCCCCCCCCCCCCCCACCCCCCCCCCCCCCCACCCCCCCCCCCCCCCACCCCCCCCCCCCCCCACCCCCCCCCCCCCCCACCCCCCCCCCCCCCCACCCCCCCCCCCCCCCACCCCCCCCCCCCCCCACCCCCCCCCCCCCCCACCCCCCCCCCCCCCCACCCCCCCCCCCCCCCACCCCCCCCCCCCCCCACCCCCCCCCCCCCCCACCCCCCCCCCCCCCCACCCCCCCCCCCCCCCACCCCCCCCCCCCCCCACCCCCCCCCCCCCCCACCCCCCCCCCCCCCCACCCCCCCCCCATGCATTAAGGGAAGGGCCACTACCCAGACTAGTTTAGACCTTTATTGAGGTCTCGTCAGTGGGAGCCGCAAGGAGATGTGTTTTGCATTATGAGAGATACTGAGATTCCTAGGAGTGTTAGTAGCTTGCTCCACCTTTGCAAGGAGTTGCCCTGGTTGCACCACCTTACTCCAGTCCTGAGGATACTTTCAGGCGCAAACTTTGTTTGCTCACACTTGGATAAAGGATTAAACTAAATTTATTATATTCTAACCAAGTGAGAAATAAACTTTCAACATCTTTCTCTAATCCAGAGTAATTTATTAAAAAGGTGGCACACCAATTGGCAATTCTTATAGGTACAGATGACCTGCTAATGCTTCTGGCTGGTATCTCCACTTTGGCCTGGCTCAAACTGAAGAGACCTCAATAAAGGTCGAAACTAGTCTGGATAGTGGCCCTTCCCTTAATGCATAACATTAGACATATCCGCAAGGAGATGTGTTTTGCATTAAGAGATACTGAGACAGGAGTGTTGGTAGCTTGCTCCACCTTTGCAAGGAGTTGTCCTGGTGTTGTACCACCTTACCCCCAGTCCTGAAGATACTTTGAGGTGCAAACTTTGTTTACTCACACTTGGATAAAAGGATTAAACTAAATTTATTAAAATATGTCTTCAGTTTTAATTAAATTTGTAAGTAAGGAGGAATACACGAGATCGACCAAAAATCGCTCTGCGATTGATGGGTTGAACACCCCTGCTATAGTTGAAGGTACCGATTCTCAGATATACAAGCTTTCTAAATCTAAATATCTCAATTCTTCTCTAAAATGTCTCTCCGGGAAATCTATATTGTTTGCGCAAACCTCCACAGATTTTGTATCCAAGCTCAAAGACATTACAATCAAAGACACAGATATCGTGGCTAGCTTTGGCATAGTTTCATTATTTACAAATATTCCTATGGAAGAAGTACTTTCCTTTTAAAAGACAAAGATCTGAGAAGATCATGGCCTTACTGACACACTGTGTCAACTCCGGTTACTTCAAAATTCGAAGACACAATCTAAAAGCAACATTCAGGCTTAGTCATGGGAAACCCTTTGTCCCCAGTTTTTGTTAACATACACCTGGAGGATTTCGAAGAAAAGGCCATTTCACCCTTCCCTTTAAAACCTAAAGTGTGGAAACGCTATGTTGATGACATCTTTCTAATTTGGGAACATGGCCTTGATATCCTTAGGAACTTTCAAGAACACCTAAATAACATACATTCTAACATTAAGTTTACAGTTGAATTTGAGGATAAAGCTCTCTATCTTTCCTAGATGTCATTTAAACTGTCCCGTTTAAATGAAAATTTCAAAATTACTATTTTTAGGAAACTGACCCATACAGATAGATATCTCCACGCTGATTCCCAGCATTACCCTCCGCAGAAATTCGGCATCATATCTACTCTTGGACACTGAGCTCACTCACTTCATTTGGTTGAACAGGATCTTAGCAACAAACTTAATCTACTTCAAAGCACATTTCATTTAAATGGCTATTCAAAGTAAATTATCAACAAACTCCTTTTCAATCCTCCCCCATTCTGCAATGAAGATTCTACAGTTTCTAAGGCAGCATTTCTATTCCTTACATCAGCTCCATCTCTCCAAAAATAGCAAACATTTTAAGAAAATTTAACATTTGTACCTTCTTCACAACACTGCCTAAGCTAAATTCCTTTCTCAGTTGACCAAAGACTAATCATAACGGTCTCAAATATCCTGGTGTTTATCAAATTTTCTGCAATTGTGATAAACCTTACTTTGGACAGACGGAAAAATCATTCGAGCTCCGTATCGAAAAACATCAAAGAGACATCAACTACAAGAGAACTCGAGCCAGCTCCTTATCTAGCCATGTCCTGTTTTGAGCAAATTCGAACGAGGAGGAATCTGCCACATCCAGTTCTCTGAGAAATGTCTTAAAACCGATGAATTAGCAGAATTCATCTGTTTTAAGTATACTTTATTTACACTAAGTGAAATTGATCTCATTTTCATCCAGAACCCATTCTATAACAGCAATTTGTCCTTCTGAGCTTTACGTAATCAGTACCCTTGTAATTCTTCACGTGTTCTTTCCTCACAGTAGTTCCATCTGGCTTGCCATCATGGAAGTGATCACTTTATTTCACCCTGAAGAAAACCCTGCATGTTCTTTATAATATACTTTGATGAAATAGTTAAATATTCTTGTTCCTTGTTCATTTTCTGTTACATTCTGCCTAAGGTATTTGTTCCTCAAAAACAAACTAATTTTTCTTCCTCCTAGATTCCATATCTGTATTCCAATTTATACTAACATAATTAAAATCACCTGTAATAATGATTGCCCTTTTTTTATTTGCTAAGCCTTATTTATAGGTTTTATTCCATTGGAACCTACCAGGCAGTTAACATTTATGATTAAGACACACAAATCAAAACTTTCCAAATGATCAGATGATATAATTGTTTCATAAAGAGAGGTATTCACAATAGTAATAAATCTTCCTCCTTAAGAATATCAGTTACTCTCTTGTTGTGAGATAATTGCCAGAAGTAAAATAATATCTGAATATGCACTGAATATGATATATTAATGAAAATCATGTGTTGATAAATATGCTGTTTAAATTCATGATATTTCCATTCTGAAACATCAATCTCTGCTAGATATCAAGGGAAATGAAAATAAAAAAAACACCTGAATTTGAGTCATCCTATTCTTACCTATTTCTAGCAAATCATTGGTCAGCTTAAGAGAATGCCGGATGTTTCCTTGCTGAAATGAAATGAGAATTATATGTTCCACTACCATTCATGAAAAGAAATATGAGAAAAAGTAATTAAAATGTATAAAATGCAAATTTAAAAACATCCATCATAAATTATTTAAGTTATGTTTCTGCTCAACCACATTTCTATTTACTACTCCCATGATCTTCTAAAAGAATTTAAATATTACATACAGCCTCCCATTGATGCATCCCAAACTTCAAGACCTTACATTTAGTCACATTCCCCATCTGTCTAATTTATTCAAATCCTCCTTCAAAGGCTACCACATTGGCCACTATTACTAATAATCCTTCCAAAGCTTCATGTCATCTGCAAACCATAGAATATATTCCTGCAATCATTTGACAATTTTAATGACAAATACATATTAATTTGACAATATGTATGTATATGTGCAACATGACAACTTGAATTCAACAACATGAATAACAAAATGTGAAATTGGCTTGTGGAGAGACTGAACAGGAAACAAGAGAAGGTACAGATTTGTAGAAGGTGCAATATTTTGTTAGACGAGTTCCATGAAGAGAACCTGCTTCTCGCTCCCCTGCTTACACCCTCCTTATATAGTTTCCATGGATGGCTTCTGTTTTTACCCTTGCCTTCCACTACTCTGTAAAGTATCTTCTCCACATTAATATGGTAACAACCCCTCACCAAATTATGTCTTAATCACATCCCCTTTTCTTCTGTTCACAAGGCTTTGTAAGTTGCATTCCCTCAATCTTGTTTTGTATCTGACATTCTATAGACCAGGTACTAATTTAGTAAATCTTCTCCAATACATCGTCATCCCCCTGAAACCAGGTGACCAAACCAGTGCATATGTGGTCTATTCAAAGTCTAATACAGGGAAAGCTGTATATACAGGGAAACCTCTTTGCTTCAGCACTCACAGATATCCGACTCCTCCACCTCCTTCAAATTTTCTCCATTAATTGTATACTCTGCATCCCAACCTTGTCCACCAGATTTCAAGACCTTGCACTTTTCAACATTAAACTGAAGCTCTAATCATTTGTCCACTCACATAGTCTATTTAGGTCCTCCTGCCAAGACCACAACATCTACTCTACTTCTCATAGCCTTTCCTGGCAAAGCTGCACATCTTTGAACAGCTGCAAATCTCCAGTTAAGCCAGTCCCAATGTCATTAATCTACAAGTTAAGCAATAATGATCCCAAAACAGACTCCTGTGGCACTCCACTAATGACGTTCCTCTTTTGGGATACCACTCCTCTATTTACAATCTGCTGATACATGTTTGATAATCAGTCAGCTGTCCAACTTACTAGTTTGTTATCTAATCCCATCTGTTTCAGCTTGGCTACTGGCTTGTCAAGAGACAGTCTATCAAGGCTTTGGAACAATCCAAGTATGTGCATCTCTTTTATTGAGTAAATTTTTTATCTTGTCATAATACGTAAGCAGATTGCTGAAACATGACTTTCCCCTAACAAACCCATGCTGACTATCACAAAGAATAATGCTCTTATCAATCCACTTCTGAATCCTAGTCCTTACAAACTCTCTAATATTTTAACAACAATCCTAGACACACAGACTGGCCCATAATTTGTAGCCTTCATGTTATCCCCCCCCCACCTTTGTGAAGTGGAACAGTTTTCCCCAATTTTCATTCTTCCTTTGGAACTCATCCTGTTGCAAAAGCATGTTAACTCATTTGCTAAAGGGCATACAGTAATCCCTCGACTTGCATTGGGGTTCTGTTCCATCCGGTAGGACGTAAGTCCATACATTAATTCAATGGAGTTATAGGAGTTAGTTACTTAACTGTAATAAGTATATGCTGTCATTTTAATTTTTAAACCTTATAAAACTGTACTGTGATTTACTGGCACTATAAAACAGAAGAATAATCATCGAAATCTTCCTCCACAATCACATCTTCATTGCCTTCCCAATATGAAGTTATTTGTTTTTTCATCAAAAACACAAATAACCTTTTTTTTTGATGAAAATGTCCAATATGCTTTGCTTATTCCTCTTCTTCTTTTCATCACAAATTTGTGTATAGCAAACAAACGCATCATGTACTTTCCTTTCTACTAATAAGTAGCGTTCAACATTGAGGTCCATGTCTTCAGCCATTTTGAGAAAATTGCTAATTGCAGAGAACATTTCTGCAAGACCCTTCACTGTGATTTGTTTAACTACCTCTTCTTGTTTCTCTTTTCCTTCGTTTTTTTGTTGTTCTTCCTCTTCTGCAACACATTGCTCCTGAACAATGTGTTGCAGAAGAGTTGAGTTATGTTATCATCATTCACTTCGAGATTCAGATTGTTTTGCTAGGCCCACTATTTCTTCACTGTTACCCTCACTTTACAAAGGACTTCATTTTTTTCAAAACTTCCAAAATCATGCACAAATCTTTTTAATGACTTTTTTCATTTGTCACTCATACATCGACAGGTCACTTAGTCCCAAGCCATAGCAATATTTTTAATAGTGTGATAAATATTGAATGCTTTCTAAAAATGCATGAGAGTCTGATCATTTCCTTCAGTGGCAAAAATGGCTTGTGAAAAAGTTCTCTGTAGAGAACTTTTTCACAAGCTTTAAACACTTCAAGAACTCACTGATCCATAAGTTGGTTCAATGAAGTAGTGTTTGGAGGGAGAAACATGACCTTGATCTTGGGGTGAAGATCACCCATACAAGGTGTATGACCTGGAGAATTACCTAGAATTAATAAAATTTTAAATTCTACATTTTCTTTAACATAATAGCTTTCCATTTCATTCGCATAACAGTTGATTAAGGCATCATCAAACAATTTTTGAGTCATCCACGGCTTCTTATTGCTCCAATAATGAACTGGCAGAGTTATGCTTCCCAATGTTTTTGAAGGCTCGTGGATTCTCACTGTGTCATATCACAAATGGTTTCAGTTTATATTCAGCCACATTACCCCTAACAGAATCGTAATACGGTCTTTAAGAGCTTTGAAACTAGGCATAGGTTTTTAGCCTTTTCTGGATGAATATCCACTCAAGCATTTTTTCCAATATAAGGAGATCTCATCCATATTAAATATTTGCTGTGGCAAATAATTTTCCTCCATGATAATTTTATCCAATTTCTCTACAAACTCCTTGGCAGCCTTCTCATCAGCACTTGCAGATTCACGATACATTTTCACATTATGCAGTTCAAAACTCTGCTTGGATCTCATGAACCAACTGGAAGAAGCGTTAATTCATAGTTGTAATCGGGTCCTGCTTTTTTCTTCAACATGTTGAAGAGACTTAATGCCTTAGCGGTTATGGTCATAGTGCTAAGGGGTATGCATTTTTGGTTCAGGTCCTCTATCCATGATGCAAGTAGCTTTTCCATATCACCAATAGGACCTTGTTGTTGCTTCATCACTCTCGTCGATTTAATGGAAGCAGATCCTTTCACACAACCTCTATGATTTTATCCTTATTTTTCAAAATGGTCATCACTGTAGAATGAGACATCCAAAGTCGTGCGCAATCACATTGATGGTCTTACCAGCTTAACGTTGCTTTATAACTTGCAACTTCGTTTCAAGATCAAGATAGGTTTTTTGGTTGGGCATGTAGGGTCATGTTACCCAAAATATTGTGAATATTTAACAATAAATACACAAATAAGTTATTTCTCAAACACAAAATCAACAGAGGAACTGTTAAAGACACATGCAGATTGCCAAGGGAGGTTGCTGCTGCTGAATGCACTGTTGTCACTATGCGTGGTGCATTGTTCCTAAATAGCAAACTTTTTACTTTACATTTGCTTGCATCTTGTTCGAAGAATTTTCAAAGTACAGTCAAAAATGTTATTCCGTTATGGGATCACGGACGTATCTTCTAATGGAAATAAGTCGAGGGATGACTGTATTTGTTTTATTATTATTATTATACAGGCCTCCATGGAGTCAAAAGACGCATTGTGGGAGGGCCTTCCTAAGAAAGACAGTCTACCAAGACTAATCGAGGGGAGGTCCCCCCCCCCCCAAGAAACACAGAGTCTATCATACAACTCCTTAAAATCATTGACCGTTCTTGCTCTCACCACTCCATCAGGCAATGCATTCCATGGTTCAACCACCCTCTATGCAAAGAAACCACTCCTCACCCTCTTGCTCAGTTTTCTTTCGTAACTTCCAGGGATGGCCTCTTATCATCATACCTTCCCACTGTTCAACCAAATGAAAGAACTCCCGAGTGTCAACCCTGTAACCATCTCTCAACAGTTTAAAAGTTTCAACCATATTACCTCTCCTTCTTCTATCCACCAAACTCTGCAGTCCACATTCCCTCAGCTGATCCTTATAACTATCATTGTACAGGCCCGAAACCATCTTTGTTATCTGCCTTTGTGCCCTTTCCACAGTTAATTTATCCCCTTCAAATCCTGGTGACCAAATCTGAGAACAACAGTCCAAGTGTGGTCTGATCAGGGTCTTAAACAACGGAATGATAACTGTTTTATCTCTGCAGGTCAGCGTCCTTCTCATTATTGCAGCAATCCTCTGTGTTACCTTCACCACCTTTGCAATATGTCCCCTAAATTTCAGGTTTCTATCAATCATCAACCCCAGATCTCTTGTCTCCCCTACTTCCTCCAGTATAACTCCTCCCATAGAGTATGCAGTGTCTCATCAATGTTTCCCAAACCTCAAGACCATACATTTTGCTGCATTACACCAATACCCCCATTCATTTGCCCATCTATCTAGCTTATTCAAATCCTCTTGCAGGGCTGCCGCATCTGCACTATTACTAATAATCCTTCCCGGGTTTGCATCATCCTCAAACAAATGAATATCCCCTTGCAATCCACTGACAATGTCATTGATATAAATGTTAAACAATATAGGTCCCAGTACTGAGCCCTGTGGGACCCCACTTGTAACTCTCTGCTTCCTTGAAACTGCCCCACCATACACAACTCTCTGATACCTATCGGACAACCAATCCTGAATCCAGTTGACCAATCTGACATCCAGACCTATGTGCTGCAACTTAAATATCAGCTTATCATTTGGCACCCTGTCAAATGCTTTCGCTAAGTCTATGAAAATGGCAGTATATACCTTTCCCTCATCTAATGCTCTTGTAGCTTTATCTTAAAAGGCTACCATATTGCTAAAACAAGAGCGTCCCTTCACAAATCCATGTTGTCTCTCACAGATAACATTACCCTCATCTGCCCAATGCTGTATACAGTCCTTCACTACTTTCTCCAAGATCTTACTAATTACTGATGACACACAAACTGGCCTGTAATTAGACACGTCCAGTCTGCTACCGCCCTTATGCAATGGCATTATCTTACCTTCCTTCCATTCCATGGGCACCTTTCCTGCAGCAGACTTTCATTGAAAAGCCAGGTCAAAGGCACTGACAGTTCCCTAGCACATTCTCTCAAAACTCGTGGTGAAATACCATCCAGTCCCACAGCCTTACTGACATCTAGAGTAATCAGTATTTGAAACACACTCTTCTCCTGTACCTCTAAACCTCGAACCTACCCAATCCCTCTAGCATTAAAACTGACTTCTCCAGGATGAAATACACCAATAAAGTGTTCATTGAACAATTCCACTATGTCCTCTGCATCAGTCACTCTATTCCCATTTTTATTCCACAATGTCATTCTTCCACAGTAATTTCACCTCCTACTGACCACATACCTAAAAAAAAATTCCCTAGGATTTTCTTTGGATCTTAGGGCCAATCTCCTCTCATATTCCAGTTTCGTCTTCTTTACCACACTAGTCACTCTTCTGGCCTGTGTCTTATACTCTTCATGCATCTTCTCTTCACCTGTCTCCTTATATCTCTTCCATAGCCCATTTTTCGCATGCAATTCCTGTTTAATATTGTTTGTCATCCACTTTGCTCCAAATTGTGTCCTCTTGTTCACTCGTATACAACTTACCATTGCTGCTAACAAATATTCTTTCATAATTTCCCACACACTAATGATATCCCGACTTGCCAATTCCTCCCTCATATAAAGTTATTTGACAGGGTGCCACAAGATGATATAGTAGATGAGTTTAGATATTAGGTTAGTGATTTGGAATGGGGATTAGCTGTCTGATAGATTCAGAGAGTTGTGTATGAAGGAGTGCTATCAAGAAAACGGATTAGAAATGGGATCCCAGAGGGCTTAGTATTAGATTCTGTATTGTTTAAATTTTATATCGATGACATTGTCTATGGACTGCAGGGAGATATTTAATTGTTTGGAGATGATGTGAAGCTGGAAAGGTTTATTTGTGATAATTCTGCTGTGATAGCTCTTCATGAGAGGTTGAATAAGCTAGAGAGATGGCTAAAGTAATGATGGTAGTAGTTTAATGCAACTGAATATAAGGTCTTGTAGTTTGGCATCTGCCAATAACTCACCATACTCTGTTGAAAGTACTAGAAGAAGTGGAGGAGGCAAGGGACTTTTGTGTGGTAATTGATAGATACTTGAATTTTAAGGGACATATTGCAAAGGAGGTGAAGGTAACGAAGTGGATTGCTGCAATATTGAGAAGGACGAAAACCAGCAGAGACAGAGAGATGGCAGTTCAATTTTTTTGGTTGCCTGGTTTTGAAAGTGGTAAATTATCCTTGGAAATGTGCAAAAATGGATAACAAAAATGATATCAGGACTGTATAGTGTTGGCACTGTTGATAAACTGAGATCATGCAGTTTGCAGAGTTCCTCAGTTCTCATATTAGCCTCTCTCACACTGGCAACTACAATTTCTCCACCTGGATGACACATCTTTGCAAAAGGATCACTTAGTATCTCTTTTTTTTCTTCATTTCTACCTTTCTTTATTTCCATAGTGCCACTCACAATATGAAGCTGGGAAGGGTTATCAGTAATAGTGCAGATGTGGCAGCCCTGAAGAAGGATTTGAATAAACTAGGAAAATGACAGATGGGCAAATAAATGGGGGTTTCAGTTCAATGCAGCAAAATATAAAGTCTTGAGGTTTGGAATCCATCGATGGGAGGATGCATACTCGATTGGAGGAGCTGTACTGGAGAAGGTAGGGGAGACGAGATCTGGGGGTGATGATTGACAGAAAACTGAAATTCAGGAAGCATATTACAAATGTGGTGAGGGTAACTCAGAGGATTGCAGCAATACTGAGAAGGATGCTGACCTGTAGAGATAAAAGCATTATCATTCCGTTGTATAAGACCCTGATCACACTACACTTAGACTATTGTTCTCAGATTTGGTCCCCATTATTTGAAGGGGATAAATTGACTGTTGAAAGGGTACAGAGGTGGATAACAAAGATGGTTTCAGGACTGTACAATATGAGTTTATATTGTACAGTCATTTACTGGCAGATACATTTATAAAAAGAGTGCTCACCATACATTCCAAAAATTTCACATTCTTAAATCTCTAATTAATAGGGCACAAAGTTTGCTCTTCTCCAGAAATCTTACAACAAGAACTTTCCATCATTAAAAAGTTAATGGTATCTAATAATTACCACCCTAATCAAATCCAACAGATAATTGAATCTTATGTTCCAATACCTAGGTTTCCTCAACAGTCTGCAGAGTTCCAATCCCCTGCATTCCAGGAATCTCAGAACCTATAGGTAGAATTTTAAAAAAGTACCAATTGATTCCCACTTATATTCCTATTAACAAAATTTCTTCTTTATTGCCTTCTACAAAAGATAAACTGTCATCTCTGTCTTTGGCTGGCGTTTACAAAATTCCTTGTGAATGCGATGTTTCTTATTTTGGACAAATTGGCCGTTCTGTGGAAAAAAGAATTAAAGAACATCAATATTATATTGATTACAACGAAACTCAGAAGTCTGGTCTAGCACAACACAGTATTACCACTACTCATAATATCCAGTGGGATAAAGCTATTCTCCTTCATAGATGCAGGTTCAAATATGATCGCCTCTTTAAAAAAAATTGTAAAGCTTTTTTACACTGACCGAATTTAAATCGAAATGATTGCCTCTCTCTCTCTCGAAGATCTCGGAGACTTTTATTTTATGTAATCATTAAAAAACTAATTATCTTAAATATTAATTATTTATTAATTTCCTTCATTTCCTAGCTTGCAACAACGTTGTATTTAATAGGTGATCCACCGAATGTTCGTTACTTGTATTCTATTCCTATCTGTTTGTAACACTGAAGATGTATTATTAGTTTTAGTATGAAATATCTACCTTATTTATTAATTAAAGTTATTACTGTGGACTTTAATGTCGTTTTTAATAATTATACTATGCCACAGGTCCCTCTAAAAATGATAAACCATGAATTATGTAAACTATACAAACATTGTAATAATATAATAATATTATTGTTATTTTTCTGACCTTCATGGAGTCACAAGAGTCATCGTGGGAGGTCAGCACAAAGTCTGTCATACCACTCCTTAAACTCGTACACTGTTTGCATGTTCACCACCCTCTCAAGCCATGCTTCTACCACTCTCCATGCAAAAAACGTACTTCTTACCCTTTTACTCACTACTTCCTTTTGCAGCTTCCAGGGATGGTCCCCTTGTCCTTCCTCTTTTCCCTTGTTCTATCATATGAAAAATCTCAGTGTTAACACGATAACTCTTCAATAGCTGAAATGTCTCGACCATATCTTTCTTATCTTTTATCCACCAAACTCTGCAGTCTATCATACCCTCAGTCTGTCCGCATAATCAACCATTGTACAGTCCTGATACAATTTTTTTCCCTTCTCAGCAACGTCTCTCCAAGGTTACTTCACCCCTTCAAGTCATGGTAACCAGATCTAAGCACATAAATCCAGATGTGGTGTGATCAATGCTTTATACAATAAGACCACCATACTTTTATCTATTGTGATCAATGTCCTCACCAACATTACAGCAATTCTCTGAGTTATCTTCCCAACCTTTGCAATATGTCCTCGGAACTTCAAATTTCTATCCACAGTCGCCCCCAAGATCCCTTGCTTCTCTACTTCTTATAGTATAACCCCTCCAAGTGAGTATGAAGCATCCTATACGTGGATCCCAAATTTTATAACATTACATTTAGGTGCATAAACGGACAACCCAAATTGTTTGCTCACTTTCAGCCTGTACGTATCCTCTTGAAGAGACAAAACATCAGAATTATTACTAATAATCCTCCTAAGCTTCACATCATCTGCAAAAAGCTGAACATCTCCTTGTAGGCCAATTACAATATCATTGACATAAAGATTGAACTGCAGTGGTTCTCAATAATAAATTTAGTTTAATCCTTTATTCAAGTGTGTGCAAACAAAGTTTGCGTCTGAAAGTATCTTCAGGACTGAGGTAAGGTGGTACAACACCGGGCAACTCCTTGCAAAGGTGGAGAAAGCTACCAACACTCCTATCTCAGTATCTCCCATAATGCAAAACACATCTCCTTGCAGATATGTATAATGTTATGCATTAAGGGAAGGGCCACTACCCAGACTAGTTTCGACCTTTGAGGTCTCTTCAGTGGGAGGAGGAGATGACCTTGCTAATGCTTCTGCCTTGGTATCTCCACTTGGGCCTGGCTCCCACTGAAGAGACCTCAGTAAAGGTCGAAACTAGTCTGGGTAGTGGCCCTTCCCTTAATGCATAACATTAGACATATCCGCAAGGAGATGTGTTTTGCATTATGGGAGATACTGAGATAGGAGTGTTGGTAGCTTTCTCCACCTTTGCAAGGAGTCGCCCGGTGTTGTACCACCTTACCCCAGTCCTGAAGATACTTTCAGGTGCAAACTTTGTTTGCACACACTTGGATAAAGGATTAAACTAAATTTATTATAGTCTGACCAAGTGAAAAATAAACTTTCAATGCAGTGGTTCCCAAGTCTGAACCCTATTGAACTCCACTTGTAACCTTCCTGCTTCCCCATATACAGCTCTCTGATATTTACCAGAGAGCCAATCATTAATCCAATCCACTAACCTGATATCCAAATCCATATATTGCATATGGGCTTTGATATGCTTTCGAAAAATCAAAAAAAAAAAAAAAGAGTGTATGCCTTACCTTCATGCATTGCTCTTGTTACTCGATTGTAAAAGATTACTCAAACAAGATCATCTTTTAAGAAATCCATGCTGACCTGCATAAATAATATTACCCTTCTGTCCAATTCTGTATACGAGTTCTCATCAATTTTTCCAGATTCTTAACAACTAAGGAAGAAATACAAACAGGCCTATAGTTTGATACCTCCATTCTACTGCCACCCTTATGCAGTGGTGTAATATTTTACCCTCATTCTACTCTTCAGGTACCTGTCCCATTGCAAGACTTTTAAACAGCCAAGCAATTGGCATAGTTAGTTCCGTTGCACATTCCCATAAAACACATGGTGAATTCCATTATATTCCCCTTGCCTTATTTAATTATTTAACTCTCTCTTCCTTCACTTTTAACACTTCATCACTCATTATCCTTCTAGGAATATAGCCTACTGTACCAGGATGAAACACTCTAAAGTGTTCATCAAATGGCTCAACTGTATCATCCGCTTTGATCGTTCGATTCACATCTCCACCCATCTAGGTAATCTGTCCATCGTAATTTTTCCTCCTACTCGCCACATAGCAAAAAACTCCTCTGGGATTCTCCTTGGATTGCAGTGTCAGTATTCTCTCATATCTAATTTTTCTCTCTTTGCAATACCAGTAACTTTCCTAACCTGAGCCCTATATTCCTCATGCAACTGTTCTCGAACTCTCTCTTTATCTGTTTCACATAATGTCTTTTTCTGCATTTCCCCTTTTATTTATTATTATATATTTTATTCTCAAATTTTCTCAAACATTTCTGTTTGTCAGATATTCGTTTGCTGTGCTGCTTAAGATCTTCATTGAGGATCAACTTTTCCTTTTTGTGTGTGTTGGCTGTGTTCTCTAATGACTCAAAAAAAATTCTTTTACTTCTTCCTTAGAACTTTCTGTGGCATCTTATGTACAAATAAGTCTTATTCTCAAATTCCCCATTTTAATATTTGCCTTCATCACTTTTCTTGATATTGCCTGCCATTCAAGAAACTTATCCTTGTGTTTAGTGTTGAATATTGCAGCTTCTTCACTCTTTCTCTGATCACTGTTGCCTGAATTTAACATCTTTTAGTGGTTATTTACAATTATTTAAAAGAATCTCACCTGTTTTTGTTTCCTTTGTTTCAGCATCACCAATTATGTCAACCTGATACTTCTTTATTTCTTCAGCCTTCTATATAAGTGGGACAGCTGATGCTGTCAATAACTGAACTTAATGAAACTTCTGATTTGTGGATCTTATGAAAATGATATTCTCTTAGGTTGCATAAAATATCCTACCATTTTTTCTTAAATTCATCCTCTAATAAAGAGACACCATGAATGAGCGAGTTGAATGAGTTAATCTGGCTTACTGCAGTAGTGAAAGAGGAAGGTTGCTAAGTAAAGTGGTCGCAGAGCATTAAGGTGAGTGTAATATTCTTTTTCCCCCCTCTCCAACAGCCTTATCTTTATTTGCTTTGGTAATGATAAGACATTTGTTATTTTGTAATGACATTAGGGTTTTAATTCAGGAAAGTTGCTTTGTAAAGCAAAGCTATTAGCTTTTTTAGGATAAATAGCACATCAGCCTCTGTCAGTGGAGTGAGAAAAAAGTCAATCAATTAAGATTTGTTCTGCATTATACCTCAGATTTCTTATAAATTTTCCAGAAGATTATTCATTATAATCTGGGACAGACTCAAATTAATATTTGAAGAGTTAAGAGACTTTTCTCATCCAAACCTTGATGATATTGACAAATTAGTAATTAATATTTCTGGCCAACCATATTCATAAGGAAGTATTAGTATTATCTAAATGTCACAACTATGCTATTTCTCCACAAAAGGAAAACGAAAAACATTAAATACTGCTAAAGGACTTTTTGCTCTATTGACAATTTTATGAACAATTTCTAATAATACAAGTAACAGGTTTTGCTTTGAAGATGTTGAAATGCTATTCAAAGATTAAGATTAGAAATTGAACAAAGTGGGAAAAGCACAGTCAGTTATCTCCAGTGGTGAGCTATAAGGGGCTTGCGAGGGCTCTTTGTTAAATTTTTCTCAAATTTACGAGCCTCTTGTTTACTTTTTTATTTTTTCAAAAAAAAAAAACATTTTTTTGAAATATATTAAGCGACAAACTCGTACGGTAACCTAACAAAAATTTGTCTATTCGGCAGTGTATAGTTTATTTGGAATTATTGCTTCAACTCCTCTATAACGAATGCACCCAAGTTTGAAAATAAAATAAGCGCATGCGCTATGTTTAGATAATGATTTTGAAAAAAGGTGGCAAACCTTTTGGCAACTCCTATAAGTAAAGATGACCTTGCTACTGCTTCTGCCTGGTATTTCCAACTCTGGGCATGGTTCCCATTGAAGAGGCCTCAATAAAGGTCAAAACTAGTATGGGTAGTGGCCAATCCCTTAATGCATAACAGTATACATATCCACAAGGAGATGTTTTTTGCATTATGGGAGATACTGGGTTAGGAGTGTTGGTAGCTTGCTCCACCTTTGCTACGAGTTGTCTGGTATTGTACTACTTACCCAGGTAAGATAGTACAACACTATATTCAGTCCTGAAGATATTTTCAGGTGCAAACTTTGTTTGCTCTCACTGGGATAAAGGATTAAACTAAATTTATTATGTTTAGATAATATTTATTTATTATTTATATATTGTTTGTCATAAAAACTTCTATCACAAACAAAATAAATTTTGTTTATAATATGTCATTTTTTATAACGACACAAAACATTTGTGTCATTATAAAAGATTGTATTCTTATTACATTTTGATAGTTAAAAAATGTTTTTCTTATGTAAGATAAATTAACACAGATGATCGTGTGGAAATATTTCATGTTTAGATCATGAAATATTTGTTTAAAAATGATAACCTTTACAGGTTGATTGTCCCCTCATACCTTTTGATTGGCATTTGTACATAAGCTGTATTAATAAAAGTTTTTGTGTGAAATACGGCTTTTTTTTTGCTCGATGATGCGAGCCCTTTGTTAAAATTTCCATAGTGCACCACTGGTTATCACTGACTGTGGGAAAGCACAGTCAGTTACCACTTTAAGATATCTTGATTTTTCATAAAGATCCATTGATGTAGAATCCTGTTTCCCACCTTGAAAGTTGGGAAACAAGATTCTACATCAGTGCACAGTTCCACCATCATTCTTAATAATTATTTTACTATGCTTTGTGTTACACTGAGGCCGTAATATATCAAGAATTACGCTGTACTAAGTTTATGTTCTTAGATAATGCTTTTTAGATATTCAATAATCAATCATTCGCTATAGAAAATAACATATTTTTTTATAAAGAAATCCATAAGGAATTTGTTTGGGAAGTGTGAAACAAGAAAAGGCTACTTCAAAAAATGGATATATAATGTGGAAGTATAAAGTGGATGATTATTGGAAGCTCAGTACATTGGGTAGATGAGATGAGCTAAAAAAGATGTTGATAATACATGGGAAATCACAAGGCAGTATCTGACAAAAGCAATGTATAAATGCATACCAAGGATTAAGCAAGTAAATAGAGTAAAAGTGAAATCAAGGAAGCTGTACTGTATAAAGTGGATGATTATTGGAAGCTCTGTATTCAGTTAGCATCAATACATTTGGTAGATGAACTGAGGTAAAAAAGATGTTGACAATGCATGGGAAATCACAAGGCAGTAACTGACAAAAGCAGTGTATAAATGCATACCAAGGATTAAGCAAGTAAATAGAGTAAAAGTGAAATCAAGCAAACATTGTACTGTAAAAGAAAATGCTATGGAGGAGGTACAAGACAGTTGGTGGTGATTGGATCCATGAAGAGTATAAAGTGCAGGCTAGAAAGGTGACCAGCATGTTAAAGAAAGAAAAGTTGCAGTATAAGAGGAGATTGGAAAGCTGGTCGTGCCAATGTTAACTCAAAGGAATTTTTCTGCTATATAGTAAGCAAGAGAAAGAATAACTGTGGCAAGTTGACACTGGTGGATAGTGATGGCAGCAAAATAACAGTTGCAAAGGATATAGTGGAGTTATTGAATGAGCACTTTATCAGCATATATCATACTGATGTAAATGATGTGGTGCAATGTATAAAAGGGAGGCAAATATTAGGAGAATTGGAAGCGAAAGAATCAGAGGCATATCAGGTGTTGGTTGGTTGGTTGGGTTAGATGTTAATAAGGCTGTGGGAATGGATGACATATCACCACGTATTCTCAAGGAATGTGCACCACAGTTGGCTATGACTTTGACCTGGTTATTTAATGAAAGTCATGCAGTGGGGAGGGTTCCTAAGGAGTGAAAAGAAGGCAAAATAGTACCACTCCACAAGAATGGTTCTAAGATAGAAGTCTCCAACTACAGGCCAGTCTGTATAGCTGCAGTTGTACTGTCTTTTCCTGCACATTTTCACTATTATCTCCTTGGACGCATTTCTGCTGCATTATGTCTAACATCAACCTGAAATTTCATGTAGTCAAAGTGTTGGAGAGATTGGTTAGGAATAGAATACAGGATTAGGTTGATGGACATAGCATTTTTTGCGGTGGTCAGCATGGATTTGTAATGGGTAGGTCTTCTTTTAGCTATTTATTTACATTTTATGTGATAGGGTAGCAGGTGGTATGTTAGATTTTTTTAAATTTTATTCATGTGGGATTCCTCCCTGATCCTCAACTGCCCCTTAGAACTGGTTGAGCCTTTCTAATAGCAGCATCTATTTACAGGGCCAGTTTGCCTGTTCTGAGGGACGATAAACCCGAGTTTCTGGAGGAAAAACCATCTACCTCCATATGAGACCAGCTAACCCACCTTTAATCAAAAGAGACCAGAGAAAGGTTCCTCACATCATGGATGGGAATCGAACTCGGGTCTTTCCGACCAAAGGGCTTCGTCTATACTGACTGAGCTATGGAGGCTCTGGTGTGTTAGATAAAGGGGAATCACAGACAGTGATATTCTTAGACTTTTCAAAAGCATTTAATAGATTACCACATGATAAGGTGGTGTGCAAGCTGCAGAGGATGGGAATAGATAGTATATTGGTTAGATGGATCAGAGATTGTCTCTCTGAACAATACTAGTAGGTTGTGTATGATGGAGCAGTGTCTCAAAAAAGGAGGGTAAGTAGTGACATTCTCCAGGGTTCTGTTCTATTTTTGGCCCCTGCTGTTTGTTATTTGTAAACGATATATCATGTGGACTGACTGGGTATTTTTAGTTGTTCAATGATGATGATGAAAAATTGGGAAGAATTATAAGAACAAGCTGATGTTAATTCCCTTCGGGAAGATTTGAATAAATTTTTTACTTGGACAAAGGAGCGGAATTGCAGTTTTAATATCAATAAGTGCAAGGTGGAGTGGAGAAATATAATTAATCATTATGAGAAATATAATGCTGTGTACTATATCAACAGTGCCATACTTCAGGAAATGGATGAGGTTAGAAATTTGGGAGAATGGTTGACAATACACTGACATTTAGAGGACATATTGCTAGTGTTGCGAAGGCTGCACATCATAGTGCTGCTGTGATAAGAAGCACTCTAATATGTAGGGATAAGGAAGTGAATGTGCAACTGTATAAGACATATTGGTCAAACCACACTTAAAATATTGTGCTCAAATCTTGTGATGACCTGGTTTCAGTGTGATGTGGTGAGTAACTACGACAATATTAGGACTTTGGATTGCTGGCTATGGAGAGAGGTTGAAGAAATGTGAATTGCAGAGTTTGGTGGATAGGAGGAAAAGAGGTGATATGATTACCTTGATGTATATGTGATTTCAGTTTGGATTTCTCCATGACTGCAGGTTGTAAAGAGTCTAGCTATTCCTGTCTTGAGCGGTTATTCTCCATTTTCTTCCAACTTTCTTGATCATTGGGTCTTCCCACCTTAAGGCCAGTCTTCCAGGTTTCCTTTTGGTATCTCTTGGATACCATTTTGTTACTCTGACTCTCTATCTGTTGTCTCTCATTCTGGCGAGATGTCCTGCCCATCTACTTTTGCTGTTGTTGATTTCTTTTATTACATATTTGAGTCCAGACTTCTTTCTGATTTCTGTGTGTCTTACGTGGTCTATTTTATTTATATTGCACATTCTTCTTTCTATTGCACATTGAGTTGTTATTAGGCTTTGCACTTTGAAAGTTGTATTCCATGTTTCACTGCCATAAGTTAATGCTAGTAGGATGTGACTATATCTTATTTCCATATCTATGTTTTGGTTGGTAAGTGTTGATTTTATTTTGTTGAAGGCCATCGAAGCAGCTCTTTTTCTCCTTATTTCATTTGATATGTCATTATTCATTTTTATGGACTGTCTGAGGTAATGTAATTTTCAACTTTTTTGATTATTATTTTATTATTATTATTTGACACCTCCAAGGAGTCCAAGACTCATCGAGGGAGGGCACCTACTCTACAACTCTCCATCTCCACCACTCAACCTCATCCATCAATCGTATCCTCTACATCAATGTGTCCACCACCAGTACTTTCAGAGACAATCGCAAACATCCATGCCCGTGGCGGGATTCGAACCCACAGCCTTTTGGCTGGAGAGCGGATATGCTAACCACTCGGCCAACCAGGCCGGCGATAGTGGGATTCTGGAGTGATTGTATAATCTTTACAGTATTCGTTTTTCATCCATCTTGTTTTGTCCAGATGTATTTCCAATCCAGTTTTTTGGCAATTTTGGTCCATGTTATTCAGCATTGATTAAGAGTTCAGTTAAGTGAGATATTAATACCACATCATCGGCGAATAATAGAATATTTAACATTTCACCATCAATGTTTATTTCATCATTCATGTCAGTTTTTCGAGTGATGCTGTCCAGAGTAGATGTGAAAAGATTAGGTGATAAGACATTGCCCTGGTATACTCCTATACTTAAGTTAATTTTAATTGGGTGATTGAAAAGAGTGGTATTTGTTGTGCCTTCTTTGTAAATATCTTTTATGAGATGGATATATTCTATTTCTACTCCTTGTTCTATTAAAGCTTGGAATACTGAGTTATATTCAACAGTGTCAAATGTCTTTTTAAAATCTATAAAAAGGTGATATGATAGAGACATTTAAGTTAGTGAGAGGATTTTATTGGATTAATCCAGATGATTATAAAAGGATAAAAGGCAGGAGAGAAAAAAAGAGGTCGTCCGAGGTAATTATGTAAGAGTATTGTGAAGAGGGGTATCAGGAGTAGGTTTTTTACATGGAGAATTGTCAGTGAATGGAACGTATTACCAGAATGTATTGTTAATGCAAGGAGTGTTAAGGATTCTAAGATTTTGCATGATAAATATGTTGACAGTTGAATGAACCTCCCACAGTGTGTCTTCCGACTCCATGGAGGGTGTAATAATAATAATAATTGCTAAATTATTCTTATCGGAACAGGTACAGTGGCTCAGATATATATCCATAATCGGAAATACTTGTAAATTCTTCTAATTTTTCCTAGTTTTTAATTTTGACTCTAGGAACATTTGACCATTGTTACTTTAGAGTTGCACTGAATTTTTTTTTTTCTCTTATGTATATATGTCATTCCTTTCCATTTTTTTTTTTATACTGAAGATGCCTGTGAAACTTGTGTAAAAATTTTATGCCAATTAGTGAATTTTACATGAATTATTGGTATTAATTTAGTATTATCCACGTCTGCTTACCTTGTTATTTTAAAACATATTATATACATCTCACTTATCTCAGATGTTCAACACATTATCATAAAATGAAAATAAATTACAGAAAGCAGTAGGAGCAAAACTGACACTGTTTTGCTCCTACTGCTTCTGAAATTGGCATCCGTAAAGAAGTGCATGTCAGTTGCATAGAAATCTTTATTACTCCTATAACAACCTCTTACCAACTAGTATGTTTCTATCATATCACACCTGCTCCTCCTGTTTACTAGACTCTGCAAATTGCATTTTCTCAACCTTTCTTCATATTCAACAATCCAGAGATCATAAACTATTTTGGTCAATCACCTCTGAACCCTCTTGAACATCTCTTAATCCTTTTGAAAACCAGGTGACCAAATCTGTGCACAGATTTGGACTGACATCCCCTAATCAGAGCCTTATACAATGGAACCAGAATATCCTTACTTTTACAAGTCAGTGTTATACTTGTAAATTCTGCCAATTTTTTCTTGTTTTTAATTTTGACTCTAGGAACGTTTGACCATTGTTACCTTACTGAGCATTAGTGTTGCACTGTTGAATTTTTTTTCTCTTATGTATGTATCATTGTGAGAATTTGTTGTGTTGTCCTCACATTTTGGTAATATCTCCTCTGAATTTTAGAATCCTTATCGATCATCACTCCAAGATCTCTTATTTCCTCCGCCTCCAACAATATATCCTCACCAAGCATAAATTCTGCATCCCATCTTTGTTTTCCAAATTTTAAAACTTTACATTTTGCAACATTGACCTCACATCCCCATTTCCATGCCTAATTACTCAATGTATTCAAGTCTTCTTGTAAGGCCACAACATCTTCACTACTCTTCATGGTTCATCCCAACTTTGCATCATCTGCAAACAACTGAATATCTCCATCCAAATCTTCACCGATATCATTAATATACAAGTTAAACAGTAATGGCCCCAAAACTGACCCCTGAGGCAAGGGGTCAGTTTTGGGGCCATTCACTCCCCATACACAACTTGTTGATACTTATCAGACAGCCAATCCCTAATCCAATGCACTTGTCTAATATCCAATTCCATATGCTCTAGTTTGACTATCAACTTATCATGCAGTAATCTGTCAGAAGTCCATTTCCCACATTCAATGCTGCTGTCACCTTATTATATTAAGTAAGTACCTTATTAAGTAAGTAGGTAGATTATGCAGAGTAGGAAACATTTAGGCAAATCAGTTTGGCAAGTGCAAGCATGCATTCATTCTGGGGGACTTCATCTATAGTGATATAAACTTGCCAGAGGAGACAGAATGCAGTAATAACAGAAATAAATTTATGGATTTCTTGATGAACAAATGTCTTATGCAGAATGTAGTGGAGGGAACACGAGGTTCAAGAGTTTTGGATTTGGTCATGGCATTAGAGGATCTGATTGTGAGATAATCATACTTGCCCTCTGTTGGTGAGAGTGACCGTGTAGTCCTGACTTGGAAGATGAATAGACATGTGGAGGTATCAAAACAGAAGAAAATTATGTGAAATTATAAGGTAGGCAACTGTCTTAGAATTAGATCAGCTTGCAGCAGTACAATGGATGAAAGAATTTCATGAAAGAGGGGTGATCAGTGCATGGAAAATAGTTAAGAAAAAATTGTTGGCAGGAGGGACAGATTGTATACCTTGAGTGAAGTAGATAAAAAAATTGGGAGTCAAAAGAAATTGCGACATTCCACCTGTGCAATTCTCGTTTCCCTGTCCCGACACACTCACTTGCCCAGAAAACAAGTCTCTCCAAATGCCTGTGCCCTTTTGCATTCAAATACATTCCATCACCCTCATACAGCTCTCTTCTATTCTCAAACTTACTCCATGCAACCACATATTCCAGACCTCTTTTCCTGCACATTCTCACTATTATCTCCTTGGACGCATTTCTGCTGCATTATGTCTAACATCAACCTGAAATTTCATGCTACAAGGTTTACGCTTTCCCTCAGGTCATTTGTCCCACCCATTACTATCATCTCCTCCACACTTTCAGCCCTCTTCACTCCCATTGCCACACACTCTATCGTTCCACCAGCTAAGCACACCCCTCTGGCACTATCCTGAATAATCGAATCTGCATACAATCTGAACAGATTCATTCATCCTTCTCTCATTGGTATCCCTGACTCATGGCTTCCAATCTCTCTCTCTCTTGCTTTCCTTTATCTCCCACTCTCCCTCATCTCTCTCACCTCTTTATCCCTTGCTTCCACTCACTATTGTCTTTTCTGCAGTTCCCTTTTTCACTGTCTCTCCCATTCTCTTGAATTTTTCTCTCCCTTGCACTTTGATGCCATTCTTTTACACCTACTCTTGTTCCTTTCACACTAGCCAACCTCTCTATCCTCCAAAGATCTTCATTCATCCTCCTCAACTCAGTTTTCATTCCTTTCATCTCCTTTGTCATGAGTTCTTTCTCCATCTACACATTCTGCTTTGAATTGACAATCACAAACACATTCATGGCAATCAGACAAACTATTTCTGTCCACTAAACTGTCCAAGTCTATGGGCATCCACAAACTGAAAATCACCCATTTCCAAAGTACCATCTCCACCACTACTAAATCCCAAGATCGAGACATTTGTGTCCCCTAGCATCTCCCACTGCCTACATTTCATGCACACATACACATTCCAATCTCGCACCTGCTACATTTTTAAACAACAGGATGTGTACATACTGTATATTTAGCAAGCTACAAAATCATCAACTAGGTTAAGAATTATGTGGTCTTTAAATAAGGGAAGGCTAGGTGTAGTAGCAAAACTGGCAGCCACCACGTTGAATATAATCCATATACATGAAGACAATACTTGAGACAGTAAAATCGTAAGAAAAAACCACACAATTATACAAAAAAATTGTTTGAATAGTGCAAACATAAAAACCAGTATTGTCACTAAATAACACAATATCTTTCCTCATTACTAATACTTTTCTTTTTTTAACAGCTTGCATCAAGCGTTGCATCTGTATTCATGCAGCACTCCTAATTTGCAATTCAAATTACAAAATTCAATTGAAAACTTAGGTTATTATTTTGTCAGACTCCAGACAGCTGCATTAACATGGAATGACTAAATGGAGCTAATATGAGTTTATAAGTCTAATGGCTGGATCTAATCTGTATCACAAAAAACAATTCCATATCATTATGATGTCTGTTTTCTAACTTCATAATTGAGACACATTGAAGTTAAGCAGTGTTTATTTACCTGATCAATGTGAACCAGATATTTATCATTTAGGAATATTCATATATATCCATCAGAATGAAAAAGCATCTCTTGGCTCCATCAACTAGGTTCTATATACCTAGACCAGTCAGTGATGTGTATTCATTGTAAAGAAGTGTTTGTGAGATCCAGCTCTGTATACATCATGGAACAACTTACAGAATTGCTTGTAGCTGCTTGCATCTCTATAAACACAAATTCCTTGGGATCTGACATCTAGATTTGAGGTATCCAGCCTCTTGAGTAACAGTTATTTTGGGTGAATTGTCGCATGTGGACTTCCATTTCATTAAGTTCACATGTGACACTCAGTGCACATTTCACAATTTTCAAGTGATGGACTGTGTACTGAAGAATGTTTAATTGCTGTGGAGTAACAAGTACAGACATTTTCCCTAAATGTGAATATCATTCCTCTATGAAATGTTTAACTCTTTCCACGTACTTACTGTATGGTATACAACAGTGAAATGATTGTTATGTGGCTTGTGTTCACAGTACACGTTATTTATTTTCATGGTATTGATGACAACACAGAATAATAAGAAAATAACATTTGCTTATTTGCTGATATTTCGCTGGCATTATATCCAGCATCTTTAGAGCACAAAAACAGTTTGTAACAGTATGCGAAACAACAACAATTTGGTATAACAGTGGGACTAGTTTAAAAAATTAAAAAAAAGTTTATGTCAAATTGGTAACTCTCATCCATTCACCTAAGGACAAACTCTCCTTAATCACATCCAGGAGTTTATTTAGTGCCCTATTCTTGTGATTGGGCTTAATGTGGACAGACAAGAAGAACTGTTGACATCTGCATTGGTAAATATAAAAAATACATCCGGCACTATCGTTATGGCAAGTCGGGTCTAGCAGACCATGCCTTGGATGCCCCTTCACACAGAATCAATGAAAGAAAACAAAAGTGCTACACAGAAGTCATTATAAATTAGAGAAATTGTTTTTGGAATCAACCAAAGCTTTAAAATGTACTTCAAACCTCAACAAGTATGGCTTTATAAATTTACCAGAAATATGGGAAACAGTCATTTTAAGATCTAATTAATATTTGTTTTCTCTTTTTTTCCAACTAGATGGCGCATAATTAGGACTTTAGTTCCTTGTGTTGTCTGTTACAATTTTTTAAACTAGTCTCACTGTTATACCAAATTGTTGTTGCTTCATGTACTGTGACAAACTGTTTTTGTGCTCTGAAGATGCTGGATATAATACCAGTGAAATATGAGCAAATAAGTTAATAAATATTATTTTCTTATCATTCAGTATTGTCATCAATACCATGAAAATAAATAACTTGCATACTGTTTAAGTTACACTAATTTTGCAATGGGAGGAGACTGTTACTGTTTCTTGCCTTTTGGTGGTGGGATACCCTGTATGTATGTGTGTGTTTACAAACCAATGTACATATCGTACATTGGTTTGTAAACACACATTCTGTGTGTGTGTGTGTATATAAAATATAAAATACTCATTTATTGTATTATAATGGTTTTAATTTTGTGTTCTGTTCTGTTCTTATTTTAAATGCTTTAGATCATTATTAACATTAGAATTATTTTTGCCATCACTCACCATATATGTAGAAAATGCCAAGAATTCCAAAATATCAGTCCTATCTGCAGTTTTATTTGTTTCTTCATCAGTACGATCAAGTGCTTCTTGCATCCATAAAACTGTATGATGATGATCTCCATTATTATATGATTGTCTTCCTAGTTCAAAGCAATCTCCAGCTATTCAAAAATGTTTTTAAATAACATCACTTTTTCAGTTTTTATACTTGGTTGAAATCAACTATATATTCTACACACACACACATATGCACACTGAGTGGCTAGTTTATTATAAATACATACCTGACAAGGTGCTGGATCATCACTATCCTCAAGACAGTCCTTCATCCTCCAGAACATTGACTTTGAGATTCAAGAAACACTCTACAAGGTATTCTGCTCCAAGTAGACTTGATAAATTACTGATGTTCTGTCAGATTTGTGAGCAGCAGGTTCAATGATCTCTGTTCCAATGCTTTTGTCATCTTATTGTGATATGTAAGCAGATTGCTAAAATACATCCTTCCTTTAACAGCTCCTCCACCTGAGGCACCTGCTTGTGTTGGAGGATACTTCCCAGTGATGGTACCTCTTTTGGTCTTCCTCTTTTTCTATGCTTTACTTCTTTTATTCTTTACTCTACTTCTTCCAAATCCTTTTTTACTATCCTGTCTTTCACACTACCATCACTGAGATCCAAAGCCCTACCACCACGTTTATCATGTGGTGTGACCCATTGACATCTGGA
Organism: Typopeltis vanoorti; assembly: GCF_054136105.1. NCBI lineage: Eukaryota > Metazoa > Arthropoda > Arachnida > Uropygi > Thelyphonidae > Typopeltis > Typopeltis vanoorti. The sequence continues at coordinate 142,252,881 of NC_143556.1, forward strand.
AAAGAGAATCATAGTAGTCATGCACTAGTACTTTGGCTTCTGCTTCAGCAAGATTGGTGGTCCTGGATAACCTGGCAAGCATCACCTAACTAGTAGGCTTGCCTGCAAGGGTCATTGGTGTTGCAGTAAGTCTCTTACCTTATAGTCTGGGACAGGGCCAAGTCATGCTGTGGTGCTGGTACCAAATCTGAGGTAACACCCTGGTTGTTCCACTTCCAAGAGCATTCACTGCTTGCCAGATAGTGAGTGTCCATGGGTGGCTGTGTGGTGTCTGGGGGGGGGGGGGGGGTGAGGATGATCTGTAGTATTGAACAACAACAAAAATATCCTTTGAGCATGAATCCTTATCCTCAAATTTTTCAGGACCCTCATAAGACCCCAACTAAGTATATATACCATAGATTTATCATTTGATAACAGAAATAAGAAACAAAATACATCTAACATTAATATAAATGTAATAGTGTTTCTCATCATCCATGTAACAGGTGAAAAGCCAGTAACAGAAAATGTCCCCCCATCTTTATTCAGAACGGTTTAGACCAGGGGTTGGCAAAGTGATCGTTATTGACTCCTGGGGGTCGATGTGATTATCCAAGGTGACTATTGATAATGTCTAGAGGTCAAAAAGAGGTCAATAAACACCTGAAACAATTTTGAGTAACACCTAGTAAACATGCAACGCCAGCTGGCTGATCGGCTGAGCCAACGAGGGGAGAAGTTCACACTTTCCCCAATGCGCACTACCTCTGATTGTCTATCAGACAATCAGGACTAGTGCGCATTTATCGCCCATAGCTATCAGAGTGGTGTTCAGTGATCTGATAACTTTGAATTTACTGTGTAATTTTTTAAAAGTTATATTGCCAATAATAGCGGCCCCTGATAGTAAGAAGTGCCGACAGTATTCGCAAGAGTATTTAAAATTTGGATTTATACCATTATTTACCAATGAAACAATGCCTATATTCCTATTATGTGAAAAGACTTTCAGTAATGATACCATGAAGCCTGCAAATATGAAAGACCATCTCGAAAGGGTTGTCAAGAGGTGATTCCTTGCAAAGACTTGTTGACTTGTATGATTCCACTGTTAAGTTTCTTATGGATGTAGACCAATCACTATATGACAAGTTAAAAAAAATGTAAAAATCATATTTTTTATTTGGCAGACCTATATTCAAAATTTAACGAAATACAGAAACATCTACAAGGTAGAGATGTTACAATTATTCAAGCCCAAACATTCCTAATAGGCTTACAATCTAAAATGGGCCTATTTATTTATTTTATGTTATTTATTTATTTATTTATCATTTATTTAACATGATGGGGGTCGATGAGAGATCAAGAATTCCATGAAGGAATCAAGTCCAAAAAGTTTACTGACCCCTGGTTTAGACAGACTGGCAGGATCTCCCAAAACAATTAAAAAACTATGTTCTGGTAATATACTTGTTGTAACATGTCAGCAACATTCAGAAAGACTGCTGAAAGCAATATCATTGAGTGGAATACCAATTATGATAACATCTTATGAAACTGAAGATGCAAAGAGGAAAGTAGCCACCACACCTGTCCTGAAATTCTTGTAGGTTGAAAGTGGCAGTTAAGAAAATATCAAAAAGCAACTCAAACACCTATGTATTTTCCACTATCTGATAATTTCAGCATTCTTGAACTTCATGATTGGTAGTGTCTCTTTCTGCGGAGTGCATTAGTTGCCTGACTGTTTTACGATCTAACTTCTACAACAATGATTTGTTTTGATGAGAACCCACTTGTCAATAAAATTATGACAAGGGTATCACTGAAATATAAACCACCAGACATCCCCACAGAAAAAAATAATAATTCTGTGTCTGCTGAAAGTGAACACTCAAGAACTGATCCTGACATGTCAGATAATGTATTACATATTTTTCAAGAGGAAGGGATGGATGCTGGACATCCATACTTCTCAAAATCATTTGATAAATATAAACCTGACAAACATAAACGCTCAGTCTCTCAGAAATTGAACAAGTCTACAAAGCCAAAAGAATATGAAAATTCTTACAGTGAAACCGTTGAGGATTCTGCCAAAATATCAGTGATATCAAGGTTCTTCTGCAGAAACACAAACTAATCTGTTTCAATCTGCAGGAAACATATTTAAATCTCAGTGAGAACACCCCCACCTTAAGGTATTTCACTATTGTTCGTGAGGACAGAACTGGAGATGGTTCTACTCATAGTAGAGTTGCAATCCTAGCGGGTAACCATGCTCCTTTCCAGCTTAATACTGCTTGGGAGTCAGTACTCATATGTCTCTCAGTGAAATGTCTAATTACAATATTTCATTTATTTACCACTGGGTTCTGAATTAAATCCACCTTAATAATCTTATCAAGGTTATGCATCTGAGGCATCTTCCTCAGCCTATAATTCTTACTGAAGATTTAATGGACAACACTGTGCGATAGTGCCAACACCAACGGACAGTAACATACCATTAAGGTGTACATCATTCTAACTTTTGAATGATGTACACCTCTGTCTTTGGTGGATAGATCTGACAGTAATGACCTCACCCTGTTTAATAATTGATGTAATACCAGCTAGCAGAATTATAGCAGAATATGTACCTGTACATATTCTGCTATAGATCTTACAATCTTCCATCTCCTCCCCACAACCACCATTTTTCCGCTGTTCATGTGAGACTTTGAGGAGAACATAAAATGAAGCAGTCATTTTCCTATGATTTGTACTATGTCTTCACACAAACCATGTTCTCCTACACGGATACCCATGTGGAAAATGAAGAGGCTGACTGGAAATTTTATACTTTAATAAAAGTTAATACTGAGGAAATCACTCATTGTCTAGGCAGCAACAACTGCAATTCCAAAAAATATCATCTTGATTTCCACTCTGTCCAAAGTATTGGTGGAGCCTTGAGTGGAAAGCTGCAAAAAAAAAAAAAAAAAAAAAAAAAAAAAAAAGGATCAAGACAGAGGATGAAGTATATTTTGTAGATACCTTACCTTTTAAATGTGCTTGGGTGAAATCAAGTTACTGTTGACATCATAGCCAAAAACAATCTTGGATCCACATTATCTATTAATAACACAATCAGTGCAAACATTGTGTAGGATAAAATCCACAAAATCAAGGTTAGATATAGAGTACACCATTAGTCCATACATGTGTTGTTTTTGTGTTGTTGGGATGTGTCGTTTTTCAACCCAAAGCCATTACAGCACGTCAGGTGAAAATTTTGGTAGAATTTCATCAATAGCTTCCTATTCTCCTGAATATTTTGTTAACATTGGTTAAACTTGTCTACAATGTATAAGAGACACATTCCTGAAACAAGAGCATCTGGTTTTAATGTCTCACATGGGATAATCTTATTATAGAGCCTGGAGTGGATGTAAAGTGGATGATAAACAATATCAAACAGGAACTGCAGGTGAAAAAGAGGTTATGAAAGAGAGATAAGGAGAGGGGTGGAGAGCAGATGCATGAAGAATATAAGACTCATTCTAGGAGAGTGACTAGTATGGTAAGGAAGGCAAAACTGGAATATGAGAAGAGATTGGCCCGAAGATCCAAAGAAACTCTTAGGGGATTTTTTAGCTATGTGGCCAGTAGGAGGAGAAATGATTGTGGGATAAAAATGGGAATAGAGTGACTGATGCAAAGGACAAAGTGGAGTTGGTCAATGAACACTATTGGAGTATTTTATTCTGGAGATGGAAGGTGTTTGAAGACAGAAGGGAACTGTATGCTAGAGACTGCTTGTATTTGAATGAGGAAGGAAGAAGGCATTTGGAAAGATTGTTGTTTTCTGAACGAGTCAGTGTGTCAATGCAGGGAAACTAGAATTCCCATGGTGGATGGTAGCAGGGATGGCCCCTTGGGAGTAGGGGGATGACATCAGGAAACATTGAGCCCAGGGGGGGTCGAGAGGGGACAATGATAGGTATAGAAGCAGTGACATTTTTATGCTCTATACTAATGCCAGGAGTATCTGAAATAAAGGAAATGAATTGATGGAGCTGATAGCATCAACCTGGCCAAAGATTATTAGGATCTCTAAGACATGGTTGACAGAGGATGCTATAATAAATGGAATTAAAGTGGCAGGGTACAGCATTTTTCAGCAGGATAGTAAAGGAAACATGGTGGTGGAGTACTGCTTATGATAAGTGATGACTAATTTCCTCTTAGAGTAGAGGCTTTGGAAGGCAGTGACACAACTGGTTTTGAAAGCATATGGTGTGAGGTAGAAGTTGCCAAGACAGGATATTTATTGGGATGCTGCTATAAACCAGGGAGCACAGAGGGTGGGGAGGAGATGTTTAGGCAGTTGAGCTTGGCAAGTGCAAGAAGAATGATTGTTATGGGAGATTTTAACAACAGCAGTATAAGCTGGGAAGAGGAAAATGCAAGTAGTAAGAAGGAGATAGAATTTCTGGAATTCTTGAGGGACAAATGTCTTCGACAGCATGTGATGGAGGGAACAGGAGGTTTGAGAGTTTGGGATCTGGTCGTAGCAGATAATAAGTGAGACGACATCTCTCTCACCAGTTGGAGAGAGTGATCATGTGGTTTTGACTTGGAAAATGAACAGACATGCAAGTGTATAAAAGAAAAGGTAACGTATGTGGAATTATAAGGCGGGTGATTATAGTAGTCTTAAGTAACAATTAGGGGTAGTTCCATGGATGGCGGAATTGGAAGGCCAGGATATCATTAGTGCCTGGGAAATTGTGAAAGAAAATTTTTAGCAGAAATAATAAGTTGTATTCCACTGGTGAAGAAGCGGACACAATTTGGCGTAAAGTGGATGACAAACAATATCAAACAGGAACTGCAGTTCGAAAAAGAGATTATGGAAGATATACAAGGAGAGGGGTGGAGGACAAATATATGAAGAATATAAGACGCAGGCCAGGAGAGTGACCAGAATGGTGAGGAAGGCAAAACTGAAATATGACAAGAGATTGGCACTAAGATCCAAAGAAAATTCTAGGGAATTTTTTAGCTATGTAGCCAGTAGAATGACATTGCAGGATAAAAATGGGAATAGAATGACTGATGCAGAGCACATAGTGGAGTTGTTCAGTGAGCACTTTATTGGGGTATTTCATCCTGGAGGAGGTTTTAATACTAGAGGGATAGGCAGCATCAGGGTTTAGAGGTGCAAGAGGAGAGTGTGTTCCAAATACTGAGTACTCTGGATACCAATAAAGATGTTGGGCTGGATGTTATTTCACCATGTGTTTTGAGAGAATGTGCTAAAGAACTGACAGCTCCATTGACCTGGCTTTTCAATAAAAGTCTGGCTGAAGGAAAGGTACCTAGGGAATGGAAGGAAGGTAAGATAGTGCAACTGCATAAGGGCAATAGCAGACTAGAAGTGTCTAATTATAGGCCAGTTTGTGTGTGTCATGAGTAGTTATCAAGGTCTTGGAAAAATTAGTATGGGACTATATACACCTTTGGGTAGATGAGGGTAATGTTATCTGTGAGAATCAACATGGATTTGTTAAGGGGCTCTCTTGCTTTAGTAATATGATTGTCTTTTATAATAAAGTGACAAGAGCAGTTGATGACAGAAAGGCATATACTCCCATTTTTTTGGATTTTGCAAAGGCTTTTGACAGGGTGCCACATGATAGCTGATATTGAAGTTGCAGCACATGGGTTTAAATGTCGGGTTAGTCAAATGGATTCAGGATTCGCTGACTGATAGGTATCAGAGAGTTGTATATGATGGGGAAGTATCAAGGAAGCAGAAGGTTACAAGTGGAGTTCCACAGGACTCAGTACTGGGACCTGTCTTGTTCAATCTTTATATCAATGATATTGTCAATGGATTGCAAGAGGACGTTCAGTTGTTTGCAGATAATGTGAAGTTGGGAAGGGCTATCAGTAATAGTGCAGATGTGGCAGCCCTGCAAGAGGATTTGAATAAACTAGACAGATGGGCAAATAAATGGTGGTTTCAGTTCAATGCAGCAAAATATAAAGTCTTGAGGTATGGAATCCATCGATGGGAGGATGCGTACTTGATTGGAGGAGTTGTACTGGAGGTAGGTGAGACGAGATCTGGGGATGATGATTGATAGAAAACTGAAATTCAGGGAGCATAATGCAAAGGTGGTGAGGGTAACTCCGTGGATTGCTGCAATACTAAGAAGGACACTGACCTGCAGAGATTATTATTATGGGCAGCTCCATGGAGTCCTTAGACTCATCGAGGGAGGCCCAACATCATGTCAAGAACAACTATTCTATTCAACATTCACACAGTATCTATCATACTTCACCTTGAACTCATATACAGTCATGGCACCCACAACAGACTCTGGCAGCTTATTCCACTCATTTACCACTCTCCAAGTAAAAAAAACTAGCTCTAACACCCTTGCTAACCACACTCTTTCCAAGCTTCCATAGATGGCCCTTAGTCCATCTACTACCAGTCCTATTCTCAAAAATATCTTCTGAATTAATCTTATAGAAACCCTTCAGTAATTTGAATGTCTCAATCAAATCACCCCTTTTCAGAGTATCAACCAATTTCTGCAGCCCACAAATCTTCAACATGTTCTCTTAAGGTTCATTCCATAGACCTGCTATCATCTTGGTCACTAATCTCTGTATCCCCTCCACCTCCTCCCATCAAGAAGAAACCCTGGTGCCCATATCTGGGCATGGTAGTCTAGATGGAGTCGTATCAAGGCTCAATACAGAGGAACAATAACCTGTTTGTCTCTGCTTGTTAAAGTATTTTTCAGCAACCAAGTGATTGGATGAGCTGATTTAGCCACTTTTGCAATGTGTCCCCTAATCTTCAACTCCCTATCCACCAACACTCCCAAATCCCTGGCCTCGTCAATCTCCTGGAGTACAGTTCCACCAATGTGATATACTGCTGGTAATCTTTTCACCCCAAAATGCATAACCTTACACTTTGCCACATTAAATTGACATCCATTCTCCCTAGCCCAGTCCTACAAACTTCCAAATCATCCTGCAAAATTTTGACATCCTGTGCACTGACTATTGCTCTACCTAACTTTGCATCATCAGCAAACAAATGAACACTTCCTCTTGGATCCTTTCCTATATCGTTAATGAACAAATTGAACAGTAATGGTCCAAGAACAGAACCCTGTGGCACACCACTAGTCACAGGCCGTCTTTTGGACTGTCCCTTTATTCAGGACATCTACTCCTGAATAAACCACTCTCTGATATCTCTCCGTCAACCACCCTCCTATCCATTTCACCAACCCTATATCCATCCCCATATGGTGCAGTTTAATGATACCACATAGAATTCCATGTGGTATCCTGTCAAAGAACTTAGCAAGGTCCAGTAGAATCACTGTAAATCCATTACCCTTATCCAGTTCAGCCGTCACTGTGTCATAAAACGTGAGCAAGTTACTGAGGCATGATCTACCATTCACAAAACCATGCTGTCCCCCATACAGTATCCCATGTCCATCTATCCAATCCTGTATTTTCCTCTCGACTATTTTCTCCAAGACCTTGACAACGATTCCTGATATGCTGATCTGTCAGTAATTTACAACAGCAGTCTTTGAACCTCCTTTATGCAGTGGAACTATTTTCCCCATCTTTCTCCCCCTTCGGGACTAACCCAGACCCCAGACCCAAATTAAACAAAATGGTCAAGGGCACTGATAAAAGAGTTATCATTCCATTGTATAAGGCTCTGATCAGACCACACTTATACTATTGTTCTATGATTTTGTCCCCAGGATTTGAAGGGGATAAATTGACTGTGGAAAGGGTACAGAGGCGGATAACAAAGATGGTTTCAGGACTGTACAATATGAGTTATGAGGATCGACTGAGGGAATGTGGACTGCAGAGTTTGGTGGATAGAAGGAGAGGTAATATGATCGAGACTTTTAAACTGTTCAGAGGCAGTTACAGGGTAGACATCTGAACGTTTAACCAAGTGGCTATGTGCTTCGCAACTATATGTCTGGGGAAGGAGTATTGTAGGTTCGATTCCCATCGATGATATCCGCCTCTGTACCCTTTCCACAGTCAATTTATCCCCTTCAAATCCTGGGGACCAAATCATAGAACAATAGTATAAGTGTGGTCTGATCAGAGCCTTATACAAGTTAGCCGTTTTTGGGTGTGGACAGCAGGGTTTTTTCCATCAGTTTATCTGGGGTTTTTCATCCCGCAAGCAGGCAAACTGGTCCAGTGAACACACACAGATTACAGTCTGGAATACTGACCCAGCCATAGGTCTGATTCATCAGCTATGCCGATTCCGGATCCCGGATAAAATTTGGGGGGACTGAGATGGTGCCGTACCTCCCCGTAAAGGGGACTCACGACCATGTATCATTATATGATTATTATTATTAGGGTAGATATTGGAGAGTTCTTTCACTTGTTAGAATAGTGGGAAGGAGCAATGACAAGGGGCCATCCCTGGAAGTTATGAAAGGAGGCTGTGCGCAAGAGGGTGAGGAGTGGTTTCTTTGTGTGGAGGGTTGTTGAACCTTGGAATGCATTTCCCTGAGAGAGTGGTTGGAGTGGGAACTGTCAATAGGTTCAAGGAGTGATATGATAAACTTTGTGTTTCCTAAAAACTACCTCCCACGATGAGTCTTTTGGCTTCATGAAGGCCTGGATAATAATAATAATACTAGAGAAATAGGTCGAGGTTTAGAGGTGCAAGAGGAAAGTGTATTTCAAATACTGAGTATGAGTACTCTCGATGTTCCATTGAGTCCCACAGCAATAACGCTGTGGGGCTGAATTGAATTTTGCCATGGGCTTGTAGAGAATGTGCTAGAGAACTGATATCTCCATTGACCTGGCTTTTCAATGAAAGTCTTGCTATGGGAAAGGTACCAAAGGAATGGAATGAATAAGATAATGCCATTGTGAGGGTGGTAGCAGACTGGAAGTGTCAAATTATAGACCAGTTTGTGTTTCATCAGTAGAAGAGCATTTGGTTTTAAAGATCTTGGAGAAATTAGTGAGGGACCACATACAGCATTAGGCAGATGATGGTAATGTTATCTGTTAGAGTCCAGATCGATTTGTTAAGGGGCTCTCTTGCTTTAGTAATATGATTGCCTTTTATAATAATGTGACAAGAGGAGTTGATGAGGGAAAGGCATATTCTGCGATATTTTTGGATTATACAAAGACATTTGACAGGGTGCCACATGATAAGCTGATATTTAAGTTGCGGCACATGGGTTTAGATGTCAGGATAATCAATTGGATTCAGGATTGGCTACATGATAGGTATCATAGAGTTGTGTATGGTGGGGCACTATTAAGGAGGCAGAAGGTTACAAGTGGGGTAAGTGGGGTAACACAGGGCTCAGTACTGGGACCTTTATGTCAATGACATTGTCGGTGGATTGCAGGGTGATATTCAGTTGTTTGCAGATGATGTGAAGCTCAGAAGGGTTATTAGTAATAGTACAGATGTAGCAGCCCTGCAAGAGGATTTGAATAAACTGGACAAATGAGTAAATGAATGGGTGTATCAGTTTAATGAACAAAAGTAAAGTCTTGAAGCTTGGGATACATCGATGGGAGGCAGCATACTCTGTAAGAGGAGCTATACTGGAGGAAGTAGAGCAGACAAGACACTGGGGATGATGACTGATAGAAACCTGAAATTCAGGGAACATGTTGCAAAGGTGGTGATGGTAACCCAGGAGTCCTTACACTCATCGAGGAAGGCCTAAACATCATGTCAATAACTATCCAATATTTGTGAAATATCTTTTATACATTGCTTTGAACTCATTCCAAGTAATAGCACTCACAACAGACTCTTGCATATTTCACTTATTCACTACTCTCCAAGCCAAAATCCTAGTTCTAACACCCTTGCTAACTACACTCTTACTCAATTTCCATAGATGGCCCCTAGTTCTCCCACCATCACACCTGTTCTGAAAAATTTCCTCTGAATTAATCTTGTAAAAACACCTCATTAATTTGTATGTCTCAATCATATCACTCCTTTTCTGCCTATCAACCAGTTTCTATAATCCACAAATTTTTACCTGGGAAAAGGAGAATGGATGTCTGTTTAATGTGACAAAGTGTAAGTTATGCATTTTGGGGTGAAAAGATTACCAGCTGTATACCACACTGGTGGAACTGTACTCCAGGAAATTGAAGCAGCTAGAGAGTGGGGAGTGTTCTTGTAACATTCTTCCATAGATCTGCTACCATCTTAGTCACTTGCCTCTGGATCTTTTCCATCTCCTTCTCCTCATCACCAAGAAACCCTGGCACCCAGGGTTTCTTGGTGATGAGTACAGTCAAGGTGGAGTCTTATTGTTCTCATCAAGAACAATAACCTGCTTGTCTTTGCTTGTCAAAGTATTCTTCAGTAACCAAGTGATCTGATGAGTTGCTTTAACCACTTTTGCTATGTGCCTCCTAAACTTTAACTCCCTATCCACTAACACTCCCCAGTCTCTGGCTTCGTCAATTTCCTGGAGTACAGTTCCAATGTGGTATATATAATAGATTTAGTTTAATCCTTTATCCCAGTGAGAGCAAACAAAGTTTGCGCCTGAAAATATCTTCAGGACTAAATATAGTGTTGTACTATCTTATCCAGTAAGTAGTGCTTCTGCCTGGTATCTCCAGCTCTGGGCCTGGCTCCCACTGAAGAGACCTCAATAAAGGTCGAAACTAGTCTGGGTAGATGGCCAATCCCTTTAATGCATAACAGTATACATATCCACATAGGAAATGTGTTTTGCATTATGGGAGATACTGGGTTAGAAGTGCCTGGTAGCTTGCTCCACCTTTTCCACGAGTTGCCTTGGTGTTGCACTACTTACTGGATAAGATAGTACAACACTATATTTAGTCCTGAAGATATTTTCAGGCGCAAACTTTGTTTGCTCTCACTGGGATAAAGGATTAAACTAAATCTATTATAGTCTAACCTAGTGATAAATAAATTTTCAACAATGTGGTATATAGCTGGTAATCTTTTCACCCCAGAATGCATAACTTACACTTTGTCACATTAAATGGACATTCATTCTCCTTTTCCCAGTCTGCCAATCTATCCAAATTATCCTTCAAAATTTTGACATCATCTGCATTAACTATTGCTTTACCCAACTTTGCATGATCAGCAAATAACTTAACAGTCCCTTTCCTATATCGTTAATGAGCAAATTAAACAATAGCAATCCAAGAATAGAACTCTGGTGCATGCCACTTGTCACATGCCTTCTTTCGGACTCTCCTCCTGAATAAACTACTCTTTGATATCTCTCCATCAGCCATTCTCCTATCCATCTCACCAACCCTATATCCATCCCCATGTGCTGCAGTTTACTGATTATAATTCCATTGGTATCCTGTCAAAGGCCTTTGTAAAGTCCAGCAGTATCACTGTAAACCCATTGTCTTTATCCAACTCAGCTGTTGCTGTATTATAAAATGTGAACAAGTTACCGAGGCATGATCTACCCTTCACAAAACCATGCCGCCTCTCCCCTTCATACAGTATCCCATTTTCATCTATCCATTCATGTATTTTGCTTTTGATCAACTTCTCTAATACTATGACACCAACTTCTGATATGCTGATCAGTCAATAATTTGCTACATCAGTCTTGGAGCCTCTTTTATGCAATGGAACTATTTTCCCTCTTTCCCACCACGTTGGGACTAACCCAGAACTGAAACTTAGAGTAAACAATATGGTCAAGGGCACTGATAATTCCCTCACTATTTCATGTAAAACTCAAGCTGGTGTAAAAATAATCATAATTTAAAATTCTAAATATTTTTACGTATTGGTTATGTTAAAACGTTTATTAGTTTTAGTTTCATAACACGCATTGTCAGCACTTGCGATGTGCCCGTTATTGAAATTGTTTTGTCAAAAGTGATATGTAAAGCAGTTAAAAATTGATGTACTTACCAGATTTGATATTTATATTACTTACAAGAATTTTATTGTAATTTAAAATTATCAAAAGTTTTGTGTTTTATGGAGACATTCTCTTGTCGCTAACGGAGACATCGTGTCAGACATTATACAGTACTTAGTTTCTCGTTTGCCATGGAGTGCGCATGCTCGCTGAGAAGTTTGATGTGTGATTGACAGCTGACAAGTTCGGTATCGAAGCAACAGGAGAGTAAACAAAGATAGCGTTCGGGAGGAATTTGGAACACAGGCCGGCAGATATTTAGATTCAGAGGAATTTGAGTTTTTTTTATGTGACAGTTGGAGGACAATTAATAGTATATTCCGAAAAAGGAATTGTGGAACTTTTTGAAAAGGGAAATATTGCTATAGGCGTTTTAAAAGGAATATTGGAGGAAAAAACGCTAATTGGAAGATTTATAGGAGATTCCGAAAAAGGGAATTGTAGAACTGTAATGGAAGAGTTAAGACTGTCAATAAGCATTTAGTGAATAAAAGAAGAATTTGCTATTTACGTTCTAAAGGAATGTTCGAGAAAACTCTGATTAGGAAGTTTCATCTGTATTAAGGACGCCAGATCTGACTATTATTTCTACTGAACAAAAGAGATAGAATTAAGTTCGGAAGAATTAATGTGTGCTACATGAGTGATGAGAAAGGATCCTGTAAAAATGAAGAATAGAGTCATATATCTTCTGAAAAGGGCCTTGACATAGAAAGAAACTGGCTATGAACATTTTGTGATTGTGCAAACAAAGTGTTTAGTTTAGTCTAGTCTTAAGTGTAAGTTTATTTTTAAAAGGCCTTGGATCCAATTAGTTTGTAGTTATGTAATATTTGTTTGAACTGTATATATTGTTTTTGCTTTATTAAATGTGTTTATTTTGTATTTTGGTATTGAGTCAGTGATTATTTGAATTCTGAAAGAAAGGGTTAAGGTCATTGCACCAATTGGAGTGAACCCTTGTGCATATAATAATATATAGGTACACTCAGAAATAAATAAAAAAAATAATTGTTAGAAACAGAGATCATCTCTATTGTAGGATTAATATTAAGATAATATCTATGAATATTATCTATATAAAAAATAAAACCAGTTATTAACACTGGTATACCATCCAATCCCACCGCTGTATTCACATTAAGGTTCTGTAATATGCTATGCACATCCATTTCATTTACCTCATTTCCCATATAAGCCTTTGGCTCTTCCATTCCTGCACTCTCACCACCTGGATGATATACTCTTACAAAGTGTTCAGTTAGTAGTTTTACTGATTTCACTGATTCAGTTACCTCCCTACCATCTTGGTCATTGCCTGTGTATCCTCTGCCTCATTACCAAGAAACCCTGGTGCTCACATCTCTATGCAATAGTCAAGCATTCCTTAAAATCATTCTGTCATATGCATTCTCTCTTTTACTTGCAGCATATCGAAAGAACTTTCGATATGCTGCAAGTAAAAGAGAGATATACCCCATTTTTTCATGTGCCTGCAGGTCACCTTTCTTCTTAAATTCCCTCCACAATTGTTTCTTTTTTTGCAGCTCAAGCTTGATGATGAAATTCATCCATTTAACTCTCACTTGGTTTACTCTCCTGACTCTAGGTATGCAGTCTGCCATTACCTCAATTAAACATTCTTTTACCACTTCCCATGCACTATCAACATCAAGCCCTTGCAGTTTTACATATCATGGCAGCTATCCAAGCAATCTCCTAATCTTGTCATACTTATCAGCCCTGTAATTCCACATCTGATGATGATTTATCCCTTTAGTCATTTCCAATCCTAGATGACTTTGTAGACTTGCCCAACAAGTGTTCTTGGTGAGATTTTTACAGGGTAGTTCACTATTGCTCTCCCCCCTCCCCTCCCCCCCCTCCCCCAATTTTATCTGGACTCGGGACCAGCATATGGCTGAGACGTATTCATTACTGTAATTTGTGTGTGTTCATGGGGCCAATTTGCCTTTTCTGGGGGGGGGGATGAAAAACCCAAGTTTCTGGGTGAAAAATCCACCTACCTCCACATGAGACAGGCTAACTCAGCTTTCATCAAAAGAGACCAGATAAAGATTCCTGACGTTACTGATGGGAATCGAACCCAGATCTTTTTGACTAAAGGGCTTCATCTATACTGACTGAGCTACAGAGGCTCCAGCTCCATATATACCCCATCATCTTAACTGTAAATTCCACACTTTTGGCCACCTTTCAGGTTAAGACGCTATAATCACTCTCACCAATTGGTGGCAACATGGTCATATTCGTTATAGACAAATTCTGAGATGCAGTTACTAGATTGAGCACTCTCGAACCCCTAGTATATTCCATTACATGCTGTCTCAGGTAATTAGCCCTTAGTAACTGCATAAAATCTATTTCCTTCCCCATGTTCCCTTTTCTCTCTTCCAATTTATATTCGCATAGTTGAAATCCCTCACAATAATTATTTGTCCTATATTGAGGCTATTTACCAATGTATACTATCGCTATAATCTTTTCCATCCCCTGTTGCGTAGCTGCATCCAACTGTATATTTTGTTCTGCTGGCCTCAATCTCACACCAGATAGCCTCATGTATGCTATTTTCACTGCAGTTGAACTTCTAATTTCTTTGGTTGCAGTTAATTAGCTATCATCAACAACGGCCCCACCTATTCTTTTCTCTCTATCCTCCCTGAACACATTATACCTTTCACATTCTATCCCATTATCTATATCATCTTCTGTTAGTCATGTCTCACTAATGCCAATATCCTTTAACCAGGATGAGCCAACCAATGCCATAGATTTCTCCTGCTTGTTCTGAATGCTCCTGGCATTAGTGTAATAAAGTTCAAAACCCTTTAGACCCACTGCTATCCTGACACTGTATACTAAATCCCATTCTGGTTTATTACCAGTGGTATCAACGTAGGCATATTCTTGCACTCAACTGCCTCACTGATGTCTGCATATCCACTCAACAGTTTACCTCCCCCCTAAGGTTCTGTGATATGTTATGCAACTCCATTTCATTCCCTTCAGTTCCCATATAAGCTTGTGGCTCTCATTCCTGCATTATCACCACCTTGATAATATACTCTTGCAAAGTGATCACTTAGTTATTTTACTATTTCAACTGATTCAGTTATCTCCCTACCATCGGCATTCCTTAAAATTTCTTTAAAAGACTAAAATGTAAAATCTGACAGTATTGAATACTTACTAAATAACAGATTAGTTTGGAAGAGAACTCTTGGTATGCAGTTTATGTGAAATTAGTTAATACTGTTTTAGTATTCTGTATATCTGTTGAGGGGATATATATCAGGAAATGATAATGGTGAAATATTTTAATCAATCAATTTTAACAATGGATAACTAAATGCATTAAGGTTTTGCTTAATGCATTTATGATCTGAAAATGTTCTGAAAATATAAGCAGTTTCTTATGTAGTAGAATCTTATTTTGCAAAAGATTGAAAGCTTTATTGAAAGATCAAAAGCTGTATTAGTTTATTATTGAGCCAAGTTAGAAAGGGAAGATTTTTTTCTTTCATCTGTTTAAGAAAAGTAAATAATAAAAGTTGACTCAATATTACTAACCTGTGAGTTCAGGAGATGGTTTAGTTCCTTTAATTTGACCTCGAGCTAGTGCAGAAGTATCTAATTTGTATGTGTCTTGAAGTCTAATTAGTGCTACTGCAGCTCCACTCAAATCTTCCTCATCAGGAAACCTGAGGTCTTCACGGTGGCGAGTAATATTTTCTATTAAAGCTAGGGGAAAAAAAATCATAATATGAGCCATGCAGAAAATTCAAGCAATAAAATATCAGTTTTGCTGAAAATTCTTGTATTAGTAGTAGTAGTACTACAAGAGTATCTCTATGGAGTTAGAGGACTTATTGCAGGAGACCCACACTAACCTTTATATACACAATATCTATCATACCTCTCCTTAAACTCATTCACTGTCAGAGCACTCGCAACTAATTCTGGTAGTCCATTCCACTCACTCGTCAAGCAAAATATAGTCTTCATACTACCCACACTCTTACACAACTTCCAGGAGTGATCTCTAGTTTTTTTTTTTCCTTTCTGTTTATTATGAATTGAAATATTTCCATTGTTTCAATCTTATAAAATCCTTTTAATGACTTACAAGTTTCCATTATGTCCTCTCTTCTCCTCCTATCAACTAAACTTTGCAACTCACACACCTTCAATCTATTCTTATAGGGAGCATTCCACAGATCTGTTACCAGTTTAGTTACTCATCTCTGAATCCTCTCCACCACCTCCTTATCACCAAGAAATCCAGGTGATCAAATCTGTGCAGTAGTACAGATTTGATCACCTGGATTAGTTTGTTATTATGATTATTAACATCTGACCTTGATGGAGTGAGATACTCATCAAGGGAGGTACACACTATCACACAAACTTCATCCAATCATGCCTAAAATTTATTCAACGTGTCTACATTCACAACACACACACTCGAGCAATGCATTCTACTCACCAACTTGTTATGCAAAGAACTCTCTCCTCATTCCTTTGCTTACACCCTCCTTATACAGTTTCCAGGGATTATCCCAGAACTCCCCCCCCCCCCCTCTACCATTCTGTGGAAAATTTCTTCCATGTAAACCTCACAAAGCTTTGCCATTTACATTCTTTTCCATTTGTCTTCATATTCCAAAGAACACTGACTATCTTTGTGAATCTTCTCTGGACACTTTCTAACATATGCTTGTCCATTAAAACCAAATGTAACCAATTCTGTGCACATGTGAAGCCTTATATAATGGAATCATACCCTCTCTATTTCTGCACATCAGGGTCATCTGCATTAATTGTTCAATGACTACCTCAACGATAACTTCTTCAGCAGTTACCATTCTACATTCTATCATTTTCATCCATTGACATTATCTTACCATAATCATTTTTTCTTCTACTTGCCACATATCTGAAAAACTCTCCTAGGGTTTTTCTTGGCCTGATTTTTAATTCATGCTCATGCTATAGTTTTGCTGTTCTTACACATTATCCTTTTCTTCCAAATTTCATGCTTAATCCCTTTATTCAGTCTTTTGACCATCGGGATACATATGCACACCGATGTTGTTATATATGTTTTTGTCAGTTTCCATGCAGCATTTATTTCCTGTACTCCACCTGCCTGCTTAACACCTCATTCCATGCTATGGCTCTAGGTTGTCTCCTAAGCTTTTCATAATCACCAACCTTGTAAGTTTGTCATAATTAACAGCTTTATAGTTCAACATAAATACTTTCTTGAAAGAGAGTTCCACATGCTTAAAAACTTCCCAGAACAAGACTGCATGGTCACTCTCCCCAATCGGAGGGTGTGTCAGAGTGTCTACCTTGTTATGGATATATCTTCTGATGCTATTACTGTTATCCGATGCTGTTATTATCCCATCCAGGCTTGTGTGGCTCAGTGGATGTAGTGTTTGCACTTCTCAGCACTAAACTGTCTGAAGAGAGAGCATCATTAACTTGATTTTTGTCGCTGACTAGAGGAACTTTTTCTAACCCCTTTTTTGCCAGCCTGGTTAGCTGAGTGGTTAGTGTATCTGCTCTTCAGCCAAAAGGCTGTGGGTTCGAATCCCGCCATGGGCATGGATGCTTGTGATTGTCTGTGAAAATAATAGTGGTGGTGGTGGTTGGCACTAGATACCGTCGGTGCAGATGATGAAGTTAGTTGCAGTCGGTGGAGTGGTGGAGACAGAGAGTGATAGAGTAGGTGCCCTCCCTCGATGAGTCTTTGGACTCCCTGGAGGTGTTATGCAATTATTATTGTTACATAACACCTCCAGATCCAGCACTCTCAATTGCCTGGTCCCCCCTCTATAACATGTTGCTTCAGGTAATTATCCTTTAGCAACTGATAAATTCCAATTCCATTTTTTTCATGCCCCCTTTCCTCCCTCAAATTTATGTCCCCATAGGTGAAGTCTCCCAATATAATTGCTCGGCTTGCACTCATTGTGCTAATCTGCCAATATCTGGCATCTACATCTTCCTATGGACCTCTTGTTTAGCAGCAGCCTAGAATATACTTTGTCATATTGGCTTCTATCTCATACCAAGAAGACTTGAATGAACCATCTTCTCCAGACCCTCCCAATTTTGTTTGTTGAAGTTTTTTTAGTCAGCTGTACCCCACTTCCTGTCCTATTCCCTCTATCTCTTCCCTGAAAATGAATACCCTTTACATTCTATTCCCATAAGTTTATCACTTCTTTCAGGTCTGACTATTCTACAAACTATCTCGGTAAGATATTGCATTGCATACAGGTGATGGTAGAATGGAAGTGCGAAACTATAGACCAGTTTGTATTTCTTCTGTAGTTGTTAAGATTTTGGAGAAATGAGTGAGAGATCGTGGTACAGCATTGGTGAGATAAAGATAATGCTATCTCTAAGGATCTGCATGAATTTGTTAAGGGATGATCTTTTTTAATTATTATTAACATCTGACCTCCATGAGTCAGAAACTTATTGTGGGAGGTACACAATATTGCACACAATGTTCATCCAACTGCGCCTCAGACTGACTCAATGTGTCTACATTCAGCTATGAATTCCACTCACCAACCACTCTACATGCAAAGAACCTTTTCCTCACTTCTCTGCTCACACCCTCCTTATCTCATCCATGTCAACTTAATAACAATCTTTGACTAGCTTATGTGTCTCAATCATATCTCCCTTTTCCCTTGTATTCATGAGGCTTTGCAACTTACATTCTCTCAATCTGTTCTTGTACTCCACATGCAATCTCTCCAGTACCATCACCACAACTCCAGATATACAGATTGGACTATAATTTGAAACAACAGCCTTATCACACCTTTATGAAGTGGAACAATTTTACCTTCCTTCCACTCCCTTGGAACCTGTGCTGATGTAAGGCGCTTAATAAAGGACCACTGACCATATTTGTGAATTTTCTCTGGATCCTTTCTAACATATCCTCGTCACCATGAAAACCCAGTGACAAAATCTTTGCACACTAATCCATATCAGCCCTGATCAAGACCTTATGTGTTGTTGTAAGACCTTTATACAATGGCATCATAACCTCTCTATTTCTGCATGTCAGGGTCGTCTGCATCATTGCTATTATCCGATGTGATGTTGTAAACCTTTGCTATTTATAAGCCTGCTTGGTTACTGCAGCTTTGTAATGATTAATGTCTAATGCGTTTTTGTAATATCTTTATTCTAATTAGCAGTGAGCTTTTGCTTTCATAACCTTTCTTACTTATTCTATTGCGTACTACGTTTTTCCACCTTTCACATTTACTAGTCGTATATCTATGAACACTGGAAAATTTATTTGTTGAGACTGCGCCACCAGTATTTCTATATCGGCATGAGACTGAGTAATACGTCCGATAGAGCTCGTTCTTATTAGCATAAAATTCCTTCACTAAAGTTTATGTAAACAGTTGTGGTCTTAAGTATTTAAATTACGCTTTTAATGCCTTAGTTGTGTCTCGCTCACAAGTCTGAGTTTATTTAGGAACAGTGCATTGTAAAATAAATGATCAGGCAGACTCTATTGACATATAAATAAAACACATTTATTTACATTAATATCAAAGTACATTAATTAAACGATAGTGAGGTTACTCTCTCTACCTATCATTTAGACTTTCAGCATAAAGAAACAAACTTTCCCTTTTCAATACTAATTAACTATGTAATACAATTATTCAATTACTTCTCTGCTTATTAAATCAGATTATTGAAAACACTGATTTACTCATTAAGAGGTTAGCTAACTATGCCAAGTTATTTCACAAATCTTATGCCAATCAATGGTGTATTTAGGTATTTGCTGCCCCTAGGCCTGCAGAAAGTGCCGCCCCTCATGACTTGACCATAGGCAAGTGATCATCCCAACCTCCAGTGACTGAAGTTGCTATAGAATCCCACTTGCTTCATATCATGTAACTTTCTTCTGGTTGGTGTCATTTTCAATTTTGGACAAAGTGGAAATTATTTCTGTCCATCCCTCACAAAGACTCCGACGGGCATCATCACAAGCTGACCGAGTGGCGAAGGACATTTGATTACTTTTGCAAAAGTTTCCAGGTGCTTTCTTAGCACACTCCACCGATGTGTTGAAGATGTGAAAAATACGTACAGTTTCTGAAGGACATCAAAAAATGCAAAAGAGTATAGACAGGATTCTGCAGCACAAGTACCAATTTGAGACAGAATATCCAACGCACAGTATGAATTCTGCCAATGGATTTATTTCAAGAATTCTTGCTTGCAGTTCTGTGTACTTGCGTGGCATATTACTAACATTATCATATGCCTGCCCTTTGCAATTTGCTACATCAATTCCAAGCTCTTTTAGTGAAGTCAATTCCGCCTCTTGTAACTCTTCACATTTGTGACTTATGTTAGGAATGAAATGCAAGAAACGCTCCACAGAAGTTCCATGTTCTTTCACATATCGTACAATGAAGTACAGCTGATCAACATGAGACAAGTCTAGTGTTGAGTCACCACTTATGGAATAGTACTACACTATTTTAAATTCTTCCACAATAAATTTCATTACTTTCTTTCCTTTGCGTGGCAAAGAAAGATAGGAAACGAAACTTTTCCCTTTTTTCCCTGATTTTGGCAATGTGCTCAGCAAGAAAGGGATCAAATTTGCTAATCCCTAGTGCCTTTGTGTCAAGTTACCAACAACAACAGTAGCTTTCCATGCACGTGTCTCGGTCTGTATAGTTATGCCAAATCTGATTACATGCCAATATGCTTGCAGACTAAACTTACAATGAGGAAAAGAAATATATTTCTCTACTTGTGAGTAGATGCAGCATATAAGGAACATGTTATAACTAAAAAATAAGAGCCTGGAAATTTCTGCCACCCCTCAAAATTTGCCGCTCTATGCCCGGGCCTATATGGCCTATACCTAAATACGCCACTGATGCCAATCATTACCATTCCAAATGACTCTCTTATGGACACTTCTTATTATCATTAAGCTAATTCTTATCAGTCCATCTATAACATATCTCCTAGATTATAAAAGGGAATGTACAACAAAAAACGTGGAACAAACTTACAGAGACTCTGTGTCACACACTCATCCAAAGGTCCTGCACTAAAGTTCTTATGCCTTTTCTTTCATCTCGGATATTAGGCCTCCTTCTGAAATGTCTTGCTTCAGTGGGATCTTGTCAGGAAAAATTTGCGGGCTTTTTGACTGCAATCCGCAGTACACGAATAGCTCAGGCAAAAAGGTTTCATCATATTGGAAATTTCTCCAGTTCTTGAAGTTCGCTTCTGTGGCTACTGGCTTCAGTTGATCTCCCACGGCAAAAATACAATCGACCGACACTTTGGCTTGGGTATTTATATTGGCTGTTCTCTCGTCATTCCCATTTTTCTCCTCTGGCATGGGCTCGCTGTAATTTCTGGTCCTCTGGATCCTACTTTAGGTATTTCTGCCTGTAACTGCTGACTCTGATAACTGCCTCTTGCCTCTGACTGCCAATGATGAAAACTCCCGCTCTGACTTCAGTGGGGCCTGGCTCCCACTGAAGAGACCTCAATAAAGGTCGAAACTAGTCTGGGTAGTGGCCCTTTCCCTTAATGCATAACATTAGACATATCCGCAAGGAGATGTGTTTTGCATTATGGGAGATACTGAGATAGGAGTGTTGGTAGCTTGCTCCACCTTTGCAAGGAGTCGCCTTGGTGTTGCACCACCTTACCCCAGTCCTGAAGATACTTTCAGGCACAAACTTTGTTTGCTCACACTTGGATAAGGATTAAACTAAATTTATTATATTCTAACCAAGTGAAAAATAAACTTTCAACATGTTCCACATAAAGGTGGTGATAAGGCTGGCTGTTGCTTCAAATTGTAGTGCAATCAGTATATCTGGAGTTGTGGTGATGGTACTGGACAAATTGCTGAGAAGTGGGATACAGAAATGGGTTGATAACAACACCATTCTAACAACAATGGTCCCAACACTGACCCCATGTGGTACACTGCTAGTGACATTCTTCTTTTAGGATACTGCATCCCCATATATATATATATATATATATATATATATAACTTTCTGATATCTATCTGACAGCCAGTCACTGATCCAACTCAGTAGTGTCTGGTATTTAGTCCCATCTGTTTCAAATTATTTAACAGCTTGTTATGTGTCAGTCTATCAAAAGCTTTTGCAAAATCCAAGTACACAACTGTATATGCATCACTCCTGTCCAATGTATTTGTCACCTTGTTATAGTTCATAAGTAAGTTAGTAAAACATTATCTCCCTTTAACAAACCCATGCTGATAACCACAGAGAATAGTGTTGTTATCAACCCATTTCTGTATCCCACTTCTCAGCAATCTCTCCAGTACCATCACCACAACTACAGATATAGACTGGCCTATAATTTGAAGCTACAGCCTCATCACCACCTTTATGCAGTAGAACAATTTTACCCTCATTCCACTCCCTTGGAATCTTTGCTGATGTAAGGTGCTTAATAAATAGGCATGCCAGTGCCAATTCCCTAGAACATTCCCATAACGTGTGGTGATATGTTCTCAAATCCTATCACCTTACTGACATCAAGGTTAATTATTTTCTCAAATACCTCCTGCACACTCACAATTAAGCCATCCTCTCCTATGTCCTCTACACAAGTTTCTCATAAATTCCACACTGACAAGGATGAAACGCTCTTATAAATTGATCACTGAATACCTCAACAATGTCTTCTGCAGCAGTCACCATTCTACCATTTTCATCCATTATCTTACCATAACCATTATTCATTCTACTTGCCACATATCTAAAAAAAAACTCTAGGATTTTACTTCATCTGATTTGCTAATTTCTGTTCATACTTCACTTTTGTTGTCCTTACTAACTCAGTCACTGGCCTGGCTTGTTCTTTATACTTTCCATTTTATTGATTATATTATTAATCTTGCACTGCCTTCTTCCAGATTTCATGCTTAATCTTCTCATTCATCCATTTTACACCTACCTTATTCAGCCTTTTGGCCTTCGGAATACATTCACATATGAATGCTGTTATGAATTTCTTTGTTAGTTTTCAAGCAGCTCCTTACTGCTCAACTCCTCATTTCATGCTATTGCACCAAGCTGTCTCCTAAGCTTGTCATAATCACCAGCCTTATAATTCCGCCTATATCCTTTCCTCATAAGTCTGCATATAGCTAGCCACAACTCAGGTGATCACTTCATGATCACTCTCACTAACTGGAGGAAAATGTGAAACCCAACTCACAGTTACAACATCTAATGAAATGAACAGATCTAAAACTCTCGATCCTTACATACCCTCCTTCACGTGCTGCCCGAGATAGTTATCTCTCAAGAAATTCATTTTCCTTATTCCCAAAATCTGTCGCTTCATTCCAGTCTATATCACCATAATTAAAATCACCCATAATAATTACCCTTCCTTTGTTCACCAATCCAAGTTGTTTATACATTTCTTCATCACTACCCTACACATTATCGTGCCTATAGCAACATTCAACTATGTCTTCCTGTCAATCTTCACATTACACCACACTGCTTCATAGCCATTGCAACTATTTTCCTCTTTCATATCTACCTTATGTGGACATAATTCCCCTGCTATCGCCAGCAGCACTCCCCCCCCCTCCCTCCCTTGTCCTTTCTATCCTTGTGAAAAATACTGTATCCTTCCATTTCCATTCTCGTTAGAATATCATCTTTATTCAACCATGTTTCATTTATTCCAATGATTTTGGGACGAATAAACTCAATCAGTGAAACCATTTCCTCTCCCTTATTTCTGATACTTCTAGCATTTGTAAAGAAATGCAGTAATTCCTTTTTAGGTCTAAAGCCAGTTCTATCCAAGCCACTTGTTGGTTGTGATTTCCCCACCACACCTGCCCAATCACCTTCATCACCACTTACCACATAATCTGCTCAGCCTGAACTTCTCCACTCATATCGCAATATACTCGGTCTTTGTACACACATTCATTACTACTTTCAACATCAACTCTCCCTATGCCATGTCTACCTGGGCTCCTCCCATTTCCCGGTTCCTCTTGCATTCCTATTGTCTCTTCATCTCTCCCACTACTACTGTTTCTACTGACAAGCACCTCTGTCTCTTCAATATCACTCTCCTGATTTTTCACTTTATCTCTTGCTTCTGATCTCTTGCATGAATCACACATACTGTACTACCGTTCAGCTGCACTTTCTCCAGTGAACTCACTCCAAAGCCATTCAAATGCAACCCATCAAGTGTGTATAATTTCATTCTTGACTCAAACACATGCCTTATCACAAACTGTACTCCCTTCTCCTCACACATCTCTGCTAGTATACCATTCGTGATTTTGGTTCTGTGTTGCAACTCATCTCTGTCATACCTTGTCAACACACTGCCAACCCTTCCTGCTACACTCTTCTCAATAACCTTCTGATATTTTCCCTCACATGCTCCTTATGTCCACTTAGATCATTTGTCTTCACAATCGCCACTAACCCTCTTGCTTGTTTCTTCCTCATTTTCAACACCTGAATTATCCTACTCATTCTCCCTCCTGGATAACAGACCTTATGGACTCTCTCATTAACTAATCCTCTAAGGAATCTCCTGAATCTCGGATCTTTTCAACCAAAGGGGTTGTGATATACCAACTGCACCATGGAAGTTCTCTAATTGTCTTTGTGTGCTTTGCATTATGATGAGCGATACTGGCTACACTCTAGTTGATGTGGAGGTTGATGCTTGGCTTAGTGATGGGTTTTTTGCCTGCCATTGGATGAGGCTTCTGCAGGTTTTTTCTGGTAGAACCACTGCTGCGATTAATGGAATGTAATGAGTTATAAGATCCTTCAGGTTACTCATTGAGGTTAGAGTGAAGCCCCTTATGCAAAGGTTGAAACTGGTCTGGGTAGTGGCCAGCAGCAGCTTGTACATAAGCACTGTGACACTGCAGCACCCCCGAAGGAAAAAACGAAAAAATTAAATTTTGTTTGTGTTTATAAATAATAACAATGCTTACAACATTATATAAATGCAATACAACATGTTAAAGGTTACAGCTTATATTTCGACATTGATTGAATAGTTAATAATTGGAATTGTTCAATTGACTCTTTAGATTCTGAAATAAATGCGCTGCAATCTAACGCAGTGTCGGAATTATCATGTTGCGGCTAGACTTGCCGATATATTCGTTTACACTTGTCACAACAATTTATATTTGCACGCAAGTATACACTTTATCTCTAGCAATACTGCTCATTGAGCAGTGTCAGAATTATCACATTCAGTCAGTTGCGGCTAGACTCGCCGATATTCGTCTGCACTTGTCACTGCACATAACAAGTGAATCCGACACTGCTTGTTGAGCAGTGTTGCTACAGATAAATTGTATGCTTGCATACATTATTTCCGTGAGATGTGAAACTTTTATTATTGGTGCATGTGAAATATTTTTGCCAAAAATATTTGAAACGAATATCAGTCAGTTTCAAAATTCTCAAAGTACGTAAATTTACATATTCACGAATATGTAAATTTACTTATTAATAAATTGGTTACTGATTAGGAAAAAATGAATTATTTTTCTTATTTTGTATATATATGCAGCACCCCCACTTAAAATTTTCACTGGCTGCCACTGGTAGTGGCTCTTCCCATAATGCTTATTATTATACACATCCTGAAAGGATGTGTGTTTTGCATTATGGGATACTAAGGCAATTAGAGCCTCTGCTACTAATGGCTTGCAAAAAGTTAAGCAAGTTTGAGTGCGGTTAGTAGTTGGAAGGGGTTGATCGTTCGATGCTATCGGCACGCTCTCCCTCGATGAGTCTTTGGACTCCCTGGAGGTGTCACACTGCTGCTTATGCTTTTTTCCTTTTCTTGAAACTGCACTCCCACATACAACTTACTGATTGTATCAGCCAGTCAGTTCTTATTAGTCTAACTCTTATCTCTCCTCATCTTTGTCCCTCTCTCAACTTTAGCTTTAGCTTGTGACAATCTGTCCAAGGCTTTTGCAATGTCCAGAGAGAGAGAGAGAGAGAGAGAGTGTGTTTGTGTGTGTGTGTGTCACACATCTAAATTCTCAACTGTATTCTAATCTCCTTCCTCCAGTACATATGTCACTACTATGAAATGTGAGTAAATTGCTGAAGCAAGATATCCATTTAACAAACTTATGCTGACCATCATAGATTACCTTGAAAAAAAAAAAAAATTAATTTCAAGTTTAGCTGGATAAAACAAACTACTTTTCTGTGGGCTTCATTGTTACAGATATCACTATTATTAACTTTGTGGAAAACTCATCATGGGAGGCCACACTATTATTCACTCAATTTGTATCATATCCCTCTTTTAGAGCATGCTGACAAAACATTCATGGCCACTTCTATTCCACTCACTCACCGCTTCCCAAGAAAAAAAATCCTGTACCCACACTCTTGTTAACTGGACTCTAGCACAATTTCAACTAGTAAACTCTTATTTCAATCCTGTTGTTTATTAGAAAATTTCTTCGACATATACTCTATAAAACCCCTTCAGAAACTAATGTTTTTATAGTATTCTATTTTATGCCTATCAGTTAAATCATGTAACCAACACATCTTCAGACTGTTCTTATAAGAGAGCACTCTGCAGGCCAGTTATTTGGGTCACTTGCCTCTCAATCCTCTAACACTTCCATAATCCCAAGAAATGAGGAGACCAAATCAGTACTAACTTCCTATCTCTATTATCAATGCATTTTCCAACATTCCGGTGATCCTTTGAGCTATTTTGTCAACTTTTGCAATATGCCCTCTGAATTTAATTCCTGTCAGCTATCACTCCAAAATCCTAGACTCAATTTCTTGTAGCTCATTTCCATCAGATCACAGCTTGTTTGATCTTTTCAGCTTTCAGTTTTAATATTTTCATATGAATATCTTCAGACTCTGTACAACATGTGGAAAAAAAAGTGACTATCTAGTTTTGAGTAGGATAAAAATGCATATTACAAAAATGGACCAAAAAGTTTTTAAAGACAAATAACATGAATACCTTAATGGGAAATATATACTCAAGTATGCAAATAAGAGAAAAGTAGTTTGAAAACAAGAACTGAACCTTTAGAGAAGACTAAATAGCAAACTATGAAGAAAATATAGGCAGTTGCAGTTTATTTATGTGATTTCCACTCATGAAAGGTTCTAAGCCTGTAGTACATTAATGCCATGGGTGGACTATAGATTTTTTTTTTCTATTTTTTATTTTATTTTTTACATAGTCTAAAGACCCAACATAGAACTTTTTCAAGTCACTTCAGGCTTCCAATAAGTAGGTTGGTGGTCTCACACCAGACAATGAAATCCATCTCCCATCTAAAGACAATCACAAACATCCATGCTCATAGAGGGATTTGAATCCATGACTGGTTGATTGGATATTGGATATGCTTACCACTCAGCCAACCAGGCTGGCAAGTACTAGTAGACTGTGTGGCTCTGCATTAACCATGGGTAACATGTAAAAATAATAATATAAAGTAACTTAAACTAATTACCTTTTCCATTTCCTCCCTGTATCAAATTTTCAGCTTTCTTCCAGTCAGCTGTTAAACGTTTGACTAATATATATGCATTTACTGGATTTGATAAAAATGTATGGACATCTTGATTAGCTGTTTGGTATAACCTTTCATATTCTTCTCTTAACCTAAATAAAATAAAAATCAATATAATGATGAACTATCACAACCAATATATGTCACACTAAAATAATATTGGCAAACAGGCCTTGAGAACTCAACACTACAGGACATAGGATACACCGGGGCATTGGGCTGACCACCTTATACGGTGAACGGTTTGAGGTTGTCTGATGATTAATAAACCCTCGACACCGCAAGGTAAAAGAGGGTATAATGAAGATGAGATAAAATATTTCAGATGTATTATTATTATTATACAGGTATCTCCATGGTGTCAAAAGACTCGTTGCTGGAGACCCACATCAACCTTCATACACACAACACCTATCATATTTCTTTAAGTCGTTCACTGTCTGGGCACTCACAACTATTTCTGGCAGTATATTCTGCTCATTAATGACTCTTCGAGAAAAAAAATCTACTCTGCCCATACTAACACATTCCATAGTCTTCCAGGGTTTACTTGTAGTTTTCTTCTATTCATCATGTATTGGAAAATTTCTTTTGTATCAATCTTTTGGAAATCCCTTTAGTAACTGAAGTTTCTATCATGTCCCCTCTTTTCTCCTTATCATCTAAACTTTACAACCTACAAACCTTCAATTGTGCTCATAGGAAAGCATTCCAGAGCCTTAGTCACCAGCTTGGTCTCGTCTCTGGATCCTCTACACCACCTCTTGATCCCTAAGATATCCAGGTGACCAAATCTGTGCACAATTAGGATGTGGCCATATCATAGCCTTATAAAGAGAGATAATAACTTCTCTATTTCTACTTGTCAATGTCTTCAACATACAAGTAATCCTTTATTTTGCCAACCTTTGCAATATGCCTCTTGAACTTCAACTCTATATCCACCATTATCCCCGCATCCCTGGCCACCATCTATTACCTGTAATCCAGTCCCATCAATGTGATACCCATATCTATTCTTTTTCATCCCTCGATGAGTCTCTGGGCTCCTTGGAGTTGTCATGTAATAATAATAATATCCCAAAGAGCTTATATTTATCCTTATATTTTGCAACATTAAAATGACATCTGCCCATGGTTCCAATTTATTTAAATCATCCTGCAGGAAATCTACATCACCTTTATCAGCTGTTGCCTTCTCCAGTTGTACATCATCAGCAAACAACTGAATCTTCTCCCCTTGAAATTATTCTCTATATCAGTGGTTCTTAACCTTTTCAAAGTCATGGAACACTTTTGATTATAAGAAAAATTTGGGGAACACCAAGAGCATTAGGGTCATAAAACTAACAATAAAAATATGCATGGACTTGCTTTTTATAAAATGGAACTTATTTTAATGCAATACTTCATCTTGTCAGCTTTCAGCAATATCAGGTCTAATATGTGATATAGCTACCCTCATCTCCTTGTCTATATTAGTAAGTCTTTCACGCATTTTAGTTTTTATATGGGTTAATATTGAGAAACTGAGCTCACACAAGTATGATGTTGAAAACTGTAACAAAATTTTCAGTGCCCTCGTGGAGAGAGCTGGGTTATTCGGCTTGGACAAAAATCCAAAATTCCTCAAGAGTTATTTCAGAGAATTTCATTTTTAGAGTACGATCCGTTGACAAGGTAACAAATTGTTGTTGTTCTTGTAAGTAACAAGAAGAACAACAATTCTTGAAATAACTTGAAATCTAACTTGAAAGTAACTTGAAATCTTTTCTTCCAATATTGTTAATTGTTCTGTTATAATGGAAATAATTCCCTGGACATTTTTATTCAGAGTAGCCAGTTATACTCAGAACTGTGTCATGTGACATCTTTCACCGGCAGAACACTTGTAACGAGTTCGCAGAACACCAGTGTTCTGGAGAACGCCGGTTAAGAACCACTGCTCTATATCATTAATATATAGATTAAATATTAGTGGTCCTAGTACAGAAACTTGAGGCACTAGTTACCCTCATTATTTTTATAATGTGACACCTCCATGGAGTCCAAATACTCATCGAGGGAGGGCATCTCCTATACAACTGTATCTCCACCACTCAAACAACTACAACAGCTCACCGCAACTGCACCAACACCATCTACTGCCCATCACCACCATTGGTATTTCCACACACAATCACAAACATCCATGACCACAGTGGGATTCGAACCTGCAACCTTTTTTTTGGCTGGAGAGTGGATATGCTAATAACTCGGCTAACCAGCCAGCTAATTCTCCCTCATTCTCCTTGATTTCCCTCTACTATATACTACTGTGATATATATATATATATCTATCTCTGTCAGTCATCCCCCCCCCCAAAAAAAAGACTCATTGCCAGAGACCCACACCAACCTTCATACACACAATACCTATCATACTTCTTTAACTTATTCACTGTCAGGGCACTCAACTATATCTGGCAGTATATTCCCCTTATCACTGCAAGACTTTAATTAAATAACTAGGTCAAGGGCATAACCAACTGTGGTGCACATTCCTTAAGCATATGTGGTGATATGTCATCCAATCCCAAAGCCTTAATCACATCTAACCCAACCAACATCTGATACACATCTGTTTCTTTCACTTCCAATTCTCCTAATACTTGCTTCTCTTCTAAAACAGGGGCAAGTATCTTATCTTCCTGCCTTTGGTTATGCAGTCTGATAATGCTCCTCTCAAACAATTCCAGACCACTTTCCATGTACTGTTGACATTTTTGCCTCTTTAGCTTCTTATGTCATGGTATTACTCCCAGCTGCCTCCAAGTTTGTAATAATAATAATAATAATAATTATTATTATTATTATTATTATTATTCAGGCCTCCATGGAGTCAAGAGACTCATTGTGGGAGGTCCTTCCTAGGAAATACAAAGTCTATCATACCACTCCTTGAACTCATTGACTGTTCTTGCTCTCACCACTCTATCAGGCAGTGCATTCCACGGTTCCACCACCCTCCACGCAAAAACAATCCTCACCTTCTTGCTCACAGCTTCCTTTCGTACTTTCCAGGAATGACATCTTGTCATCGCTCCTTCCCGCTGCTCCACCCAGAGAAAGAACTCCCCATTGTCCATCCTGTAACTGCCTCTCAACAGTTTAAAAGTCTCGATCATATCACTTCTCCTTCTTCTATCCACCAAACCATGAAAACCCTGAAACCATCTTTGTTATCCACCTCTGCACCTTCTCCACAGTTAATTTATCCCCTTCAAATCCTAGGGACCAAATTTGAGAACAATAGTATAAGTGTGGTCTGATCAGGGTCTTATACAACAGAATGATAACTCTTTTATCTCTGCAGGTCAGCGTCGTTCCCAGTATTGCAGCAATCCTCTGGGTTACCTTCACCACCTTTGTAACATGTTCCTTAAATTTCAGTTTTCTATCGATCATCACCCACAGATCTCTTGTTTCCTCTATTTTCTCAAGTTCAGCTCCTCCAAGTATGCAGCCTCTCATCGATGTATCCCAAACTTCAAGACTTTATATTTTGCTGCATTAAAACGACACCCCATTCATTAATTGCCCATCTGTCTTTATTGAAATCCTCTTGCAGGGCCGCCACATCCGTACGATTACTAATAATCCTTCCCAGCTTCACCATTATCTAGAAATAACTGAATATCTCCTTGCAATTCATTGACAATGTCATTGATATAAAGGTTAAACAATACAGGTCCCAGTACTGAGCCCTATGGAATCCCACTTGTAAGCATCTGCTTCCTTGATATTACCCCACCATACACAACTCTCTGATACCTATCAGACAGCAATCCTGAATCCAGTTTACTAACTCGACATCTAAACCCATGTGATGCAACTTAAGTATCAGTTTATCATGTAGTGCCCTGCCAAATGTCTTTGTAAAATCCAAAGAAATGACAGAACATGCCTTTCCCTCATCAACTTCTCTTGTCACTTTATTATAAAAGGCAATCATATTACTAAAGCAAGAGCATCCCTTAACAAATCCATGTTGATTCTCACAGATAACATTACCCTCATCTACCCAATGCTGTATATAGTCCCTCACTAATTTCTCCTTAACAACTACTGATGACACACAAACTAGCCTATAATTAGACACTTCTGGTCTGTTACCACCCTATGCAATGCCACTATCTTACATTCTTTCCATTCCTTGGGTACCTTTCCCATAGCCAGACTTTCATTGAAAAGCCAGGTCAAAGGAGCCGTCTGTTCTTTAGTGGATTCTCTGAAAACCCGTGGTGAAATACCATCCAGTCCCACTGCTTTACTGACATCCAGAGTACTCAGTATATGGAACACACTCTCCTCTAAACCTCGAACCTGCCCTACCACTCTAGTATTAAAACCTTCTCCAAGATGAAATACTCCAATGAAGTGCTCATTGAACAACTCCACTATGTTCTCTGCTTCAGTCTATTCCCATTTTTATCCCAGAATGCCATTCTTCCACAATCATTTCTCCTCTTACTGGCCACATAGCTAAAAAATCCCTAGGATTTTCTTTTGATCTTAGTGCCAATCTCTTTTCATATTCCAGTTTTGACTTCCTCACCATATTAGTCACTCTCCTGACCCGAGTCTTATATTCTTTATGTATCTGCTCTCCACTCCTCTCCTTATATCTCTTTCATAATCTCTTTTTCACCTGCAGTTCCTGTTTGATATTCCCTTTCCTTATTACTACATGCATTTTCCTCTTCCCAGCTTATACTGCTGTAGTTAAAATCTCCCATAACAATCATTCTTCTTGCACTTACCAAGCTCAACTACCTAAACATCTTCTGCTCCCCACCCTCTCTACTTCTTGGCATGTACCAACACCCCACTAAATATCCTGTTTTGCTCATGTCTACCTCACATCATATGCTTTCAAAACCATTAGTGTCACTGCCTTCCAAAGCATTCACTCTTAAAGGACGTAAGCTAGCAATTATCATAAGCAGTACTCCACCACTGTGTTTTCTCCTCCTATCCTGCCCAAAAATGCTGTACCCTGCTACTTTTATTCTTGTTATTATATTATCTTCTGTGAACCATGTCTCAGTGATCTCAATAATCTTTGGCCAGGCTGATGCTATCAGTGCCACCAATTTTTTTCCTTTATTCCGGATACTCCTGGCATTAGTATAAAGCATAAAAATGTCACTTTTTCTATACTTATCTATGCTTATAGTTATCCCCACTGGACTCAGCGTTACCTGATGTTGTCCCCTTTCCCCCAAGCACCCATTCCCAAGAAGCCACCCCTTGCTACCATCCACCCTGGGAACTCTAATTTCCTTCTATTGACACACTGCTTCATTCAGAAAACAGCAATCTCTCCATATGTCTACATCCGTCCTCATTCAGATGCAAGCGGTCTCTTGCATACAATTCCTTTCTGTCCTCACATCCCCTCCAAGCATTCACATATTCCAGTCCTCTCTTCTGACACATTCTGGCTATTTTGCTGTTCATTATTACTGCCCTTCTGCTAAGCTCCTCATTATCATATCTAGATAACACACACACGCTATCTTTCCTCTCTGCATTTTCTTTTGTACAACCTCAAGCATGTATCTCAGATCTCTCTCCACTTGATTTACACTGCCTCTCAAGTCATTCATGCCCACCATCACAATCGTTTCATCCCACTTAATTGCCATAGTCACACACATAATT
Source organism: Typopeltis vanoorti (assembly GCF_054136105.1). Taxonomy (NCBI): domain Eukaryota; kingdom Metazoa; phylum Arthropoda; class Arachnida; order Uropygi; family Thelyphonidae; genus Typopeltis; species Typopeltis vanoorti. The sequence goes on from NC_143556.1 coordinate 142,286,259, forward strand.
AAGATATATACAAGTAGTTTAGTTGTGAAAATAATTCACACACAAACTTTGTTTGTTTATACTTAAAATATAATTTCTTAATTCAAAAAAAAGAGAAAAGAAAGCTATATGTCTGCTACCAAACTATTGACATTTTGGTCTTACCTCTCTGTAGCATCTATATTGGTAATAATGGAACAGTCAACTTTGATACCTGAAGAATGCTGATCAGTTACTACCAATATAGATCTTGCCAAAGAAGATCCACAATGATTTCATCTATGTTGCCCACTTCTAAACACATTCTTTGGAAAAGTTTGGAGGAACTTGTGCTTGCCCTTGACATTTCCAAGACATTTTGTAGTGCTTGGCATCAAGGACTTAAAAGCAAATTATGATCTCTGTGGTTTGGATTGACAGATTTTTCTAGTGTTTCACTGTGCATAATGGTAGACAGTGTTCTCTTTTCAAATTTTCTGTCTAATGCAGGTGTTATTCAAGGCATGGTTATTTTATCCAGCCTCTTCCTCATCTACATAAATGATATTCTCTCACTGACCTTGAACCTCTTCTACAGTTTTCCTGACAATAGCACTTTCCCCCTCATTCAACTTGCACGATAAACCCATGCAGTGTACCAACATTTCAAGCTTCAAGATCATGTACAGTAAAGTACAGTAAACACTGTCCTTCACTGGGGTATTTACTCCCTAGTCATCTGCAGTGATTGTAATTCACAGTATTGTCTTTGGAAAATAAGATCTTAGTACTTTCCCCTCTTATTTCTGATAATGTTGAACTGAACAGTCAAGACTATATCTTTCGATATAGTAAAGAGAGGCCAGAAGTAAGAATCAATCCACTCCATGGATTGATTCTTACTTCTGGCCTCTCTTGGCATAATTACATCACTTCTATAGCATCCTTGGCTTCCAAAAAAACTTGCTATCTCTTTTTGCTCATGAATGATATTACTTTTCATGTATCCAGTTATTTACTCAGTGCACCTAAAACCTCTAAAATTTCTTGATGCTATTCAGAAGAGGACAGGTCAGTTGATCATTGACCCCCTGTCTTACAGACTCAACTACTGTCTCATAGTACCTGCTGAATAGTTCTCATCATATTGATGGGAACTATTAAGCAGAACTGGCATCCGTTATGTCCTCCATTTCTGATAAACCTCAAATAACTCAAGCTTGAAAGCTGTCCATCATTCTTTTACATGCAAAGTGTTCACTACCCTGAACCTGCTACCCCCATTAATCTTTCTTTCTCTCTCTCCACCTTTGGTTTTGTGGAGCAGGCTTCCCAATGAAGTATGTTTCCCAAATAACACCTGCAGCTCTTTATCCCAACACTCACCCACCCACACACACACACATATGGCATGTATTTGTGTAAGCTTTCTAGCCTTGTGTGTGTGTGATAGTAAAAAAAAAAATTCCAAAAAATTTTTTCTGCCTAAATGATATTGTAATTATCAACTATAAATTCAAATTATAACTGAGAAGCTAACTTACTTTCGTATTTGCTCCAGCCGTTGTTCTTCAATTTGTAAATATCTTTCAAGTGTTTTCACAACTTCTCCTTCTGTATAAAGCAGTGTCTCTAAGTCTACTACTGCTGTAAAGAGTTCTCCATGAATTGTAACTAAGGAAAGAATGTTAACTACGAAGATGGTATGAAGGATACAGATTTTCATATTTTAGTTGCCAGATCTAAAATGAAAATTTTTAAAATAAAATATTTAATAATATATTTTGCTGAATAAAAAAATCAAAATACATTATTATTTTTAAGAGAGAGACCTCCAGGTAGTCAGGAAATCATTGAGAGAGGTCGTATACTACACACACACACACCAGCTGTCATGCTTGTTCTTGAATTCATTCACACTGCTTACAACACACAACATCCAATGGCAGTCCATTCCAATCACACACCACTCCATGAGAGAAAAATCTAGATCTCACCCCCCTTCCTCCTCCTCCCTTGTCAGCATTCATTCTCAGCTTCCAAGGATTCCTTCTCGCCCATTCCCCACCCTCCATAAAATGAAAAATTCCATCAAATGAAATCCTGTATGATCCTTTCAGAATGCATTTTTGAAAATTATGGAGACAACTACCATGTTTGAATAAAAACTTTAGTTTAATATAACTAAAATCTACATTCGACGTTTCAAACTTTATGTCAAGGTCATCTTCTGGAGCATACAACTATACACAGAAAACAAGCTACACTACAATCAAAAGGTTTGTTAAAGACACTGACCAACTGCTACAATAATTGTTGGCCTGACCTCTGGTGGTGGAAAAAAAAATTATACATCAACGCTAGAGTCCTATTATTAGTGTTATCCGTTGGTTGTAGAAATACATTGGGTACAACAACAAGTATCTATTTATATACATATATTAACATCATGTACATTCCAGCCAGTTGGTATGGAATGTTTCTAATACTAGCTGAAGATTGGCTGGAGTCCTGACTTATGCTGGATCTTATATATTAGATAGGCTGAATGTGTGCCATCCAGATCCTTGGAATTTTCATGCCATCTTTGTTGTTGATATTTGGGTGGTTTATCAGGATTTCGCAGGCTTCCTTAAATTTCCTTTCGTACCAGGTTTTTGTGCAGCGTAAAGAGCAGGTGCTTTTCCAGGTTGATTTGGTGCAAGGTGTTGAGTGCGTGGTCTGAGAGGCCTGCTTCACCATAATGGTTATATTTAATGTGTCTAATGTGTTCTTTCTTGCGTATAGGGATTGTCCGTCCTCTTTCACCAGTGTACGGTAAGTTACAGGTGCAGCAGATGCAATAGACTCCAGGATGTGCTAATGGGAGGAGAGGATTCTTAGAGGAGTTGAATATGGTTTTAAGTTTTAGTGGGTGGTTTAAAGGTGGCATTGAGGTTATAATGTTGTAACATTCTGTTGATTTTTTCCAATAACCCTTTAATGTATGGGATGGCTATGGTTTTACTGTAATCTAGATTCGTTTTTGTTGTTGTTTTATGGAGTATTTTATTAATAGAATAAAATACTCCATAATTAATAAAATTATGGAGTATTTTAATAAAATGTCGGTTTTCGGTAGACTGTGAAGTTAGTTATATTAAACTAAAGTTTTTATTCAAACACGGTAGTTGTCTCCATAATTTTCAAAAATGCATTCGGATCACCGTGTAAGCTTAAAAGAAAGGATCCTTTCAGAAGTTTGTAATTCCAAATCTTATTATTTACATCTGACCTCCATGGAGTCAGGGACTCATTGCAGGAGGTACACATTATAGCACACAAAGCTCATCTAACCATGCCTTAGCTTAAATTGATTCAATTCCACATTTGCAGCACACTCGGGCAATGCATTCCACTCGCCAACCACTCCATGTAAAGAATCTACTCCTCATTCCTCTGTTATACAGTTTCCAGGAGTATCTCTTGTTCTACCACCTTTTCCCATTCTATGAAAAATCTCTTCCATGTCAACCTGTTATCAACCCCTGATTAACTTATATGTCTCAGTAATATCCCCTGCTCCTCTTCCTATTCACAATGCTTTGCAGTTTACATTTTCTCAATCTGTCCTCGTACTCCACATTCCAAATACCACTGATCACCTTTGTGAATCTTCCCTGGACCCTTTCCAACATATCCTTGTCAACATGAAAACCCTTGACCAAATCCATGCACATAATCCATATGAAGCCTGATCATGACCTTATACAATGCCATCATGACTTCTTTATTTCTGCATGTCAGGGTGCTACCCATTATTGCCATTATCCAATGTGATGGCTTCACAACTAGTTCAATGTGGCCTGAATTTCAGGTCCTTGTCCACCATCAATCCCAGATCACTCATCTCCTCTACCTTCTTTAAAGTTTCCCCAAAAAGTATATATTTTTTATCCGATTGTCTTACCAAATTTCAAACTTTACGCTGTGCAACATGAGAGTTGACTGATAGTTCCACTTACTTCAAGTCCTCCTGTAAGGCCAAAACATCTGCTTTATGCTGCATTGCTCTCCCAAATTTTGCATCATCTGCCAACAACTGCATATAGATAACTAGTTAAACCCATCCCAATATTATTAATATACAAATGGAACAAAATATGGTCCCAAAATTGAACACATTTTGGGACCAGAGAGTTAGTCACCAATTCAACTCAATTATCCAATCCCATTCAATTTATTTAACAGCTTGTCGTGTGGCAGTCTATCAAAAGCTTTTGCAAAGTGTAAGTATACCACTGTATATGCATCTCCCTGTCCAAGACATTTGTATATCTTGTTATAGTACATAAGTAGGTTAGTTAAACATGATCTTCCTTTAAGAAACCCTTGCTGACAATGACAGAGAATACTACTGTTATCAGTCCATTTCTGTATCCTAGTTCTCACCAGTCTTTCTTGTACCTTCACCACAACTTCAGATATTCAGATTGGCATATAATAGCAACCTTCTTTCTCCTGTTTGCTAGTGTCTGCCATCTACAAATTCTCAATCTGTCTTCATAATAAGTGTTACACAATTCTGATATCATTTTTAAGTCTCCTTTGCACTCTCTCTCCACTATAGCAGTATCACAACAGAAACTAGGAGACCAACATGTGCACAATAGTCCAAGTAACTGCTTGCCAAAACGTTCTAAACAGGCAAAATGACATCCTTCTCTTTACATTAAATTAAAGATGCCAAGAAATTAGATTCTTGGTTTAATCTTTTATCCAAGTGTAAGCAAACAAATGTGAATGAAGTAACTTCACAACTGGACTACTTGTATATAGAGGCTAATGACTTCTCATCACTTGCCTTAGTATCCCATGATGCAGAGCACATATCCTTACAGACATTTATAATGCTATGCATTATGGGAAGGGTACCCAGACTGGTTTTGACCTTTATTGAGGTCTCATCAGTGGGTGCCAGACCAAGATGTCATATGGAAATAAGACTTCTGCATCACTTCAACCTTGGTATCACTTCTGGGTCTGGCTCCCACTGATGAGACCTTAATAAAGGTCAAAACCAGTCTGGGTAGCGACCCTCCCCATAATGCATAGTAATATACATGTCGTAACGATATGTGCTTTGCATTATGGGACTAAGGCAAGCGATGTGAAGTCATTATTCTCTACATACAAGTAGCCCAGTCATAAAGTTACTTGATGCACAAACTTTGTTTGCTTACACTTGTATAAAGGAGTAAACCAAGAATATAATTTCTTGTTATCTTTAATTTATAGTATAATCAAGTGAAAAAAACCTTCAACACTTATCTTTGTATGTCAAAGTTTGTTTCAGCATTACAATAACTTTTGAGTTGTATTAGCAATTTTTGCTACATGACCTCTGAACTTCAACTTCCTATCTACTAACACCCCCAAGATCCCTAGCCTGATCAGTTTCTTCTAGCATAATCCCACCAATATAATACAACATTGGATATCTAATCATGCCAAAGTGCATGACTTTACATTTATTAACATTGAATTGGCATCCATTTTCCCATGCCCACAATCCCAGCCTATTCAAATCATTCTGCATTCCTGATTACCGTACCTTTGCATCATCAGCAAATAGCTGGATATTGCCTGTCAAATCCCTCCCAGTGTCATTAATGTACAGCTTGAATTACAGTGGACCAAGCACCGATCCTTGTAGTACACCACTGGATACTTTAAATCTTGCAGATTCACATTCCCCACGTACCACTTTTTGATATCTGTTAGTCAACTATCTTATCCAAGCTAATATTTTAAAATCCAATCCCATATTCTCCAATTTATGCAACAGTCTTCCATTCTGTATTCTGTCAAAATTGTGGTGTATCCATACTTCTTGTTTAACACAATGGTAACATTATTATAGAATGTGAACAAGTTGCTGAAACTTGACCTTCCCTTAGTGAAACCCCTGCTGTTCACTAGAGATTATCCATCAGCCCATTTCCAAATGCAAGCCCTAACCAACTTTTCTAAACTCTTCACCACCACTCCTGAGATACTGATTGGTCGATAGTTGGATACATCAGTTTTTGCAATACCCTACTGCAATGGGATTAACATTTGTTCTTTATACCCATGTGAATCTTCCCTGTGCTGATGCTCAAATTATATAACCTGGTCAAAGGAATAGCTAATTCAGCTGAACACTCTTCATACTCACTAACTTTCTAATATTACACTCTAATATTAAGTAAATTCTCCTAAAGTTATAAAATCTCACTACTGTAAGTATAAAATAGCTTTCAACTGAAAATATAATCATCATCATCAATTCTCCATGGTGTCAAAGATTGTGGGAGGTCCTCGCTGTCAAAATAGTGCTTTGAGCTCATGCACTGTTTCCACAGTTGTGACATCCTCTGGCAGTGCAAAGCTTCTGGCTACTTGCAACATTCACACACATACATACAAAAAAAAAAAAAAAACTCACAGGAAGTGAGTTTTACTAATTTCTTCCTCCGTTCTTTGAAAAATTCTCTTCAGATTAAGGATTTGTATCAGAATAATTAGCATTAATCGGATACAAATCCTTCACCTACTTGAATGTTTCTGTCATATGCCTCTTCTTCTTATCTACAGTTCTTCAATGCATTCCTTAGTATGTCTTCATACCTGAAGAGACAAAAACCCTCATGTTATTCACTCTGCTCTGGATCTTTTCCAAAATATATACATGGTAATCCATATGTGGCCCAATCAGCATCTTATACACTGGAACCATAACCTCTTACATGTCAGCATTCTAGTCATTGTTGTCATCATTTATGTTGTGTTCACAATTCTAGGAGTGTGGTCCTAAAAATTTAAAGTCTTTGTCCACCATCACCCCTTGATCTCTCTCTCTTTCTCTCCTCATTCAAGATTACTCGGCTGGGCTGTTCTGCAAAGTGGGTAGCACACTTTCCATCCATCTGTCCAACAAACCAACACATTTTGAACAGCATTCGTATGCATTTTTTTTTTTTGAACATCCTTAAGTGGTGGATAATTTTTATTACTAGTGGTAAGACCACCAAATCTTCTTATTAGGGGCTTGATAAAGGTACAGTGCTTGGTCTATAAAGAATGATTCCTAGAATATCTAGCACTTAGCCCACCCACAGTGTAATATACTGTAGTTTTACAGTCCTTTATGAGTTAGATTCACAAAAAGAAAACCCTAAAAAATATATGACATCATATCCTTGCCTTCTGAATTTTTTTCAAATGGAGAAACTTATCTCCTGCTTAAATGGTAGCCATCCTTGGTTGATTGCATCAGAGAACTTGGCAGTAACCAAGGTAGCTAACAATTGATTGACAGTAAGAGGCAATGTGGCTTTCCAACGTGGGCAATTGTCAGATGTGAAATTTTCAGTTAAGAAAGGGTATGTGAGGAATTACAAAAAAGCTGATTTTGACTAACTGAGGAGCTAACTTGGAGCAATGTCATGGTTTAAGAATCTGGAATGGAAAGATATTAGTAGTTTCCAGCATATTGAAGAGTTAGATGAAAGAATAGCATAATTGAATAGGGGTTGCGGAGAAAGAAAAAGTCGTGGAGAATACATAAAGAGATAGGTGATTAGCAACCTTAAGAGCAGTACGTAGAAGCACAGACAAGAAAGGTGACCAGTATGGTAAGGAAGGCAAAACCAGATTATGAGAGGAAGCTAGCTGAGAAGACTGAAGAAAAATCCCAAAGAGGTTTTTTTTTAATATTGAAAAGAAAGATGCCTATGGAAAGATAACTTTCATGAGTGCTGATGGAATGGAGATAAGAGAAGCAGACAAAATAGTTAACTTATTAAGCAATTATTTTACAATAATGTACTATCCAGGTGGAGATATTGAAGTCTCAGGTGGATGTGAATTGGAGGTGCTTAGAATATTGCCAAAACTTAATGCAAAAACTGCCATGGGATATCAGTCTCAAGTATTAGGAGAATGTGCATGGAAATTGGCAGCTCTTCTGACCAAGCTCTTAAGTATCAGCTCTGGGATGGTGCCAAAGGAGTGAAAAGAGGATAAAATAGTTCCATTGCATAAAGGCAGCTCCAGAACTGAAATAGCAAAAGTAATTTGCTATTTCAGTTCACTTCAGACCCAGAAGATGTAGGAACAATCAGTATATTAGAAGTGGTGTTTAAATTATTGGAGAAGTTGGTAAAAAGGCAGAATTTAGGAATGGGTGGACTGGAATATGATGCTCTATGGGGGACAACATAGTTTTGTGAAAGGTGGGTCTTACGTTAGTAAATTTACTCACCTTTTTTTTTTAATAAGTGACAAGTGAGTTGGATAAAGGAAATAGCTATGCAGTGATTCTGCTGAATTTGGCAAAGGCAATCAACAGAATACCATATGAAACTCAATGCTTCTCTTTACCTTTGATAATGCTCGACAATATTCAAGGTCAGATATTTTTTCTCAGACTTACTCGTGCTTCTAACCTTTACTAGGATAACCACATCACTTCTGTAGCATTCTCATCATCATCATAATGCTAATTACAGATGCAGACCATATTGGTCTATTCTGGTCTCGTTATCCATCTTATATCCTTTATTGAGGTCTATCCAGCCTTCTCTTTCCAATCAACGAAATCCAAACTGGAAAAACCTGACATTCTTTTTTGCTCAAGATGCTACTTTATATCTGTCCAGTTACTTATACTGTACAAGTCTCAAATCAGTCCAGCCTTAGAATATTGTTCTCACATTTGGTGTGGTGCACTTAAAACCTCTCTAAAAATTATTCTCGATGATGGTTCAGAAGACAGCAGTTCAGTTTAGTCAATTTCTTTCTCTCACAGATGGTCAGTTTCTGTATTGTGTTCCTTCTACAGATGTGGGAAGTTTTTTTTTCTCTTAGTTGAAAATTGGATTAAACTTGCCAAATTATATTCTCATTTTATCCTTCATCCAAGTGTAAGCAAAGTTTGAGTGTGAAATACATTCACAACTAGGTTACTTGTATATAGAAGTTAAATGACTTCACATTAATTGCCTTTGTATCCTATAATGCAAAGCATGCACACACATTTTCAGATGTGTATAATGCTATGCATTACAGGAAGGGCCACTACTCAGCCCAGTTTCCACCTTTATTGAGCTACTGTTGAAACATGGGTGTACCTCTCTGGTTGGCCGAGTGGTTAGTGTATCCACTCTCCAGCCAAAAGGCTGCAGGTGCGAATCCTGCTGTGGGCATGGATGTTTGTGATTGTCTGTGGAAATGCTAGTGGCGGGTGGTAGATGGTATTGGTGTAGTTGTAATGGTGGAGACAGAGTTGTAGGGTAAGTGCCCTCACTCGATGAGTCTTTGGACTCCCTGGAGGTATCACATAATAATAACTGACTGATCTACAAGATCATTCTAAATCTCGCTGAGTTATTCTAAAGGATCATTACTGAATTCATCATACCTGACCTGAATCACTCCATGACAGAAAAACTTAGCAGTGGCTGCACTCAGGGACAGGCAAAAGCCTGTCACTGAGCATAGCTGCTCTACTCCCCAGGAAGTAAGCAAGTGCAAACATGAACATTATTAAATGTCATCAGTAGCAGCCAGACCCAGAAGAGAAACTAAGGTTGAATTAATGTAAAGATGATAATATTCCCCTAATACAGGTTGTAAAAAGGTGCATTGCCTTATTATTAAAATTCTCTGGATTAGCAATAGATGTGGAAAGTTGGTTGCAAATCAGATTAAACTTGTCAAGAAATTATATGCTTATTTTATCCTTTATCCAAGTGCAAGCAAACAGAGTTTCTGTGTGAAATATTCATGACTAAGTTACTTGTATATACAGACTAAATAACTTCACATTAATTACCTTTGTATCCCATAATACAAAGCCATGCACCCTTTTGGGCATGTATAATGCTGTGCATTATGGGATGGACCACTACGTAGACCGACTTTGATCTTTGAGATCTTATCAGTGGGAGCCAGACCCAGAAGAGATACTATGGTAGAAGTAATGTAAAGATCATATATTTTGAACATCTATAAACTTTCCACATCTCTCTTCATTAATTCAATTTTGGTATCTCTTTTGGATCTGGCTCTCACTGATGAGTAGCCTAGTCTTGAATGTATTTCACACACAAACGTTGTCTGCTTACACTTGGAAAAAGGATAAAAACAAAAGCATAATTTCTTGGCAAGTTTAATCAAATTTCAAACAAAGTGGAAAAACGGTCCACATATATCTCTAATCCAGAGAATTTTAATAATAAGATGGGACACCTTTTTACTACTGATGTATAATCTCTACATTAATTCAACATTAGTATCTACAGGAACTTAAATTCTCATATTTCCGGGTAAAAATCAGTGTAAAAATCAGGATGGAGTCAAAATCCAGATAGCCTCAGTCACTGACTACAGACAAATGACAAAACTAATGGATAACAAGTCTTCCTTATCACACATATGCTTTACCCAATGAAATAAATCTCAAGGTAGTACTTTGCGGGATAACCGAAGGTGTCACCTCTGAAGAAATCACTGCTGACCTTATGAGTCGGGGCCTGACCCCCCAGTAAAAGTGAGCAGCTCAGGTCAGATAAACAGCCAATGCCACTGGTGCTTGTAGAAATTGACAAGGCACAGAAAAAGATATATGAACTGACCGCCTATCTGTGGCCTCAGAATTTCTACTGAGCCACTAAGGAAAAAGTCATCAGCTGGGCAGTGCCATAGGTGCCAAAGGTTTGGCCATGCCCAAAATCTTTGCAAGGCAAATTTCAGGTGTTTAAAATGCGGCGAGGGCCACCAGACCATCATGTGCACAAAGCCAACCCTGCCAACTGCAAGGGATGCATTACACACCCAAAGAACCACGGGTCAGCAAAAACTACCCTTCCAACACACTACAGCGATGCTCAAGGCAGCTGTGCAGGCCCCAACCTAGTCCAAATCTCCAGCTCAACAACTCAGGAAAGAAAACAAACTGCAGCAATGACCAAAACTTATGCAGAGGCTGCACGAGCTAAGGCTGTTCCATCTCATGAACAAATAAGCTCTAATCTAACATCAATATTAACTGCCTCACTAGCTACCATGTTACAAGAATTCAGCTTGACAAATCCTTTGCCATCCTCCATGAAAAGATTCCTACAAGGTACCGACTCAATTTTGACAGCCCTCAATAATGAATAAAAGAAAATTCCAGCACAACTCTCTCATGATCACTGCATGGAATGCAAATGGACTGAGAAACAAAATTCTGGAATTGCAAGAGTTCACTCATAGACACAATCCTGACATAATGTTAGTAAATGGAACACATCTCAGGACAGCTAATAACCCCAACTTACAGAACTATATTATGTACAAAACAGACAGACTCACCAGCAGTGGAAGAGGTACAGCCATATACATTAAAAACTACCTAAGCCACAATGTTCTGACAAATCCACAAACCAAGAACCTAGAGATAACATTTGTTGAAGTTTATACCAACAATGCTGGCAGTATCAAAATCTATGCTGTATGCAATCCACCCAGCATTCCATTACTGGTATCTGACTTGGACACCACTCTCAGCATCACAGACTCCACCATCATGGCTGGTGACTTTAATGCCAAACATACAGCCTGGTATAGCTCCACAATCAATGACAAAAGTAGAACTCTAAATCATTACTCAATACAAAATTCTATTGTTGTAGCCGGACCCATAGAGCCCACCCATCACAGCTCAGATGTACTTGACATAGTCATCATCAAAAACATACCAGTATAAGTTGAAAACATTAAATGATTTTCTTTCGACCACAACTCCGTTCTGCTTAAACTCTGTACAAGAGCAATTCTCCCCTCTGCACTCTTTCATATCTTGGGACAAGCTCTCCAAAATTCTCCATGACCACATTGGCCCAGTCCCTGTTATTCACACTAAAGAGGAGATAGAATTTTCTGTAAACAACCTAACCAGTCAAATCAAAAAACCAATAAAGTCAGACACCCAAACCCAAACACAACAGTCTTCTAGTGGTCGGATCCCCGAGGAAATCATGGATCTAATCAGATTGAAAAACAAAGCCAGAAAGAAGTACAATAACACAAGAGCCTCACGAGATAAATCAAATATGAATAAACTAAATAGACAAGTTCGCGAAGCTCTCCAAAAAACATCACAACCAAGATTGGGAATCCAAGCTAACGAAGCTAAATCCAGAGGACAACTCCATTTGGAAGTTCTTGAGAATCCTCCACACTAAAAGGCAACTTTTATCCCCAATTCAGACCAAGAAGGGAATAGCCCATACTGACAAGGAAAATGCAGAGGCTCTGGTAGACAGCTGGGAAACTCAGTGTAACCCCTCTTATGAAAATTTGAACATCAATCTTATCTATAAGATTCACTGCCAAGTCAAGCAGGCCATAACACAACAAAAGGATGACCCAGAACCTGTCACACCCACTTCTCCAGCAGAAGTTATAAATATCATAACCCCACCTGAACAACAATAAGGCTCCAGGTTCAGACGGAATCACAAACAAAATAATCAAACTACTCCCCAGAAAAGCCATTGTGCATCTAGTCAACATAATCAATGCCATCCTCAGACTCAAGTATTTTCCCTTAACATGGAAGATGGCGGATATTATGCCAATCAAAAAGATTGGAAAGAACACCCAGCTCCCCAAAAGCTGCAGACCTATCAGTCTTCTGTCCAGCCTTGGAAAGATTGCAGAAAAGGTCATCCTTACAAGGTTCCAATCAGAAACGGATAAACTAGGTATTATTCCTAATGAGCAGTTCGGATTCAGAAAAAAACCACACTACCGTGCAACAGATTCACAGACTGGTCGAATTCATCTCCACACAGCTGCAGTCTTCATAGATTCTGCGAAGGCTTTTGATAAGGTGTGGCATCAAGGTCTTTTCTACAAGCTCATCGCATTCAATATACCAACTAATCTAGTAAAAATAATTCACTCATACCTCAAAGACAGATTCATGCAAGTCAAAATAAATGAAACTGTGTCAACCAGATGCAAGGTTCTGGCAGGTGTGCCGCAGGGCTCACTCCTTCCTCCCCTGCTGTTTTCTATCTACATAGCTGATATCCCTCAAAACCCAAACTCAACAATCACTGCATTATATGCAGATGATATTGCATTATTAGCAAGATCTCTCAACCCCAAACTAGCCATCAAAAGACTCCAAAGCAGTATTCACACATTAGAGAGAAATGGTTGATGGACTGGAGGATCCAAGCAAACCCACAGAAGAGTTCAGCCATACTGTTCACTACAAAGAAGTTTCAGACCAAGGAAGACATACATCTACTAGGAGTTAAGATCCCATGGCAGAGTGAAGTCAATTATCTCAGCGTAATGCTCGACAAAAAACTACAATTCACCAGTCATATAAAACACATAAGCTCGAAGACATCCAAAGTAATTGGATTAATTCAAAATATCCAAAATAATTCTCACTTGCCAAACTCAACTGTCTAAAAATCTCCTGGTCCTCACCTTCTGTTCTCCTTGGTATTTTGCAACACCCCCACTAAATATCCTGTCTTGCCCAACTCTGCCTCTCACCATATGCTTTCAAAATCATTAGTGTCACTGCCTTCCGAAGCCTCCACTCTTAGAGGACATAAGTTGTCATTTATCATAAGCAGTACTCCACCACCACACTTTCCCTTCATATCCTGCCCAAAAATGCTGTACCCTGCTACTTCTATTCCTGTTATTATATCCTATTCAGTCAACCACGTTTCAGTGATCCCAATAATCTTTGCCCAGGCTGATGCTATCAGCCCACCTATTCCTCTCCTTTATTCCTTATACTCTGGCATTAGTATAAAGCATAAAACCATCACTGTTTCTATACCTTGCATTATCCCATCTAGACTCCACTCGGCTCAGCATTACCCGATATCGTCCCCCTTCTCCCAAGTACCCATTCCCACAAGAGGCCACCCCAGCTACCATCCACCCTGGGCATTCTAATTTCCCTGCATTGACACACTGACTCATTCAGAACAGCAATCTCTCTAGATGCCTATATCCTTCCTCATTCAAATGCAAGTGGTCTCTCGCATACAATTCCTTTCTGTTCTCAAACGCCCTCCAAGTATCGACATATTCAAATCCTCTCTTCTGACATTCCAGCTATTATGTTATTCATTATTATTGCTCTTCTGCTCAACTCCTCACTATTATAAATAGGCAACACACACACACACGCTATCTTTCCTCTCTGTGTCTTCTTTCGTACTACCTCAAGCAAGAATCTCATATCTCTTGCTGCCCAATTTATATCACCTCTCAAGTCATTCGTTCCTACCATCTCAATCATCTCATCCACCCTTTCACCCCTCTTAATTGCCATAGCTGCACTTTCTATCATTCCTCCGGCAAACACTCCTCATGCATCCTATCTTGCACACCACAGATCATTGAATCCCCATAGTTTACACTTCTTACCACCTTGTTCCTTGATTGCTCACATGCATCCCTCCCTCTCTCCTCTAACACCTCTCTATGTTACCCTACTTACCTACCTTCCTGACATCACTCTATCCCTGGTTCCAGTGCTCCCTTGCATTCTTCTCATTCCCTCTCTCCTACTGTTTCCATTCTCTCCTCTTCTATCATTCCCATATCTCTCACTCTCATTCCCTCTCTTCCACTTATCCTATTCTCTCTTCTGTTATTCACATAATCTCATTCCCTCTCTTCTACTGTTCCTATTCTCTCCTCTTCTATCATTCACATAACTCTCTCTCTTCTACTGTTCCTAATCTCTCCTCTTCTACCATTCCCATAACTCTCTCTCTCTCTCATTCCCTCTCTTCTACTGTTCCTGTTCTCTCCTCTTCTTTCATTCCCATAACTCTTTCTCACTCCTATTCTGATTTGCCTTGCATTCGTCTCTTTCATTCATCTCATCTTTCACACTTTTCATCTCATTCCCTAGCCATTCCCCCTGCTCTTTTAGCTCATCTCTCTCTCTCTCTGCAAGTCAGCCACTCTTATTTGCCATTCAACCTCCAATTGAGACCATCTCCAAAAACTTCACAATCATTCATTCATTCATCCTCTCGGTCAAGGATGCATCGGTTTTTATTTATTGTATGATCATTGGAAAGACTCTTTAGATATGTCTAAAATTACATTGAGAAGGTCAGCATTTATGATCAAGGATGTCTCTCGAAGATCAATGGTGTTGCAAATGTTGAGTGCAAGATCCATGTATGGCAGCTTGTAGCTGATTGCATATAAGTGCATGCACACCTACCCATTTGATTAGCAATCATAGACACTAGTAGAACAGAAAAATTCCCTTCCATTAGTAGAAGATCAAACCACTTATTAGGAGATTTCTCAGAGCCTTGATGATGATCAGCCTGTATTTTCACCCACTACATCACTTACTAAGGCAGTTGGGAATAACTTTTGTCCTTTCATGTTGGCACCTCTCTTGCATCCTGGTGGCACTATGGTAACCTTACCCAAGGAAAAGGCAGACTTCTTGGGATCAGTTTTTACATCCAACTCCTGCCTGGATGACCAAGGCAAATCACCTCCCATACTTCCACAAACTGCCTGCTTCATGCCTCTTTTGAACTTTCCTCAAAAGGACATGAGAAAAAAACCTCATTAATCTTGATACTAATAAGGCTCCTGGTCCATATGGTATTCTTCTTGTTGTACTCAAGACTTGTGCTTCAGAATTGAGAATTGATACCCTTCCTTTATCGTCTATAAAAACTTTCGTATTCTACTGGTATCTACTCAGCAGCATGGAACAAGTCTACATTTAATCTTTACCCAAAAAAGGAGATAAAAGTCAGCCATCTATCATCCCATAATGTCACCTCAGTACGTTCAAAATTTATGGAGAAGGTTATCAACAACCAACTTCATCATTACCTGGAGACTCATCAGTTAATTAGCAATCACCAGTATGGATTCTGCCATTCTCTTTCTACAGCCAACCTCCCAGCTAACCTTCACTCAGGCCATTTTAAAGATTTAGAGAAACCATGTTATTGTTTTCGATATTTCTCAAGCATTTGATTGTGTCTAGCATCTAGGCTTCCTGAACAAACTGCCATCTTATGGCCTCCCTTCTACACTCTGTGATCAGATTGCCAGTTTCTTCACTGGTCATTCATTGTGTGTCATAGTGGATAGCTTCTTCTCACCAGATTTCCTCATTGACAATAGTGCCTCCTCAGGGTTCTGTGCTATCACCCATGTTTTTTCTCCTTTACAACAATGACCTCCTTTCTCTGATTTCAAATCCTATTCACAGCTTCTCTGATGAGAGTACTCTTCATCAGTCAATTAACCCAGTATCCTAATGGTAGATGCTTCAAAATCCTCCATTATCAGTGACTTGAACACATTTCAACATCCTGAAGTGGATGAGGACTACTTAGTAAATTTTAATTCCAAAAAAACTCAAGCCTTCTTATTAACTTCAAGAAAAATCCTTCCTCACCCCACTTCATTTTTGATAATGTTCCACTTTCAAGAACTTTCTCTTCTTGGATTGAGTGTCACATCTAGTTTATCCTGCACAAACATATTACTCGAGCCTCCATCGCTTAGTCGGTATAGATAAAGCCCTTTGGTTGGAAAGACCTGGGTTCGATTCCTTCCATGATGTGACAAACCTTTATCTGATCTCTTTTGACTAAGGTGTGTTAGCTAGTCTCATATGGAGGTATAGGTTTTTTTCCACCTGGAAACTTGTTTTTTTTTGTCCCTCAGAACAGGCAAACCAGCCCATGAACACATACGGATCTACAGTCTAAAATACATACTTGAAAATCCCTCATTGGAGGGCTCAACTGGTCCTAAGGGATGGATGAGAAAAATTGGGGGAATTCTACATGATGACAACAAGAACATATTACTTACATAGCTCTTTAACCTCTAATGAGCTTGGTGTTCTTTTCCATTCTAAACATTTCTTCTCTTCCTCTTAACCAGTGGAGGGATCTGAGACTCTACAAGTCTCAGATCTGTCCAACTTTGGAGTATTGTTCCCACATTTGGGATGGAGCACCCAATAGCTCTAAGAATTCTATAGGTATTGCTCTTCTGAATTCGTTGCTACCATTCCTTCACTTTCTTGTAACCGTAGAAGAACTAGAGCAGAGCAGCCACTGGTCAACACCCATACATTGTCCAGCTTCGAACACACCGAACTAATTTTTCATCAGCTGCTTTCATTCCATCCACCACTAATTCTTTGGAACAATCTCCCCCATACTGTTTTTCCTACTGAGTACAACCTCCCGCTCTTTAAGAAACATATCAACAGGCTACATTTTTTTTTAATCACTGTAGTGCTTAAAGAAATATGCTTATAGGTCTTGTGACCTTTCACGTGTATGGTCAACATAAATAATATATATATTATCAGGTGTGCGGTGCTCATCCACCAAATAGCAATACTTCCGATGATATATTTTTGCATTTATTTCCATTAAGGACTACCCTAATTGTTTCTGGACTTCGAGTGATTCCTAAAAGTAAACACAAAGACTAACGCTTCACACAGAGGACACTTTTCGACGGGTAAACATTGCATCGCATTCACGTAAATAGCCCGGGTGTGCGTTCAAAATAAATAACCTTTGAGCCCTTTGAAAAGATGTATAGATGGCGCAGCGGATCAAATTCTTAGCGTTCTAGTAGTTTTAAAGTGCTCAGAAGGTGAGCTTTGAAACAATAGCACCTAGAGGCTGTGATTGGTTATTGTGTCAACCAATCTAATTGAACGTTGTTATTTGTCATAAGTTGCTGTTTTTGTTTTCTGAATTTCATCTGATTTGCGTGCTTGAAGTGTGTACTGACGTGGTAGGTAAGTTTTTATATGTAATATAGACAAGTTTTTAATATATAATTTTCGATAAATTTATAACTTTTTGCCCATATTTACAACGGGAAACAGGTTGTAAATCTATCATATATTAAATGTTGTAGCTTTGTAAAGGCTCGATAATCCAGTAATCCCGCTCTAGAGATCAAGCGTCGAATTTTTCAAGCTCCCATTAAGCAGGTGGTGGTCTGCAGCGAAATCTGAAGAAACCATTTATACACGGGTATTCGTTTTAAGCATACCCTTGTATGCTGTAATGTGAGTCTGTCCACTGGTCACTGGTTTTAAAACAGCGTTTCTTAAAAGCTGAGTAATTCAACTAGAAATTTCTAAAACGACCTGTGTAATATTATTATTATTTGACACCTCCAGGGAGTCCAAAGACTCATCGAGGGAGAGTGTGCCAACAGCATCGAACGATTGTGCCCCTTCCAACTACTAACCGCGCTCGAACTTACTTAACTGAGCCATTAGTAGTAGAGGCTCTACCAATCGACCAACCTTTGCCGGCTAATATATTAACAGAAATTATGTTTATTTGCCCTTATTGCCTGAATATATTTTTTTAATCTTTCGCTATTTTATTTTATGTTGAGCCCATAAACGAGAGGTTGGTAAATTAACCTACAATACGTTACTACGGTGTATGGGTAGTGGGTTGGGAAAGGAGAAACTAGTTTACATATGATATAAAAGCCTGTTATATTGTATTTCTTGGGAAACACATAAGGGGGCAAAACTTCCGCAATATAAAAGCCCGTATATTGTATTTCTTGGGAAACACATAAGGGGGCAAGACTTCCGCAATACAACAGTAGCAGGGATGAAGGAGGAGGAAAAAAAACTTGTTCTGTGGGTTTCAAATTGTACTATGAAGGGATCTTAGACGCCAGTCGCACGTGTTCCAATGGACTTTGTGATGAGGGGGGAAATTATTGATGCTATTTCATATGAGCATTTGCCATGGAAATATTTATGGAATACACATATTGCAGAACCTAAACGCCTGTGAGAAAGCGGGAGAAGTGAGTTGATAAGAGATAGGTTACTAATCAATCTAATTGCCATCTGTATTCAGAGCAGTAATCATTAACTGGGCAGATGTGTGATTTGTATAAGGTTAAATTTATGCATGTACTGCAAAATCGAATATATATTGGTTAAAAGCAGGGCTTTTTATGAATTGAACAAAGAATCGGAAATTTGTTACCTGATATCCATGTAATGTATGGGAAGAATTGAGGTCATGGTTGAGATAGTTGCTCTATGCTACGAATCAATAAAGTAATCACAAATAATTTAGATCCCATCATTGAATTCATTTGGTGTGATATTAATATGAAAGCAGATGAACTATTTAATCAAATTTAAACTGAACGATTTGACAATTAAATATAAAAAATCTCTTGTAATAAGGATTCTGTTATCAGTTCCTCTTCTAAAAGATGACGCTGTGTTGAAAAATGAATTGGTTTTTTGAGCTCACCATTATTGACTGGATGTTGAATTTCGATTTACTATTATTAATAATAATAAAACTACAGTATATTGAATATACTGTAGAAGTGTGTTTTAGATTTAAACTTTAATACCTACAAAAGCTGCCAAGTCTTGCTATCGTATTAAGGTTATGTGATTTTGAGACAGATTTATATACATTCTTTGTGTATTTCGTTTGAAAAAAATCAAGTTGGTTTTTTAAATCTTTGTCAACAGATTCAGTTTGATGCTTTTCTAAATTCAGCGTATGTTTACTCCATGAGAAGTTGGCGGCCGGTGAAATTTTAAGTGGGAGTGCTGCCTATACAAAATAAAAAAAAATAATTCTTTTTTCCTAATTAGTAACCAATTTATTAATAAATAAATCTGTAGATTTATTTATTAATAAATTGGTTACTGATTAGGGAAAAAAATAATTGTTTTATTTTTTTATTTTGTATAGGCAGCACCCCCACTTAAAATTTCACGGCTGCCACTTATTAAGAACGAAAATAGAATCTAATCTACATGACTGGGTTTTTTCCTTTCTTTTTTTTCTTCCCCTCGCCTGCTTATTAGACTAATTATTACTTTTATATTGTATCCTTGTAATTTTCAAATATTATGATATACAGTATATACTATATATGTATATATTAATATATTAAACACATCATAAACAACATAAGTTTATCTTGCTATGTATATATGGTGATTATTTTGTTGTGACTTCTTTACCATCTATTAGAGATTGAAAATTAGTCATGGATTAACATTTATATTTGTGGATTAACAGGATAGGTGCTGTTCCGGAGTTAGAGATATCTGTCTCAGACCATTGTAAATTTCGCTTCTGTTAAGCCGAGAAAAAACATTTCTGATATTTGATATACAAAACTTTTAATATTTTATGAAATCGATATGACAAAATTTTCATTTGCTTCGATTCTCTATTGAGAATCGAAGTTCATTATTCGTGTAAAAAAATGCAAGATCCACTACCTTAATCTAGTGTTGCATGGACGAGATAGCAGTTAGATAAAAAAGACGAAAGCTGACACTTTATTTGAAACGACTGCAGATAGTTTAGTTTTCGAGCAAAAAAATTGATGGAGGAATTTTGTCACGTAGGTGCCTAGGACAGATGCAACGAGGAATTAAAAGAAGTAGTTAGCAGGTGACATGGAGCTTCGAATACTGGAAATAGAACTTACGTTGGAGGTTGAGTTTCCATATCAGAAATAAAAAAAATTATTTTGGTTTCGTTTAGCACAGTGTTTCCCAATGGGCAATTTGAATATTTTTGGGGGAAATTAGAAAACGACATTGCATTCGCCACCCCATCACCGATGTACTCAAAAAACTCATCATTGTCGGCGATAAAATTTTTGATGTTGCAACCCTGACTTTCCGAGAAAAAAAGCTGACATCACTAGTACAGCAGTCAACATAAATACAGTATCAAGAAGAACTCTCAGAAAAGCAAAATGATGAGTCTATTAGAAATTTGTTTAACATAAAAGGAACAATGGCATGGCTTTCTGACGAGACAGAAACGAAATACCGAAATTCAACTAGTTTTGCAAAAAAAAAAAAAATAAATAAAAAATACTGTTGCCCTTCCCGTCGTCATATTTAGTTGAATGTGGCTTTAGTACTGTAAATGACTTGCTACTGAAAAAAAGAAATCTGGATATCACAAACCATGGGGAGTTGAGAAATTAGTACCTCAGATAAAAACTCTTTGCAGCAGCCATCAAGCTCAAGGATCTCATTAACTTGGATTTTATTTTCCCAAGTCCAGTTCGATTTATGTTTTATAATATACAAAGTGTAATATAAAATTTATATTCATTGAAGAAAGTCAAATTAAAAATAGTTTTACCCATGTTTCTTTTTTATTTAAAGTACATATTTATATTATACTTTTTCCGAACTTGGCTGACTATTGTGCTAGGAGGGGAGGGGGGGGCATCAAAATCTTTGAGATGGGGCATGAACCAAAAAACGTTGGGAAACACTGGTTTAGTAATCGAAAGTGATATGACACTGATCCTTTAGTAAAAATAATAAAATAAAAGACTACTTACACATAAAAGTGTAAGCGTGTTTGGGGTGTGCACTATAGCTGGATGTAAAATATTCTCGAGATATAGAAGGGGGCAAATACAGAGAAACCGTGACGTCACTATTATGCTGGAATTATAGCAGTGGTAAGGGCCTCCAGGGTTCAATAAAATGTTTGAAGTTCCCAAGAAAAGTTTTTCGACAAAAGAAGGAAGACGGAAAAAAATTGCGCAATATCGATTCTAAAGTGGCATTTGAACCAACGACCGATTTGAAAAGCAAAGCCGAGCTATTCTGTATCTAGATAGGCATGGAAAATCTCCTGAATAAAGAAAGAAACTTATAGACAATACAGCGAAGCACAGCTAGTGGTGTAACTCTGTAAATTACAGTGTTATTCAATATGAAGGAGTACATTGTACTACTTTGTGAATTCTTTATTTTCAGCAATATAAGCATCAGTGATGTCACCTGACACGAAAATTGTCAGATATTCAGGCATTCTGCGTGCACCTTCTATAATACGACACGTGTAAAACGATAGTCCATTTCTTGCCAGACGTTCTGTAACTGGTCAACAGTTATTGATTTCACTGCTGCTACAACGCGTTGCCGTAATTCTTGCAATATGGTGGGTAGGGGCGCCACATAAACGGTATCTTTAACGAATCCTTCCCCCCCCTCCCCACAAAAAAATCGTAGGTGGTCAGTTCTAGGGATCTGGGTGGCCACTTGCACAGTACAAGATCACCTGTCCCACTTTGACCCAACAAAAACACAAATCCAACGGTTTTGTGTTTTTGTTTCAAGTGCTTACAGCGCATTCTAGTAGCAAAAAGTAAACTCTCAGTTTTCCTCTAAGGTGTTATGTAACACGTGTTGGTATCGTTGGAAATAACAACTTCGCAAACAAGTACAATCTTCTCCTTGATTTTGAATAACCCTGTAGTATTTACAACTTTAATTTGTACTTCAGTATAAGCATTTTAAAAATGGGTAGAATCCTACTTTCCTTGTACCTAACTTTCCTGTTAATATGCAAATAATGACTCACCCAAAACTACTCGTATATCTTCAAGTTATATCTATAGTTGATCGCACACGGTTTGTAAAACTAAAACCGTGTTTGCTACTCATGGTTGATGATAGCACAATCAATCACTGTAATAAAAGCTTATGTGTTTTCATAGGTCGAGAACATCAGATTGCATTAATTTTCAGAGAGTGACGTCTTTAAGGTTATCGATCTTGGTAAATATGACTAAGTACCATTCGGTTTGACTGGGTGAAAGTCCATCTCAATTTTGAAAAGAAATGCAAACAAGAAAACAATAATAATAAAGTATTTGTTTAGCTTAAAATGTTTCAGTATGTTTTCAATAGTTAAGTCGAAACAGTTTGTATTCGCTAATGCCAAACTAGCTGATTTAAGATATCGACAATAAGCGCTAAACAATATATTCATTTGAGTTTCTTGTGCTTCTATCCAGCTGTGGTGATTTCTGTTCTATTGTTTGAGCGGTTTCGTAAAAAATAATACCAATAAATAAATGAATTACTATGATTAAAATACTAGAACAACCATTTTAAATAGGTCATTTTAAAATATGAGAAGAAATAAAAAAAAAATAAAAGTAGCTTGTGTCCGATATGTATTTGCAGAACACACTCTTAAGATCATACTCCCTGTGTAGAAAGGCAAGTCAAAGTTTTGCATGTCTAGACAAATGCATATCGTGATACACTGGTGACCAAAAACTAAATATGAACTAATTTTTACCTGTATATGAAAAAAAAAAAAAAAAAAATTCAGTACAGCCAAATGTGGGCATATATTAATATGCTGGCAATAAATTTATTATATTATATTACCCAAAAATGTGTTATAAATTTCGTACAAATTAAATTGTAATAAGCTTTTGGTAAAAATTACAAATTTCTGTAAGTATTGAATTACAAATTATAATTTGTAATTCAATACTTACAGAAAACTATGCAGAGAGATATTTCAGTATGGAATATGTCTGCCACGAACTGCAATGCAGCTCCCAGAACGTTGTACCGTGTTTAACACGAGTGATCCAGGAGTTATTTAGGCGTACTTTCCCACTTCTCTTTCAGAGCAAGGATAAGATCGAATTTCGAGCAGCAATGCTCCCTATTGCATTCCAAACGTGATCTATGGGGTTCAGATCTAGGGAGCGTTCTGTCCACTCGATTCGATTGGTAAAGCCTCTGCTACTAATGGCTCAGCAAAAATTTAAGCAAGTTTAATCACGGTTAGTAGTTGGAAGGGAATCGATCGTTCGATGCTGTTGGCATGCTCTCCCTCGATGAGTCTTTGGACTCCCTGGAGGTGTCACATAATAATAACATAACATATCCTTGGTCTCCAGAAGTATCTCCATTGCTGGTGTACGATGGGCTGTGGCACTGTCATCCATAAAAATGAATTATTCGCCTACTGCACCACGGAATAATCGAACATGACGTTGAAGTTCGTTGCAATATCGTTCACTAGTCATAGTCTTTTTTTTTTTCCAGCACTTGTAGCTCGGTGCATCCATTAAGCACAATGCCTTCCCACACCATGACCCCAGCACCGCCATATCTATCCATTTCAAGAACATTATCCCGATAGTAAGCAGTACCACTTTCATGCCAAATCAAGTGTCACATAGAATATGAGGAAAGATTAAAACAACTCTCATCTGTAAAGAGTATATTAGTCCATTGTCCAGCTTTTATGGATACAACACCACTAAGAACGTGCTCTAAGAAGAGCTATGGATAAAGGGCGCGGACAGGCCATCGGGCGTATGGACCCGAACTGCGATGCAGCTCCACAACGTCGTACCATGCTTAACACAAGTGATCCAAGAGTTCTTTAGGCAAACTATCCCACTCCTCTTTCAGAGCAAGGTTTTGCTCTGAAAATCTGTTTTCATGCTCTGTGGCAGAGTGAGGGCAACCTCTTAGCAAGGGTCGCATTCGCAGTTGAAACGCTGCCTGGATACAACACCATGTGAGATTCCAAACTCCCTGGCAACATCAGTATTTCTGTGAGCTTCTTCAAGGTTCATATTATTACCCGCATGGAATCATGTTGATATCTTTGAGACAAGACATCAAGGATTGCAACTTTATTCCTTCCGAAAAGAGCTTCCTTCAAACAAAATTCGCTTAGCATAGGGATCATGTGGTAGCACCCAACAGGGTGCTACCACATGATCCCTTCGAACATTTGAATGTGTACCTGCTTTTGACTCGAAATCGTCAGTTATCCAAATTGCCACAGATTCGTCTGAATCTATGGTTGTAATCAGGGCCGACGGAAGCGGGCATGCGATACATGCGGGCGTCGCTACAAAGGAGGCGCAGGGGCACGGGTCATAAGTTCATTTTTAAGAAACAAAATTTTTATCATAAAAACAAAAAATTCTTACAATGATCAATATTAAAATAAAGCCGGATACACCGAATAAAAATTTTTTAAAAAATTGTATATTGCCGGCTGTTTACAATTTTGCAGCGAGAGCAGGCTAAATGCTTGCCTCCAGAATCTAAAGTGAAACGGTGAACGATTTTTTTTTGCGCAGAAACGAATTTTCTTACAAAACATTTGTTGCTACGTAACCAGTCATATGGTATTGTAAAAACTCGATTGTAGCTTAAATATTCCAAAGCACATTACATTCGATTGTTACTTAGGTTAAGTCCCATGTGAATGTTGTAAAAATAAACTTTGTCTCTGTATAGTTTGTTTTAGATGTTATTGTAAATAACACTCTGGAACTTAACTGTATATACTGCTTTAATAAGAATATGTTAGTGTGTTAAAAACAAAGGCAATGTTTATATCGCCGAAGCTGCATGTAATAGATCTACATGGCGGCATCAGAAAGATTGTTATTAAAATTTGTTTGTATGAGAAAGGCTTGCAGGCTCTAAGTGTAAAGATCTGCTAAGTCAGTCAGAAAAGTTCGAACAACTTTCCAATGGCTGGCAACTTACAATTAAAAGAAAGCGGAGGAGAACAAAAGGCGTGCCGAACTTGAAACTTTAGATGAAAGAATCATACTGACTCGTTGGGGGTTGCCGAACTTCAAGCCAGGTCTCAGAGGAGGTATAATAAAAAGGGACTGAAGCAAACAGAAGAGGCTGCACGGATCCAGAGATCGCTGCAGAAGTAGAGGGGGGGGCCCGGTTCCAGATATGTCCACAGAGAGACAGGAGAGGCTGCCCAGTTCCAGACGCTGTCAAAGAAGGAGGCAGCTCGGTTCCAGACGTTGCCGAAGAGAGACAGAGCTGCTCGGTTCCAGACATCCTCAGAGAGCATCCCAGATCCAGACGTTGGTTGAGAGAGGAGTTTTCCGCTTCCAGAAAGAAGCTTCTCGGTTCGAGACTTCGCTAGAGAGAAACGACTTCTAGGCCACAGACAGGGCTTTCAAATTGCCGAAAGGAGAAGTCCCAAACGCTGTAGAAGAGAAAAGTTTCCAGTCCAGAGGGATCCTGATTGACAGTTGACAACAGCTTCATTTTTCTTTGAGGCGGCATTTTCAATTTCTTAGAGGCGGCAATTCAAGCTACTTGAGACGGCAGTCGTCCAGGCATTTTCGGCGAGCCCAAGTAGAGGAGAAAAGGCGAGGTAAATTTCCCGAAGTACCTTCGCTCGTAAGTTTTTCTTTTCGCCGTGGGAGAATAACATTTTTCCGGAACTGTACGAGTCCTGCTACATTCTCAATTGATATAGCCGAAGCCAAAATTCTAAATTCCAGATGAAGATATGAGATGAAAGAATTGCCATAGAACTTTTAGTGAAAGACTTTTGACTAATTGTGAGATACAGAGCCTTTGTAAGTTCAAAACTTTTATATAATTCCTCTTATAGTTGTATTAGAAAGGCTTTTAAGATGCATGTTTAATTTTTAATAAGGTTAAGAAGTGTCCTTAAGAGAATCAATTGGCATGTTAGAAGTTGATATCAAATTTGTAAAGATAACTTAACAGAGAGATTTAGGTAACCTCTTTGCGAGTAAGCTTGGAGTTTAATAAGTAAAATTTGTAAACTGAGAGTAGATAACGTTTTGTGTTAAAAAAAAGTATTTTAAAGTTGAAGGAAAACAGGTTCTAAATTTTGCTAAAGAGTTTTTATAGAAGGATAGAGAAAGCAATCTCCCTAATGTTTAAATTCGTGTACATTTCATAGTAATGTCAATAAATGTTATTTGACTTTCAGGATCTCTCTTGTAAACATAGCACGTAATAATATAAACAAGAGAGATTCTGAGAGAGAGAAAGTTCGCACAGCTATATTAGAATAACGGAGAATACAGTATAAAGTAAAGTAAAGAAAAAAGACATCACAAGTAATTAATAGAAATTACAAGTATACAAAGTTAAAATAATAAAATTTTACAATGTCGCAGTAATGACAGGATAGCAACAGTAGATTTATAACAGTACGCATCTCAATAGGCTACTGACAGTAGCGCAGTGCGGACTATTGTTTCGTCTCTGTGTCGTGTTGTGTAATAATTTCTTGTGGGTTTAAAATAGAAATGGAATCAAAAATTAAAAAAAGTTATCTGGTGCACAAAATCGTAAGTGTCATGCTGCGAAAGAAGCAGATATTAAGAAACAAACTGGGGCTCTTAATAATTTTGTTAAAACATTAAAATATTCTGAGGCAGATTGTAACCAACTTGATACATCAGAAATCAGAGTTGACGAACCGCGCACATCATCCAGTTTGAATGAAAGTACTATTACAACTGTTGAACAAGATAACAAGACGCAGGATTTAAGTGAAAAACAGTTAGGAGAAGAGTTAGTTGTAGTTGACCACGAAACTAACACATTAACTCTGTAAATTTAGAAGATCCAGGTGAATGGGGAAATATTGATGAAAAATTACGAGTTTTTTTAATTGAAATGGGGTCTGTTCAAAGGAAAAATATAATATATCCTAGAGATACGTATGGTCGTAAATTTGGCGACACGTATTATAATAGAAAATGGAAAACGGGGAGCTCGTGCTAAGAACATGGCTCATTTATTCTGAAACTTTAAATTCTGTTTTTT
The DNA here is from genome assembly GCF_054136105.1 of Typopeltis vanoorti. Lineage (NCBI taxonomy): Eukaryota > Metazoa > Arthropoda > Arachnida > Uropygi > Thelyphonidae > Typopeltis > Typopeltis vanoorti. The sequence goes on from NC_143556.1 coordinate 142,313,737, forward strand.
GCTTTTGTTGCAAACTTTTCTCACCTACTGAATCAAGTAGTCTTGTAGAAGGTTATAACGATTGGAGAAATGTAAGTACAACTTTGCATAGACATGAGATTAGTTTAACTCGCATGAAAAATTTCTTAAAATGGAAGGACCTTGATAAAAATTTAAAAAACAAAACTACTATTGATTGCCAGACTCAAAGCATGTATGAAATGGAAAAGAAACATTGGACGAGTGTTTTAGAATGCTTGATTGAAATTATAAAATTCCTTGGTAGCCTAAATTTAGCTTTTCGCGGATCATCTGATAAATTATATGAAAGGAATAATGGCAATTTTTTAAAATTAGTCGAACTGTTTACGAAGTTTGTTCCCGTTATGGAAAATTATGCTGAAAGGGCCCTACAAGTAAACAATAGAGTACACTATTTGAGTAAAGACAGTCAAAATGAAATATTGGAAACTTTAAGTAATGCAATCAGGGATACAATTTTATTATCAATTCGAAAATCTAAATATTATTCCATAATTTTAGACTGCACACCTGATGCAAGTAAAACAGAACAAATGACCATTATTATTCGCTTTTGTTTCCTGTGACAATTCCATTGTCACAGATCAGGGAAAACTTTTTAGGTTTTGCAGATATATCAGATTCCACAGGACGTGGTTTATGTGCAACAATAATGGAACAACTGGAAAAATGGAACATTCCCATTGAAGACATGCGAGGTCAAGGGTATGACAATGGGGCAAATATGAAAGAAAAAAAATATGGGCTCCAAAATTTGCTTTTGAACAAAAATCCTCGAGCTTTTTACGTGCCATTTGCTGCCAATTTAATCATTAACGATGCAGCCAAAGTGAATGCAGATACAATTAGTTTCTTTGCAATTATTCAAGAAATATATAATTTCTTTTCATTCTCTTACAAACGTTGGGCAATCCTTTTAAAGTCCGTAAAAAACATTCAAACAGCCATCAGAAACATGACGGGAAAGTAAAATTAATGCCATCCGCCCTCTACGATATCAGTTAGGAGAAATTTACGATGCACTTTTTGAAATTTTAAATAATGAAAATTTTAATAAAGAAACTCAGCATGAAGCACAAACATTATGTGCTAAAATGAAGGACTACAAATTTATTTGTTCTCTTATAATTTGACATGATTTACTTAACAGAATAAAGCCTGTGAGTAAAATGCTTCAAGTCAAAAATATGAACATTACACTTGCTTTAGAAGCTATCGAAAACTTAAAAATATTCTTACAAGAGTATCGATCAGATACAAATTTTAAAGAAGTTCTAAAAACGGCAAAAGATCTGAGTGAACAAGAATTTAAAACTGGTAAGGAAGTTCGACGACGAAAGAAGACGCGACAATTTGACTACGAGAATCATGACGAAACGTCACAATCGCCAGAAGATAAATTTGGAGTGAATGTGTTTTATACACTTCTAAACGTTGCAATGTGTTCGTTAATAGAACGTTTTGTACAACTAAAAACATATTATGATAATTTCAATTTCTTGTATAGATTACTACAAATTAATAACGAAGATTTACGAAAACATTGTGACGATTTAGAGATTCTCTTGATGGACGGCGACAATAAAGACGTAAATGCAATAGAACTATATGACGAGTTATGTGCTTTCCGGGATATTTTTCGAAAGGATAATTTAAATATTCAAAACCCTTTCGATATTCTTAATTTTATTGTGTCCAGTAATTTATCTGTCCCTAACTTTTCAATTGCTTTAAGAATACTATTAACCTTACCTGTTAGTGTAGCGAGCGGTGAACGTTCCTTTTCCAAGTTGAAATTGATTAAAACCTACTTAATAACAAGTATGTCACAAAAAAGGCTTGTCAGTTTGGCGTTAATAGCTATTGAAAATGATGTATGTGCGGAATTAGACGTTAAGACCATTATTTCTAATTTGGTGAATATGAAATCGAGAACCTTAAAATTTTAATAAAAAAATTTCAAGTATATTTATGTAATTTAATTTATTTTCTGTTATTCTGTAAAGATTTTATTTTTTGAATACTTATATTAATATTAATAAAATGTTGTAATTATTATTTCTGAATTTTATTATTTTCTCATTTATCTTGAGTTTCTTTTATTTTCCTAAAAGATAGTTTCACTTATAAAAATTTAAAAATTATTAAAAAATTTTTACAACTTACTAAGAATTTAGTAAAATGCAAGAATTTTTTAAACTTTAGTTCAAATAAATTTTAACTTTAATTAAAATTCATTTTAATTTTGTTAGCGATTCGGGTCGGTGAGAAGGCTATAATCCCTGTATCATTATATTCAACGATTAAAGTGAAGTGGCATTATCAAAATTTGCTTTAACTTTTGAGAATTTTTTGAATATTCGGATTTTTAATGATTATCCTGCCTAGTCAACACCCCCGGTTCGTTACATTTAGCGAACCAACGTGTGGCTGTTCTGTCAAAATTTATTTAAGAAATTTCAAATAATTTAAATTTTTATTATCGTAAAAGAACCACACACGCCTGGATCGTTATAGGGGGCGCTTAGACAGATATTGCATGTGGGCGGCAAAAACCCTTAGCGCCGGCTCTGGTTGTAATCTTCAGAAATAGTGTTCATCCTTAGGTTTTGGACGCCATTGTATTGTGATATCGCAAATCCCCCTTCCATAGCTAAAGGGATTGATTTTTCTTCCACTGGAAGTGATCCTACATACTACTCCTTCAAGGTATTTTGAATTTAACGAAGTTAAGAACGGTCTTCTGTTAACGAACGGAAGCATGAAAAATAGTTTGAAAGTATTTTTTCCTGCAATAAAATAAAATACATAATAATAAATAAAAATGCCATGTGTTTAGGTATGCATTCTAAAAATTAGGAATGCAGAAAAATTAATGTTAATATGCTTTTTTTCTGTTTAATTGCTACTTTGGATATAATTAAAAGCCCTTCCCTTAAAAAAAAAGTGAATGCTTTCTTTGAAGAAAGTAATACGGCGCAGCACACCATTGTACTAACTTTAGTCGAATTCTTCTCTGAAGGGGGGGAAAGGGGGGTTGGAGCTGAGCTATATGGGTTCAACCAAAACGGCCATATGATGTGCTGATAAATGTTAATTTATTAAGAGACTCAAATTTGTCGAAAGTGATTATGGCTAACAGAACTGTTTCGTTAATAATAATATAATAATAATAATTAGCCAACGCCTTTTATTCCCTTAGGAAGTAGGCGAGACTTTTTGTTTTAACCCTATCTAGCTTTTGGAGACTGAGTGTGCACTTCAATCTCTACCGGTAGCCAATCAGAGATATCTGGCTCTTGACTATCACTAATTATAGGCGATCCTAATTGGATATGTTACTATCTAAAATAATGTGGGTTGTACGTTTGAATTTCCGGGAAGAAAAACCCGAGTTTCCAGACGAAAAAAACACACTTGTTGTAGCAGAGATCTGCTAACTCTGGAACCGGTCGAAGAAAGGCTTAGAAAAAGTTCCTCCTGTCGGCGACTAGACTTAACTATTGATCTATCTTCGGGCGCCTAGCGCAGAAGATGCAAGCGTCACTTCCATTGAGCTACACAGGCCTTTGTTAATAATATAATAAATACTTAATTACTGGAGTGGATGTTCTTATTATTTCATTCCAGTAATTTCGTATTTATAAGCTAACAACTTTCCAAAGGAAGATTGACCATTATCAACTAGGCTTTTAAATTGAGTTCTGCTACTAGAAACTGCAGTCGCTAAACCTTTATATCTGCTCCAGTATAGGTCGAATGAGGTGCATCTCCAAGGAATTATACCTTGCATACGAGGTAGGACAATAAATAACGACTGCTGTAATAATTAGTCGTAAAGAATTTCTTCAGAACGAAGGCTGTAGCGACAATAAACAATTGAAATGTTGTCCCCCTCCCTCCCTTACCACACGCGGTATTTTTTCAACTAAGTATCACCTAGTCTTATACGATGTCAGATTTTTCTTGTGAATGCTCGCATTTTTTTTTCACTGTATAATATGAAAACCCATAGTTGATGCATAACCATAATCATTTAATCATATCACATTCACAAAAGTAAAGTTTTGAACTGGCAGGGTTGGAGGCATCAAGTTCATTAAGTCATGGTTCGATTTCAGCTGTAGAACCATGAGAAGAAAATGATTCACGGAAAATGATTTCTTTACTTTGTAATGTCACATAACAAACTGGTAATAATAATAATAATGGGGAAGAGAGAGAGAGAGAGCAATCGAGGGCACACAGTGGTACCGTTTGACATACGTGTTCCAATATACGTCTCGTATATTGGAAGGAAGCAGCAAAGTTATTTTGCACTTTAGTGATTGCCACCTTTGGCGCATTGCTAAATACAAACAATAAATACTCGGTTATACAGTATTTCGCTATATTTTGTTATATTGCGTAATCACATTTTGTATTAAATGTAAATTCGAACCACCATCTGCTTGATTTTTGTGTGTTTGTGTATTAATATTTGTAGATAAAAGGACATATAAAAGAAGGAAGTAGAGGAGAGTGCATTTCTATCTTAATAACTAAGTTGCCTCTTCTTCCAGTTATCTTATGGAATACATAACGCAGGAGCAGTGGAGCACAAATTACACACTCCAATGCACAACTTATTATCAGTGACATGAGATAACTTACTACCGGTGTATTGTAAGTGAATATTTGATGCCCAACAGGAAATTGCACTCACGGCTAAAGTGCGAAAGGTCATGAAGACTGGTGAAAAATCGACAGCGTATTTTGATCCACCAGAATAGCTGTACTTGTTCTTGTAATATCATAAACATGAAGCAGGTGAGAGAGGTTACCTATGACAGGAATGCTACACATACAGAAATTCCTATGCTTTATCAAACACAACACAGGAAGCTGCCTTTTATAGTAGGAAAATATGCTGCACTATTTTTCAAGAGGAATTTATTAAATTGCAAAAACGTCTTTAACTGATGTCTAAATAAATAATTAAAATGCTGAAATTTAAAATTAAGTTTTAAAATTACGTCCTATGATGTACAAAAAATCCCTCTGTGACTTGTCTGTAGTGCATTTCGAAAACTGCGTGTTCTTCTTGGTTAGTAGGATCTTGATTAGAATTTTGAAAAGGATGTAAGGCTTATTTCATAAGCCTTTTCATCGATACTGAATCTGCAGGTTTCAAACAGAGGTAGGGGAGTTCTACCCTCCCCAACTGATTTAAACAAACAGCTCTCATTGTCTATGAATTCATACTAAAGATAACACTGACTGTTCTGTAGTATGTTGGAAGAATCTGAAAACTTTGGCAAATCGACGAGAATAGCAGGCAAGGTATCAGGAGAGAAAGAGTGTGTGTGCGCGTGGAACGTGTTAGGGAGAATCAACTCAAAGAGGAGAAAAAATGGCGTGCAGATGAGAAGCTCAAAGCTTTGCATTCGGGTTGGATTTGATGTTGAATCACCGCCGAAGCATTTAAGGCTATGAGGCCATTGTATTTTTTGGCTTGTTTTATATAATGAAAAAGCCTCAATTTCTGAAAGGAGCTTTAGCAGTAAAAGAGGTCCAAAATAAAACACATTTCAATATTTGTATGTTTACTTTGCATATTTTACTGAATGAAAGAAATCCAAGTTAGAAACAAAGGGAATGACGGGAATTGTGTAGGCTTCCTACAATAATACTTTCTTTTTTTTTTTTAAATTTCCAAACTAATAAATTAATCAAAAGCGGCATCTCTAACTGAACTGAAAGCTAAGAGTATCTATCAGTGAACTACACTATTTCGAAATTCGATATAAACTATTGCCGCAAATTCGATATAACTCTTTATAACGACAATCCCACCTAGGAGACTTTGAAATTCGTTTACGTCCTAAGATGCATTCACTAACATCCCTACAGTGGGATTCGAACCGAAACATGTTAGTTTAAGATGAAGACGCTATCCACTTGGCCAAGAAGGTACACCTTTCCAGTCCTGACCACTACTGCAGTGTGCCCAACTAAAGTTCAGCTTCCTGTCCGTTTTCACTACCCACGTTTTCAGCTTCCTGTCCTAAATCACTACCCACTTTATCCTCTTCCACATCTGACAGCCAAGATTTCCAAACACCCTTTGGTGCATTAGCTTCCCGAGTTTTCCTGTGCGTTCCTTGACTAGGGCGAAACCTCACATTTCCCCTGGCGGATATCGATTGTTCTAACATTATGGAGTATGCTCTTTTACCAATGTCACGAACAGACATACTACTTAGAAAGTTCCTTAAAGTCAAATGCCACTAATCTTCTTGTCTTATGTAACTGTGTATGCCACACGTGAAGACTAGAATGCTTCTTTCATTATGTTTCAAAAACGGGATGTCCCAGTCTGTAGGAATTCTATAGAAATAACATAAAATAATCATCCGCTTTACTAAACTGTCCAAACTTAGTATGGTGCAGACAAGACATGGTTTGGTCCAGCAGATGATTATTTTATTCATTTCCATAAAAAAAAAAAAAAAATCAGCTAACGCCTTTTTATTCCCGTATATATAGAGAGTAGGCGAGGCCGTTTTTAGCCCTATCTAACTTTTGGAGACTGAGTGGGCAGTTCAATCTCCACTGGTACCCTATCAGAGATAGTTGGCCCAAGGCTATCACTAATTAAGCGGCACACAGTGAAGAGTGACGGCTCAACAAGTGCCACCATCTCTTGGTCCCTAACACTCGTATTTTTAATGTCTGAAATAATGTGGGTTCTTCGGTCGATTTTCTTGAGTTTACGGGACGAAACACCCGAGTCTCCGGGAGAAAAAACCCGCTTGCCCGTTATACGTTATACACTATACGTGCCAGAAATCGACTAACTCGGGAACCGGTCGAAAAAAGGCTTAGAAAAATTTCCTCTAGTCTCCGACTAGATTCGAAACCGAAGTCTTCCTTCGTGGCCAAGCGCCGTGGTGTGCAAACGCCACATCCACTGAGTTACACAGGCTCTCATTTCCATAAAATTTCTTTTAATTTCGAATTTTTTTTTTTTTAAATCAGTATGTTTATAATAGTTTGGTATACTGTTAAATATATCAAACTATTATGCACTTTATGAGAGTTTGGTATACTATTATAAAGTTTGGTATATTATTATGCACTATTCACTTTATAATAGTTTGGTGTACTGTTAAGTATACCAAACTATGCTGCTTGAATTGCAGGCATGAAAAACGTTTATTTCTAAGCAAATCTTACTTCAAATTGTTTCATTTGCAAATATTCTTAAGCGAACTCAGGAAGGGACACCACCTTGGATTATCGTTTAAAGAAACACAGCAGCTTTTGGATGTACACACTATACATGAACCTATGCACTATATTATTTCTCTGTTAGTAACTAGATTTGGTTTATTTCGGAATGCGAAACCTGGAACTATAGTGACGAAATCCAACTCCCTTTGGTAAATAAAAGGTGTTAGCGAATTTTATTTGATTATTATTATTTTTAATATAGCGAAATGTGTGCAATACTCTTTTTTCAAGTGCTCTTTCAAATTTTGGGGATTCTTCTTCCCTGGAGAATACCGCTATATTGCCGCCCTTCTCGTGATGAGAGTGGCAATGATTAAATTCTAGTATCCTTGACAAGGTGTACAAGCATCCTTCTTGCAGTAGTGGATGTGGTTTTCCCCTAATAATAGTGCCCACCCTTATTAAACTAATAGGCGTCTCCTACAGTCCATCGCAAGATACCTACACGAAATTATAAATGTCAAGAACACTTACGCCTGAGAGAGTGATGTCATCACCTCTAGGAAATAAGGGAAGGAGGAGGGGATTCACTGTCATGTCATGATAATCTCAGAACGTGACAGGAAATCAGGATATACACTGCATGGGGAAATACATGTATCTCGACATTCATTATGAGACGGGTATCCTGGCAAACTACGTAACATACGCAAAATCTGATAAAGCAGAATTTAAAATTCTCACTAGATGGAGGAATTCTTAAACACAAATCGAAACTAACTTTGAGAACTCTAAATAACAATTTTTAGAGATTTGCTTTGGTAAAACGTTGGAATTACTATTACGTAGAACACTGACAATGAAGGGAGGAGGCTGTATCGGATTCAGATCTTCCTTTACAAAGATAAATGTATATTCTCTGCTGAAAAATCAGGAGTACTAAATCGGTAGTAAATATACTGAATATACGATAATATACTGAAAGATAATGGCATAACGTTTCGAAAAATTTAGATCGCTTTTGAGGAAAATCTTTCCTATGCAACACCTTACAGATGTGGTAAAGACTTCAGATTAAATCAAGTGTGTGTGTGTGTGTGTGTGAACAGAACTGGAAAAAAAAAAAAGGAATGCAACGTCTTTACCGAGAAGATCGCTAACGATTAGGAATGACGAAACTGGTCATAAGATCATTAAAAGTGTGTAATTGCAAGAAAGTAAAATAAAAATATTTTACTCATGGAGGATGAGGAAATGGAATATATTGTATTGTCGGAGAAATCAATGACTGCAGTGAGTATGAATGATTTCATGTTATGACAGGTTGCATGAGCCGAACTAAAGGTTTGCATATTTCTCAATATTTGCTCTGGAGCTCAAATACGAAACTTTCTTTAATCTACTTCAGGCATCTAATAAAAGGGGTGGTTGCCTCACGCCAATAATAAAATTCATCTTCCACTTAAGGACATTCAGAAACGTTCAAGCCCAAGGAGGGATTTTATCTAGCTGCTTATTGATTGGAGAATGAATATGGTAACTAAAGAGTAAAATCTTGACGGAAAAATGTAAAATTTTTAGATGTAAAATGTGTTTATAAGTTTATTTAGATTTATAGGTATTGTTATTTTTAAATGGGTATATTAAATTATTTAACAGAAATAAGCATGCACCTTCCATCATCTCTGATGTTCCGTTATTGTCACTGGATTATATCTTATTTATAGTAGTACACAGGTTTGGCATGCCTCTCTAAGAAGAATATTGACATGGTGGATAAAGTTTAGAGTGCCTATTTTTTGCAAATCTCGGAAACGAGTATAAAGAAGCGCTCTAAACTTCATCCAGCATGTCAATATTCTTCTAGACTTATTATATAAAACTTAAGTAGCTCAATAAATTGAATAAGCTGTTTATATACATTTCGAGGTGAATTGCCTACTATGGAATACAGTTTTGTATAGATGAAAGGCTGCTATAACTCCATTTGGGTACGAATCCCGTTTAGGACGCAAAAAGCCTGTATCAGGACTTTTCCGTCAAGAGTGAAATAGTGGTTGCATGCGCAGATGGAATGGTTTTTATCCCGGAAATTCGCTGTTTGCGTCCTGCAATCAAGCAATCCGGTCTGGATTATATGGTATACATACAAAAATAAATAAATAAAATAAATCATCTAAAGCCTTTTATTCTCGTATATGGAGTAGACGAGGCTGTTTTAGCCCCATCTAATTTTAGAGACTGAGGAAGCAGTTTAAACTCCACCGGTAGCCAATCAGAGATAGCTGGCCAAAGACTATCACTAATTATACATGGTGTTCAGTGAAGAGAAGCGACTGACAAAAACCGCCATCGCATAGTCCCTAATACTCACACTCTGTTTAGTGTCTGAAAATAGTGCGGATTCTACGGTCGATTTTCTTGAGTTTACAGGACGAAAAACCCGAGTTTTCTGGAGAAAAATCCTCTTGCCCGTGCCAGAGATCGATTAACTCAGGAACCGGTCTAAAAAAGGCTTAGTAAAAGTTCTCCTAGTCGGCGACTAGAATTGAACTTAGGACGCTCTAGCTCGATGGACAGCACATGCCACTTCCACTGAGAATACAGTAAATAATAATAATAATAAATAAGCAAAATAAAAAATTATATATATATATATATATAGAATTTGATTAGTTCAAACTAGCCGACCAATAAAACGAAAATGCAATATTATCATAGCTCACTTGTGTCAGCAAGTAGCAGAACAACTTAGCACTCCTAATTCGGTGCATTGTTTTGCAGCATGCCTGGTTCCAGCTAGATCCAGAATTAGTTTATGTTTAGAAGCGTGTGTTGCCTTTTGCGAATGATTCAACATATAAATTTAATACATTGGTTGATTTTGCAGATTTCCTAGACCTGAACTCCGAGAATCTGATTTGAATATTACAAGATACTTGGCTCTGTATCTTGATGAAGTTTGCTCGTATAAACAAATACAGTAACACAGCATTACACTAATTGCTGTACTCCTTAATACAGGAATGATGCATTTTGTTTCATTATTTTTTTTTTAAATATCTTTCTCAATTCACGGACCTTCAATGCATGCTTTAAACTCACATACAAACATATTTCATGGTTTGTCGGCTGGTTGGTCCAGTGGTCGGCATACCTTCTCTCCAGCTTGTATGCTGCGCATTCGAATCTCGCCATGGGCATTGATGCTTGTGATCGCCTTTGGTTGGAGATAAATTTCATCTTTTCTTGAAAAAGATTCATGTTTGGCCTTTAGAGCAGGGTTTCCAGAATATGTTAAAAATAATTAAAAATACAGAAAATAAATGAAACTAAAAATAATAATAACCTCACCCAACCCATGAAAATCGTGAGTGGATTAACCGTTATATCTATAGTACATTAATACCTGTACAAGATATTAATACTGTTTTAAGGTGGTTTGAGTTGGAATATAACTTCGCAGTAGCTGTGATGATATAATAAGCTTCGTTCATAATGAATTTTTGATGGACATCTCAAGTAAATTATTGGATATTTTGTCTACAAATAAATAAATAAAATAAATGTCTACAAGCATTTCACTCTATTAACACCTCAGATATCCTAGATTCATTGTTAAAATAAGATATACAAGAAACATACGTAGAAAAAATCTTGAAATATACATGCAATCACATATAATACCAGAAAAATAAATCACCGCAATAATAAAAATATAAAAGTTATGACAATAAAAGGAAAAACTGTTGCTCTAAAGAGAAAATATGATGATAGAGATGAAATAAATAGAATTAAATAGAAGAATAATGGGATATGTCCAATTTTTTTCATCTGATTTAGAGGAAGATTTTTCACAAATTGGAAGAACGGAGGAATTTAAATTAATGCAAATATTCTGATTTAGAAAATGCACAGAGAGAGAGAGAGAGAGAGAGAGAGAGAGAGATCAAGAAGGATACGCCTAAGTTGGATGGCTTTTGGGAAGATGAAAGATTATCATTATTATTATTATTAAGAGAGACCTCCAGGGAGTCAGAGTCTCATCGAAGGAATCGATATACTGCACACACACCAGCTGTCATACTTATTCTTGAATTCATTCACACCGCTTACACTCACAGCATCCAAAGGTAATCCATTACAATCACACACCACCCTCCGAGAGAAAAATCTAACCCTCTAACCCTTCTTAGTGGCCTTCATTCTCAGCTTCCAAGGATGCCCTCTCGTACTTCCCCACCCTCCATAAATTGAAAAATTCCACCAATTTAAATCTTGTATGACCCTTTCAGAAGTTTGTAAGTCTCAATCATGTCACCCCTCTTTCTCCTGTTTGCTAGTGTCTGCAGTATACAAATTTTCAATCTGTCTCCATAATCAGTATTCCACAATCCTGATATAATTTTTAATACTCACCTTTGTACTCTCTCCAATATTATCAGAATCACAGGTCAGGAGACCAGACCTGTGCACAATAGTCCACGTGAGGTCACATCAAGGCCTTGTAAAGAGGAAAAATAACATCCTTATCTTTACATGTGAACGTTCGTTTCAGCATTGCAATTATCTTTTGAGTTGTATTTGCAGTCTTTGCCACATGGTCCTAAACTTCAACTTCCTATATATTAACACTCCAAGATCCCTAGCCTCATCAGTTTCTTCTACCATAATCCTACCAATATAATACGACATTGGATATCTAATCATGCCGAAGTGAATGAATTTACATTTACTCACATTGAAAGAACACCCATTTTCCCATGCCCACAATTCCAGCCTATTCAAATCATTCTGCAAGTCTTGCATATCAGCAGCATTCCTGATTACCCTACCTATCTTTGCATCATCAGCAAATAGCTGTATGTCGCGTGTCAAATCCTTCCCAATCTCATTAATGTAAAGATTAATAACAGTGGACCAAGCACTGATCCTTGTGCTACACCACTTGTTACCTTAAACCTTGCAGACTCAGATCCCCGTATATCGCTTTTTGATATCTATCAGTCAGTCATCTTATCCATGCTAATATTGTATAACCCAAACCCATTTTCTCCAATTTATGCAACAATCTGCCATGCTGTATTCTGTCAAAAGCCTTAACTACAAAATCCAAAAGTATAATGGTGTATCCATTCTCCTTGTCTAGTTCAATGGTAACATTGTTACAGAATGTGAGCAAGTTTGCTAAAACGACCTTACCTTAGGAAACCCGTGTTGTTCATTGCAAAGTAGAGATTCACTGTCAACCCATTTCTGAATGCGGCCCTGACCAATTTTTCCAAAATCTTCACTTCCACTCCTGAGATATTAATTGGTCGATAGTTGAATACATCGGTCCTTGCACCACCCTTGTGCAATGGAATTACATTACATTCCTTCCATTCCTGCGGAATCATGCCTGTTCTGAGACTCAGATTAAACAGCCTGGTTAAAGGAATAGCTAGTTCAGCTGAACAATATTTTAACACACGTGCTGATATTCCATCGGTTCCTATTGCTGAATTCTTATTCAATTTTTACAGTTGTTGTACTATATATATAAGATTCAAAAATAATATTCCATTTACGTTAAAGATACCAAGAAATTATATACTTGGTTTTAATCCATTTTTCAAGGAAGTAAAACAGTGTTTTGCGCGTGAAATATATTCATCTGAGCTACTTGTATATAGAGGCTAATGACTTCATATCGCTTGCCTTAGTATGTATCCTATAATGCAAAGCACCCCCCCCCCTTTCGGACGTGTATAATGCAATGCATAATGGGAAGGGACACTACCCAGACCAGTTTCGACCTTTATTGAAGTCTCATCAATGGGAGCCAGAACCGGGGGAGAGAGAGAGAGATACCAAGGTTAAAGTAATATATTGTTAAAGTGATAGCATAACTTATATGCTATCGTATATATTAACTAATATATTAATATATCACGTATATAATATATACGTGAATATATTTCACGTGCAAAACGTGCTTCCTTGGAAAATGGATTAAAACCAAGTATATATTTTCTTGGATTCTTTAACGAATAATAAATCCAGCGTAAAAAATTTTAAAAATATTCCATTTAGTTCGAAGAGGAAAGCTTTCAACCATTGTGCCTTACCTGTAATTACATATTGCAGTGAAACATTGAATGTGCCTAAAGATATAGTTCGCAAACTGAATGTTACCCAGAGAGTAAAAAAATGGAAAATAATATCCTTGGAGTGAAGCTTAGAGAAGGAATTCCTTCAAATGTGATGGCCCTTATACCTGTTCTTGATCTTATCAAATACATCGTGTTGCGTTGCAAGATGTAACCACAAAATATGGCTTAAATAATTAAGAGAATGCAGACCAGTCAGTTGGGAAGACAAAAGAAGAGATGGCAAGATGGAATTGTTAATATTGCTGCCATGCAGTGGATGAAAAAAGCTAATAAGGAATAGAGAAGACTTCAGGACCTCTGCTTAGCATTCGACTCATCCAATTAAAAAAAAAAAATCAATTTTTCTACTTAAAAGTGTAGTTTTTTCTTTCGAAAAATGAATACGTTGGTATTGGCAAAAAAAAAAAGAATAATAAAAAAGAAAAAAAAGCTGTGAATCATTGATTATATCCTTTAATTTCTGGCTGTGTATCTTTTACGTAAGATAACAAATATAAGTAACATACAGAAATGCCAGCTGACCTTCACTACACACAGAGTGGTTAGTTTTTAGAATTTTCATATGATTTTTCTAGTCGACAACCTCCTTAAAAGCTGCTATAATCTGGTTTAGATTTAGATCTGATTGTATTACCAGTCGGAGTTTTAGCTAAAGACTAATATTCTAAATTTATGGATGTTTCTTTCGGAAAAGGTTACTTGCTGAACTACAGGAAATTATAACCAACTGAGAAGTATGCTAGGTTCTGTTCATGGTATCGTTTGCTGGATGGGAAGTATATGTGCTGTGCATAGGAGCCATTAAAAAAAAAAGAAAAAAAGATGTGGTATCGAAATGTGTCGCTATCTCTCCAATCATAAATAGCGTCGGAGTAAAATGAATATACATACAGGGTGACCATAAATTAACTTTCCCTCTTCGGAGGTATCTATAGTTAAAACTAATACACGGAATGAGACCACATTTTATATTGAGACTTTCGAAGGCATGGGGAGATGAATTCCGCGGAAAAAAGTTCCAAAAGTCGCCGATAAGGGAAATTTTGGCGCTGTTGGAGCCAAAAGCAGTGAAATATTTTATTTGAAGTAAATATAGGTAAAAAGGATTATGCAAATTTTAATGTGCTTACGTGACAGCAGCGCTACTAATTCCACTTAAAAAGGGATTGGGAATTTTCAGGCAGTTATTCGAATGACTGAAGAATTGTGCTTAATATGCGTCCTAGTTTGCCTCAGCATGCTTTACTTGTTAAGCTGTTTTACCTTAAACAGTGCAATGCCGTAGTGGCCCTTCGGGAATTTAGAAGGCTTCATAACCCTTACAGGTCCTATGTCAGCTGTAGCACTGAGATCTATGATTAAGAAGTTTGAAGAAACTGGATCACTAGGAGTTAGACCTGGCAGAGGACGGAAAGCAGTGCAAGAAGAGACAGTAACAGACGTTGCTACTGCGGTGTTCGACGACACAGGGACCAGTACTGGTCCAAGCGCACATGCCATAGCTCACAAACTTCATGTCTTATGGTATACTCTGGAAAATCTTACGGAAAATGTTTCACTTCTATCCGTATAAGTTCAGTCGTGTGCAAGCACTAACTACCGCAGATTATGATAAGCGCATGACCTTTGCGCTAACGTTTCTTGCTCGAATAGAGATCGACAGTGACTGGCCCTGGAGAATATTGTGGGGTGATGAGGCTCATTTTTATCTGAATGGGTCGGTCAACACTCATAACTGCAGAATTTGGGCATCTGAACATCCCCAAGCGATCCAGCAAGTACCACTGCATTTTTCAAAAGTAACCATGTGGTGTGGCTTCACAGCCGATTTCATAATAGGACCATACTTTATTGAGCGTATTACCCCTACCGGTCCTGTAACCAGCTCCATTACTGGAGAGATTTATCGACGAATGCTGGAAAATTTTGTCATTTCTGCATTGCAGCAAAGACAATGTTTGGACTACATAATTTTTATGCAGGATGGAGCACAACCAATTGATGTACATTGAACGTTCAGTACAGCGCCTTTTACGCCAGCATTTCATAATGAGAGGGTTACCAGTCAATTCTTTCCGACGGCATGGCTGCCTCGATTCCCGGACATCACTCCATGTGACTTTTGGCTGTGGGGGTATTTGAAATCTGTTGTATATGTTGGTGGCCTTCCCAACTTGCATGTCTTGAAAGGGAACATAAAACGGGCTGTTATGAACATCCAATCCGACTCCTTACGCTCAGCTGTAGAGCATGTCGCACACCGGATGCAATTTGTTGTACACAAGAAAGGTCAGCACATTGAAAATCGTGTATGTGGTCCAGGGTACCCTGATTCTGATGAATAAAACATTATTTCCCGTAAGTTCAATCACAACATTAATTTCTGTCTCTCTCTATAATAATAAACTAAAACAAGTTGTTGTTTTAGTTTATTATTATTCTTATTAACATTGTAATGCGCCCCATATCCAGCTGGAATGAGTGACGCGGCTGTCGCTTACACCGTCGAAATGTTATTATTCCATTTTATCTGCCTTTAATGTAATTATCCGCTTGTTTTCTCCGCCAGCGCCAAAATTCCCCCTGTCGGCGACTTTTAGTACTAAACTTTTTTTCGCAGAAATCATCTCCCCAATGCCTTCAAAAGTCTCAATATAAAATTTGGTCTCATTCCGTTTATTGGTTTTAGCTACAGATGCTTCCAAAGAGGGAAAGTTATTTTATGGCCACCCTGCACAATCTTAAGAAGGGTTACAACTGTTGTATGGAAAGCTAAGTGGGCATGAAAAGAAACCTTTCGAAACTGGCTCTGAAAGTTAAAGACAACCCAAAAGAATTCTATCATTATGCAGCAAGTAAAACAGAAGACAACTCACATTTTATAAGAAATGTTACTGTTGAGTTAAACATGAATGCACTTTGAAAAATTTGGAATTTGTTAAGGGTTTTGACAAGATACGATATGGAAGACTTGCATAAATTTTTTGGAGAGGAATTTCGAAATCCCTCTCCAAAAAGAACTACATTTTCGCCTGTATATGAAAAAAAAAAAAAATCGTGACTACAGACCATATGTAAACATAAACTTATTGCCAGCATATTAATGTATTATATTATTACACAAAAAATGTGTTATAAATTTCGTACAAATTAAATTGCAACGTTTCTGGCAAAAGTTACAAATTTCCTAAGGAAATTTGTAACTTTTGAGTTACAAGTTAAGGAATTGATGTACAATTCTTACAGAAAACTATACAGAGAGATATTTTGTTATAGAATATGTCCACCCCGAACTGCATTGCAGCTCTCCCAACGTAGCACCATAATTAGTGATTCAGGAATTCTTGAGGAAAACTCTTCAGAGCAAGAATAGTCCTTGTTTGTTTTTTGGAGAGGAATTTCGAGCAGCAATGCGTTTCCCTATCTCGTCCCAACCTGTTCTATGGGATTGAGATCGAGGAAGTGTCTTCTGGCCACGCTCCCCAGATCTCAACTCTATTCGATTAATATTCTCGGTCTCCAGAAGTATCTCCACTACTCGTGTACAATGTGGTGTGGAATTGTCATCCATAAAAATGAATTTTTCGCCTGACGTTAAAAGACTTCGTTGCAATATCGTTCACCAGTCATATTCTAACACTTGTATCACGGTGCGTCCATTATTTGTCCCTTTCAAGAACATTCTCGCGATGGTAAGCAGTGCCACTTTCACCAGATCATCTTGAATCGGAGAGGAAAAACTAAAACAACTTTCATCTGTAAAGAGTATATTAGGCCATTGGTGTCTTGTCCAGTTTTTATGGATACACCACCACTGGAGAAGAAAAGAAAAAAAAAAAAAACGTGCCCTGTGACAAGCTGTGGATAAATGACAGCAGACTACAGGCCTTCGAGCGTAAAGGCTACTTGTCACAGACGTCTTGCCACAGTTGGTCGAGATCCCCGTACATACGATTGAATCGAGCCGACTTGCTGTGGTGCGTCGATCATGTTTTGCTGTAATAATCAAAAATCTGCTTTCATGCTCCGTGGTAGGGAGAGGGGCGACCTCGTAGCAAACGTCTGGAACACATTCCATTGGTTTTTGAAACGTTGCCCAGAGCCTGGATATAACTCTTTGTGAGATTCCAAACTCTCTGGCAATATCAGCATCACAGTTTGCAGCTTTATTTCTTCACGAAAAGAGCTTCCTTCAAACATGGTTCGCTTAGCGTAGCCTTTTGTCTTTAATCCTGTTAAGTGCCACTATATATTCCCTTGCGCGCGATTCGAAAATTTGAATATGTGCCCGCTTTCTACTCGAAATCGTCTGAATTTGCATATGTAATCTTCAGAAATAGTGTTAATCCTTAGGTTTTGGATACAAGTGGATAATGTAGTACTAGCATGGATAAGAGGATGACTAACTGACATATCAAAAAGTGGTATAAGGTGGATTCGAAAATTTGAATGTGCCCACTTTCTACTGGAAATCGATTGAATTTGCACTTGTAATCATCAGAAATGGTGTCCATCCTTAGGTTTCGGATATCAGTGGATGAAGTACTAGCGTGAATAACAGGATGGCTAACTAACATATCAAAAAATGGTATAAGGGGGATGTGAGTTTGCAAGATTATTATTATTTCTACTACTACTACCTGACACCTCCAGGGAATCCAAAGACTCATTGAAGGAGGAAGATGTACCACAGAGTTCAGTCTTTGGTACATTGTTATTCACTCTTTACGTTAATGACACTGGGAAGAATTTGGTAGGTGATATACATCTGTTGCTGATGATGATGCAAAGAAAGGTAGGATACTTGCAGATTGATTTGAACAGGCTGGAATCTAGGTATGCGAAAATGGCTATTAGTTCAATATTAGTAAATAAGTTGTGCACTTTGGTAAAATGATATATCCAATTGGTGGGATTATGCTCTCTCTCTCTCTCTCTCTCTCTCTCTCTCTCTCTATATCTCTCTCTATATATATATATATATACAGGGTGTTCGGGATAAATTTGACAGTTTCGTAAGGAAAAAGAAAATCTTCTTTGTATCTATTAAATTTAATGAATTGACAAAAAAACATTACAGGCAGAGTTACTTACAATACTATCAACAAGATTTACTCAAAATAACCACCATTAGCATCGATCACAGCTTCAATTCTGCTTCGGAACCTCGAACAAGCTGATGCTACAGTCTCCCTGGGAAGGGCCGCAAAAACTGTTTTAATTTTATCCATTAACTGGGCTTTTGTATTACTGGAAGTGCGATTGGTGTCTTTTTCAACTGCGCCCCATACAAAATAATCCATGGGGTTAAGGTCTGGGGAGTTTGGAGGCCAAACATTTGGACTGGTGAAGTCGTAGAAATTTTCAGACAACCATTTTTGACTTTTCCCAGAGGTGTGGCAAGGGGCCGAATCCTGCTGCCATACATACGGCCTACCATTGGCTACCCTTGTTATCCAGGGCTTGACTACAGTTAGCAACTCCACGAACAAAGCCCGAATTCCAATGCCAGGGTTCTTCAACACCTGTTCCTGCAGATTTGCGAGGAATTCTGCTGTACGAACGCAATCAGATCGTCTGCTAGGGATCTTTCTTCTTGCTACATCCTCGTAGTCACCATTGCAAGTCTCTAGTTCATGCCTGATTGTTTTTACTGTATTCAGGGAGCATTGGGCAGCAGTCGTAATATCCTTATTTTGATGGCGGGCACGAATCATCATGATACAAGTTATTCTCTTCCATGATTCAGGTGGGTTCCAGCTATCCATCCTTTCTGACATCTTGTATATGAATGAAGAAGGGTCCAAACTTTTAAATGAAGAGAAGTGTGTGTTAATACATGTAACTTATGGAAAAATATAATTAATTATAAATATGTCAAATTTATCCCGAACACCCTGTATATATATATATATATATATATATATATATGTTAAAGATACCAAGCAATAAGCAATATATATATATATATATATTATTGAGAATTTGTGGGTTGCAGACAAAGCACTAGCAAGCAGGCGAAATATTGGTGATATGATTAAGACTTGCAATCTTCTAAAACTTCATATATGATACCAGTAGGATGGAATGTTTCATTTTACGATTTTACGAATGGTGGAGAGATGGCGTCAGTGGAAGTAGAGAATAAATGAAATTAAGAGGGCGTGAGCTAGGGTTTATTCTCATAAAATGGTGCGTTATTGGAATGGATTGCCCTTAGAGGTAGTGAGTGTAGGTCGTGTGAATGAATTCAGGAAAAGGAACGACAGCCGGTGCGGTGATATGCGACCTCTCTCGATGAGTCTTTGACTCCTTTCAGGTAACTTTTAATCATATCACTACAGATTAACAATAGACCGCATTGATAATGGATGCAGTATTCTCTTCCCCCTCCCCTCCTTTTCCCCCCGTATTCTTGAAGATGCAAATTGAAATTTTCAGTTAGTTTTAGCTAAGAAAGTAATAATAATATGTAGTTTTGCAGAGACGACACATCTGGGATTACTTATATGCATAGTGATTGGGTCAGAAATGAGGTATACACGCAGTTTCGTAATTTCAGTACTTTTCCCCTGTGCAAGAAACTTTTCTCTTATCCGTTAAAGAGATTTCTGATAGTGTTCAGCCTCCCCTCCACTGCATCCTTCTATGCGTTTTTTACAAATGTTTCAGAATAATTTTTATTTCAATACATTGCAATAACATAGTATTGGCTTACCTTTCATCATCATCATCACGAACCATGGGCTCACTGCCCTTTGATGTCTGATACCTGTTTCACTATCTTCTTCCACCTTTCTTTGTCCAGTGCACAGTGTCGCAGTTTTTGTACATCCATTCCACACCAGTCTTTTATATCGTCTATCCATTCTCTGTATGGTCTACCTCTTCTGGTTAAACCATCCAAAATACCAAACATAAATGTCTTTATCTTCCACTCCTCACTCATTCTACAGATGTGTCCAAATAATTGCAGCTTCTTTTATAATCTTCTGCATTAGATTCTGTTTTGATTGTATCTTCTGATAGAGCTCTTCATTGGTGATTTTCTGTACCCATCCTATTCTTAGAATCTTCCTGTAACAAGTTCTTTCAAATGCCAAAATTCTTTTTCTTGATTCCTTATTCATTACCCACTTTTCAGATCCGTACAGTACACCGTTGAAGATGCATGCTTCCAATACTCTTAGTTTTGCTTGCAGACTGATCACTTTACTTTTCCAGATGTTATCCATGCCCTTCAGATTTGTTCTTGCCTTTGCAATCCTGATCTCTATTTCTTTTTTACAGTCCAAGTCATATGTCAGTTTACTTCCCAAATATGTGAATTGTTCTACATTTTCTATATCAGTTCCATCCACTTGTATCTTTTGTTTCATGTTCTTCTAATCAAATACCATTGTCTTTGTTTTTTTTTCAAAGTTCATAACAAGTCCAAATCTCTTCCCTTCCTTATTTAACTATTTCAGTGTTTTTTGTAGTTCTCTTTCATCTTCTTCAATAATAACAATGTCTTCTGCAAATCTCGGATTGTTAATTCTCATTCCGTGTACAGATATTCCTTTGGTATCTTCTTTCATTTTATCCACTGCTCTTTCTAAATGTGCGATGAAAATGCTTGGTGATATTGGGTCTCCCTATCTAGTACCTCTGCTTGTTTTAAACCATTTCCCCAAATCATCACCTATTCTAACTGCTGCAACTGCATTCTGGTAAACATCTTTTAATATAGCTATTAGTTTTTTATCAATTCCATAGGATTCTAGAACTGCTAATGTCACTTTCTGGTCAATACTGTCAAATGCTTTGTGAAAGTCAACAAAGCAAGTATATATGTTTTTGTTTTTTCTCCTAGCTTTCTCTGCTATTAACCTCATTGTCAAAATCTGTCGGATTGCAGTTCTATCCTTCCTAAATCCTGCTTGCTCGTCTGCAAGGTATGCTTCCAATTGTGTTCTCAATCTTTCTGTCAATATGATCATTATCATCACTTTACCAAGGTGACTTATCAAGGCAATTGTTCTATAATTTTTATATTCTAGCTGATTTCCTTTCTTGTATAATGTTACTAATATTGATTTCACCCACTCCTGTGGCATTTTCCCTTCTTTCCATCCATATTACATAGTTGGTGCATTTCTGTAACCATACTTTCACCACCATATTTAATCATTTCTCCAGTAATGTTATTGTTACCAGGACTCTTGTTGTGTTTTAGCCCGTCCTATTGCTTTTTCTACCTCTCCTTTTAAAATGTCCATATCATGCTCATTACCTGGTGGTGAAATCTGCTTCAATTCTTCAGTCAGTTTCCCAACGCTATCTGAATCTAGTTTTTCTTTATATAACTCACTACGGTATCTTGTCCACCGCTGTATATTTTTTTCTTTATTCATCAATACTTTGCCTTTTTCATCTTTAATTGTGGTCTGTTTTGGTTGCCACTTTCTATTAATGGTTCTGATCATTTTGTATACCTCCTTGTTTTATGCTCTCCATACTACTGTTCTGTATTGTTGCATTGGGCTTCTAACCATTTCATCTTATCCATTCTGACTGCTTTTTTCACCTCATTACACTTTCTTCTATATCGTTCTTCTATTTGTTCTGATGTATCCCTTCTTATCTTCAACATTCTTTTCTCCTGTACTAACTTCAGTTTTCTTGTGTAATCCATTTCTTCTTGATCTTCTCTTCTTCTGGTACTGTTTCTTCAACTGCATCTTCTATCACCTTCATTACTGTTTTCACTCTTAAATTCGAGTTTTTTTCTTTCTCCACACTTTTAAGTTTCTCTTCTAACACTGTTCTGTACCTTCTTCCTATTTTTGCTTTAGTTATTCGTGCTGTATCTCTTCTATTCTGATGTTGGGGTTTATATTTCTTTTTTAATTTCATCTTGATGTTTGCAATCACTAAACTGTGGTCCGAGTCTATATCCGCTCCTTGAAAAGTTCGACATTGCTGTACTGATGTTATCCATCTTCTTTTAATCTTAATCATATCAATCATGTTTTTGGTTTTCCCATCATTTGATCGCCACGTCCATTTTCTACACTCCTTTTGTTGGAATCTTGTGTTACAGATCATGTCGTGGTCCACAGCAAATTCTAACAATTTTTCACCTCTTTCATTTCTTTCTTCGAAACCATATTTTCCCATGACTCTTTCCCAACCATCATTATCTATTCCAACTTTGACATTCCAATCTCCTTCAATAATTAGCACATCTTGCTTTGGTATTGTTTCTATTGTCTCTGTCATATCTTTGTAGAATAAGTCAATATCCTCATGTGTGATCTCAGATGTGGGTGCATATATCTGGACTATTGATATGTTGAATGGCTTTGCCTGAAATCTTGCTACTATGATTCGTTCATTAACTGGTTTGTAGCCTAACAGTGCCTCTCGAGCTGTTTTGCTAAGAAGGAAGCCAACTCCTGCTTCGTGCATTGTGTCATGTCCTGACCATATTACTTCGCATCCATTGACTCTCCAGATGATGTCCATCTCATCTCTGCCAATCCTATTATATCCCACCGATATCTCTTCATTTCCTCACGAAGCAGTTCTAATTTTCCTGACATCCAGGGTGTCCGCACATTCCACGTTCCGACTGATAACAGTTCTGTTAGTTTCAGTTTCTGTTTCCTTTCAGTATCCCACTTTTCGATCCAATCCCGATCGCTCAATTTGTATCGCGGGCCTTGTTTATCCGGGCGATGCCCGAGCCGGCATGTTGTAGCTGTTGATTGTATAGGCATCAGATAACAATCGTGTTTTTTCGGTCAGAGCATCGACACTAATCTGACCGACCCTCCTCCTTTATCCAGGCTTGGTACTGGCATGAGACCCCTAAGGCTCCCATGGCTTACCTTTGGCTACTATTAAAGCCACTCTGATGGATAGATTTTCACAATGATTATTGATAAATGGACTTGGTTAATTTGGCCTGTTTCTATACCAAAACGGCACTCAATTCATATAATGAACTTGGTCGTATTGTCCCATCCTCGAATGAGGTACTATAATTCTTTTCAGATATGCTCTAAAGACTTCAGACGAGGGTTTTGTGCTAGCAAGTTTAACCTTTCCACTGTCATTTCTATAAAGCATCGCCATAGCTCTTCCAGCATGTCACGATGAATTATTCTGATGTTCAACTGAACCTTTTCTCTCTAAAGATCAGCATATATAATAAATGGCATAGTACACAATAAGGAATAATGTTTTCCTGGAAGCAGATAAACTCAAAAATATTTTCGTCTGTTTTGAAGAGCGTGTAGGTCGTGATTCGCCATTCAACTAATCCACAACTTTTAATGGTCGGCTTTCCAATTAGGGTGGGTTCTGCACGGAGCAGTTTGCCATGATTTGACATTGCCAGCAATTCAAAATGAAGTAATTTTCAACTTCTGCACGGTAGCCCTTTCCGTGTAAACTGAAGCTGTAGAGCTAAGAGTGCAAAGTGTTCCGGCAGAAGCTTCTTTTTTGTAGACAGGTTGAGAGAGAATCCACTGATAAATGATGAGAGAGAGAGAGAGAGAGAGAGCATGTGCACGCGCTCACACACGCACCAACACCACAGCCGTTTTCAATTTTCCTCTATTCTTGTCTGTTATTTATGTAATCTACTTGTGTTATGGATTTATTTTCATCATCACGTTTCTATCTTTTTTTAATGACGACATCGACAGTACGGGAACGATACTGAACATACAACTTAATGGAAAGAAGCTATAATTCAGCGCTCATTCCTGGCCATTATACTTCACTATGCCACACCGTTCAGAACAAACAGAAGAAAGAACAAAGAACAAGCTTTGAAAACAAGTGTTTCAGAAAAATAAATGAGACATCATGGACTGAGATGAAAAATGTTTAATCGTAAAAATATTAAAAAATGAAAAATGAATAATCAGCAGATCAGAGAAGAATTGCATTACAGTATTTCAGTAATACAGCAATTAAAGAAAAATAGTTCCAGTGGCATGGGCTTGTGTGTACAGAATGCCTACTACAAAGATTTCCTCAGTCTCCAAAATGGAAGAGTAGAAGGAAATAAACCACCGGGAGGGAAATGGATATAAAACATCAAGAGTACATATAAGTTGTCCGAACTCTTACAGAAGTTTAAATAACTTAGCTCAATAACTTAGTCAATAGATTGGATTGGAAAGTTATTGTTTATGGTAGCCTCAACCCGCCATAGACGGATGAGAAAGAATATGATGATGATGCCCTGCGCCGCTGGTTCAGGGTATTCGTAAAAACTAATGTACGGGTTTCCGTAGATATTTTCTGACATGGTGTGTGTGAAGACACACGTATGCATGCGTTTCGTGCGCTAAAATGTTTCATTTTCTTCCTCTTTCTTTCTTTTTTCTTTTCTTTTCTTTTTTTTTTCTTCAATGTAAAACAATACTGCCGTTCTGCCTGGTGTACACGCAAGCGCAACCCACAGTTGCTACGGTGACACGAACCTAAACGGCACAACCTTGTTATATAGTTTTAAGTATCAAAGAATTTATTTTATAATCCCGCAGAGATACACGAATGACACAAACTGATTCGATGCTTAAAACAAGCATTGTTGAACTCTGCAAAACTATTTTGAACGATCACGGTTGTTTCGTTCGAATTCCTTGTGCTCGTTTCTGTTTTAGCTGGTGACAGCTGGAGAATTTCAATCATTTCGCGGAAAAGATGACAATACGGGTTGTTCAATGCACACGCACACACCCACCTGTTTTTGTTAACAGAAATCACGTACTTCCTGACAAAGATGTTTTTAAAGTTCAGTAATATATCAAATTACGCAATAATGTGTTCCACACTAATGTAGCGCAACTTGAAATCCGCACAACTCGAGAGATATTTTCGAGATGAACGGAAATGAAAGCAAAACACAGTAATTAGTTCCATAAAAGAAAGATTTAATTGACTTGTGAACACAATAAAAATAAAAACCGCAAAATTTAACGTGACCTGTAGTGTACCCCACAGTTTAGTACGCGGTCCATTGCTATTCGAAATTTATATCGATGACGTTGGACAGGATATGATAGGAGACATACAACTATTTGCTAATGGGGCAAATAGCTGGGCAAGTAAATCAGGAATTCAACTAACATGCAACACTTGCAGAATGATTTGAATAAGTAGAATTATAGGCATGTGAAAATGGCTATCAGCTCAGTTAATGCGCTTTGGCGTAATTAGATACCTAAACGGAATATTATATTGGTGGAATACTATTAGAAGATGCTGACCCAGCTTATTGTAGTTATTGTTATTATTTATATGGGCACTCCATGGAGTAAAAAGACTCATTGTGGGAGACCCACTCTATCCATTAACACAGTACCTATCATACATCTTAAACCTGTTCTCTTTGGGTCAGTTCATTCCACTCATTCACCACTCTCCAGGTAAAGAACCTACTCCGCACTCCTTTACTAACCACACTCTTAGAAAACTTCCAGGTGTGACCCCCTTCTTTTCCCCCCACTCCCCACGTATTGAAAATTTTATTCTGTGTCAATCTTATAGAATCCCTTTAGTAACTTATAAGCTTCTATCATCTTCCCTCTCCTCCGCCTGTCAGCTAAACTCTGCAACCCCCACACCTTCAATCTATCCTCATAGGAAACATTACCCAGACCTGTTGTCGGCTTGGTCACTCGTCTCTAAGTCCGCTCCACCAACTATTTCGTTTTGTTTCAATTTCCAATCCATAATTATTAGAAAAACTTACTAATTTTCTTCTCCTACTGAGAATAGGAGGCTTATCACCTTCCTATCTACAAGAAACGCAGGTGACCAAAGCTGTGCACAGTATGCCTTATCCCTTTTATAAGGCCATAGCCTTATAAAAGGGATAATCTTCATATTTTTTACTTTTCAATGTGTTCTTCAGCATCCAAGTAATCCTTGGAGCCATTTTGCGAACTCTTGTAATATGCCCGTCTGAATTTCATATCTCTATCCACCATCACCCCCAGATCTCTAGTCTCATCAATTTCCTGTAAATTAAACCATCAATATAATATGAAATGTGTAATCTTTTCATCTCGAAGTTTATTTACATTTTACAACTTTAGCTTACATTTTATAACATGGAATTGACATTCCGTGTCCTTTGCCACAGTGCCAATTTATTTAAATCATCCTGTAAGCTATCTACATCACCTTTATCAACTATTGCCATCCCGTTTTGCATTACTGGCAAAAAACTGAACCCCCCCCCCCACACACACACTTAAAATCTTCAGCTATATATAATGAAACAAATTAAAGAGTAGTAGTCCTAGTACTGAGCCCTGGGGCACTCTACTAGTCACCCTCATTCGCGTTGATTTCACCCCGCCACACATCACCCTCTTATATCTAACAATCACCCCCCCCCTTCCATGCCACCAACCGCATATCTATTCCCATTTACTGTATATGTAATAGTTTTCCATGCAGTATTCTATCAAATGCCTTTGCCAAGTCCAGCAGTATCATGGTGAGGCCATTTCCAAATGTGAAAAAATGGAGAGGGTGAAAGTCGAAATGTGAATAAATTACTGAGACAGGATCCACCTTTTACAAAGCCATGCTGCCTCTATAGAGTATAATATTCATTTCGACCCATTTCTGAATTTTACTTGTAACCAATTTTACCAATACTTTAACCACCATTCCAAAGATACTAACTGGTCTGTAATTTATTACTTCTGTCTTGGAGTCATCTTTATGTAATGGAACTATCTTACCCTCTATGCACTCCCTTGTAGCCTTGCCAAAGCTGAGACTGAGATTAAGCAACTTCGTCAGAGGGACTGCTAGTTCACTTGTATATTTTCGAAGTACACAGTCTCACACATTCTCATAGGCCTTCTAGATCTTAGAGTTTTAGCAGATTACAAGTTCAGATGCCATATAGCAATTGCGAATGCAACTCAGAGGATAATTGCAATGCTGAAATAAACATTGAAATGAGAAAATAAGGAAGTCATTTTGTTTCTTTACTAGGCTTTCATATGACCTCATCTGGACTGTTGTGCTCAGATCTGGTGTCCGAGGTGATGAAGATACAATGGAGAGGGTGCACAAATATTGGGAATGTGGAATATAGATCATTAGGAGAGATTGGGAATTTGTAGACTGCAGAAACTACCAAGGCGAGGAAAAAGGAGTGATATGATTGAGAGCTACAGGCTTTGAGAAGGTCATACAGGACACCAGTAGACGGAATTTTTCATTTTATGGAGGTGGAAGAGGATGAGTGGCACTGAATGAAAGCAAGAAATGGGGGTGATCTAGATTTTTCTCTCATAGAGTGATGCATGATTGGAATGGTTTTCCTTTTGAAGGAGTGAATGCTGGCAGTGTGAAGATATTCAAGAGAAGGTGGTGTGAGTGATATGAGGCCTCCCTCTATGAGTCAATGGTGGTCTCTTGCAAACAGTTTTAATAATAATAATAATAATATATTGTAATTTGGTATGATATGAAATCATGAAATTTTAAAACAGAAATAAGTAGTAAAAATAGTAAACAAGATACAGTAAATGACACCAGGCGCTCTCTACATGTTTGTCATGAAGACTTCGGAGCATTTTTAGTAATGAAGGCATCTAACTCTGACGTGTTTAGTGCAGCGTCGTCTCTCACTACGTCTCTTCGTGACATGCGTGTTCCTCCTTTATCAACCTTGAAACTTTCGCATTTCTTTTTTACGTCGAAAAAGACACGCTGCTGGCCATATGCACCCAAATAGACTAGTTTCATCTACGTTAAATACTTGCTCGGACTCATGAATTTGGTAAGCAGTTACGGCCTTCATTGTACTTGTTAGATTTCGGTGACTTCTCCAGTCAGTTTTACATTGTGGAAACTGCAACGGCCTTTGAATTTCTGGAACCATAGGCAAAACCATCATGGGCGTTTGTGATTGTCTTTAGTTGGGAGATGAACTTCATCGCCCGCTCTGAGACCACCTCCTCGCTTCTTGAAAGCCTCAAGTAGCATAAACATTCCATGCTGGTCTTTAGAGAAGGATTTCGGGACTATATTATTTTTAAACACATAATTAATAACAAATAGAAAATAGCTTCTGCCTACCCATGATACTAAGTTACTATACAGATTTGCAACCTTTCTTTGGTGGTAGTTACATATTAAAAAATAAATAAATAAATAAATAAATAATGATAATAATAAAATCTAACGACTTATTTAAAGATTCATAAATGTTTCGAACTCTTTCTTGGATAACGTGTAGAACCAGAACGCGCGTTCTTTATTTTGACACTCAGTCCTGTGAAACTAGATTGTTTTTCTATCTTTTCCAAATAGACTGTTTTTGGAAAATGTTTATTTGGTTGTCGAATAACAAACTCGATATGCTTCATTGCATGCATGCGACTTTTACACGATTGTTTAATATCGACCCCACCCCCAAGTGTGATCTCTGATGAAGTGTTGATTCACCAAGTTTTATAACTACCTTTATATCCATCGATTTTTTTTTTCTCTCCAAACTCATATCTTCTCTCATAACAGCAAACATTTCTTCTAAGGAAATAGCTTTTCTTTTCCCTCGAGATTTATTAGAATTCATATTGTAGCGTTTACTGAATTGGAATTTTTTTTTTAAAAAAAAAGAAGAAAAAAAAAATCGCCCACCTACAAAACGAGAAAATTAAAATCTGAAGATAAGCATATAAACAGCTCTGAATAGGGGTGAATTAAACTTACACTAAGATTTTCACATAAACACATTCTACGTACAGAGAATTGGCACACACTGGCCAAAACGGAAATAATAAAAATAATAATAATAAAAAATCACAAAAAAATCTCGTAAGTCGAACAAACTTGAAGTATTACTGTATATATTTTTTTCGTTGTATGAAAATGAATCGTTGGGGGAGGACGAAAATACGTTGGCTTTCGATTTATATAATGAATCGCTATATTCATTATATAATAGAATCTGCTCCAAAAAAGAAACATTTTTATGAGAACCAGGTGACTAATTCCAAATAACGTGCGTTAGTTATCCCCTCAGTTGCAGGTAATACACGAAACGAAAGCAAGAAATTGTGTCTTTGTATCACTACAAAGCAAATTAAAGCAGTATCCCATTATATTAACGATATTTAAACTGCTGCTGATTAATAATTTAATGTCGAAACTTTTTTTTGTCGTTGTTGTTTTTTTGTTCTGAAATCTCATCGTGTAAGGTTCTAAACCTATTGAGCATATAATTACTGTAGAAGGCCTGAGTTAAATAATCCGGTTTAACTTCTGTACAGGACAACCTTTTTTTTCAAGTCATTTGAATTCTCCATTAAACAGGGTGGTAGTATCACACCGGACGACGAAAATTCTCTCCTACCTAAAGATATTCACAAAGATAGGTACGGTGGGAGAATCTCCGTAGCTTGTGCTATACAGTAGATGCTGTCTTTCCGTTAGAAATAACTGCGTTCGAATCCTGCGTCGGACATGTCTTCGCATAGCATTATTGAATGATTGATAATTGACGGGTTATTTGTGTATAATATTAAGAGCTCGATTTTTAAGCGCACTTTTTTTTTTCAATTCAATTTCACAGACTACAACGAAGAACTTCAGTACGATGAAAACTATATTAAATTAAAGTGCCTCGGACTGAACGATAGATCAGGCAAGGGAATAAAACAGATCATATCTCATCTCAAGAAATCAAGGTAAAATGATATTACAAATTTTCATTTATATACCAAAATTATTTATACGATTTGTTTTGAATATAAGACATATTTAAAATAAATGTTATTAGTGAAAAATTTTAAATATTGAATATTATTAAAATAATATTTAATATATTTAATATACAACACTGTTAAGATGATTACTAAAGCTAAAGAAAAACTGAAGTAATTTTCATTTCTGCCATTGTCACAGTTGCTACTCTGAACGCTTTAGATTCACCAATGCATACTTTCCTAAATTAAAACTTCTTAAGACGAGATCAAAAGGAGCAGGAGAATTTCAGATGAACTAAGCCTATAAATGATCACTTTTGATATGATAAGAAACGATTAAAATTACTTCACTTTTCATATAGTAATAAATAATAATAATAATAACAACAATAACAAGGCGATAATAAATATGTTGTTTGCATCTGGTTAATCTGTAAGAGTATTAAGAAAGTACTGTTTAAAGAATTGCAATTTTACAATACTATACTGAAAATATACTTCTAAGACACTTGATGTCAAAACATGTTACTACCTACACGTTATTACGTTTGGAAATCTTGAGTGCTTTTCTTCGAAATGAGCGACCACACTCTACGTCTCGGAGCATTCTGATTGTTTTTCCCTTTTTTTTTTTTTACGAAATTAACTATTAAAAAAAATGTTTAACAATGACTGTAGATACAGATGAGAACTTTGACCTACTCTCCGGGTTTGTTAACGTTTTTCTTTTAATAACCCTTACAAAGTTCTTAAGCTTTTGTGAGTTGTCGGCATGAATATGAGCGGTTTTCTTAAGTTAAAAAGTTAACATATAAAATATAAATACCAGATATAATTTTAAATTTCAAGAAATCACTTACTGTTAAACAGTATAAATTGAAATGCGTGGGACTAATTCAAACTTTCTTCCAGACGCACATGGTAACGTACTCCCATGCCCTTGTAACTACGCATACAGAGTAACGGGATGCTTTCCAGATGCGCCTTAGAACTGAAAACTATGTGGAGTTTGTTTGACCTTGGTGTGCACACGTTGTATGGCACCGCCATCTGTTGGTTTTTTGAGCTACTTATTCAAACTTTTTGTTTCCTTTTCCAGTCTTCTTTTTCAGTATTACCTGTTTTAATAAAGGACATGTAAACCGTAGATTTTCACATCGAGGTAGATGATTGAAAAAGTTAGAATTCCAATACAGTTATTTCAATAGTAAGTGAGTATTATATTTTATCATCATATTTTAGTCCAAAATGAACAGCTTCACCTGAAAAAAATCCATCCAAGGGAACTCCCGCCCCGCCTCCTCTATTTTTGTGGAGCAGCCGATAGAAAGTCAGGAATCCGAATCTCGTCTAGGAAGTGAAACATTAGAATATTTTTCATCTGACTGCGAGTTAACTGATCTTGGGTAACTCTACGTTAGCACGAGTTGAACTTTTCTTTCCTCCAGAATTCGGAATTTTCCCATTTTTTACTGAGAAAACCAACCAGAAGATACAGATGTATTAACATACACTGCTTAAGAAAGAAGTAAACGGATACCATATTGTGAGGAACAAAAGTCATGATTCATCTTAACATTTAGGACTTCCTTTCGCTGTGATGACCGCAGCAATCCTACGGGGCATACACTCCACAAAACGTGCTATAGTAATCAAAACGAATTTTGGACCATTCTTCCTGTAGGCATGTAATGAGTTCCTGAACTGTTGTGGGTAGGACGTCCCTTGACCTCATCCGACGCTCCAGTTTATCCTATACATGATCAGTAGGTTGAGATAAGGGCTCTTTGGAGGCCAGTCAAATGTAATGAAGTTCATGTCTACGGCCACGCAGTTACAGCAGCAACAGCCTTATGATACTGTGTATTGTCTTGCTGAAAGAGCAATGGTGAGTTCCGTAGAAACGGAACAAATTTTGAAGCATTGCATTCCCCAGGATGGTCAGAAACCACTCGAAGTTCATTGTTCGTGGCACCACAAACAGAGGCCCAAGGCCAAACAAGGAAAAAATATGACCACAGCATCACACCACCACTTCCGAATTTCACAGTTAGGAGGATTACGGATTCTGGGCATTTTCCACACCCACACCAGGTGCAGCGTGATTCGTCACTCCATAGCACTGCTTACGAAGCTACGGTCCACTGTATGCACTCTTTAAACCACTGAAGACGACGTTCTATGTTGGTTCGGATAATGTGGAGCTTGCATATTGCATTTCTGATGTTGTGATAGTGGCGTAGCTAGAGGGGGGGGAGGGGGAGGTCCTCCCTGAGCGGCACTTCGAACCTTTTTGAACTTTTACAATTATTTTCTAAAATACAGTCTCGAGAACTCAGTAGTTCCAAATATTGTAATATTGCTGCGAATTTTTCTCACGATTGCTGTAAGTGTTGCTAGTTGTGAGAGGGGTTTTTCCAAATAAAACTGATTAAGAATTACCTACATTACTATGAAATAGACTTCGCCAATGTCATCGATGATTTTGCTGACAGAAAATCAAGAAATATAACATTTTAGAAACTTGAAATTAAAGTTTTACTTCAAAAATAAACCTAGCGTTTTAATTTATTTCCCTCTACTTCGTTTTGACTTTTTGTAGTATTTTTGGTGTGTATTGAGAGGGGCGGCAAAAGCTCTAGCTACATCACTTTTTGTGAGCCTCAGTTTTGAATGCTTTTGTGCAGATTCGTGTTCCACTTGATGCCGGGAACTCGTCATTCAACGTGGCGGCCGATGAATGGCGATTTTTACATATTATCCCTTGTAGCATCCTACTGTCACTTTGACTCCCTATATTTCCATCTTAGTGTGGTATCACTGCTTGTTTACCTGGGATGGCCGAATTTTTCAACAATTTGCCGAACAGATAGGCCTGCAACAAGGCATCTTATGACAACGCCTCTTTCAAACTTTGTCAGTTCCCTTCTAGCACCCATTTTACCCGTACACAGTTGCACTGATTTGGGAATATCGTATTCCTCCAAGTTATACCGGCTACAAACACTTGACTCGTTACATTGCACGATACACCTTGCCCATGGGATTGTCCATTGACTTATTTCGAAGCAGTTTATATGGCTTTTGAAGTTCTACTTCCTTTGTTCCTAAAATTCCATGATCCCTATCATAATTCTAGCCTGTCCAGATCATAAGAGATGTTCACTGGGCATCCATTACACTCACATCCGTCCATCTGCTCTGTAGACGGTGTAGCGTTATTCGTTGCTCAATAAAATTCGTCCCTCATGGATTTCCAAGCTTCCAATTCCCTCTCTATACGCTCTTTGCACCACTGACGATGACACTGCATATTGGTTTGGGTAATGTGAGGCTTGCATATTGCAGCCCTACCATGGTAAACCCTTGTTTTGAGCCTTGTTTCTGGATGTTGTGGAGATTCGTGTTCCAATCGATGGCCGGAACTCCGCATTCATTTTTACATATTATCCATCTTAGCACCTTACGGTCACATTCGGTGAGTGTGGTTATCCCTTGGCATCACTGGTTTTTGACGTGATATGGCCCAATTTGTTA
Source organism: Typopeltis vanoorti (assembly GCF_054136105.1). Classification (NCBI taxonomy): domain Eukaryota; kingdom Metazoa; phylum Arthropoda; class Arachnida; order Uropygi; family Thelyphonidae; genus Typopeltis; species Typopeltis vanoorti. Next base: position 142,347,407 of record NC_143556.1, read on the forward strand.
AGTTCTTCATCCTTGGTATCAGTGTTCGATAGGTGTATAACTTTTCAAAGAAGAGATTCGCCTAAAATATATAATAATTCTGGTGTGTCTGGTGACAATTTTTTTATGAAAATTCGTATTTGAAGTTGTTAGTTATTCGAGGCCTCTCCACTTTTGCTAAATTAGAACATTTTTGGTTCTAATTTAGCCAAAGATTAACTTAAAATAATCAAAAGGATAAAATTATACAGTATTAAGCTAGACAAGGGATTTAAGAATTTCATACGAGCTCTAGAAACACAGTTTTTTGGGCCTTATGATACATTATAATCAATTTTTAAAGTTAAACCATTTGTGTGCGTGCGTGGGTGTTATATGTCCTGTGAATTATTATTTTAACACGCGCATTTCACCGTATTTTTCCAGAAGTGTCCTGTGTCTGTAGCTGTGTGAGTTCACGGGGAAGATTTGCCTGTTCTGAGGAACGAAAAACCAAACGTTTTCCGTCGTAAAAGCCATTTATCCTCCGTATGAGACCTACTAACTCACCTTTAGTCGAAAGAGACCAGATAACGGTTCCTCGTAGACGGAATCGAACCGAGGTCTATATCGACGGAGCTATCGGTACGTATATATTCAATCTATATGTACCTCTCTGGTACGTATAGATTGAAACGCTTTATGAGAAATTACCAAACCTTTTTTTGTAGTGTTTTGCATGCGTTTTAATTGGTCTGAATAGAAGATTTATGAGCTTTTGTGGATCAGGCGGTAATGAGATACTTCTTGATTGGAGAGACAGTTGAATCACGTCCAGGACGCGAAGTTTTTATAAACTCTTTATGATCCTTTTAATCGAAAGTGCGTAAGCCGATCTTATACTTAAGCGTCAAGATTATTCACTCAGTAAAACAAACTGGCCTGAGACGTACTGGTGATAGACCTAACAGACTAGCCAAACCGCCCTACCAGAGCATTAATGGCGATTCAAATTTAAGAATTTATGAAGCAAATTTAAGAAAGTTGAGTAATACGGTGTGATGAAGGTTGAAATGTAACAAGCAACTTTAAAATTATTTGTTGTTGTGGTAGAAATTATTGTGAAATGAATAAGTTCACTTTTTCGAGAGAGGAATTATTTCTCTCTCCAAGATTAAATCCTGAGTGCGCCACTGCCATACACAGCTCAAAGAAACGACTTCCTGGAGGCGACACCGCCGGTTATAGACTGGATCAGACAACTTGATCTTAACCTATAAGTGTCTTTGTTTTATTCTAATTGTTTGACACTTACTTTTTATATATTTATTTTGACTTATGTACCTTTATAACTGCATGTAGATTGCCATACGCTAAATAAATAATTATATACACAAATGTATATCCATATAATATATATATATATATATATATATATTATTATTATTATTATAATATAATAACATAATAAAATCACAGGAGGCATGCTAATATGTACAGAGAAAGTTGCACAACATTAATTAGGAACAAAATAAAACAATGCAGTTAAATAGCATTTAAAGTTTTTATATTTTACACCTGAAATGGATCGTTTTTATACCAATATGGTAAAACCAATTAGTAGTGCAATTATTTTCAACAGAGCTTCCTCATTTCTCTGTGAAAATAAATATTCTTTCATTCGAGTTTTGTATTTGTCTGGGTTAGTTTCATTTCATATTGTTAAAGGTAGTGTGCTGTTTAATTTTGGCGCTAAATAAGTATAATGTATTGTGTATTGCTTCTTTATTTGCTTTTGGAACTATATATTTTAGGCCCTGATGTCTACTCCGGAAAACATCTTGGTAAATATTTAGGTATTTGTTATCGTTTTTTATGAATAGCAGTACCCTAAATTATAAATTTAGGGTATATAAATTTAGGGCTTATAAATATCTAAGGGATAGCATGTTTACTATGATGTATTTATTACACATTGCAGTACCCTTGTATTTGTTTCTAGTTAAGATTTGAATTACAGTGCTTTGTTCTGAGTCGAAACTAGAGGTTTCAGCGTAGTGCCATAGATTCCTCCCTAACTTAATATACTATATTGTAGTGTGTTTTGAATCCAGGCAGAATATAACATTTTTAAAATATTTAAATTTAACAGTAGTAGCTCAGTAGAAGTGGCATTTACACTCTACGACGGTTGACCGCACGAAGACAGACATAAGTTTGACCCTAGTCGCCGACTGGAGGAATATTTTCTAAGCCTTTTTTCGGCATGTTCCCAAGTTAGTCGAACCTGGCACGGGCAAGCGAGTTTTTTCTCCCGAAAACTCGGGTTTTTCGTCCCGTAAACTTAAGAAAACGGCCCGTCGAATCCACACTATTTTCAGACATAAAAAAAAAAAAAAAAAAAAAAAAAAAAAAAAAAATATATATATATATATATATATATATATATATATATATATATATATATATATATATATATATATATATATATATATATATATATTGTGTTAAGATTAGGGACCACAAGATGGCGGTACTTGTTAGCCGCCTTCTTCACTGCGTACCGATTAATTAGTTATAGCCTTGGGCCAGCTATCTCTGATTGGCTACCAACTGGAGATTGAACAACCCTCTCAGTCTCCAAAATTTACATCCTCGCCTACATCCGATACCGGACTAAAAAGGCGTTAGCTTATTTTTTTATTTTTATTTTTAGTTAGATAGTAAGGTCTGTTTAACATAATCCTTACTTTATTTACGACATCGGTGATTTGCGGTTCCCAGCTTAAATCACTATCAATTTTTAATCCCAAGTAAGTTATTATATTGAATTTTTTTATTTTCTCACAGTTGCAATTTGAATTGGTCCTGCACTTCTAATCATGCAAAATTAATTTTGCCTGTCTTATTTCGCAAATTAAAATTTACATATTTAGTGTTTAAGACATTCAGACTGAGTTTATTCAACTGGAATCAATTTGTTACTCTTAAAAGATCGGCATTCGCTGTGGTTTGCATTTGTTTGGCTGTGTCCATAGAGAAAATTAGTACTGTATAATCTGCAAAAAGTATTCATTTTACTGTTTAGTTTAAGATTGCAGAAGTCATTGATATAAATACTAAATAAAATTGGTCCTAAGGTAGATCCTAGTGGTAAACCGCAGTCTACTGTTTTGGAGCTGCTATAACTGTTGTTTATTTTTACAATTTTTGATCTTGCATTTAAGTAGTTTTTGAACCAGTTTAGGGCACTATCTCGTATTCCTGTGACTTCTAATTTTTTTTATTAAAATTTCATGTGATACAGAGTCAAAAGCTTTGTGTATATCTAGAAATGCTGCTAATGTTAGTTTATGTTCGTCAAGAGGGGTATAAACTGTGTTTGTGAAGTTCAGTAAAGCATGTTCTGTGCTAAACTTTTGCCTGAACCCAAATTGATTCTTTGAAAAGAAGTTGTTTTTGTCCAAAAATTTCATGAGTCTAATTTTTACCAATTTCTCTAATATTTCCGAAAAGACCGGTAGAAGGTAGATCAGTCTGCAATTTTTCAAGTTATTTTTGTTTCCCTTTTTGTAAATCGGTACAACTATGGCCTTCTTAAAATCCGATGGAAACGTGCCTGTCATCAATGATAAGTTAAAAATGCACATTAGTAGTTCTGTAATATACCTTTGGCGTTTCTTTTACAATGCTAGTGCTAATACCATCATATCCTGAAGTTTTTGGTTGTTTTCAGGCTAGCTATAAAACTTTTGATTTCGTTTTTGCAAGTGGAGAAAAGATATATTGAGATATCACTTCTCTTGGGAATGCACTTCTGAGGTGTGGTGTTAACATTTTTCAGAATTCTTTCACTGATCTTCGCAAAAGTGATTGAGGATTAGCTTGAATTCTTCAGCTTGAGGATTAGCTTGAATTCTTCAGCTAATCCTCTATCTCCATTTACTCTATTCCTGTCGAAACATTCAAATATGGGGAGAGTTTGTTTGCGTATATCTTTGCCAATTAATTTATTCACAAACTTCCATTGTTTTTTGGGGTTTCCTTGGCATAGTAGGAATTTATTTGTGTAATATTCGTTTTTACTTTCTTTTAATTTACAGTGTATTAGATTTCTATAGTACTTGAAACTGTGTTCATAATATTAATTTTGGGAGTACTATATAAACTCTTTATACGCTTTATCTCTAATTATTATGTAGTGTCTGATTTCCTGTGTATTCCAGGGCTTTATTTTGTATACTATTTTAACTTTAATCGAGTCTTGTAGTTTATTGTTTAATATCGCAATAAATTTATGATATGAGGTCTCAATATTTGTTTCCGCCGTTATCTCTTCCCAAGAGACAGTGCTCAAGTTACGCTTAAATACTCTGTAGCCAATTGTTGTGTAAGGGATGATTTCGGTTATGCCATCTCTGTGCTGTACTTGCAAATGCACCTTAACACCAATTGGAAAGTGATCCAATTGGTATTAAAGAGAGGTTGGCGCAGAACTGCTGCTTGGATTTTGTTTCTACTTAATGTTTCTCCCGAATATATGAGCTAGGCACGATCTACCACCATTGAATTCTCTCGTGGGGACATTAGTATATTGTTCGAGTGTCTGCATGTCAAGTAACTGTAGATAATCTTGAGATGAGCTGCTATTCCTCAGCAAGTCAATATTCATATCCCCAGCTGAGAACATTGTTACTTCTGATCTCATCTAGACTGCGCTCGAGTTCTTGTATAAAGTTTGACTCTGTGTAGCAATGCGACCTATATACAGCCGTTATTTATATATACATTATGTATTATGATATTCTATATATAAATTGACATTTTCAGATGTTTTCATTTTTATGTTAGTATTGTGATTAAGAGATGGAATTTCGAATAAAGATAATTACACTTCCAGATTTGTTATAATTTCTACATTGATTGTAATTTTTAAATCCGCTTAAATGGTACAAATGAATTTCTTCTTCTTTAACCCAGATTTCTGTTAATATCAGAACATGTAGCCGATAGTTTAAATTGACTAGAAGTAATTCTGTTGTTCTAATTTATCTCGAATACTTCTTATATTTATATGCAAAATATTCAAAGTACTTACAGTGTCTGAGGATAAAAAGTTTCTTAATTCTACTGAATCATGACATATTACACATTTATGAAAAGTGATCTTCACAGTTATACTCATCTGTCTTTGTTTGTGAGTCAGTTTTTACTCTCGCTGTTTTCTCGGAGTTTATACAAGTCTAATTCGTATCTGACCCGCCATATTTTTGATGTATCGTCTCTTCTCATGAAACGTTTGACCGAGAGATATTTGTAGTGTACTTCTTCTTTACATTTATATTGGAAACAAACAGTAGATGTTTTAGGTTTCCAGTCAAGTGCTCATTTAGATATATTTTGTGTCCGTCCAGCGATTTGTGTTTGATTGCTTTACTTTTAAATTTTATAATGTTAGGCATTATTCTGTTTTTTTTTTTTTTTTTTTTTTTTTTTTGTCCACTAGGAACACGATGCTTAGCCTCATTATCATCTTCATTATAGTTAAACTTGATTTTATGTGCAATTTTCGTTGTTATATCATGCATATTTTCGCGTGACTCGTGAAGAACACAATTTCCAGCTTTGAGCTAATTGCTTGTTGATTCATCCACTGTTTCATAATTTTTTTAAACTCTCTACGCAGTTTCATATTTGCGTTTTCTAGTTCAACGTTGTTTGTTTTAAGTTCCTTAACTTCTTGTGTCAGGCCAGCAATTATAGCTGAAAAGTCATCTATTTTGTTCGAGGTATGTTTCGTCAAACTTCTTAACTTGTTGACGTCTTTTTTTAATTCTTTCATTATCCCCATTAAATATGTAATACATATATTGTCCATGTTACTATCTCTGGAATGCATGAGTCATCACTCATGCATTCCAGAAATAAGTAACATGGACAATATATGAATGCATGAGTCATCACGAGCCTCCGTTGCTCAGTCGGTATAGACGAAGCCCTTTGATAGGAAAGACCTGGGTTCTATTCCCGTCCATGACGTGAGGAACTTTTATCTGGTCTCGTCTCTTTCGACTAAAGGTAAGTTAGTCGGTCTCATACGGGGTTAGAGGGTTTTTCACTCAGAAACTTGGGTTTTATCGTCCCTCAGAACAGACAAACTTTCCCGTGAACACACACGGATCTGCAGTCATGAAATACATATTTAAGCCTTCATAGGAGGGCTCAACCAGTCCTAAGGGACAGTTGAGGAAAGGGGAAACACCACACGAAATAATAAATGAGTTCATCACACCTGGTAGAAGTTGCCGGCCGGCTTTCGCTAGCATTGGAATGGCGTCTCTCGTTGAATAAATAGTCGGAACACTGATAAGGTCTTTTTTGTTCGCCGAATTTGCTCGAAGTGCATTTCCAGTTTTGTTTCCTGTCTTTAGAGAGCTTTTTAAATTGGCTTTCGCTGAGACCAGCACACTAAAAATGATAAGCACACTTTATAACAGATGTAATTGACATTACATCTGTTATAAGTTTGTGAAGATGTCAATTATATCTTCACAAACTTTGCAGTGGACTGCCATTACGTTAGATAGAGTTTAGTGCTAAAGTTAATCCTAGTCTTTGTTCTGGGTACTCGCCTTGTAAATAGTCCAATGACCACCGTTGACTAACAGCAGATTGATAGGCAATTTTTTCACACTGCCTGCAGAGGTTAACTTTCATATAGAGCTGCACATTACATTATTTGGTAGAGCGCATTACAGGTACATTTTAGAAATTACTATAATGGATTTTTAAATAAAATAACTGATTAAAACTTTGTTTACACTATTTCACATGACAATTCACGCCACCAAACAATTATTATTGCATTTACAAAAACTCTTCTTGGAAGGGTGAAGAAAGTAACTCAACCCATCTCAGTAGATACCCTATCTACTTCCACGTCAGCTACACTAATTTCTTATTTGGGGCCTGAATTTACACCCCCCACCCACCCCCACCAGCAACACCACCACCTACCGAATAACCTGAGGAAAAGACTCTCCCTGTAGTAGCCAGCGAGCCCACCTTTGTAGATGAAATGTAAGTATTAAAACTAGAAGGAGGAGAAAATCAAAGTGCCTCTACCTTCGCCACCTGTGGAATCATCAAAGGTAGCAAAAAGAAAAGGTCCCACTCCAAAGGCAGAAAAATATTAAAATATAATAAATCTACCAATGAAAAATCGTAATCAGAGATGGAGACGGAAACCTTTCTCCTTCCAAAGATTCCATCAAAGCAGGATAAAGAACTACACTGGCTTGCAATTCACCAGTTACGAGTATAAAATATCTAAAGACAGTATAATAAACTTCAAAATTGCGAATAACAGGTACGAGTTGGAAGTTCTGGCAAGCTTGCAGAAGGCAGGATATTCTGCTACCTCTTTTTACTAGATTTCTTAATTACATCAAGCAGTTAAAGATAAAGACCTAGGCGTCGTTTAACATCCCAAATACTTCATAAATAACGACATCCACCACTTTTTCAACATAAGAGAGCTTCTTTCTCCATGGAAACAAGAGGAGGCATGGAATGCCATGCTCACATTTAACAGGAAGTTACTGTTTCTGCAAGAGAGACACTTCTATCACTTCACGGACCGAAGTGATATAAGAAACTGAAGATGCAGAAACCGAATCCAAAGTATCCCATTTTATTTTTATGTAGTTTGGAACAGCACTCATGATGGAGTACTCATGTTACACCTCCCCCCCCCTCTAGAAAGCATCCATATATTTCAGAGGGATGCAGATAGTAGAAGCTGAGCTATAGACAGGTTCATGAGCATTTATGCCCGAACTAATGAAACTGATAGACCAGCATTCTTTCAGAGCTTCGACAACTATCTATGGGCCTGTCATGTCATGTTAATGGATAACTTCAACTGCGTGGAAGATCCGGACTTGTAAAAAGTAGGAGGTAATCTATCTCCCAGAACTCCTTGCTATACAGTCAATGGACAAAACATTAGAGATACGTTTGATGGAAAGTTGACACTGGCATTCTCCCACACAGAGTGAAACATATCCAAACCGAACGCATACGGCAAATTGGCAAAAAACGGGCCTTCTCAACAGGTCTTAGCGACTTGTTCGTCGCAAATGACGAACAAGTCGCTCAGATCGCTACATTAAATGTAACGACCTTAGCGACTTTGATCGTGAACCTATTATCGACGCAAGACAGATGGGTCATTCAATCGTCCAAGTGATAAGAACCCTAGGGTTCTCGTGGGCAATCGCATCAAGGGTCTACCGTGAGTATACCATCAACGGACGTGCCAGCGAGCAAGTGCTGGCCGACCACACACTATTGATGACTGGGCATTTCATGACTATTGATGACTCCGGGCTTGTACAGACAAACTGCAAGGTAATGGCCACACAAATCACATCCAGTTTCAATGTCGGGGGTACAATCAGCATTAGCAAGTGAATAGTAAGGCGTACCTTTCATACCATGAGCTACGGAAGCCGACGCCCTAATCATGTACCACCCTTGACAGCTCGTGATTGGGCATTGCCCCTCGCCTGGTGTCGGGACCATCAAAACTAAACCTGTGTAGAGTGGACCGGAGTCGTGTGGTGAGATGAATCCCATTATCAGTTGTACCGAGCTGACGAGAAGATGTGGGTGTGGCGTCGACAGCATGAAGCCATGTCCCTGTTGTACCAGGTCGGCTCTGTGATGGTTTGGGGTGATGTGATGCATTAGGTCTCTTAAAATGTCTGGAGAGGTCCTTAACTGCTGGGAGCTACCATCATATGCTGACTGATTACCTACACACTTTCATGGCCTTTATGCATCCTGCAGGTCTGTTTCAGCAGGATAATGTCCTGCCCCACCGGGCTGCAGCCACCCAATCATGGCTCGAGGGAACACTCATCTCAATTTGGGACCATCCATTGGTCCCCAAGATCCTCGGATTTAAATTCGATCGAATCTTTCTAGGAAGACATAGAGCGAGACATCTGATCCATGTATTCAGAACTGACGTCTAAGGTGCCGTTATGGACAATGCTGCAACAGGCATGCCAGGAATTACCTCCAGCAGTCCTCCGGTATTTAGTGGAGTCGATGCCTCAGAGAGTGGCTGACTATTATTCGCGCTAGAGGAGGACCGCCACTCTATTAGGCAGGTATCTCCAGTGTTTTGTCCATTGAGTGTAGACACCTGGAAATTCACATCATGAATCCCCAGCTCAGGGACGTTTGGAGAGATCATAATTTCCACATTCCAGACTACATAATGCGCATGTCAAGGCATTGTACCAGGGTCGACTGATTCTATATAGCATCACCCCTTGTTCTTAGAGTAGAGAAAATAAGGGACATCATCAGTAGCAGCAACCTGGACCATAATTGTGCTCACATAGCATTGCTTAGGAAAAGAAGAGATCATTACAAGCCTATGGAAGCGTCTATCAGCCTTGACATCGCTTTTCTCAACTAAGCTTCACCATTTCTGTTCCATCTAGAGTAATGCTAGCTGCGACTGGAACTTGTGGGCACAATTTAAATCCACCATTAAATTGAGTACAATAAAATGTGACCAAGAGCGTGTCTTCCTCTGCTTATTTAAACTCCGAACTCTATTCAAGGAGAGTAGCTGGTTTGTAGCCAGCCAGTATCAACGAAAACATGTTATAACATCATCAGGGACATTAGTCTGGATATCTGTGCCAAAAAACAAATGCATCTATGCCCATAAAACAAACCCTCGGCTGGTTCATGCAACCGAAGATAGTCAAAACAAACATTAACTTGTGTGGTCTTGTTATTATAATACTTGTGGACTCGTTATAGAAGCTTTCCAGAGATAATATGAACAGTTCCACAAGTATAAGGGTACCTACCAAGATTACTACTCTAGGAAACATTGCCATGCTCCCTGTGCACATAAAAACATAGACAGACCATACCATCACGACGGCTTCGATAACACCTGCCAGTAATCAATGTAATACATGGAAAGTACCTAGACTAGAAGGATTTAGAGCAAAGTTTTATCATGCTAAATGGAATTTTGCCTTTTTCCCCCCATTCTCATGGCACTATTGAACATCTCCAGAAATGTGGCAAGTGAGTAGCGAGTTGGTGGAGTGCCATACTGGATTCACCCCAGAGTTAATAATGATCTCTCTGTAATCAAGAACTGGAGACCCAGTTTCTCAAATACAAGCTATAAGATACTAAGGCTATAAGACTTAAGCTGCAGATAATCCAAAGAACACAGGTGTCTTTCCAGGCCAATCGATTGAATTTAATCTGTTTCTCACAAGGGAGCTGCTTCATTTGGTAAATATAAGGAAATACTTGAAATTATTACTCTCCATGAAGTTGAATCGAGCGGTTGACGTTCTTCAGAGAGTCCAGATCGGTTTAAGTCTCTTCTCTATCATTGAAGAAGGTTACAGTGGCAGTTCCACTTGCCTTCTGATCAACGGAATGCTTTCAGACCCAATCAGCATTCAAAAAATTATCAGGAAAGGATGCCCTCTGACTTCACTTCTCAATGATGCAATGATCTTTGAGGCTTTACTGCTGATAATTAACGGTCCATCATATGACCCTTCTTTTAATTTAAGACGGATTTCACTCCCGCAGTCTATAAAAGATTCCAACATAATACCTTCAAATGTGGATGACGTGGTGTGTATCCTCAAAAGCAGAATACTTTAGCATGCTATTCAACATCTAGGAAAAATTCATTATCAAGACTAACACTGAATCTCGACAAAACGCATTTGAAAGCGACCCTGCTACCCAGATAACTTCCATATGGGTCTCATCTCTAAAGAATACCCTCTTACCATCGTAGGGATCGTCTTCTCTGAAACAACATACAACATGTAATGCTAAAAACATTGATATTCTCAAGGACTGGGTAAAGGACAACTGATAGCTTTCTCCAGGACAGCAGTCATCAAAGCTATCCACCTGACCTATCAGTTTGTCGTCACTCTCACAAACATCTCAGAATATCAAGAGAACCAGCTGTACAAAAAAAAATTTTAATTTTTTCTGGGGAAATTTACATACATACTTAATTATTCCAGATGCTTTATTTCCCAGGGAAGCATGGAGGATTTGCTTTCTAATTCTAAGCATATGCTAACCCAGCAATGTCGCTTACCATCTAAATAAGATGCTGAAATTCGATCTTAGTGACTATCTTAGACATTAAGCTTTCTCTGTTTGGGAATCTTGAAGCCGCGGAAGTATCGCACACCAAATTCATCAGCTTCTAGAACAACACCACTCTTCACTCGCCAACATCACCAATGTTCTGAATCATAGGCATTGCTACAAACCTTTCTTAAACATCCTACGTAGGAACATCCCGAACTTCGTAATCGACAACAAGATCTTCTTCGATAATGTAATGGAGGTCATCAGTCGAGAAAGGATCTGATACGGAAGATTGAGTTTGGTGATCTTCAGAGAGAAACTTCTGCCCTGAACGTTTGCTACAGCTACCTCCTGACGTTTTGTTTCTATTGAGATGTTGGTTTATTACCTAACTCTTGCTGTTCACAGTAAATAGTTTGCTGCAGAAAATAAAATTCTCTTGGTACAACAGTCTGTTGTGTTACTTGCACATTCTGGAGATTTTGGGTTCCACATTATATGCTCCAAATCAAAGCATACTTGCGTTTTTCTGAGGTTGATTTGTAAAAACACTTCATAACTTCCTTGTTTCTTCTATGGTCCATTTTCTTCGTTTGGTTTCTTCAACTGATTTTTCAGCTTCCTGTCCTAGAAGTATGGCACAAAGAGCTGTGACCTGTAACCCACTTCTCATCTGATGCTCAGGATACCCAACATCAGTGTAGTTCAAGAAGAAATCTGGTACGAATTTCTTTTTGTGTTTCACCATTAATTTGGAGTAAGGTACACTGTCAGTCTGGTTACTCAGTTGAGAGGTGTCTGGCTAAGTTTGCTGCAAACAAGATCGTTCAGTTCTTGTGTGAGACTGTGTGACGCATAGCGGCTTGCATATTATTATTTATATTATTATTATTATTATTTGGACACCTCCAAGGAGTCCAAATACTCATTGAGGGAAATGGATCATCATCAGACGCCAAAGGATCAGGAGAATCCGACATCAGTCGTCTCTGTCCTCATCGTCTTCTGAATCGATGGAAAATTTTTCTGGGGTTCGGGAAGGAGAAGTCCTTCGCCGAGCAAAACTGGTCGGAAAACAGATGGTATATTCATGAGTAGCAGTCAGTTACATGATTGCTTGGCTCCCTCCAAACCATAGGAACCACACTTAAGCCTTTACTGCATTTCAGCCACTTCGGAAGATTTGTAGCACACGTGCTGCAGCATATGTGTGAAGTCCAGGACTGGTTCTGGTCTCCGATCTTACATCCAAAATAAAGTTGATACGACTTTTTCACTAACGGAGTGTTGGTGTTTTTCTGTCTTACAAATGTCAATTCCCCGCAGATGTAATAAAAGTCATTTGCACTATTAACACAAGTACGAAGAATCACTACTGCTGGATTAACACTGCAGGGATCACTTGTGATACTCATGACGCAGGAGTACAATGGGAGTGTAGCCCAGGAAGTTTCATAAACACTTGCTCACCCCGCGAGACTTCACTTTATACTAATGACTGCATCATCTTACGCAGTACCATCGACAGGGTGTAGCATAGAGGTAGCCTGCCTCATCATTTAATAAGGGCGCTCGTTCAGCCATATTGCGGTAGGCGCCATCGCTACGCTAACAGGAATTGTTAGCGTAGCAAGTGCGGAAAGAAGTTTTTTCCAAGCTTCTACTGATTAAAAATTATTTCCGAACAACAATGACCCAAGAAAGATTGGTTGGTCTAGCAACTATATCGATAGAAGCGAACATAGCTTATAATTTAAATTTAAAGAGCTTATAAACAGTTTTATTGTGCGATATCCCCGTGTTATTATTCATCTGGAGCGACATCTAATTGTTTGTCTTAGGGCGCGATCTAATCTGGCGACGGCCTTAATGTTATGACTGCGATGTCATGACTTATCACTGCATTGCATTAGCCAATGATGTAATAGCTCCTTGGGGTGTTGTATATGATTGGCTGATGCTATGTACGCAACGCGGACTGAGTCTCTCCTAAACAAGAGCAAATTGACATATTTTATTGTTATTTTCGTGTTCAGCACATCGAAATTAGTAAAGAATCGCCATTTTTATTTCAGAAGCAAATTGTGTGTTATCCTGTGTTATTAGAAAATATACAATTGTGGGATGACACTACTGTTGAGAGGTTACAAATCATCATGTCCGTCCGTCTCATCTCTGTGGTCTTCCTAAAATTCACAAGGATCGCAATCCACTTTATCCCAATAGAGGACTCTTTATGATCTTCAACTTACTACCCTGCAAAGTGCCTCTCTCGTCATCTTCGGAAGCTCACTGGCCATACCAGCTCTTATATCAGAAAGTCTTCACTTCAAAGAATAAATAAAATATCTACATTTGTCTAATAATGAGATTATGGTTTCTTTTGGTGTAGCCACCCTTTCGCCAACATACCATGACAAGCGATTCTTCATTTTTTATAATCTCATTTCCTAGAAGACATTGTCAACTTATATAAATTTGTCATCAACGCAGGCTGTTTTACATGGCACATAATAAGTTCTTCAAACAAATAGAAGGTACAGCAGTGGGCAGTCCTATCTCACCAACATTAGCTGATTATTATTTTATGGAGCATCCAGAAAAAAGAACTCTGTCAGTATTCCCTCAGCTTCGTATATAGTTACATTTTCTTGATAATATGTTTGCAATCTGGAGTAAAATTGAATCTGAATTACTTCAGTTTCTAGAGGAAATAAACTTCTTGTACTCCCGTATCAAGCTTACTATTGAACGTGAATCCAGTAACCAGCTATTCTCTTTGGATGATATAATAATACGTAATCCCTCAGGTCTTGCTCAATTTTCAGTAGTTTATTGGAAGTCAAATTTTACTGGCAGATATATTCATTCATCCTTCCACCATCAGAAAAAATGGGTATTATCAAGAGTCTTGTAAACAGAGCTCATACGATCTGCTTTTCTGATTTGTTAGATGAACTGAATAAAATTAAAAGCAATCTTATATGTAATGGATACATCTACCATTCAAAAAAAGTATTGACGATTATCGTCCTTGTACCAGACTACAATCCTATTGTAAGAAAATGTCAATATCCCACTTCAAAGGAACCTCGAAACAAATAGTTGAAATGAAAATAGTTGAAATTTATGAAAAAGATTCTTCATAAATCCACTGTATGTGCTTCCTTCAAACCATCAACAAAAGATACATTACCACCACTTTTCTTACCAGGTGTTTATGAAGTACCCTGCTCAGGTAATCTTTCTTATTTTGGGCAGACTGGCCGTTCTGCCTTGATTAGAATTGATCAACATCAAAGCTATATTATATGTTTGGATTCTGGCAAGTCTGGCCTTTGCTTCTCACTCTATTGACATGATGAACAAAGTTCTTTGGAACCTGTCAAAACCTCTTCACTCTGCACGTTGAAATTCGATCCTCTCTTCTTTGAAACATGGGAAACGTTAAGAAATCGTCTGAAGCTGAACTAGTCAGACTGCAAGAAAATATGCAAGTTTTTTTGGAAGTGATCACTATCAAATCTTCATAAGTTTTATCTTTCATTCATTCTTTTTTTTTTTAAATCTACACAAGAACTTCCAACTAATGTTCCTTTGAACTGTAGTGTAATATCATATACGTCAGCTGCATCCGAGACTTGGGCTAATATACATATGACTCATTATTTTGATTCATCTTTTGAATATAGATAACGCTCTGTCTCCCTTATGATTTCATGTAACGTTGGATGAATATATTGGAGTTTTTTTAATAAGTTCTATATAATATTTGTTAGACGTGAAACTCACTTTACTCCTCTTCCTACTACTACTACTAGAAATTTCTGACAGAGAGAAATCTCTAGTAATAGTAGCAGGAAGGGGTTGGTCGTATATCACTCACAGCATCTGTCATATATTATCTTGAATTCATTCACAACTATATCAACTTACTATCTCCATAGTCAGCTATTTCCAATCACTCACCACTCTATGAAAGAAAAAAATTGTGGTTTCATTCCTTTCTAGACTGCATTCATTTCAACTTCCCTAAATTACCTCTTGTCCTCTTCCCACGTTCTGTAAAATAAAAAAAATAATAACCTGCATCCAATGATATGTATACTTTTCAGAAGTGTGAAGGTCTCTGTCATATCTCTTCCTTCTCCTGTTTTTGGTATCTGCAGTCCAAACATGCTCAGTTTTCTTTATAATCTACACGGCAAAGGCTCCATGTTATTTACATTCTCCATTGCATCCTACCTGATGTATCTGCATCGCTACTGAAACCAGGATTCTAGTTCTGGACAAAATTGCCCATATCCGTATCCATGCATCGCAATGTTCATTTCATTATATCAGTTATCCTCTGAGTTTTGTATTTGCAACCTTAACTATACTACTTGGAAAGAAGTCAACGGATATCATAGTGTAAAGAACAGCAATGTAACAGCAATGGCGCCCACCTTAATAAGATGCAGAACCTGTTGTGGTGGTGTTGGAGGTGGGCGGTAGATGGCGTTGATTCGTAGTAGAGGTTAGGTGTAGAGATAGTTGTTGGTGTCCTCCCGCGATGAGTCTTCGGACTCCTTGGAGGTATTAGGAATAATAATATAACCTCCTTTCGCTGAGATGAATACAGCAATCTACGGGAAATACCATCCACCAGCGCACGATAGCAATGAATAGAAATTTTGGACCATTCTTCCTGTTTGCAAATTCTGGGTTCAACTGGGCTCTGTGGAGGCTAGTCAAGTGTGGTAACGTACATTTTCACAAACCACGCAGTTATTACAGCAGCATTATGACATGGTGCATTGTCTTGCTGAAAGAGACAATGGTCAGTTCCGTTGAAACACCACAAAGTAGGAGAGTTGCAATGTTCAGATACATCTCGAAGGTCAATGTTCGTGGTATCACAAAGGGAGGTGCGAGACCAAACACAGGAAAAACATGAAAATATCAGAGCCACACTTATACTTTTGGACCCGAGGCGCAACATCATTATGAGGCCCTCAAAAGTAAGCATTTTGTTTAATTTATTGAAAATAAAAGTCAACATTTCCATAACTCATTTTAATATCACAATAAACATTGGTATACATATATTTGCATTTTAAAAAAATATATATAAAAATAAATCAGTTTAAATTTAAATAAAAAAAATTAATAACGAAAAGTTTTTTTTCTGGCTTTGGTTTTAGCAAATATATTCGCAAATAGAATAAGAGACCAAATATTCGCTCTCTTAATGGCTAATTTTCCCATCCAGTTATCAGTTGATTATCTATCATTCTTTCTCATCAACCACAGTTTGTCTTTCGAATTCTATGAAATAATTTTGCCACGTGTAGTAAAATTATCATAGTAGTATTTCCTATTTTAAGTACAGTTTTCACCCTGTTATAAAATATATACAGGTTATTATTATTTCAGGCGGCTCCAGGGAGTCCTTAGACTCATCGAGGGAGGCCCTAAACATCATGTCCACACAACTATACGACATTCTCACAGTATCATGCTTTGCCTTGAACTCACTCACCATCATAGCACCCACAAGAGACTCTGGCAGCTTATTCCACTCATTTACCACTCTAAAAGTAAAGAACCCAGCTCTAACACCCCTGCTAACCACACTCTTGGCCAGCTTCCACAGGTGTCCCCTAGTTCTCCCACCAGTCATGATCTCAAAAATATCCTCTGAATTAATCCTATAGAAACCCTTTAGCAATTTGAATGTCTCAATCATATCTCCACTTTTCCGCCTATCAACTAGTTTCTGCAACCCACAAATCTTCAACCTGTTCCCATATGGTTCATTCCATAGACCTGCTATCATCTTAGTCACTCGCCTCTGGATCCTCTCCACCTCCTCCCCATCAAGAAGGAACCTAGGTGACCAAATCTGGGCACAGTAGTCCAGATGAGGTCTTATCAAGGCTCGGTACAGAGGCACAATAACTTGCTTGTCAAGGTATTTTTCAACAACCAAGTGAGTTGATGAGCTGATTTAGCTACTTTTGCAATGTGTCCCCTAAACTTCATCTCCCTATCCACCAACACTCCCAAGTCCCAGGCCTCATCAGTCTCCTGGAGTACAGTTCCACCAATATGGTATAGTGCTGCTAATCTTTTCACCCCAAAATGCATAACCTTACATTTTGTCACATTAAATTGACATCCATCCAAGTCATCCTGTAAAATTTTGACATCTTCTGCATTCACTATCGCCCTACCCAACTTTGCATCATCAGCAAACAAATGAACTGTTCCACTTAGATCCTTCCCTATATCGTTAATGAACAGATTAAACCAAGAACAGAACCCTGTGGCACACCACTAGTCACAGGCCGTCTTTTGGACTCTACTCCTGAATAAGCTACTCTTTGATGTCTCTCCATCAACCACCCATGTATCCATCTCACCAATCCTATATCCATTCCCATATGTTGTAGTTTACGGATTAGAATTCCATGTGGTATCCTGTCACATACCTTAGCCAGGCCCAGCAGTATGACTATAAACCCATTACCCTTATTCAGTTCAGCCGTCACTGTGTTATAAAACTTGAGCAAGTTACTGAGGCATGATCTACCCTTCACAAAACCATGCTATCCCCTGTACAGTATCTCATTTTCATCAATCCATTCCTGTATTTTTCACTTGACTACTTTCTCCAAGACCTTGACAACGACTCCTGATATGCTGATCGGTCGGTAATTTGCAACCGTAGGCTTGGATCCTCCTTTATGCAGTGAAACTATTTTCCCCTCTTTCCACACCTTCGGGACTAAACCAGACCCGAGGCTCAGATTAAACAACATGGTCAAGGGCATTGATAATTCCTTAGCCGCTTCACACAAAACCCGTGCTGGTATAGCATCCAATCCCACAGATGTATTTACATTAAGGTTTTCTAATAGACTATTCAGCTCCACCTCATTCATCACAATTCCCGTATAAACTAATGGTTCCTTCATCGTTTCAATGTCACCACCTGGATCATATACCTTTGCAAAGTGCGCGCTCAGTAACTCCACTATATCGACTGATTCAGTGATCTCTGTACCATCGTCATTCCTTAAAATCATTTTGCCGTGTACAGTTTTTTTTTTTTTGCTTGCAGCATATTGAAAGAATTGTTTGGGATTCTCTTTTGCCTGCATAGCTAGTTTCCTTTCATAATCTGCTTTTGCTTTTTTTACCACACTCGTTACCCTTCTGGCCTTCACTTTATACCGTTCATGTGCCTGCAGGTCACCCGTTTCTTTAAATTCCCTCCACAGTTTGTTTGTTTCTTTTTTTTTTTTTTGCAGCTCAAGCTTAATGGTGTTATTCATCCATTTAACCTCTACTTGTTTTACTATTCGGACCCTAGGTATACAATCAGCCAATAACCTCCTGTAAATGCTCCTTGACCACTTCCCATGCTCTATCGACGTCCAGCCCTTGCAGTTGTACATGCCATGGCACTGATCCAAGCAATCTCCTAAGCTTGTCATACTTGCCAGCACGGTAATTCCACATATCCTGTCTTAATCGAAAATTCCACACCTTTAGCCACCTCCCAGGTCAAGACCTTATGATCACTCTCACCAATAAGTGGCAACATGGTCATATTCATTACAGTCAAATTCTGAGATGCTATTACCAGGTCAAGCACTCTCACACCCCTAGTATTTTCAATTACATGCTGTCTCAGATAGTTATCCCTTAATAATTGAATAAAATGCATTTCCTTCCTCACATGTGTCCTCTCCTCCTTCCAATCAATGTTACCATAGTTGAAATCCCCCATAATAATTACCCTCCTTCCACTCATTTCATCAATTTCCCTATGCATACTATCTCCACCATCTATTCCATCACCTGGTCTATAGCAGCACCCAACTGTATATTTTATTCTGCCAGTCTCAATTTCACACCAAATAGCCTCAAATGAGCTCCTTTCACTATCCTGCGATACAACTTCAATTCTCCTTGGCTGCAGTTCATCAGCTATCATCAATAACACCCCTCCCCCCCATTTTATTTTCTCTGTCCCTCCTAAAAAACTATAACCTATACATTCTATCCCACTAACTATATCATCTTCCGTCAGCCATGTTTCACTAATGCCAATGACCTGTGGCCAGGAAGAGTCAATCAATGCCCAAAATTCTTTCTTCTTGTTCCAAATACTCCTGGCATTAGTATACATGAAATGCAGTGATCGCTTTGTCCCACCCCTATCTTGATGCGTTATTCTAAATGTCCCTTTCCCCTTTTTTGTCCATAGTGCTGACTCGGATACATTATATACATTCTTACACTCAACTGTCTCACTGATGTTCGCATATCCACCCCCCCCCCCCTTGGTAGTTTCACTTTTCCTGGTTCTGCACATCCATTTTCACTTCATCCAGCAACACTTTTTTCAGCCTCTGCACACCAAGTCCATTCAAATGCAGGCCATCCATCTTGTATAAGTCCTTTCGCCCATCAAACTCATTCCATACCACACCATCTGCATAATCTGCGCATAATGTCATTTGCGATTATGGCCCTCCTTCTAAACTCTTCTCTGTCATACCGCGACAACAGACTCACCATTCTAAATCTGTCACTCTTTTCTTTCGCTACCTTTAACAATACTTTCAAGTCCTCTCTCATAAAAAATTTATCACCTTTCAATTCATTCGTACCCGCCACAATTATTAATTCTTTCACCCTCTGTTTTTGCACTCTAATACTCTCACTTACATCCTTAAATTTCCCAAATAAGTACGATTTAGTTACTCCCGCTGCGCATTTTGTATCACTGCGCGCAACCTAGCTAGATCTCACTTCCTACAAATAATTCCTTATTTTTTTTTAATAATTCAAATCATTTTCTCTCTCTGTATAGTTGCTTTCACTCTTTCTTTGATCACCGCTCTCATTGCCATCTTGTACATCGCAATTCCCTATCAAGCCACTATTTTCACTCACATTCTGGCTTTCTTCAACCATAACTGTCTCACAGCCTGACACATACTTCAACTCCTCACTATGCTTACACATAGTTTTTGAACAATGGCGTCGTATTTTTGGACGCCATTATTTTACGTCGCATCGGCGCGATATTCAAATCTATGAAACGTATCGTTAAATACTAAATTAAATAACGGAATTCACACCAAAATCACACAGACACAACAAGCTACCAAAATTAGACAATATTACGTTATGATTTTCATTCAAAATTATACTTAGCTTTCGGGAGCTCTCTGAAAACACGACCGACCCTCTAGCCCATAGTTATCGGAACAAGATCTAATATATCCATGATGGCCTGTTGTTTACAAGATTGTATATTTTCCTTCAGTTTTTACTCATATTAGGGGTAATAATCTAGATTTTCTTCTACCTGTTAACCTGTAGGACAGCTTTAAAATATGCCTGTTTTAATGAAAATAACACTGTTTGTTAATATGGTTGGTACTAAGTTCTGTCTCCTTGGGGATAATAATCTTGCCTTTTTATTGACTAAATTCTTGTAAATCGTCGTTTTTATTGTTATGCTTGCATCTTCTCAGTCACCTAGAGATCCGTTTTAGTTGTTATTACAGCTGTTTACTTAATCAAGGAGAAATGCGAACTTACCTAACACGTAGAGAAGTAAACCTCGAACACTGCTTTTTTATTTTTTATTTAAACGCTTGAAATTGAAACTGTTCTTAATTTTCACGCTAGCCCAAGTAAAGAGTGTTATGTAAATCTTCATCGTCACAAGAGGAGGTGGCATTTTTTCTCTTTAGAAACGGGTTTTCCATCCCGGAAAAACAGACAAATGTGCCTGAAGAATACACGAAATTCATACAGACGTTAAACTAACCTCTGAAAGCATTGTTGCTTAGTCTTTAATTTCAGATAATTCCGAGATTTCTCGAATGCAATGCATACTGACTAATGTTTCAGTAATAGTTACATTACAGTAATTAATAATAATAATAATAATAATAATAATAATAATAATAAATTAATTAATTAAAATGATTATAATTTTATAATTAAAAATAATTGTAAAATAATTTTTAATTATAAAAAATTATTAATAATTAAATACGATTATTAATAATTAATATACGATTATTAATAATTAAAAATGACATGCCACTTCCCCAACATATAAAGAAGCCAACCTCGAACATTGCTTTTTTTAATTTAATATTTATATAAAATATAATATATTTTTTAATTTAATATATTAAAAAAATTAATAATCTTTTTATGTAATATGGAATCTTGACTGGCAACCTGGGAGAAAATTGTTGATCGCAAGTTAGTAGCGGTGTAACTTTTTCATGTAGAACTATCAAAATTATTCTGTATAACCCGTGAGGGTACATATCAGGAATGTCAAGATGATGAAAAAATTACATTTCGTAACACTAAAGACAGATTTGATTAAGTGGTTTATTAGCTTCAGGTGATGTAGAGATCCTGCACGAACACTTAAATAGACTAACAATATGGGAAAAGTTAAATGGCTGCAGTTTAATGTGGACGAGTGTAAAGTGATACACTTTAGGAAGAGGAGATCATAATCTGTGCATTATGTTGATGGAAGTGAACTGTAGGGCCAGGCATTTAGGGTGGTTTTGGACAGGGAGTTGAAGTTTAGACGGTGTATTGAGAAGGCATCGGAAAGGGCATTTCATAATACAGCGTTGTTAATGAACACGCTAGTAAGTAGGGATAGAAAATTATTAACTTTTATGGCTATTTTTCCTATTTTTGTTTAAGAGTACCCCTTTTGTAATGTTGGCTCTTTACTCAATTTTTAGGGCATTATTAATGCTTTAAAGATACATGTAGAATATATGGAAAGAATAATTTCGTATATACCTTTGTAGGATGTTCTTGGTTGTGTTGTTATTGAGTGACATCCGGCGTATGACAATATACATTTATATTAATGTTGAAGCATGATGAAAGGAAGTGTGTGTGTGTGGGGGGGGAGGAATTGGATTGTTAGTGAGGCAAGAGGTATTCTGAATTTCAGAACCCGGGTTTTAAGGGTGGGCTGAGAATTCTTTAGAAAGAAGGTGAAAGATAGAAATTTTTTGTGGAAAGGATGATAAAATATGATGGAATAAGATAAGGGGTGGGAGTAATGGGGTGTGAGCTGTTTCGGCTGTGTGTGTCGTCTTCCTCACATGGATAGAAAAGTTTTACAAGGCCACACATATGGACTAGTGTGCACTGATCTGGACCGGATTCTTTCAGAAAGATGAAATGGTGGAGAATAAAGAGATGCCAGTGACAAAAATTATGGCAAGTCTATGGAATGCTCTCTATGAGAAGAGATTGATGATTTGTGGGTTTCGAAATATAGCCAACAGGTGGAACAGAGGAGACATGATAGAGGCATATACATTGCTTTCAATGCTTTCAAAGAAGTCAGTGGAAATTCCATGAGCAAGGTGCATCGTGACCTGTAAGAAGTCACGTGTTTCTATCGGGTATAAATTGGAGGAATATGATGTTCCCAAATCACTGTGTCCGAGTGAAATAGCTGCCAGAAGGGAACTGAGATAGTTTAAGAGTAGTTGTCATGGCATACCATGACAACGTATACCCTCTCAGTTAAGAGAGGGTATATGTTATCATGATAAAATATGATGGAATAGGATAAGGGGTGGGAGTAACGGGAGTAAGTGGGAGTAAAAATTCTCCTAAGCTTATCAAGTATAATAAGCTTAGGAGATTGCTTGGATCAGTGCCATGGCATGTAAAACTGCAAGGGATAGATATTGATAGTGCCATGGCATGTAAAACTGCTAGGGATGGATGTTCATAGTGCATGGGATGCGGTAAAAGAGTTTGTGAGGGAGGTAATGGCTGACTGCATACCTAGGGTCAGGAGAGTAAATCAAGCGGAAGTTAAATGTGAATAACAGCATTAAGCTTGCAGCATTGAGCTGCAAAAAAAAAAAGAAACAATTGTGGAGGGAATTTAAGGAAAAAGGTGACCTGCAGGCACATAAACAGTACAAGGCACACGCCAGAAGGGCAACAAGTGTGGTATGGAAAGCAGAAGCAGATTATGAAAGGAAGTTAGCAATGCAAGCTAAAGAGGATCCCAAACAGTTCTTTCGATATGCTGCAAGTAAAAGAAAAAGTGTATACAGCAGAATGATTTTTAGGGAGGTAACTGAATAAGTCGAAATAGTAGAATTTATAAGTGAATACTTTACAAGGGTATATCATCCAGGTGGTGATATTGCAGGAATAAGAGAACCGATGGCTTATACGGGAACTGAAGTGGATGAAATAGAGGTGAATAGCATATTAAAGAACAATAATGTGAATACATCTGTGGGATTCGATGGTATACCAGCGTGACTTATGTGAAGCTGCAAAAGAATTGTCGGTTCCCTTGACTATATTGTTTAATTCAGCTCTGGGTAAACCCTGAAGAAGTGGAAACAGGGGAAAATAGTTCCATTGCATAAAGAGGCTCCAAGACTGCTGTTACAAATTAACAACCGATTAGCATACCAGGAGTCGTTGCCAAGGTATTAGAGAAGTTGGTTAGGAGGAAACTATAAGAATGGATAGATGGAAATGGAATACTGTATGGGGAGCAACATGGTTTTGTGAAGGGTAGATCAAGCCTCAGGAATTTGCTCACGTTTAGTAATACATTGATGGCTGATTGGATAAGGGTAATGGGTTTACAGTGATAATGCTGGACTTAGCAAAGGCCTTTGACAGGATACCACATGAAATTCTAATCGATAAACTGCAGAACATGGAGATGAATATAGGTTTGGTGAGATGGCTAGGAGGGTGGTTGATGGGAAGATATCAGAGATTAATTTATTTGGGAGTAGAGTCCAAAAGAAGGCCTGTGATTAGTGATGTGCTATTCGCATGGTTGGTCGAGTGCTTGGCGTATCCGTTCTTCAGCCAAAAGGCTACGGTTTGAATCCAGCCTTGGGCATGGACGTTTGTGATTGTGGAAATACTAGTGGTGATGGTGGCGGACGCTAGATGGCGTTGGTGTAGTTTCGGTTAATTGTAGTTGGTGGAAGAGACAGAGTTGTAGAGTAGGTGCCCTCCCTTGAGTCTTTGGACTCCCTGGAGGTGTCATATATTTATGCATTGTAATTTCTCAGCTTCCATCCTCGAAGCTTATTTGTAAGCTTTATCTGGAGATGACATGAGTTAGTTATTATTTATTGGTTTATTTGCTGTGGACACTTTTTACGAAATCAAACCTATGTTTAATAGGTTTGATTTCCACTGCAGCCGTTGGTTTTAAAATTCGCGCAGGCACGCACGCACGCGCGCACGCACACACACACACACACACACACACACACACACACGCACGCACGCACGCACACACACACACACACACACACACACACACACACACACACACACACACACAAATAACTTGGAACGTCTTGAGGCGTCGCTGAACTGGAAGCTTGAACAAATATATTGTGTTTCATTAAGTTTGCATGGTATTTTGGGTTCATATTATGTCCTTAGAGCTCTTTTCGGGCTATTGTAGTTTGTAAGGTTTCAGGTTTCTCTATTCAAAAGGTAATTTGTTTATCATGTCTGGGATGTAGACGTTTCGTGTGGCTTTTCCGAAGTGATTATTGTATTTACATGTGATATAATTAGTTGTCTGAGGTCTTGTTATACGGTATGTATTTCTGACTCTCCTGTAGTTGGCATCGAAATAATGTTTTAGCACAGCTGCATAGTGTCATAAGTGTTTTGCTGTCAGTATTTTGTGTTCTGACATTGCAATGTATGTAAAGTCGTTATTGTCGCTTTTTTCCCAAAAGATCAGTTTTATCATTTTGTACTGTAACCACATTAATCTATTTAGTTTGTAGGGTGCACAGAAAGCATATGTTGTTATAGTGTATCTTTGTATATTTTGTCATAGTGCTTTGTATATTAGTGTTCTTAAGCGTGTGGGAACTATGTCTTTTATCCTGTAGAGTTTGCCAGTTATTGTTAGGAGTTTATTGTGTAGATGGTTTATGCGGCTATTTCAGTTCATATCTGCATTGAAGTCAATTCCAAGGTATCGTATTGTTTCAACCTGAGTGATTGTAGTGGTTTTACTGTTCTGTGTGTTTTTTATGTTGGAGAGTGGTTGTTGGATGGTTATATGTTTGTTATCAACTGGTCAAATCAGTGGATTTCTGAATATCATTCATTTTGTCTTATCTGAGTTTAGGTGTATGGAGTTTTTAGTGAGCCAGTCTATGAGCAAATTTATGTCATGTTGCATATTTGTTTGGGCTGTGCTTGCGTTATTATGGATGGATATTATAGCTGTCTCTTCTGCTTAATGGAAGATCTTACCTTTGACAGGTAGCTGATTAATATCGTGCGTGTAAATGTTGAATAGATTTGGGGAGAGTACAGCTACCTGTAGCACTCCACAGGTTACTGGTAGCTCTCTACTTCGGTTTGACCCGATACGTATGATGTGCTTTCTATTTTGAAAGTAGTTTGTAAACCCATCTATTCCAACATGTATCAAATGCTTTAGATAGATCAATAAAGACTACCATAGCAATTTTGTTTTTTATCTAAGGCGGTATTAATTACGTCTGTAAAGTCTTCCAAGAGTGATGCCGTTCCCTTATTTTTCTGAAAACCGTATTGTGTTTTGTGGATAATATGAAAGTTCTCTGTATATGCTGTGAGTTTCTTTAGTACGATCCGCTCCATAATTTGATTGATAATTGATAATGTTGCTATGGGTGTGTAATTGCTGATTAAATTTCTTTTTCTGTGTTTGTATACGGGTGTGATTATGGCGGCCTTTAGCATACTTGGTATCTGTCCTGTTTTAAATATTTTATTTATTAATTTTAGTAGGATAGGGGCTAAGCTGGTTGCATGTTGCTTGATATCATTAGGTCTTGTATCATCAATTCCCGGGCCTTTGTTTGGTTTGATTTGATGTATTACAGAGAGAAGTTGTGCTCCTTTTATGATTGGGAACCATAATGTCTGTTTCGATTGTGGTCCAAGTGGAGGATCACAGTTTGTGATTGGGGGAATATTTCTGTGCAGTTCTTGGATGGAGTCTGCAAAGTATTGGTTATAGTCATTTTGCTAGTTGTTCGATAGGTTTTGCGTCTTTCATGAAGCTGTGTTTTATGGTTTCAGAGGCGGTGGTGTTGGGAGCACAAACCTGGCATCTTGTTGATCAGATGCCAGGTTTGTTTCATTTTGTTTTGTGCAGTGGTTAATTTGTCTCTGTAGTAGTTTCTTTTTGCATTTCTTATTTGTGTTGTAAAGCGATTTTTTGTTATCTTATATTCAGTTTTTAAAGCTGTGTTATTTGGAGATCGCTTTAATTATTTCCATAGAGCGTCCTTTATGTGTATTTCTAGGATTAAGTTTTGTGTTATCCAAAGATTTTGGGTTGTTCTTGAACGAATTCTGCATTTCTTTGCAGCTTCCTTATATATTTCCTCCAGTGCGAGTTTAATGTTGTAGTATAAGATATCTGCTGAATCTGATGCCATATGTTACCAGTCGGTTTGTCTTATTTTGTGGTTGACTATTTCTTCGTCTATTATTGTTTTGTGTTGCTTTTCATCTGTGGGCATTGCATGGATATTGCCTTAGTGTGAAGTTTAGAGCCATGAAGTAATGATCTGCTACTTTGCACCTAATAATAATAAAAATAATAATTATTATTATAAATCAGCTCATCAGATCATTTGGTTACTGAAGAATACTTTGACGTGCAGAGACAAGCAGGTTATTGTTCCTCTTTAGCGAGACTTGATAAGACCCCATTTTGACTATTATGCGCAGATCTGTGCGCGAGGGTTTCTTGGTGATGGGGAGGAGATAGAGTCCAGAGGCGAGTGATAAAGATTGTAGTTCGTCTATGGAATGAACCTTATGAGAAGAAGAGTTACAGAAATTGGTTGATAAACAGAAGAAGGGGTGATATATTTATGTCATTCAAATTTGAGGGGGTTTTATAAGATTAATTTGGAGGAAATTTTTCAGAACAGGTTTGGTGGTGCGAGAACTAGGGGCCATCCATGTAAACTGAGCAAAAGTGTAGACAGCAAGGGTGTAGAACTAGGTTTTTTACTTGGAGAGTGGTGAATGAGTGGAATAAGCTGCCAGAGTCTGTTGTGTGTGTGTGTGTGCAATGACTGTGAACGAGTTCAAAGCAAAGTATGATAGATACTGTGTGAATGCTGAATAGCTGTTCTTGATATGATGATCAGGGCCTGCCTCGATGAGTCCAAGGACTCCTTTGAGTCGCCCTTAATAATAATAATAATAATAATAAAATTATACATGTCGCAAGCCTATCTGTGAGAAATTGGGGTATTTTAGGCAAACTATTAGTGATACCATACTGGGATGGAAGCGCAGGTAGTTAACTGTAAGCGCAACCCGCAGTGGACGACCTGCCGCACTCACCGAACATGACCATGGAGGTACTACGAAGGCAAAAACAGCCACTCGTCGGCCGACTCGTTGAATGTTGAGTTCTGGGCATTGATTGGAACACGAATGTGCACAAAATCATTCAGGACTGAGGATCGCAACATGGGTTTCCATGTAAGATTGCAATATGCAAGGGCGAATTTTCCATGCTTGCTGCACAAGCTCATTAATTGAGCATAAAGCAGTAATATTTATTTGTTAATAAATGCATGCATTTATATGCATTCCATTTAGGCTTTTATTTTTGTAGACAGAAGACGTCTTAAGCTTTCGCGGCACTAATTGAGTTTTGCGTTGTGTAACGAAGGCCGATGCTTGCTCGTCTAGTCAAAGCTACCTTGGCTTGCTCGGTTTTAGGAGCTTCCAAGTCTGCGCTGCAGCACCGAGATTTCATGCGCGCGATAACCATTTCCACTCCTTTCACGTCGTTTTAAACACAAGAGCATGTGCAGTCAAAGTAGCTAGAGCCAGTGAGCTTCAGCCAGCCTTTACAGGTGTGCGTACTGCTTAGGAAAATTAAGTTACAACCAACTTTTTATGATGATGTTATTGACCAGTTCATAAAGAAGAACCATAGGGTAGAATTTGAATTCAAGTAGTAAACTGAAAAAGATAGAATATCATTTGTAAAATAAATGTATTTGTATGATTAAATGTACATAAATATCTAAATATATAGTTTTAAATGGTCAGTAATTCATTATTCCGCTAATCACACCTCTCACTCCCTGGATGATAACAAGAGCAAGCGTGAATTTCAAGACCAGCATTCTCCCGTGGCAATTTGCAAGCTCCACAATTCCCGAAAGTGGTGTCATCGTCATGGTGCAGAGAGTATGCACAGGAGGATGTCAAACCTTCGAAAGCTTCCACGAGCGACTTATGTAATGGAGCTCGAATCACACTACAACCTCTACAGAGCAGATGGACCGATTGCGGTGTGTTGGATGCCCAGTAAACGTCTCTTTCAAGAGTGCATAACCCTAGCTATGAAATTCTCAGGTGCCAGTGTGATGGTATAGTCCTGGTTTTCCTGATTTGGCATCATACCTCCGTTTATGGTGCCAAATATTGAACTCCGAGAGATATATGAACATTGTGGACGGTGCATTGCTTGCTACCTTATGGTGTTTCTGTGGAGCTGACCATCTCTCTTTCACCAAGACAGTGCACTGTGTCATAAGACTGCTGCTGTAACTGCTTGGTTTGCAAACAATAACATCGCTACACTTGAACGGCTTCCATAAAGCTCTAATCTGAACCATATTGAAAATCTATGGAATGACTAGAGCTTTAGGTGAGGTCACATGACTTCTGCTGCACAACTGTCCAGGATCTCATTGCATGATTACAGGAAGAATGGTTCTAAATTCCCTTGATAGCTATCATAATTTTGTGAAAAGTATGCCTCGTTGGATTGTTGCAGTCATGCTAGTGACAAATCTTATTACGTCGGGCACCATGGTTGTTTGTTCCTTACAGTATAATGTGCATTTACTTATTTCCAAGCAGTGTAAGTGATTAAGGTAAATTTATATTAGTATTGACACTGAAGCCTGTTTTTTTTTCAGTACATAGTAAGAAGCGAGAGAACGTTGAGTTACCTCTGAAATTGCGTAATTTCTGGATAACTGTTTTTTAGCAGGTAAAAAGTGTGATTAGCATGGATATAAGGACTAATTGTTTACGTGGGAGATGGTGGAGTTGAAGGGTTGCCAGAGGTTTTTATCAGTTCGTGAGTTTGAGAGGTATGATAGTGGATGATAATGGATCTCCAGCGATGAGTCTAGTACTCAATGGAAGTATGTGTATTATTATTTATTATTATTATTATTATTATTATTATTATACGGGCATATCCATGGAGTACGAGGCTTATCGCGGGAGACCGAATCTATCCACAAAATCTATCATACCTCTCCTTGAACCCATTAACAAGATGAGATAGATGAGACCATCTATCTCATCTTTAGTCGAGAGAAATCAAATAAACTTTCCTCACGTCACTGACGGGAATCGAACCCAGGTCTTTTCAACCGACTTCTGCAATCACACACCTTCAATCTATCCTCATGGGGAACATTCCACAGGCCACTCACTATCTTGCTCACTCGCCTCTAGATCCTCTCCACCACTTCCTCATCCCCAAGAAACCCAGGGAACAAGACTTGAGCACAGTAATCCAGATGTGGGTGTATCAAGTACTTATGAAATGGAATTACTTCTTTATCTCTATTTGAGAGCCTCCATTGCTCAGTCAGTATAGACTAAGCCATTTAATTGAAAAGACCTGCGTTCGATCCCCGTCAGTGACGTGAGGAACCTTTATTTGGTTTCTCTTGACTAAAAATGAGATAGACGGTCTCATACCGAGGTATGGTTTTTCACCCGGAAACTCGGGTTTTCCCCAAGAACAGGCAAATCAGCCAGTGAACACACATGGATTACAGTCATGAATATGCCTTAGCCATATGTCACTCTCGACCTTGGATAAAAATTATGGTGGTTGGGGAAGGCAATGGTGAACTGGCCTGTAAAAATCTCACCAGGAATACTTTGTGGGCAATGCCTATAAAGTCACCTACGGTCCAAACAACTGAAAGGGAAAAACCAGGCATCTCTACTTGTTAATGTGTTCTTCAATAGCCAAGTAATCTTATGTGCAATGTTAGCAGTATGTCCTCTAAAGTTTAACTGTGTCTACCACCACCCCTGAATTTCTAGCTTGATCTGTATCACATTGATGGCACTGTATTCCAGGTGGAATACAGATCAATGTGATACACGGCTTGTTATCTATTTATCCCAAAATGCATACATTTACATGCTTTACATGCCTTACAATGCTTTACATTTCCCCACATTAAACTGATACCCATTAACTTTTACCCATACTGATGCCTATTTAAATCATCCTGCAAGTTCTCCACATTGCCTTGATCGACTATTACTCTATCTAATTTCACATTATCAGCAAACAACTGAATATTTCCTTTCAGGTTATTTCTAATATCATTTACGTACAAATTAAACAGTAATAGTCCCAGCACTG
The DNA here is from genome assembly GCF_054136105.1 of Typopeltis vanoorti. Taxonomy (NCBI): domain Eukaryota; kingdom Metazoa; phylum Arthropoda; class Arachnida; order Uropygi; family Thelyphonidae; genus Typopeltis; species Typopeltis vanoorti. The sequence goes on from NC_143556.1 coordinate 142,378,059, forward strand.
AACTTTGCGGCACACCACTAGTCACCTGTTTTCGCCTCAATTCTGCCCTCCATATAAATCTTTTTGATATCTGTCCAGCAGCCACCTTCTTATCGACTTAACCAGATGGATGTGAATTTATCACATCCATCCCCATTTGTTCTAATTTGCGTAACAGAAGTTCCATGTGGTTTTCTGTCAAATGCCTTTGCAAAATGCTGCAAAATCATTGTGTAGCCATTATCTTTGTCAAACCCAGCTTTTACTCTATTATAACAAGTTTAGTAAATTACTAAGGCATGACCGACCCTTCACAAAACCATGTTGACCCTCATGCAGTATCATATTTTTATCTACCCATTCTTGCATTCTTTTTTACCAATTTTTCTAGTACTTTTGCCACCTCGCCTGAGATACAGATTGGTCTATAATTTGTTACTGTAGTCTTAGTACCTTCCTTATGCAAAGGAAATATTTTGCCCTCTTTCCATTTCATTCATAGAGTTCCGTTGGAACTCTACGGGACTGATACTTAAATGAAAGAAACTAGTCAAAGGCATTGCCAGTTTTCTTGTACATTCTCGCAAAACCCTAGCTGATATGGCCTGGTCGACCGAGTGGTCAACGTACATGCTCTCCAGCCAAGAGGCTGCGGGTTCGAATCCCGCCGTGGGTGTGGATGTTTGTGATTGACTATGAAAATACTGTTGGTGGTGTGGGCATTATAAGGCGCTGGTGTAGATGATGGTAGTCTGTGATTTGAGTGGTGGAGACAGAGACTTGTAGAGTAGGTGCTATCCTTCAATGAGTCTTTGGACTCCTTGGGGGTGTCACGACAGTAGCGCACTCTGGATTTAATCTTGGGGGGGGGGCGATTGGGTAGACGATTTGAGAATACACACTACGCATCGCATACCACCTATGATGAGCATCTGCAATGATCGCTAATTCATAAGTAGTATAGAACTAGAAAACACGACACAACATAAATAAAAAAAAAAAAAAGAATTTTATTTAGGAAAAGATTTTTGGAAAATTTTCTAGTGTTTTCTTGTTTTTTTTGGAGGGGCAACGTTCCCTTGGCTCCCCCTCTCGGTGCGCCACTGTGTCACGAAATAATAATACCATCCCATATAATCCCACAGCTGTATTTACATTGAGATTCTGCAGTGTCTTTCATTTAGGTTAAAGCAGTACCCTGATTAGCCATTTCTAACATTCGTGTTTTGGATTAGAAGTTTGCACTTTTGGTGCGAAGTCAGTTTAATCTTCTCTTAACCCCATTTGAAGTAAAGTATAATAGTAAATTTCTTCAAATGATAATTTATTAGATTAAAAATAATCTTACTCCTTAAGAAATAGTTCTATTTAAACGTATCAATCAAATTATTCCAAATTATCGTCTTATTATTATTTACAAATTGTAGCAGTTTTATTTTTATTTTCCCTAAACGTGAGAAAGATCGTATCGAAGCTAAATTCCGATATTAGCATGTCATGCAATTTGTTACCTTTCAGTGAGAATAGCGCAACTTACTAAAATTAGGGCTCTTTTCGGGTTTTGAAATTAATCCATTTCGAATATCGGACTCTTTCCTTTCAAACGGCTGGTTCTTTAACATGGTAGCCTATGGGAGACCGCAGCGGACGCATTAATGCGTGAGCGGGTACCTCGTCTTCGTTCGCTACCGGAAATGACGTCACCAGAAGGGGGACGAAGCGGAAGCAAACAGACAAACTTGACTTATTTGTCTGTTTGGAGTAAAACCAGGTTTAAAAAATTGCTTGGTATTCTTAACATTTATTATACCCAAGGTAAAATACTTTCTACATTTATATCTCCTCCAGAGATTTTTATTTAATAAGGTTAAAACACCTTATGGCAACTTGTTCTGGTAAAATACTTATGAGCTTTGTATTACTAAATCTTGGTATTTTCTAGCCTAGCTCACACTGATGAGACCTCAATAAAGGTCGAAACCGGTCTGGGTAGTGGCCTCTTGCCTTTAATACAAAACATCATGCATCTCCTTCTTGGAGTTGAAAGTAATGCATAAGCAGTTGTCTTTTGAGAAGTGTTTGTGAAATTAATACTGCTGTAGATCCGAGGCTTCCAAATTTCTGCAGGCAATCATCAGTACCAAATGTCTTAATTTCAACCTCTCTTCCTTATAATAATAATTATTATTATATAAACTTTTATGAATTTTTCAATTTTATTTTAATAGTAAGCAATTTTATAAATTTATAATTAAATTATAGGAGCATATTTTCTGAAATGGGGAAAAGACATTTTGATAGAATTGTAGTAATTCTTATTAAAATAAATATATCCTGCATCACAACTCTTGCTCTCTTTTCTTTTCTCCCCTACCCCTCTGGAAATTCAGAAGGATTGTCTGAATTTCAAAATATTTTGTACGAAGGTATTATTTCATCTGTTAGGTATCGACATATTACATGTAGTTAAAAGGTATATCAACTTTAACTAAACTAGTAAAATCAGTAATGGATATTATTATCATAATCTCTGTGGAGTCAGCAGACTCATTGAGCCAAGAACACATCAAATCTTAAAATCCGTAAAACTCCCTGGGTTCACAATGCTTTCTGGTAATGTGTTCTATTCACCCACAATTCATCATAAAAAAAAAAAAAAAATCTGCTCATGATACTTTTATTCACCACACCTTCATACAACTTCCAGAGATGGCCTCTTTCCCTCTCACTGTGTACTCTTTTTATAATTCCCTCTTCTAATATAACATTTCCTCATTAACTTAAAGGTCTCAATCATATCATATCACCTCTTTCTCTCTCATATCCATCAAACCCGCTAATGTACATTTCTTTAACTCTCTTCATAACCAAAATTCCTGACTCCTGTTATTGCCTTAGTCATTTATCTCTGGAAATTTTCCAGTGTTTCCACATTACAATGGAAACTAGGTAATCATATCTGAGTACAATAGTCCAAGTGTGGTCTGACTAGCACTTTATAAAGTAGCACAACTATCTCCTTATCCCTACATGTTGGCATACTTCTTATCATAGCTGCAATGTGATGTGTAGTGTTTGCAGCACTTGCAATGTGTCCTCTAAACCCTTCAGTTCATTGTTGGTCATCACCCCAGATCTTGAATCTTATATATATATATATATATATATATATATATATATATATATATATATTTATATATACGATATATATATATTTATATATATATATATTTATATATTTATATTTATATATATTTATATTTATATATATATATATTTATATATATATATATTTATATATATATATATTTATATATATATATATTTATATATATTTATATTTATATATATATATATTTATATATATATATATTTATATATATATATATTTATATATATATATATTTATATATATATATATTTATATATATATATATATATATATATATATATATATATATTTATATATATATATATATTTATATATATATATATATTTATATATATATATATATATATATATTTATATATATATATATTTATATATATATATATATATATATATATATATATATATATTTATATATATATATATATATATATATATATATTTATATATATATATATATATTTATAAAAATAAATTTAACTGACTAGAACCCGAGAAAGTATAACAAAAACCTTTAATACATCACAACTAGTTTCATCGGTGATCCGACTTCTTCAGGTGAGAAATAAAAACATAAGACATAAAATAACACGGTAAAAAATGAACTTTACAGCTTAATAAAAAGCAGAATAATAACAGTCATATTTGAATAGGTGACCGCGTGCTACCGTTGGCATGAGTAGAATGTGTGCGACAGCTAATTTTTGAGCGCCAGTACTGGATTACTGCGCTATGGGAATCGGGTAAATTGTAGCTAAGATTATTATTTAAATGTGAAGGGTCCAGAACTATTTCTTTTGATTCGATGATTCTTCTTTCGAATTCATCCTTGCAAATATATAAATTAGTAGTGCGTTCCCACTCAACTTGATGTGGCTGTTCTTCAAGGTTAGAGTTTGCCGAGAAAAGGACATGACTGGAAAGGGCGCTCGCACGTGCTCTACTGTAGGAGATGTCACGTCTATGTTCCTCAAGACGAAGTGAAACAGATTTGTCTGTCTGGCCAAAATAAGGTCGACCACAGTTGCACAAAACTTTATAAACACCAGGAAAATGCAGATGGTTGTGTTTTGGTTTTGGTCGACTCAGAAAAGAACGAAGTTTTGGCAGCGTAGTATAGTCGGTCTTTATGTTGAATTTTTTCAGAATCTTAGCTAGTTTTGGGGTAAGAGTGCTGATAAAAGGCAACTGTATATGAGTGATAGGGTTGGAGTCATCTTCTTGTCGAGGATGTTGGCGTGGTCTCAAGCGTTTAGTGATGTTACGAGACGAATATCCATTATTTAAGAAGGTGTTTTTCAGGAAGTTAAGCTCTGTTTGAAGGTCTTCTTCTGTGGAAATGAGACATCTTGCTCGATGGGCGAGGGTGGAGATGATGCCCAGTTTCTGAGGTGGGAAGTGATGAGAAGAACCATGTAAATATCTATCAGTGTGGGTGGTTTTTCGAAAAATTGAAAATTTAAGACAGTCAGGAAATCTACTGATCTTTAGATCCAAGAAGGGGAGAACGCCGTTAACCTCTAGTTCAGATGTGAATTTAATGTTTTGATGTTGGTTATTTAAATGGTTTAGGAAGTTTTGCAGTTCCTCTAAACTATGTCCCCAAATAAGGAAGACGTCATCGATGTAACGTAACCACAGTTTAGGTTTCAAAGTAGCTGAGGAAATAGCTTTCTCTTCAAAATCTTCTAGAAAAAAATTAGCTAAGACTGGATTTTTCTGAGTCGACCAAAACCAAAACACAACCATCTGCATTTTCCTGGTGTTTATAAAGTTTTGTGCAACTGTGGTCGACCTTATTTTGGCCAGACAGACAAATCTGTTTCACTTCGTCTTGAGGAACATAGACGTGACATCTCCTACAGTAGAGCACGTGCGAGCGCCCTTTCCAGTCATGTCCTTTTCTCGGCAAACTCTAACCTTGAAGAACAGCCACATCAAGTTGAGTGGGAACGCACTACTAATTTATATATTTGCAAGGATGAATTCGAAAGAAGAATCATCGAATCAAAAGAAATAGTTCTGGACCCTTCACATTTAAATAATAATCTTAGCTACAATTTACCCGATTCCCATAGCGCAGTAATCCAGTACTGGCGCTCAAAAATTAGCTGTCGCACACATTCTACTCATGCCAACGGTAGCACGCGGTCACCTATTCAAATATGACTGTTATTATTCTGCTTTTTATTAAGCTGTAAAGTTCATTTTTTACCGTGTTATTTTATGTCTTATGTTTTTATTTCTCACCTGAAGAAGTCGGATCACCGATGAAACTAGTTGTGATGTATTAAAGGTTTTTGTTATACTTTCTCGGGTTCTAGTCAGTTAAATTTATTTTTATAAATGTATACATCCCGAGTAAATCCTAATTTCAACAATATATATATATATATATATATATATTTATATATATATATATTTATATATATATATAAATATATATATATATGGTTGCCAGCAAAGGTTGGTCGATTGGTAGAACCTCTGCTACTAATGGCTCATGCAAAAAGTTAAACAAGTTTGAGCGCAGTTAGTAGTTGAAAGGGCACCAATCGTTTGATGCTGTTGGCACACTCATCCTCGACTGTGTGTATCTCTGTGTATGTATCTGCACTTGAAAATTCAACAACTTGCATTTATTAATGTTAAAACTACAATCCTGCTAATTTGTCCAAGCCCAAAGTCAATTCAAATTTTCATGAAGGGAATTAGCATCACCATTGCCCCTTATAATTTTTACAAAGTTTGTATCATCAGCAAACAACTGAAGATTACCAGTTAATCTACATGAAATATCATTATATCCATCAATCCTGTCCTGTATTTTCTATTGCTAGCCAACCTCTTGAGTACCTTGACTACATCTACAGATATATAGATTAGTCTGTAATTGGAAATTTCTGTTCTAGAACCACGCTTTTGGAGTGGTACTATTTTGCCTTATTTCCACACCCTAGGAAACTTTTCCACTGCAATATTTTCATTAAATAACCAGATTAAGGGCATAGCTAATTATTTTGTACATTCTTTAAAAATATGTGCTGCTATGTCATCCTTTCCCACAGCTTTATTAACCCAATCCACACTTGATAACCTTTGACTTGTTCACTCCAGTTTTATTCTCTCTATATTTGTATCTTTACATGCTGTGTAGCATTGTTTATGTCAGTATGATATAGGCTGATCAAGTACTCATTATGTAACTTTGCTACATCCTTTGCATGAGTCACTCTGCTTTAAAAACTATTCTAGTGTTACCTCCGCCATAATTATTCCTCCTCATTCATGCTAATAGCAGGAGAATTCTCTCAAGTTATTCTCTTGACTGGCCAGCTTCCTCTCATACAGCACTTTTTTCTTTCATTATCAGTCGTCACCTTTCCAGCTTGCATTTTATACTTCTCATGCATCTGATTTACTAATAAGTGCCTTGTTCCTCCATAATTTCTTTTTTTTCTGCATTGCTTGTTTTATTTGACTTGATCCATTTCAGCTCTGTTTGTTCTTGGTATATAGGTATGCATTGCTTGTGTCAGATACTTCCTTATCAATTCCCATGGCCTTTCAGCATCTCTTCTACACAGCTCATCAACCCAGTATATTGATGCTATTTGACTATGAACCCTCTTATAATCACCCTTATAATTTCACATATATCCCTTTGTGACAGTAACCTTTTTCTTGTTTCACCACTTTCCAAACCAGTACCTCATGATCATGCTCACCAACTGACAGTTTGATGCCTTATTAATAATCACATCCTGTAAAGATATTACCAAATCCAATACATACTTTAAAACCCTCAGTTGCATCCATCACATTCAGCAGTAATGTGTTGATAACCACATCCTGTTAAGATATCACCAATAATCACATCCTGTAAAGATATTACCAAATCCAATACATACTTTAAAACCCTCAGTTGCATCCATCACATTCAGCAGTAATGTGTTGATAACCACATCCTGTTAAGATATCACCAAATCTTAGCCTTGAGAACCTCAAGTTCCTTCCATCACATGCTGCTTAAAATGGTTACCCCTCAGAACTTCAATAAATTCATCTTTTTGTTTCCATATGCTGTCTCCTCCTTTCAGTCCACATTCCTATAATTAAATCTTCCATTAAACCTACATTTTACTTGGCACCTTCAGTTTTTACCCATACTTTCATTTTGTTACACTATATTTTGTCAACACATAGTAGTGATATGTTATATATCTTGCTACCTTTTGTGTGTGCTCATTATCATATATACACACACATGCTCATCCGATTTGCCTAAACCACATTTCACAGTCAGTATTTTCTGCATTCTCTGGAATATAGCAACATCTTATTAGATATGATTCTGTTAATTTTGAGCCATACTGCTACTATTAATAGTATTCCTTCCCCACTCTTTTCACCTTCCTGTCCTTGAAATTTCTATTTCCAAGCACATTATCCTTTGACAACTGAGCCCAGCTTCATCTTTGGATGTTCTGAGGGACAATTATCTTAAGTAGCTTGGTCTTGGAAAATACATGTGTAATCTCCAAGACCAAGATTTGTGAAATATAGCAGTATTTATGAAGTATGTTTTTGTTTTTTATGATGGAGGGTATTGTTGAATGTGAAACATATGAGACTGATTGTTCAACATGTAGGACATTTAATACTGATGGATGAGTGGAAAGGTTAAGAGAAAGAAGAAACTTGTTAACATATTGGATTTGAAAACTCGCAGATTGTATTGCTTAGGAGGTGGTATATGAAGGATGACAGTTTTCCAAAGACAGCAATAGAAGACAACAGTGCAGAGGAAGAAAAATTTGTTTTCTGAATTTGGAGTTGACTCTGAAGGAGTATAGAATAGTCACTGAATTTGTTTTAGCAGACTGAGAGGAGAATTACAGATGTCATTTCTGATGAACAGAGACCATAGGTTTATGTGTAGAAAATGCAAGCAGCAAAAACTGAAAGTCTTTGGTCTTTGTGAAAGAGTATGCAGTGAATTGGTGAAAGACAGGCTATTAATCAACCTGTTGCACTTTCCTATATTGAGAGTAGTATTTTTAGGGAGCTCTTTGAGACATGACTCCAAATGTGAAAACATGTCTAGCAAAATTCAAAAATATGTCTACCTGTGACCATGCTTTAGATATTACATACACATGGGGGGGGGGAATCACCATGCACTATCACAGCAAATTTAAAAATGAAAGACTTTTATTAGAATTTGAAGCCATCCTCAAAAACCAACCTCTCTAAATAAATGTGTATGTGTTAAACTTCCTAAAATTTAGGAAACCTTAATTCTCAGAGATTTCAGATTACAACCAAAGCCATTGGCAGGTGCCCACAGATGGTGTCCCACCTAGTTGGGACTCCAGTCTTGTTTATTGAGTTTCACTTAGTTTTGTGTTGCCTTTGTGTGCACATTACAAGTTCTGTTGTATTCCTTGAAGATATCCCTGTGACTGATACAAAAAAAAATTGTACAATTAAACAATAGTTATAATCATAATTAAGATGAAAAGCCAAATGGCTATACTTTCTGGCAAAGTTAATTAAATTAAGGGGGATAAAAATCCCTTATTATTTTTCAGCCAGTATGCGAAACTCTAAGATCGAAAACTACTATCTACTCACTGATGAGACCTCAAAAAAGGTTGAAACCGGTCTGGGTAGTGACCTCTCCTCATAATGTAAAGTAGTATTACATCTCCTAGGAGCTGTGTGTTTTTACATTATGAGAAAATATCATGGATAGTGAGGGAGCTTGCTCCACCTTTGCTTCGAGTTGCCTTGGTGTTGTGCTACCGGTCACTTACGCTTGGATTCACTGATAGTTCTTTGGCATGAAACTCGTAGATCGTGGTTTTCGATCTTAGAGTTTTGCATACTGGCTGTAAAATAATAAGGGATTTTTATCCCCCCTTAATTTAATAGTTATAATCCTTTCTCAGTGTGCCTCTTTTACTCTTCTAAGCCTCCAACATGAAATCAGATGAAACACACCATATGATGAGAGCTTATATGTAAGCTTTTGGTACCAGATTTGATAAGTCTGATAAGATGAGTAAAAAAAAATAATTGGTCAATTCTGATGTCCATTCACAAATGTATAAGTCAAAGGAACTCTCTCTCCAGCTCCTTACCCAACAACAACGTTAAGAGTAACATCTTGAGATCTTCCAGTCTCGCCTGTCTGTTTGGATTGAGTGGTTAGCGTACCTGCTCACCAACCAACAGTCATGGGTTCGAGTCTCACTGAGGGCATGGATGTTTGTGATTGTCTTGTGTACTAGTATGACTTTTGCTGTCCTTGCACCATTAAATCCATAAATCATCATCACTTCTAGTCTTTTTTTTTTTTTTAGGTTTTTTTCTAAAGGTGGTTACCATAAACAAGATTACAGTTGATCGGGAGAAGAGCAGAATCTATAATGTCAGTCATTTGTAAGTTGAAAATTTTCAACTAGTACTGATGTTAAGTTTTCTCTATTACTTTAGAAAGAATTGAAGAGAAGAGAATATACATGGAAAATTCATATAATATAATTTATGCAGTCACTAGGAAGGCTAATTATCTGAAACATCATGCGATAGAGGAACCTATGGTGTGAGAGTGCTGGATTTTGTAATAGCATCATAACCAAGGTTGCCACTCTGCCGGTAATGAGGAAAAGTGACCATGCAGTCGTGTCCTAGTTGGATGATGCCAAACATGTGGAGTTCTCTTTTAAGAAGGGGTATATGTGTTTTTATAAACTGACAATTATGATAAACATAGGAGGCAGCTTCAGTCTTGCTATGGTATGAGAAGTTACGAGAATGTCAATAGTACTTTCTACGTACCCAGAATCAGGGATAAAACAGGTGGGAGTAAATACCACTTGGTCTAATGCTATAAAGGATGCTGTCTGAAAAGGCGTTTGATAGGTTACCACATGATGAGTTGGTGTATTAGCTGCGGAGGATGGGAATAAATAATATATTGGTTAGAAGAATTAGTGATTGGCTTTCCGAATGATACCAGGAAGTTGTATATGATGGAGCAGTGTTTTTAAAAAAGGAGGATAACCAGTGGCATTTTCCAAGGTTCTGTTCTTGGATGTCTGCTCTTTAGCCTTTTTGGAAATCATATCATATAGACTTACTGGAAATCTTTAGTTGTTTGTTGATGAAGCAAAGTTTGTGAGCATTATAAATAGCACTGTGAATGTTTATTCTCTTCGGGAAGATTTGAATATACGTTTAACTTGGACAAAGGAGTGGGGTTGTAGTTTTAATATTAACAAGTGTAAGTGTTACATTTTCAACTTCAGAAATATAAGGCTGTGTACTATATTGATGGCACTCTACTGCAGAAAGTGGATGAGGTTTGAGATTTGGGAGGGATCGCTGACAGTAGACTTATTTACTCTTATTATCTTATATTCTATCTTATTTGCAAGTGTTGCAAAGATTACACATTGTATTGCTGCTATGATAAGAAGTGTACTAACATGCAGGGATAGGGAGGTGGTTGTGCCACTGTATAAAGTACTGGTCAGACCACACTTGGACTGTTGTGCTCGAGCCTGATTTTCATTGCAATGTGGAAACATTGGAGAGAGTCCAAAGATGAGTAACTAATTTAACACAATATCTGGATTCTGGCATGTTGGCCATGGAGAGAGAAGTTGAAGGAATGCAGATTGCAGAATTTGTTGGATAGGATGAAAATAGGTGATATGATAGACATTTAAGTTACTGGGAGGATTTTACTTGACTAATTCAGAGGATTATAAAAAGAGAAGGCAAGAGGTGAAGAACCAGAGGCCATCCCTAGAAATTATTTTACATGGAGGACTGTGAATGAATAGAGCACACAGGAATATATTGTTAATACAGGGAATGTTAAGGATTTTAAGATTCCATATGACAAATATGTTGTCAGTTGAATAATTAAACTCCCACAATGAGTCTGCTGACTCATGGAGGGTGTAATGATAATGATTCTTTCTCGAACTTTAATTTTCTTCACTCTACATACACAAACATTGGGATTAACCTCCTTGGGGGCTTGAATGTCTATAAATTAAACTTAAATATGAATTGTTTATAATTATTAATTTTTTAGTGAAAGTTTTTTTTGCATTATTTTATTTATTTATTTATTATTATTATTTTTTTTTTAGGTTCTGAATTTGCACTATAAAAAACAAATTATGGTCTTGTTGGCTTCAAATTGGAGAAGAAGAAAGGTTTTAAGTAGTATATTGCATTTATGTAGGAGGAATATTGCATATGTTCAGAGAATGCATATTTTTCAGACTTTAAAGGAAAGTGATACTCAGTGTATAGAGGCTTTTAGAAATGGGAAGTATTTGATATTTAACAAAGGCATTCCATTAGTAAACAAGGGATGTTTAGAAGTTGCAAATAGTACGCTAAAAAAGGTTGTTAATCCAGAAGAAAATTGTCATAGCAAATTTCAGTTATTTTCTGTACCGTGGCTGACGTTTGAAGGTAATATATATGATTATTATTATTTTTATTATTATTATTATTATTATTTTTTTACCTTGGAAGTCGCAATTTCCATGTGACTTGGGAGAATGGAAAGGAATTTGAAATTCTGTGACATTTGATATGATATGGAAAGGTGATCAAAAATACCTGAAAAACAACAACAACAAAAAAAAACAGTATTTTATCATTTAAGAATGATTTACTTGTTGTAAAAGATGCACTCAAATTTCATGTATTATACATACTTCATTGATGTTAAGGATAGTGGGGTAGAGGTATTCATTTTTCTATTCAGGTTATTTTAGTTGGAAAAACAAGTTCTACAAACAAGTTATGGCTAACTATTTTTTGAAACAATTCGAAGAGACTATTTTCATCCATTCTCCCTCAGCCATCTCTTTGGTATCATTATGTTGATGATGTTTTTGCCATTTGGTCCCATACTGAAGATGAGCTTTCTACAACAGATAAATAGCCTTCATCCTCGTATTCAATTCACCATGGAAAAGGAAAATTCTGGTACTTTACCATTTTTGGACATCCTGCTTACTCAAACTTCTTCTGGTACCTTATCTACAAGCGTCTTTTGAAAACTCACATTTACTGGCAGATATATTCATAAAATGTCTGTTCACCACACATCTAAAAACTTTGGCATTCTTAAATCTCTAATTAATAGAGCACATAAAGTTTGCTCTTCTCCAGAAATCTTATAACAAGAACTTTCTGTCATTAAAAAGCGAATGGAATCTAATAATTATCACCCTAATCATATCTAACAAATAATTGAATCTTATGTTCCAATACCTAGGTTTCTTCAACAGTCTGCAGAGTTCCAATCCCCTACATTCCAGGAATCTCAGAACCTATAGGTAGAGTTTTAAAAAAGTACCAATTGATTCCCACTTATATTCCTATCAACAAAATTTCTTCCTTATTGCCTTCTACAAAAGATAAACTGTCATCTCTATCTTTGGCTGGCATTTACCAAATACCATGTGAATGCAATGTTTCTTATTTTGGACAAACTGGCCGTTCTGTGGAAAAAAGAATTAAAGAACATCAATATTATATTGATTACAACAAACCTCAGAAGTCTGGTCTAGCACAACACAGTATTACCACTACCCATAATATCCAGTGGGATAAAGCTATTCTCCTTCATAGATGTAGGTTCAAATATGAACGCCTCTTTAAAGAAAGTTGTGAAGCTATTTTACACCGACTGAATTTAAATCGAAATGATTGTCTCTCTCTCTCAAAGATCTGGAGACTTTTATTTTATGTAATCATTAAAAAACCAATTATCTTAAATATTAATTATTTATTAATTTCTTTCATTTCCTAGCTCACAACAATGTATTTTAATAGGTGATCCACCGAATGTTAGTAACTTGTATTCCATTCCTATCTGTTGGTAACACTGAAGATGTACTATTAATTTTAGTATGAAATATCTGTACCTTATTTATTAATTAAAAGTTATTACTGTGGACTTACGTGTTCTTTAATAAATAAGAGGTATGGGAGAATGCAACCCAAGATCTCTAATAAAATATGTCTTGAACCTATAACTCATTACGACAACTTCTACTTATGCTACTGATAGAATTGATTTCATATTTTTAATCAATGAATGTTATTGTGTACTAAATCTGTAAACAGGGATGCAACTTGCAGCAATGCAACACAATAATTAATAAATGTGATATCCAGTTTCCTTTATCTGTCACTTCTTAATGAGAAGCAGTTATACAGAGAGGCTAAAGAACTGAATGTAATGACTAGTATTTCTAGGATGTAAATGACAGCGTGATAGCTAAAACATTTTAATTACTATTTATAGTATTCAAGTCAAATTAGCATCTAGGAACAACACGTATGTATGGATATGTGCACCTGTGCATTACATGGATAAATTAGATTGATGCAAGGAAAAAAAAAGTCTCTAGGTCCTGAAGGAAGCCATGTTGGCATATTCGTTCTTGACCATTGAACTTAAGATACGACAATGATAATGTCCAAAACCTGAACCTTGGTGTGTGACAGTTTTAAGCAGTCACTTTATTGATGTTTGGATAATCTTTTAAAACTTTCTTTTGGTAACAGATGAGAAATGCCAGTTTTGTATGTGGTCTAAAGGTTGCATTTCTTTAAAACTTCAAAAGTTCTGAAGGATAAGTTCCATCCTTAGATCTTCCTGTGGTTTATCTGCAGACATTTATTATTACCATACTCGAAGAGCAGTTATCCTCAGAATATAAGGATTGCATCAAGGTCTTGCTGACATGCTGTGGATATCTGAGTGTTTTGATAGTGCATTCATTAGGATGTTGTGACATTCACATGAAAAGATCCTGGTTCAAATCCAGTTTGTGGGATGTCAGGAACATTTATAACATTCTCTCTCTCTTTCTCTCTCTCTCTCACACACACAACCTACCTACCTTGCTGGGGAAGATACACAGTTAGTGGGCATAATACACTGGCTTCATACCCTTAGTTATACTCATGTTTTGGAAACCTTGCACTGTCTAGTTAGCTGAATAGTTAGCATATTTGCTCCCTACCTAACAGGCCCTGGGTTTGAATCTTACCATACTTACGAATAGTTATGAATACCTTTCAGGTGGTAAATGAGTTTCATTGCTTCATGTGAGACCACCACTCTGCTTATTTGCAGTTCATGTGAATTGGCTTGAGAATTCTCCATATTTGGCCTGTAGACCAGAGGTTGATTATTCTGGTCTACAGGTTGATTAATCAACCTTTAGCATGTCCATGGTAGTAATATGTACTGTAGGCTTACAGCCTTTTTTGTGAGTAGGATTCATGTAAAAAAAAAAGTTGCTTCAGCCTTCTACTCAGCTTAACTCATCACTGTGGATTTGAATCACAGAAACTAGGGTAGGTAACATAAACATTTAAAAAAAATGTTTCAAAGAGAAGGTAATTATTTTCTTGCCTGCCCTCGGTTAGCTTAGTTGATTAAGTCTGTGCTCGTTTAAAAGCAGCAGCAGGTTTGCATCCCACAAGTATGGATATTTGGAAAAGCCAGTACTGGTGAGTGTGTATAGCTCCTTTAATTTATAAGGCTTGTCTTAAAATACAGGGTGTCTCAGAAGGAATTTACTAAACTTCAAGGGTTGATTATATGTGTGATTTTAAGAAAAAAAAAGTTTATATCAACACACATGTGATTTCTAGCTGGTATGGAGATAATGCAGTTCAAAAGGGGGGGCGGGTGGAGAACTAGAATGCCATGGTTGACATTTCAAAGATAAAATTTGCTTTCGTATTATTTTAAACTACTCCAGATAATGACCTTAATATGAAGGTCGAAATGTCGGGAAATTAAATACTTATTTATAACACGGTTGTAGAATACATAATTTGTGTAAAATGAATGCTGATAACTGTGTAATGCTCAAGGAAAGGAAATCCCACTGAATAAACTACCAAAAACTATCAACCATGGCATCACTTTAGAAGGAATTAATTTTTTTTATGAAAGTCTCAACATTCTTCTTAAATCCCTTAATATTTTTAACACTTTAGAACAAATTCACCTTCTATATTGAAAGCTTCTGAAGAAATAAATAAATGATATCAACTGCTAGAAATCACTTATTAGGCTGAGAATCCATTCTTCTTCTTATTATTTTATGCTGTCTCCATGGAGTCAGGAAATTCATCATGGGAGATCTAAACTATTATTATACACACCAAACATGTCATGCCTATCTTTAAACTCATTCACTGTCAGGAAACTCATAACTGATTCTGGCAATCCATTCCACTCATTCACCAATCTCTATGTAAAAAAAAAATCTGGTCTGCACACTCTTACTAGTCGCACTCTTGCACCACTTTCACGAATGGCCAGTATTTCTCTATTTGTCATATATTGAAAAATTTCCTTTGCATTAATTTTATAATTCCCCTTTAATATCTTAAGTTTTTATCATTTCCCCTCATTTTTGCCTATCAACTAAACTTTGCAACCAACACAACTTCAACTGTCCTCATATGGTGCATTGCAGAGACCTGTCACTTCGTTGCTTCTTTTTGAATCTTCTCTACCACCTCCTGGTTCCCAAGAAACCCAGGTGACCAAATCTGGGTACAGTAATCAAGATGTGGTCGAATCATAGCATTATAAAGAGGGACAATAACTTCCCATCTTTACTTGTTAGTTTGTTTTTCAAGATCCAGTAATCCTTTGAGCCATTTTACCAACTTTTGTAATATGCCCTCTAAACTTCAATTGACAATCATCATCCTTTGTCTGCAGTGTCAATTTCTTTAAATCATCCAGCAGGATATTTACATCACCTTAATTAACTATTGCTTACCTCAGCTTTGCATCATAAGCAAACAACTGAATATTCTCTCTTAAATCTTTCCCTATGTCACTGATATACAAATTAAAGAGTGATGGCTTTAGTACAGAACCCTGATTACTCTGCTAGTCACCCTCATTTTCTTAGATTCCACTCCACTATGTGTTACTCGCTAGTGTCTGTCTGTCAACCATCCCACCATCCACGCTACTAACTTCATATCCATTCCCATTTACTCCAACTTTTGTAATAGTTTTCTATGTGATCTTCTGTCAAATGCTTTTGCAAAGTCTGGCAGTATCTTAGTATAGTCATTTCCTTTATCTAATTCTGCTGACATTTTATTTTAAAATCTGAATAAATTGCTAAGACAGGACCTACCCTTTATAAAACTGTGCTCTCCACTATTAAGTATTACATCCCTATCCATTCAATCTTGTATTTTATCTTTAACCAACTTTTCCAATACTTGAACAATCACTCCTAATATATTAATTGATCTGTAGTTTGCTACCTCTCTGTCTTGGAGCCACCTTTATGCATTAGTCACTCTGTTCACATCTTTGTTTACCATTGTCATTCTTAATGACAATTATTCTTCATCCTACTGCCACATAATGAAAGAATTCCTTTGGATCATAGACTAATCTCTTCTCATATACAAGTTTTGCTGTCCTTATAATACTAGTCACACCCTTATAATACAAGGATGTCTGAGTTGTATTTTTCTTGCATCTGCTCTTCATCTGTCTCCTTATATCTCTTCATGACCTCTTTTACACTTGCAGTTTCTGTTTGATATCATTTGTCATCCAGTTTAAACCAAAATGTGTTCTCTTTTTACTTGAGGTATACAACTTACTATTGCTGCTAATAATTATTTTTTCACTAGTTCTCACTCACTAGTGATATCTTGACCTTTCAGTTTCTCCATTTATGTTGGATCTGTCCCAATCTGATATCTCAGATTATTGTAATCACCTGTCTTTTAATTGAACACAAATTCTTTTTTTTTTTTTTTAACTATATATTCGAAGTCAATACCACATGGTCACTCTTTCCATCTGGATCAGGGATGCCATCTCAACTATAATGAGATCCTCTGATGCTATGACGAAATCCAAAACTCCTGTGCCTGCTACTGCTTGTAGTTGTCAATGACATTATTCCTAAGCAATTCCAGAAATTCTATTCTATTACTGCTGCATGTAGTTATCCCTTCCCAATTTATACTGCTCTAGTTAAAATCTCCAATAATCATACTTTTCACCTTGCCAAGCTCAAAACACCTCTTTCACCCTCTGTGTTCCCTAGCATATGGCAATAGTACTTTTATATCTGTGCTGTTAAAGGTAGAGCATTCTTCGATCTAGAATAATGCATAATAGTATTCATTTAAATAAGTATATTTAAATTATGCTATTTTTTTTTTTTTGCAGAGCTTTCTTTATATCTCTCCTGTCTGTTAAAGGCAGAGTTATTTAATTGAGAATAATACATAATAATATTAGTATTTAAATTACATAAATTTTTTTTTGTAAGGCTGTTTTTTTTATCCTATTATTCTTCTAGTTGGAGGGTTTTAGAACATCATGCCCACAAAGGGTCAAATTTTTTTTGTTTTTTATGAAATATTTATATAAACACGCACACACACACACATATATATAGAGAGAGAGAGAGAGAGAATTTTTTTTTTTACTTCAACAAATGACAAATAATAATATTGACACTATCATGTTTTGCAGTCACAGGAGAAATCACTCACTGAATTCAGTTCATATTAAGTTTTTAAAATTTTTCTGGAACAGTTTTTAGCATTTAAATTTTTTTAAATGTGTTTGGGTACTGTTTTGGACATTGCATGATTTTATCATCTTTGAGTATAAATATAATATTAACAAAATAATACATTATTATGACCTTTTTACTTGACCACTAGTATTACTAAATTAAAGACTTAATTTGGTATGTTAGTCAAGTAAATAATTGTTCAATATCCGACATGCTTCACTGACTAATATCTGTCAACATTTTCAGGGATACACTGGTAAGCAATGGAAAGTAACAAAAACTAGGAAACTAACCGACAATTCTAAAAATTATATAAAGTTATCACTGTGCGTGATACAATACGCGTGTCGCAAGTATAATGTTTTATTTGTTGTAATTTTCATGAAAGTTCATTTCTTTTTGGTTAAATGATCTAATAAGAGTTTTCCATATATCTGGTAGGATTAGGCCTTGATTCTTATTTAAGTTACCTGTTGAACGGGCGACTGTAGCAGCTTCTTTGAATGTTCTAGAATGGTATTTCTCTTCTATGTAGGGCATATGACTCATATCCCATTCAATATTATGGTTGGTAGAGGCGAAGTGGGAAGAAAGTCCTGATATATCTTGTCTATTCCTTATATAGGCTTTTCATGAATTCTTTCACTGAATTCAGTTCATATTAAGTTTTTAAAATTTTTCTGGAACAGTTTTTAGCATTTAAATTTTTTTAAATGTGTTTGGGTACTGTTTTGGACATTGCATGATTTTATCATCTTTGAGTATAAATATAATATTAACAAAATAATACATTATTATGACCTTTTTACTTGACCACTAGTATTACTAAATTAAAGACTTAATTTGGTATGTTAGTCAAGTAAATAATTGTTCAATATCCGACATGCTTCACTGACTAATATCTGTCAACATTTTCAGGGATACACTGGTAAGCAATGGAAAGTAACAAAAACTAGGAAACTAACCGACAATTCTAAAAATTATATAAAGTTATCACTGTGCGTGATACAATACGCGTGTCGCAAGTATAATGTTTTATTTGTTGTAATTTTCATGAAAGTTCATTTCTTTTTGGTTAAATGATCTAATAAGAGTTTTCCATATATCTGGTAGGATTAGGCCTTGATTCTTATTTAAGTTACCTGTTGAACGGGCGACTGTAGCAGCTTCTTTGAATGTTCTAGAATGGTATTTCTCTTCTATGTAGGGCATATGACTCATATCCCATTCAATATTATGGTTGGTAGAGGCGAAGTGGGAAGAAAGTCCTGATATATCTTGTCTATTCCTTATATAGGCTATGTGTTCTTTCTTTCTTGTTTCAAAACTTCTAGATGTCTGTCCATTGTAATTGATGCCACATGAACAGGGTATGCTGTAAACTCCAGAGAGTATTTGTAGAAAGGATGGCTATCTTTTGGTGATCTTATAAACTTTTGAATGGTCTCCATAGGTTTGAAGGTTACTCTGATATTTTATGGTTTTAGAAGAAGAGCTAATTTTATGGATATGGTACTAACAAATGGAATTGTTATAGAGCTGATGTATTGAGTTTCATCTCGTTGTCTCTGTGTTATGTCATTGAAGAGAATCTTGTTGATGAGTCTTGTAGGGTAGCCATTTAGAGGTAGATCTCTGGATATTTTCATTAATTCTTCTTGTAAGTTGCCAGGGTCTGTGGCACACTGTATAGCTCTGTTTTTAAGCATATGGAAATTGCTGAGTTTTTGGGATATGTGATGAGACGAGATGAAATGGATGTAGCGTCCACTGTTGGTAGGTTTTCTATATACCGACAGGTTGATGCTATTGTCAGTTCGTTTCTTAATAAGGATGTCTAGGAATGGAAGTTTATTATCTTTTTCTAGTTCCAATGTGAACTTGATAGTATTGTGGAAGCAATTAATTTTGTTTAGATAATCCACTGACCTAAAGTCCAATCCTCACCTTCTCATGATGCACCCTGTTGGGTATCTACCTGGATACCGAACGAATGAGGATGGGCTGGCAATTTGGGATTTAGCCGACCAAATTGTATCCTTATTGGCTTAAACCAATAAAGAAAATGATGGTACAACATGACAAAATTTTATGCCGGCTGAGGCATTGCCTGGTTAAACAAAGCCCCCGTTGTTTTTGCCAGGGAACCAGGGCGAACAGTGAACAGTCAGCTGCTGGAACAAATCTGAAAGCACACCCCAACTCAAATCACCAGAGTTAAAGATCGGTACTATCAACATATGAAGCCTGAATGGCAAAGAAATGGAGCTAGCTGAAGAATTAGATAAGTACCAGATTGACATGATACAGGTGACTGATACAAAAAAGACAAAAACTGGTGAGATCTTTCTGAGCAATAAATACAAAATGTTATATTCAGGAAATGACAATCCAGGAAAAGGAATAGCCATGGTATTCAACACAAAATAAGAGGCTAATCTTGAATGGCAGGCAGTCTCAAGTAAAGTGATGTGGGCAAATATCAGAATGGGGAATTGGACTGCCTGTGGTCCAACAAAGGGTTCTACTAAGGTAGACGTGGAGGAATTTTTTGATGCTTTAGAAAAAGCAACTGACACAATGAAAAAGGAAAAGCTGGTCCTTGTTGGGGATCTAAATAGCAGAGTAGGAAATGATTGTCAGACATATAAAAATATTTTGGGAAAATTTGGAGAAAAGAGCAAAGCTAATAATAATGGCAAATACCTGTTGGATTTCTGCTCAGGACATGGACTAGTTATTACTAACACCATGTTTCAACTTAAAAATGTACATAAATTCTCATGGAGAGAAGAAGCAAGGAATAAGAAAAGTCTCATTGACTATGTTATTGTTGATAGTGATGTTTTCTCCCTGGTGCAGGACACCAGAGTGTACAGATTGGAAGTGATCGCTATTTAGTCTTGAGCAGGATAAAATTGAATTTCATATTGAAAAGAATAACATGTAAGAAAGTTTTAAAGTGAATAAAAGTTGAGCAGCTCTGAGATGTGAACTGTAGACTAAAATTATTGTTGATAGTGATGTTTTCTCCCTGGTGCAAGACACCAGAGTGTACAGATGATTTGAAATTGGAAGTGATCGCTATTTAGTCTTGAGCAGGATAAAATTGAATTTCATATTGAAAAGAATAACATGTAAGAAAGTTTTAAAGTGAATAAAAGTTGAGCAGCTCTGAGATGTGAACTGTAGACTAAAATACACAAAGATTATTCAAGAAAAAATGAAAGCGTTTGAGAACAGGAACCAATCCTTGGAGATTCAGTGGCAAGCCTTGAAGAAAACCCCGATTCATTCAGCCAGAGAGGCATGTGGTGAGGTTGTCTGCAAAGATAGAAAAATCAGAACTCCATGGTGGATACAGAAAGTTAGAGGCAGTGAAGGAAATGAAGAAAGCATATCAAAAGTTACCTGGCAAATAAGTCAGCTTTTGCTCTCAGAGAATACAGAGACACCTGTAAGAAAGCACAACGCTGTGTAAAACTAGCTAAACAAAAGTCATAGGAGGACTTGGGCAAGAACATAGAAAATAAATATCAAGAAGGTGGTAAGATATTCTGGAAGTTGTTGAAGAAGCTTAGATGTTGAAGAAGAGTGTTTTAAAAGGAGTTGAAGATGATAAAGGTGACATGAAAACAGGAGAAAAGATATCCTGGAAGTATGGAGTAATTACTCGAAAAATTGCTAAAGCCATCAAAGGCTTGAAATGTGAAAAGGCAGCATGAGTAGATGATATTCGACCAGAAATGCTGAAGTATGGTGGTATAAAAGTCTTCCAGTGGCTGCACTGCATTACAGTGTTCCTGGCAAGATTTATGCAAGTATACCTGAGAAACGGTTGAAAAGAATTGTGGAAGAAAAGCTTGTTGAAGAACAAACTGGATTCAGGCCAAATAGAAGCTGTCAGGATCAGATCTTCACTTTATGACAGATAGTTGAGAAAGCATGGGAATATAACAAAGATCTGTATTTAAGTTTTGTCGATCTGGAAAAAGTATATGACAAGGTGCAAAGAGAGAAGCTATTCAATACACTACAGTTATATGGTGTCAATGTGGCATTATATCAAGCAATACTTAGTCTTTATTTGAATTGTAAGTCAGAGTTAGAATTGAAGGAAGTACAGGAAGATGGTTTAATGTTAAATCTGGTGTGAGACAAGGATGTACATTATCCCTTCTGTTATTCATTATCTATATGGATCACATTATGAAGGAAAGTGGTATGAAACATGATATCAGAATTGGAGATGTTAATGTCAGCTCTTTGTTTTATGCAGATGATGTTATACTTCTAAATAAATCCGTTACAAGTTTGCAAGATTATCATTATTCCTGATACCTCCAAGGAGTCTGAAGACTCATCGCGGGAGGACACCTGCAACTGTCTCAACCACTACACCGAACCTCAAGTATGAATCGTCTCCATTAACGCCATTTACCCACCACAACCACCACCACAACTAGTATTTTTTGTCTGTAAATTGCGTGTGTTCTGAATGGTCGATTTGTCTGTATGTGGGATGAAAAACTAGAGTTTCCGGGAGAAAATACCCTGCTACCTCCGTATGAGATCGACTAACTCATCTCCAATTCAAATTGTCCAGATAAAGATTCCTTCCGTAGCGACGAGAATCAAACTTCGCATATTCCAATCGAAGGGCGCAATGTGCTGTCATTCTTCCAATTGTGCTACAGAGGTGCTTAAAACTGTTGTAATAGATATGGTATGAAGGTCAGTATTAAAAAGACAAAGACAATGAAAATAGGTAGAATTGTTGAAAATATCAACAGCGTTTTGAACAGGGAACCTGTGGAACAAGTAAAACATTTCAGCTACTTAGGCACGATTTTTAGTGAAGATGGTAAATTAAATATAGAAATAGACAACAGAATCAACAAAGCTGGTATGGTAGTGTTGGATCCTACTTGTTCTTAATCTATACTTTGGATCCGACATTTAGTTATTACGATGTTCTTAACCTAAAAAATAGTTGCTAGTTGATTTCTAATACAAATATAGAGAAAATTTATATTTATAGACTGCGCCACTCTATATCTGAATTAGTTCAAGAAATGAAGAAAAATCAACCTTCAACTATTTCTCCTTAAAATATATACTGGCTGAGTATATTTGACTTATTTAATTTACCTGCTTTGGTTCGAATATTTTATGAATGGTGCAGTAAAAGAGATTCAGGCAAAATACAACTTTAGATAAACAAAAACAAACATTTAATTTTAAAATCACAAATTTTACACTTAAGTTTAAATCATTAATTAAGATATCACAAACATTTTAACTCTTCAGGTAAATTCAATCCTTCAACTCATACAATGGTAAATCTGTTGTCTCTATAATACAGTCTTCTCACAGTTCCTTAAGTTCCAAATACAACAAAAATTGCAGTAATACCTCTTCACAAACAATTTTAAATATACGCTTTAGCTAATTCTCCGCAATAGTTACTGTTAATATAAGGAAATTCTAGGATGAAACTCGCACTCTTCTCTGTATAGAAATATTAATGGTTGGAATAATCTTGCCGATAATCTTCTATCTTCATCTATTTATACATATACACTTTTTATAACTGTAAATGCTTTAAACAGTAAATGGCACTCATTAAAATAATTCTTCTAAGCAATAACTGAATTAATCATCGGTCACAACGCACATAAACAAACGTTGTTGCGTAAAGTACTACTGATCACTCATGAAATAGGGCAACACAATAATTCCTTAACTTTAGGTTTTATATGCACAGTTGTTCATTCTTCCGGCATTCAATCAATTCTTAGACACTACAATTCTAAACAGAGCTATTGGTATACTTCAACTTTACAGCTCTACTATTCTTTAGTAACTTCGTGCTTTGCCTCAAGGTTCCGTATGTCCTTGAAAGGTCGGCGCTGAAATTAAATCTCAATTCAACTATCGCTAGTCTATTTAATAGTCTCTTAGCTGTTTTCCGTAGCTATAATTGTTATTCTACAACTTATTAGCTAACTGCTTCTTGACTAGTAGACTTTATTAGCTGCTTGAGTGACTTGCTGACTCGCTATTATCGCACTGTGATTCCCGAATGCTCCGATTCCAACCTAATGCCAATCCTTCTCTAATGCTTCCTCCTTTTCCAGCGTTCCTCGCTTTTTATATCTGTTTTTCCCGCCTAAATTATTCTTGTGATTTCTCTCTAAAACTCTTTTCAATAAACCTTCTCCTCATGTGGTGTTCCAAAATGTGCAAGCTATCTAACATACGTTTCCATGACAACAAAACAAAATATAATAAAATTGAGCTATTACATAACGTTAAACTTTACAAACAGAAATAAATAGAGAATATTTACATTTCAAATAATGCGCAGTTAAATTATCAAATACAAATTCTTATAATATTAATATAGTAATAATTAAAATAGCTTAATAATATTTAATACAGTCTTGTCATTATTAATACATACATCTTTGATTAAATAATTAAATATTAGACAAAATCAAAGGTAGTTATATGAATATTGAATTATAAACAAGTGATTTAAATTAAATAATATTTAGAAATGTAGCATTTGCCATTGTGGATTATGTTGGATTCTGAGGAGAGTATTAATAATTTAAATTTCTCTTCATTCAGAATCCAACAGTAGGAAGTCAATTGAATAAATTCATATGGAATAAGAGAGAAATTAGTTGGAACACTAAATTAGCTATATACAAGACAGTGTTCAAACCAGTTTTAACTTATGGATCTGAGAGCGGGGGTCAGAAGTAAAACACTTAAACAAAGACTAGAGACAGCAGATATGAGAGTCCTTAGAAAGATTAAAGGCGTGAACAATTGATATTAAAACTGCAACCTCATTCATTCAAGTAAAAAAAAAAAAGTCTGTTCAAATCTTCCTGAGGGAATTCAGCATCAGCAGTGCTACTTGTAATTTTTCCCAACTTTGTCATCACTAGGAAATAAATGAAGATTCCAGTCAGTCCACATGATATATCATTTACAAACAAGTTAAACAGTAGGGGTACAAGAACAGAACCTTGGGGCACACAACTGGGCACCATTCTTTTTTGAGACACTGCTCCATCATACACAACCTGCTGTATCATTCACAGAGTCAGTCTCTGATCCATCTAACCAATATACTGTCTATTCCCATCCTCTGCAGCTAGTAAACCAATCATGTGGTAATCTCAAATGCTTTTGCAAAGTCTAAGAATATCACTGTATATGATTCCATCTTATCTAACATACTCATCACCTTATCATAAAATACAAGTAAATCACTGAAACAGGACCTACCCTTTATAGATCCATGCTGACCTTCATAAAGAATGACATGTCCTTCAATTCAATTCCATATTCTATTCCTTACCAATCTTTCCAGTGCCTTGACCACAACAGCAGTTATATAGACTGGCCTATAGTTTGAGACTAATGTCTTAGAACAATGCTTGGAGTGGTACTATTTTGTCCTCTTTCCACTCCTTAGGAACCTTGGCCACTGCAAAACTCATTAAATAACCAGGTCAAGGCATAACTAACTGTGGTGGACATTCCTTAAGCATACATGGTGATATGTCATCCATTCCCACAGCTTTATTCACATCTAACTCAACCAACATCTGATACATCTCCGTTTCTTTCACTTCCAATTCTCCTAATACTTGCCTCTCTTCTATATATTGTAATGGATAATTTATACCAGTATGAT
The DNA here is from genome assembly GCF_054136105.1 of Typopeltis vanoorti. Taxonomy (NCBI): domain Eukaryota; kingdom Metazoa; phylum Arthropoda; class Arachnida; order Uropygi; family Thelyphonidae; genus Typopeltis; species Typopeltis vanoorti. Next base: position 142,403,566 of record NC_143556.1, read on the forward strand.
ATACACTGATAAAGTGCTTGTTCAGTAATTCCACTGTGTCCTTTGCAGCTGTTAATCTGCCATAATTATTCTTCCTCTTGCTTGCCATGTAGTAGAAAAATTACCTTGAGTTAACCTTGGCTGTCCAGCTAATCTTCCCTCATACTGTGCCTTTTCTTTCTTTACCGTGCTCTTCACCTTTCTAACCTGCACCTTATACTCTTCAGGAATCTGATCACCACCAACCTTGTACCTCCTCTATAACATTTTCTTTTCCGGCACAACTTGCTTAATTTCGCTGTTCATCCATTTCACTCCCACTCTATTTACTTGCTTAACTCTTGGTATGCAGTCATACATTGCTTTTGTCAGATACTGCCTTATGAGTTTCCATGCATTATCAACATCCTTTTTGCTCAGCTAATCTACCAACGTGCTGATGCTAACTGGCTACAGTAGCTTCCTATAATCACCTGCTTTATATTTCCACTTATATCCATTTTTGGCACTGACCTTTTCTTGTTTCATCACTTTCCAAACAAGTACTTCATGATCACTCTCACCAACTGGCAGCAGTGTCAACACCTCATTATCAACTATATCTTGTGAACTTATTGCCAAATCCAAAACATTAAAGCCTCTAGTTGCTTCAATCATGCTGCTTAAGATACTTATCTCTCAGAAATTCCACAAACTCGCTCTTCTTGTTCCCATACACTATCTCCTCCTACCAGTCTATATTCCTGTAATTAAAGTATCCAATCAGGATCACCTTCTTTTTACATGCCCAACTAATTTGCCTAAACATTTCACAATCAGTATTCTCTGCATTCCCTGGCCTATAACAGCATTCTGTCAGATATACCAACCTGTTTATTTCAACTTCACACCACACAGATTCAAAATCTCTGCATGAATCAACCTCCACTCTTTGCAGACACAATTCCTCTGCAGTCATTGACAGCAATTTTTAATAACAGCAGTGATTAACCCCCTCCTCTTTTCACATCTCTATCCTTCTGGAAAATTATATATCCTTATAATTCTATTCTCGACATCATCACATCCTCCTCAGACAACCAAGTTTCGCTTATTCCAATTCTAATGCTACAAACTCAGCTCTTTTGTTTCAAAAACATAACAATTGCTGTGTTTTAAGCCATCCTACCAGCACCACCATTCTCTATTCTGGCTGCTATACTACACCTCTTTCTTTGGTTTGTCCAGCCCGTTTTCCTGATTGTGATTTCCATTCTTACCTGTCTCATCCTCACTTTTATGCATTTCATAACCTTGTGCTGCTGCAACCACATCTTCAACCTCATATCTATCTTCCTCCTGCTGTATATTCTGTTGATTTGTGCTATCCTGTTTCACAGATAGGCTGATCATTTGCTACATTATTCTTGACTCTGTGCCTTCTCAGAAAACAATAAGCCTTTCTAAATGCCCAATACCAAACCCATTCAAATGTGATCCATCAGCTTTATACCATTGAACTTCCCTTCAAATTCACTCCACAGATTTACAAATTGATCTCCCTTTGCCTCACACAACTCAGCAATCTTCTTATTCATTATCTCTGCTCTCCTTCTTAATTCACTGCTATCATATCTGGGCAACGTGCCTACGACTTTCCCAACAACACTATTCTTCTTTACCTGCTGCAACAACTTCAAGTTTCTATCAACATTCTTCTTCTCCCCAACTGTCATTTTGTGCACATAACTACCACTAATTTTGACACCTGGTATTTACTTTCCTGCAACGCATCCATTATTTGCTTTATTGTTCCACCAGGAAAGCATGTTTTGTGCACTTTGTTAGTAATCGCACCTCTGATTGAGTCACCATACACTGATATACGACTATCCGTTGATTCTTTCTTTATTACATTAACTTCCTCCTCCTCCTTATTATCTGCCAATCTCTTGTTTAGATGTGTTAATATTCTATTCCAGATGTTTAGTATAATTAAATGAAGGGTTTGAATGATGTTCCAGGAGTTATTTGACATACCACTCTGTTCAAGGATTGGTTAAATAAAAGGCAAGGATTGGACAATTTAGAGATCCACTATATTTGCTCTATCCTAAAGTATCAGATATGAGTACTTTCTAATGAAATATTCCTTTTGGTGAAATAGAACTAAAGCATTCTGATTGTTTTGCTGATATTTAAAATGTTGCGGGATGATAGTTAGCCACATGAAAGTATTAGAAAGGTATTTGTGGAGCTAAAAGCAGTATGATAGAATTAAAGAAAGAAAAGAAATCAGAAAGATGCTGTGGTATCTGTTGAAGGTAGTTTGTATGTATCAACCTTTCCTTCTGCAATATTTTTAATATAGTATTAGTCAAAATTCAGCTTCCAGCCTCAGTGCCTTCTGAAGATTCATCATAGGAGGTTGAACACTCACAGGCAACAATTAACTATCATACCTTGTTCTCTTCAGTTTCGACGTTGAGTCAAGTCAACATAGAAACTGAAGAGAGGAATTTGTTCTTGCCAAGCCTCTTTAAAAGTCAGTTATCTTATTAAAGGTTGATGACCCATTTATATGTGAACATTGCAACATGCATCTCCCCATTCATGATTCTTCAATCTCGATGTTCCCAACAGTTATTGTCACATCTCATTGTCATTTTCTCACTTTGATTATTATTATTCAGCCCTCCATGGAGTCGAAAGACTCATCACGGGAGGTCTTTCCTAGGAAACACAAGTCTATCGAGAATCATCGTGGGAGGTCCCTCCTAGGAAACACAAAGTCTATCATACCACTCCTTAAACTCATTCACTGTTCTCACTCTCACCATTCTATCAGGCAATGCATTCCATGGTTCAACCACCCTCTATGCAAAGAAACCACTCCTCACCCTCTTGCTCACAGCTTTCTTTTGTAACTTCCAGGGATGGCCCCTTGTCATCACTCCTTCCTGCTGTTCAACCAAGTGAAAGAACTTCCCAGTGTCAACCCTGTAACCACCTCTCAACAGTTCAAAAGTCTCAATCATATCACCTCTCCTCCTCCAATCCACCAAACTCTTCAGTCCACATTCCCTCAGCCTTTCCTCATAACTAACATTTACAGTCCTGAAACCATATTTATACCCTTTCCACAGTTACTTTACCCCTTCAAATCAGAGAACAATAGTCTAAGTGTGGTCTGATCAAGGTCTTATACAACGGAATGATAACTCTTTTATCTCTGCAGGTCAGTGTCCTCATTATTGCAGCAATCCTCTGTGTTTCCTTCACCACCTTTGCAATATGTTCCCTGAATTTCAGGTTTCTATCAATCATCAACCACAGATCTCGTCTCCCTTACTTCCTCCAGTATAGCTCCTCCAATAGAGTATGCAGCATCCCATCGATGTCCCAAACCTCAAGATCTTCATTCAGATATCCCTTGACTGTTTCCCATGTACTGCTTATGTCCTTCTCTTTCAGATTCTTATGCCATTGCACTGCTTCAGGCTGCCTCCTAATATTGTTATAACCACCTGTCCTATAGTTTGTTTGCACATATATATTATTTGTTTGAAAATTCCCTGTTTTGCAAACTCGCAAATCATGACTGAATGATAACTTTCTCCACTCAGAGGCAGTAAGAGTCAACAACCAAGGTCAAAATCTGTCAATAACTTTGGTTATTGAGAGATCTGATTCTGTGACCAGATACAACACTCGTAGACCTCTCTCTATAAGTCCTAATATCTCTTAGTAGGTAACAAAATTCCATTTCGTTTCCTAGACTATTGTTTTCAGATTTGGTCCTCAGGATTTGAAGGGGATAAATTAACTGGTGAAAGGGTACAAAGGCAGATAACAAAGATGATTTCAGGACTGTACAATGTTACTTATGAGGAAAGGCTGAGAGAATGTGGACTGCAGAGTTTGGTGGATAGAAGGAGGAGAGGTGATATGATTGAGACTTTTGAACTGTTGAGAGGTGGTTACTGGTTACATTTTGCTGCATTAAACTGATACCCCCATTCATTTACTCATCTGTCTAGCTTATTCAAATCCTCTTGCAGGGCTACCACATCTGCACTATTACTAATAACCCTTCCCAGTTTCACATCATTTGCAAACAACTGAATAACCCCCTGCAATCCACTGACAATGTCATTGACATAAAGGTTAAACAATATAGATCCCAGTACTGAGCGCTGTGGGATCCCATTTGTAACCTTCTCTCTCCTTGAAACTGCCCCACCATACACAACTCTCTGATATCTCTCGGACAGCCAATCCTGAATCCAGTTGACCAGCCTGACATCGAAACCCATGTGATGCAACTAAATATCAGCTTATCATGTGGCACCCTGTCAAATGCCTTTGCTAAATCCAAGAAAATGGCAGTACAGTGAACCCTCCTACAACGCGGTACTCTTATAACACTGTTTCCATATAATGCGGAGCCAAAATTGCGACAGCCCTCCTATAACACGGTACTCTTATAATGCGGTTTCTGTTCAACAACATTCCATCAACTTAATTGGTTTAAGAAGATTCTCTATAGCATGAATTTATGTGTTAAATTTTTACAGTTGAAATTAACGGGGAATTCCCTTCTTTTTGGTGGAGGTACATCACCATTTTCCAATTTCAGTTATCAGGGAATTCCCCTATAAGCGAAGAAACAATGCGAGATTGTTCACAGTGCTCTGTTATAATGCTTAAAATTGACCGTATGATTGGCTGTTGCGTATTTGCGTGAAAAAATCCAATAGCACTGCCAAACTTTCGCTGTTGCAACCACCCGCTTTGTCATCATTAAGTGCAACTTAGTAGGAAATTGTCTGTAAATCCGTGCAGATGTATATATCACGATTTGTGTTCAATAAGTGCCTTTTGCTCGCTTAATTTGTGTTATCGTAATTGGACAACATTACACAATACTGTAGGTAATATTTTTTATTTGTTGTAATATAATAATAATAAAATAATTGTTAACCCCAGGTTTGCATAATGTCAGACATAAAAGAAACAAGAAAACAGTTAAAAAGAAAGTTTATATCTCTTGAGAACAAAATCCAAATTTTAAATCGTTTAAAGGGTGGAGAAAAAATATCGTCTGTTGCAAAATCGATAAATTTGAATGAATCTACAATTCGAACCGTAAAGAAAAATGCCGAAAAGATAAGGAAAACTATGGCAGATGGCTGTCTGTTAGGTGCGAAACGTGTCACCCGCGCGTGAAACATTAATATGGTTAAAATGGAACGAGCATCGATGATCTGGTTGGAAGACTGTATAGCCAAAAAGATTCCAATGAGTGGAAATCTTATCAAGCAGATTCCATGTGGTTCCCATATAATGCGGTACAAATCAATCTGATTTGTACTAATTCTGCGTTTCTTATAGCGTGGTTTCCATATAATGCGGCACGAATTAACCTGGTTCGCACGTTAAATCTGAGTTTCTTATAACACGGTTTCCATATAACGCGGTACGAATTAATCGCGTTATGTGAGGGTTGACTGTATATGCCTTTCCCTCATCTATTGCTGTTGTAACTTTATAATAAAAGGCTAGCATATTACTAAAACAAGAGTGCCCCTTCACAAATCCATATTGACTCAGATAACCTTACCCTCATCTGCCCAATGCTGATATAGTTTTTTTAACTGTCACGCTGGTTATTTAGATAGTAAGCAGTACAACTAATTATGTCTATAGGACTTGAAAGAATTCCTGTTATATGAATCTTCTTCACTTCAACACACCAACAAAGTTGCGCTTGATAATGAGAATGAAAATCTCTAGTTTCAGCACTTTTTACCATTCATCATGCCATTTATAAAAATGAAAATTTTATGAAATGAACTTTCTTATGAGAATCACACTAAAATTTATTTTTAGATATCACTCAGTTGTACAGAAATATGAAAGAAGAATTGATTTTGTCACAGGCAGCTGTTCTGGGAGGCATCGATGAAGATGGTAGCCCACTTTTTGCACTTCAACTACCACGTTTAGATGAAAAGATGAAAAATTTTATTTGTATGGAGTTTCTTGGAGTTTTTTTAGAATTAAAAACATCCATGTTTTTAGCATCTACTGAAAAATGTTTAGATTTATCCAAGGTAATGTATGGCTATTATTATTTATTATTTTATTAAAATTATTTTATTATTTTATGATTTTATTAGTTACATGAATTATTATTTTAAACATGCATAAAAAGAACTTATGACAAGATGTCATAGCCTCTTTTATTTTTGCTTTAGTTATTTTTATTTAGAGTAAGAAGATTATGCGATGTGCAGAATGAAATATTACCGGGGTACTTGCTTGAAGGAGCAAAACTGTGACAGTATCAGTGAAGCAAGAGAATGCAGATAAGATGAGATGATAATGATAGCTGGTATGAATTGGGTTGCTAGAAGTGGGGTGGGGGGAAGAGATTTCTTGTTATTATTAGAGATCATGTAGCAGAAAAGGTGAGAGAGAATTTCCAAGATACAGTAACCCCTCTTATTCATGGGGGATATGTTTCAAGACCCCTTGTGGATAGCTGAAACCAGATAATACCAAATCCTATATATATATATACACTACGTTTTTTACCTCTCCATACCTATGTTAAAGTTTAATTTATAAATTGGACGCAGTAAGAGATTAACAACAGCAACTAATAATAAAACAGAACAATTATAACAATATACTGTAATAAGAGTTATGTGAATGGAATCTTAGCAATCTCAGCATATGATTTTTTTTTCTTTCCTTATGAAGTCAAGAACTTGTACCTTTTCACTTAAAGGAAGTGTTTTATGGTTGGCATATCCAATTACTAGCATCACTACTCTTGTGCCGCTTTAGGTCCATTATTAAGTAAAATAAGGATTACTTAAACACAAGCACTGTGATACCACTACAGTTGATCTGATAACCAAGATGCCTACTAAGTGACTAATGGGCACGTAGCATATACAGCACAGCATGAATATGCTGGACAAAGGGATGATACATGTCCCTGGCCAGATGGCGTGAAATTTCATCACACTGCTCTTAAACTTAATTTAAAAACTTAAATCTTTTAAAACTAATTTAAAACTTATGAATTATTTCTTTCTAAAATTTTCTATTTAATATTTTCAGACTTGGGTTGACCGCAAGTAACTGAAACCATGGATAGTGAACCTGCGGATAAAGGGGACTACAGTATGATAATACAGAGTTGAGGAGAAGAACAGCAATAATAGATGGCATGATAGTGAGAATAGTTGAAAGACAGGTCTGAAAAATGGATGTATGATGGAGTGTATTTGCTAATAGAAGAGAGATGGATTGCATTTGAACATGGAAGATGAAGCTTAGAGAGCTTTTGTGGAGGAAAACTTGTTTCCAGGTTGGATGGTAGCCTCGTGTAAGGTTAGTTACTTGGGAGTTGTATATATTGCAGAAAAGAGGAATCTGGGGTGAATAATGCACTGGTGATTCTTTATACAAATGTTAGCAGTATCAGATTATTGGAATCACTGAAATGTAGTGGGCAGAAAATAATGTCCTGACAGGAATAGAAGTTGTAGAGTTTAGATTATTTCAGCAGGATAGGGAACATTACTTATGATAAGTGACAAATTCTGTCTTCTTGGGTGGAGAATTTGGAGGGAAGTTGCACTGATGGTTTTGAGTATTTGAGTGTGTGGTGCAAGCTGAGGGCAGGAAGGATTAGATATCAGGTAGAATATAGTTACAGACCAATGAATACTTTGGGGGGGGTGATGATAAACAGTCTAAAATTTTTAAGTGGATCAGTTTGGCAATTTCAAAGTATGAGTGATCATTATGGAGATTTTAACTGTAGTAATATTAATTGGGTAGAGGAATTATTGAGCAACAGATGTCTTGGGCAACATGTGATAAAGAGAACATGAAAATCAAGAGTTTTGGATTTGGTCCTGGCATCAGGGGATACAATTGTAACTGAGATGTCATCCATGATCCCTGCATGTGAGAGTGATGACCATGTAATCTTGATTTGGAGGATGAATATGCATGCATATCAAGGAGAAAAGAATTTGTGGAATTTATAAGGTAAGTGATTATGCTATTCTTACAAATCAGCTTGGGGCACTTCCATGGATGGAAGAATTAGAAGGTAGAGATATCAGTAGTACATGGAAGCTGCTTAAGAAATATTTATCAGCAGTAGTGGTGAATTGCATACTTCAAGCAATAACATGATTTAGTATAAAATGAATGATTAATGAAACTGAATTGAAACTGCAGATGAACAAAGAGGTGATGGAAAATATATCAGAGAGAAAGACAAAATTAGAATATAAGATGTAGTAGCACTGTAGTACCTGGAAAATCATGAGGAAGTCTTTTATTATGTGACCATTGCAAGAAAACAGTATTGTTTTTTTTTTATGTTGAGTCCATACATGAGAGGTTGGTTGATCAACCTATAGTACATTAATACTATATATGGGTAGTGGGTTGTTAAAGGAGGAACTTGTTTACATTTGATTTAAAAGACTGTATTGGGACCTTGTTGGGAAACACAACAAGGGGAATGTTCCACAGTACAGCAGTTGCAGGGATGAAGGAAGAGAAAAATAAACTTGTTCTGTGGGTGTCAAGGTGCATTGTGAAGAGATGTTGAGTAGCAGCTGCACATGTTCCAACGAGCTTAGTACTAAGTGGAGGAATTATTGATGCTATTTCAGATGAACATTTCCCATAGAAATATTTATGGGAAACGTTGCAAAAGTGTGTGTGTGTGTGGGGGGGGGTAAGTTGATAAGAGATGGGTCATTAATAAGTCTAATTGCTCTCCTCTGTGTTGAGTCAAGCATTTTGAAGAAGCTTTTAGGGGCCCCACCCCATATGTGAGAGAAGTATTCAATAGCTGGGTGGATTTGTGATTTGTATAAGGTAAACAGCTGTTCAGGGAGTGAAGTAATGTCTTGAGTGAAAGAGAAATCCTAGTTTTTTTGAAGTTAAGGTTGCATTGATTGTGATGTGTTTATGCCAGGAGAGGCTTGATGTCAGGGTAATTCCAAGAAGAGAAATTTCAAATTGTTTGGAAATTTGGGTATTGCCAAAAATAATACCAGGAAAAAATGGTTCTTTTTTATTAGAAATAAAACAGAAGTGGGTTTTATTAGTATTGAAGTTAACAAGGTTATCTGAACACGATTGGAGGATGGCCTGGAGATCAGAATTGAGGGAGGTGGTGGTGGTTGACATTCTGTAGGTTGAGTGAGTTGTGTAGAGTAAGGATTATCAAATGAAAGGGAGGAGTGCAACGTGCTGTCATCTGCAAAACAGTGTATTGGTTTGGAGGTCAACTGAAGTAGGTCATTGATATATTGCAGAAAGAGGGTTGGTGAGAGGACAGAATCTTGTGGAACTCCAGCATTAGTTGAATGGTGAGAGGATAAGGAACCATCCCCTATCACACATAATGTGCATCCAGGTAGAAAGCTGGCAATCCAATTACAGAAGGCCTGAGCAGACCAAACAATGGCAATTTGCTAAGTAAGCCTTTGTGCCAGACTTGAGATTTTGCCAACAGAACATCCAATGTAATTATAAGAGTAATTTTACCATTTTTCTCCCACACGAGAAAAATGATGGCAATAATATTGTTGAATCTGTTGAATTTCATTGTAGCAGAGTTGCAATCATTATGACATCTTGACTTGAAAAACTTTGAAAACGAAAAATGAAGCAGATTATTATTATAATCTTTTAGATTGTAATAATTTAGATTGTGAATTTCAATGATAACATTTCTATTTCGTAATTGTTGTAAAATATATGATGAAATTATCTGATGAAATAAAAATTTAATGTCCTATGCAGAATTGACTTAAATTTCGTGTTCATTTTGAAGTATTCCAATCACCCTTCCCCACTGTTACCATGACTGCTCATAGTAACTGAATTATAAATATCTACCTTTTTATTCTTTTGTATTTCATACTTTGCACAGTGTGTGTACTTCACATTTCATTATCTGAAATCTTCCCTTCCTTCCCAGGCTTATAGGCCAAGTGGCCTGTTCCGGACTCAATTCCATCTTTTTAAGGGTCTTCCTCTGCATCGAGTACCTTTTGGGTGGTAATTTAGAATTTGTTTAGGTATCCTGCTTCTATTCATTCTTAGTATGTGTTCTTTCCATTTTTCTCTATAGCAAATAATTGTTTCATTTAGGGAGGTTGTAATTCCAAGTTTTTTTCTGATTTCGCTACTTTTCATTTTGTCCATTATTGTGACTCCTTCAGTTCTGTGCAGAAATTTCATTTCGGATAATTCAATTCTTCTTTCATCTGCTTTTTTTATTGTCCATATCTCACTGCCATAAAGCAAGGTTGGTTTAGCTACTGTATTGTAGATTCTTATTCTTGTGTGTTTTTGTACATAATTGGGGTTTAAAAATTTTATTTATAATGCCTGTTACTTTTAAAAAGTTTGATATCTTTGGTTCTATATCAGCTTCATTTTCATATGACATTGTGCAACCTAAATATTTGAATGTATTTACTTGCTCTATTATTTTGTTGTTTATTACTATTTTGCTTCTTATTGGATTAGCACCTTTGAAGGCCATGACTTTTGTTTTGTCTGTTGATGTTTCCATACCATGTTTTTATCAGATTATTTAGACTCCATAATGATTTTTGTAGTCTGAAATCTATAACTATTTTACTCATCAAGAAATGAAATGAAAGAACTATTCTCTTATTTGTATTCTCTTATCTTATCTTTATTCATATTGTTTCTTTGCTATTTGGTTATTCCAACCTCTACTTCTAGAGTCCCAGTATTCAGTTGTTTGGGGAATTCTAAAATTCCCTAAACAACTTAAGGAAATTTAAAATTGGGAAATCTAAAATTGTTGTAATTTTTACTAATATATTACTTGTTATTATTTGTATACATAAAGTCTTATCTTTATGTAATGAAAGTTAGATATGAAGGTTAATATTTTTTTTTTCTGAGCTTAAAAAAAGGAAGGAAGGAAGCTGAACTGCATGAAATAACTTTTCTGTATATCTTTTTATGCGGAATCTCATTCCCCCCCCCTTTGAATATGTTGTAACGTAATTTATTTTACTTTGCTGATTTGTAATAAAATATATTATTAGTGCTACTTTTAAAATTTATTATATGTGGGACACATTGTTATGAAAATTTAATAAACAAAGTTTCACTTTTGACTAACTATTCTTATTTATTATTCTTATTATTATTACGTGGCATCTCCAGGGAGTCCAAGGACTCATCGTAGGAGTGCACGCTACTCTACTTCGACAAATGCATCCAATCCTCTCTCTCCACTACTACCTAATTCTCCATCTTCACCAACAACAGTATTTTTTCTCTGTAAATTGCATGTGTTCTGAAGGCCGATTTTTCTGTACGCAGAGAGAAAATACCCTGCTACCACCATGTGAGATTGGCTAACTCGCCTTCAACTGATAAAGTCCATATAAGGATTCCCCTCATCATGACGAGAATCGAACCCAGGTATTTTCCAATCGAAGGGTGCAATGTTCCTCTATTCTTCCAATTATTGTGCTAGTTATTTACTAAAAATAATCTTATAAGTAATTTTCCAAAACCAGTTGCATTGGGCTGGTTTGTGGTACACAGAATGTTTCAGAAATTAAGAAATAAAACATCTCAAGAAATGATTTAGTTTGCTATTCAGCAGTGTTTGGAATATAATTAAGGCATATTTTACACACACACACAGACACACACAAGGGATGTTCAATAAGTAATAAGACTAATTTTACTGTCGCAAACCACTCATCACAATATTAATTTCTTTGGAATAAAGAAATGTTGCAGTCTGTATTAACAAGAGGTTGATGGATAGCGTATACGGGCTGATGTGCCAGAGTGTCACGTGACTAAACGCAAGCTTGTTTTGGCGCATCTATGAACCTCGACCAGTCGTCGAAATACAAGCGTCCTTTGAACAGCGTTATGCAATTAAATTTTGTGTGCGTTTGCAAAAATCGGCATCAGACACTTTTAGCACGATACGCGAAGCTTTCCACGATGAAGCAATGTCGAGGGCAAGTGTTTTTCGCTGGCCTAAAACTTTTAAGGAAGGAAGGCAAAATGTGGAAGATCTTGAACGTGAGTGAAGATCTTCAACGTCCATCAAAGAGACAATGATCAACACAGCAGCGATTATCATCAAGTAGGATCGCAGAATTACAGTACACCAGCTGCACGTTATCCTGAATATTTCTGTGGAAAGTGTTCACTCATTTGGGACTGAAACGTGTTTGTGCCCGATGGATTCCCAAACTCTTGACGCTGGAGCAAATGCAGCATCGAGTGGATGTGTGCACAGAATGGAAAGAAAGACTGGAACAAGAAGGCGACAACTTCGTAAGCTTGTCCGATGCCAATTTTTGCAAACACACACAAAATTTAATCGCTTGTAGGTGCGCTGAAACAAGCTTGCGTTTAGTCACATGACACTCTGGCACATCAGCCCGTATATGCCATCTGTCAACCTCTTTTGTTAATACAGACAGCAAAATTTCTTTATTCCAAAGAAATTAATATTGTGATGAGTGGTTTCGTGACGGTAAAATTAGTCATTATTTATTGAACAGCCTACGTGTATTGTGTGAGTATGTGTATATTGTTGTGTCCTGAATAAGCATTAAAAAGGTTTATATTAAATTATTCAGGTCACAACTATTAATTCTGCTCAGGCAGAGAACATGGAATGTTGGCAATAAAAAAAATAAGTTGTTTGTGAATACAAGTCAAGATAAAGTTTAAGGAATTGTATAAAGAGTTTAAATATAATCTGTATTAAGTGCGGGCCTGATAATAGAAATCCACGTAAGCTGGCAAAATCCATTTGAAAAGACCAGTCTCTTGCACTGAGATAGTAAAGCCTGAGTCAGGGTTCAAGGGTCACTTTTACCGTCTTGCATTATGAAAGTATTGGAAAGGGAAACCTAAGCGTCTTCCAGGAATAGGAGGCAGACACACGTGCAGAAAAAATTAATAGAGGGAGCTAATGAGATTGATGTGGACACACGTGACCGAGTTGGCGCGTATCGCAAATATCGAGATTTAACGAGAGGAGAAAATTGAACAAAAAGGCCTTGCATGAAGATTCGAGATCTTATCTTTTTTCTTCCTGGATTCCTGATCTCTCGGAGTGGTCCTGCTCGTCGTAGGAGGGAAGTTCCTGGCCATTTGCGGAAGGAGTTCGTCCGTCGTAGCATTCGTATGTGGCCAAGCTATGTCCGTGTTCTAAGATAGCTGTGATGTTGTCGTACGACGGAGGGACTAAATTAAGCCGTCCATTCAAGGTGACGTTACCATGCCACCTCCCTAGTTTCCCACGGAGATTCGATTCGCACAGATCTATGGAAGATATCCTCAAAAGCGACTATATTTGAAGGGCTTGATGATTAGACAAGGCGGGAACAAGCTTTAAGAATTCAAGGACAGAAATGGTAATGTAGACTTTTGAAATACTAATTCCAGTTGTAAGAAGAGAGTGAATTTCCTGTGTGAATGTTTAAATTAGACTGAACTTAAAGAACTGTAAGAGTAGCCTACAACTAGATACATGTCCGAAACAGTGTTAAGAATTGTTTGCCAAAGAGGCCGAATAGATAATAGATTATGTTAAACTAAAAGTGTAATTGTGCTGATGTGTTCACTGATAGCCACGTGTATCTGAATGGCTTAATGATAATCTATGAATTTTACTTTATGATTGTATTTAAGGTTATTAAGATTTAGTATGTGTGATAAGTACAAGTTAATTAGAGCTTTTGATCTGCATTGAGTGCAACCATATTATCTTGTTTTAAAATATATTATAGTGTATCACCTTAAAGCTCATTAAATTGTTTCATTCATGTACTTGCCTGATCTGCCTATGTTATATGAATTCAAAACTACCGCTCATAAAAATAACAACGAACCAAGCGGGATATAAACCCATGAGTACTAATGCAATAAGCAAGCCGTGACTGTAAGAAAGAAAAGGACAAGTGGGGGGGGGGATAAATTTATGCTTGATCAAATAATCATTAACTTTCTGAAAGGGTCGCCCTGAACAAGAATCCTTTCTATCCAGGTATTAGCTGGTGCAGTATAAATATAAATGTGTTAATACTTATAGGGTGAACTTCTTCAGATTGTTTGTTTAGGACATAGAGAGGCCAATAGGACTGCAAAGCACTGAAGGAGAGAATATTTGATTGTAGAGTTTAAATTATAAGGGATAAATATGTATAAGTAAGGTACAGTGTTAGACGAGTTTTGAATTTAAGAAAGATGGAATACTGATTAGTTAAGAAAGGGTAGATAAAAGGTAAACAACTAATTAAGCAAGAAATAGCAAAACAAGATAAGAAAAGGGCAATAACTTAAATGGTGGAGTCGAGAGGATAGTTAAGATAAAAATGAATAGAAAAAAAGAGAGAAACGTCATAACTATATATATGTGTGTGTGTGTGTATATCTCCTGCACGAGAAATTTGGAACCCACATCACATCAGTACTGTGTGTTGGCAAGGGGAAAATGTTCACGTTATTATTTGTTTGTTTATTATTGTTATTTATTTATTTTTTATTTGTGAAATAATTTACTTTTCGATTGTAGCATGTTTTCCCTTGGTAAAAACTGAGATTTCATGAAAAACGGAGTTTGAGTACTGTGAGATAACATGAGCATCTTCTGTTGAGGATTACTCTGTGTGTGTTTTTCTTTCTTTCCCATTAGAAATAAAAATTTGATAACAGTAATAGTTCATCTTATTTTATTCATTCTTCCTGAGTGAATGAGAATAATGGAATATTATATTGTTATTATGTAACCATATAACCACATGTTATTAGGAAAGAACTTGACATTGTCAGCATCCAGGAATGTGTTAGCAGAGCTAATCTCAGGTGGTATGGTCACTTAAACAGAATGGGCGAGGAAAGATTAGCAAAACAAGTGTTCTCTGCCAGGTTGGCAGGAAAACGACCGAGAGGAAGACCAAGATATAGGTGGATTGATACGGTACAAAGTGCTTTAGACGATAGAAATATAAGAGCTGATAATATTGGAGTGGTGACAAGTAACAGACTGATTTGGAGGAAAATTGTAGATAGGAAATTAATAATGATGTAATTTTTTTCATGTAGTACTATCATATCCTGTACACCCCTTGAGGGTACATGGCAGGAATTTGATGATGATGATATTATGTAACCATTGTTATTATCACTATGCTGTTATTATAGAATACAATTTACATTATGATAACACAATAAGTTTTCTCATATAAATTGATATTGTACATGAAAAGAATCCCTTTATCTCACATTTAGTAAAATATTACTACTACTAACAACAACCAACAATAATAATAATAAGGCCATATTTCTTGTTTCTCCTTCCAAGTAATGTAAAACTCGAAACTTGGTGTATGCTGGGACGAATAGTGGGAAATTTTCCAAGTGTTACTTTTGCATTTGCTAGTTGTGGAAAACTGATGATTTCACAGCTCATCCAGAAAACTTTTCTCTGTAAGAAATGTGACAATGAGATTTTTTTTTTTTTTAATAAATGCCATTTCTAAAAAATAGTAAAATTATCCACTTTAATTTCTTTTTAGAAATTAGGCGCCCATACAAAACAGACAAATCTGCCAGCGAACATACATTTCACAGATATGAAATATGTGGTCCATAGTGTATGCCTCTAAAGCAGATGTAAAGAAAGTGCAACAACAGTTTTCTTCTATTAGAAAATCTGGGTTCAAAACCTATGTAGTACTATGAGAAACTTCATCTGGGCTTTTCAACTGAAAATAAGTTAGTCTCATTTTGAGATGAGACATTCAGTCCTCATGGCAAGCCCCATGTTGAATTAGCTGTTTATTTATATGCATGTGCATAGATACATTATATACAGATGTATATAAGTGCTATTATTTTTATGTCTATTTTTATTTAGGAGTACCCCTTTTTTATAATGTCATTGGCTTTTTACTCAAATTTTAGGGCATTACTTATGTTTTATATGGATAGATATATGAAGAATATATAGGAAGAAAAAACTGGACACACTTTTGTGGGATGTTGCTGATTGTCTTCTTTGTCAGTGGCATCCTGGCATATGGCAATATGCATTCATTGTTGAAGGAAGGAAGTATGATGAATGGAATGGGGGTCAGAAAAGTGGGGTTTGAGAGATGTGGGAGAATTTTTGGTTAGGCAAGAGATATGTGAACTTTTTTGAAAAACTCAGTTTTTTTTTAAATTATTAAAGGTGGGCAGAGAATACTTTGGGATGGGGTGAACATAGAAATTTTTGGGGAAGGAGAAGGATATTATGGGATAAGATCAGGGGTGGGAGAACAGGACGTCAGCCGTTTCAACAGTGCGTCATCTTCAGAGCTAGTGAGAGAAGTGGAGGCTATGTCAATGCTAGCTTGGTGTTTCTGTCTTTGGTGTATCTATGTTGTATTCTATTGGTCGGAGTCATGACCTAATTTTTATGTTATGGAGCTTCCAACTCTCAGAATTATGTAGGGCCGGTGGACATTTATTGAGTTTTTGTCACATTTTATGGCTATCATTTTGGCCTTGTTGATTTGTGGTATTTCTGTTCAAGGGTGTGGATAGTTATTTCTGTTCTTCCTGTATTTTATATTCTGTTTTTCTTTTGGTTGTTGCATTTTTTAATGTTTAAATGTTCTGGAATTGGGATGTTGCAGTCACGGAACTGTTCTTGCCCACAAAGATCTGATAACTAATAATTAAGGAATTGACAGCGTATACTAGAAATATAAATTAAATAAACTTTAATATATACTTTCCGATATTTCAGCAAACTTCACGTTGCCATCTTCTTGGGAACTTAATACAAAGACAAGTGCACGCAAGTACTACATAACAGCAAATACAACCGAAGCAAGGAAGCTACCATTTTCCTAAAGTCCTGATGGTGGCCCCTGGTGGGCTATATTGGTATTTCTTGGCCTTTGGGCTGAAGTTCTTCTGATAAATGTTTCCCAAATTTGGGGCAGTCTCATGCTTCCAAATTTGTTGAGGTTTGGCATGTTCCTAAGGGCTGAGGCTGATTCCATGAATAGTCTTTCATATTTGAACTTGCTGCGGTATATTACTGTGGCTTTCTTCCATCTTATTCTGTGGCAAGTATCCATAGCGTGGTCTGCAAGCCCAGAGTGGCTGTACTGGTGAAATCGGATGTAATCCTTGAGTTCTGAGATTCTGATATTTGCTGTCCTGCCTGTTTGGCCAAAGTAGGACAATTTACAGCTGCAAGGGACCTGGTATACATCAGGTAGGTCTAGGGGAAGTGGTTGGTCTTTAGTGGAGCAGATAAGGGATGCCAATTTTCTATATGGTCTGTAACAAGTGGTCAAGTCATGTTTTTTTAAGATTTTGTTGATTTTTTCCGAAGTGCCTTGGATGTAGGGAATGGTGATGGATTTTGAGTAATCTTTTTTGTGAAGGGGGGAAAGTGGGTTGTAGATAACCAGTTTAAGTATTTTTTGGATTCTTTTCGGCGGTGGGGGGGTAGCCATTGGCCTGAGAAAGTGTCATGGATGTGATTTAGCTCAGTGGTTACGACTTGATCATTTGAACAGATTATTTTTGCCCTGTTGAATAGTGTCTTAATAACACCATATTGTTGTGAGGGGAGGTGATGGGATTGTTGGTGAATGTATCTGCCTGTGTGGCTGGGTTTTCTTTAAACTGAGAAAACCAAGGTTCCATCAGGTTGGTGGGTGACTAGTGTGTCTAGGAAGGGGTGGTTATTGTTTTTCTCTTTTTCCAGGGTAAACTTGATTCTAGGGGTGTTTATTGTTTAAGTGTGTTAGGAAGGAGAGGTGTAAATCCAGGCCATGTGGCCAAATAGTGAATACCTCATCAACGTAGCGAAGCCATATGGTAGGTTTTTGTGGGGCTGAGTTTAAGGCTTTCTCTTCAAAAGTCTCCATAAAGAAGTTGGCCAAGGGTGGGGAAAGTGGTGAACCCATGGCTGTCCCCTTTATCTGTTTGTAGAATTTTTCCTGCCAAATGAAATAGCCTGAGTTCATTGTAAACTGAAATAGGGCTGAGATATCAGGAGGAAATTTAGCTTGGATTTGCTTTAAGGTTTCTTTGAGGAGGACATTCGTAAATAAGGAATAGACGTCAAAACTGACCATTATGTCATTATGTTGGAGTGTAAGGTTTTCTATACTGGATTTGAAGTGGGCTGAGTTTTTCATGTGTGATGGTGTGTTGCCAGTATAGTGTGAGATCACTTTGGCTAAATGCTAGGCTAATTTGTAAGTTAAATCACATCCGTGATACTTTCTCAGCCAATGGCTACCCCCCCCCCCCAAAAAAAAAAGAATCCAAAAATTACTTAAGCCAGTTATCCACAACCCACTTCCCCCTCATTCACAAAAAAGATTACTCTAAATCCATCACCATTCTCTACATCCAAGGCACCTCAGAAAAAAATCAATAAAATCTTAAAAAAACATGATTTGATCACTTGTTACACAAGAGATAAATGCAAGGCGAATCAGAGTAGGAGAGAGAGAATTTAAGGAGTATGAGTGAGAGGTATGGGGGTGCTAGAAGAGGAGAGATTGGAAACAGTAGAAGAGAGGGAATGAGAGAGAGGTATGGGAATGCTAGCAGACGAGAGGATGGAAACAGTAGGAGAGACGGAATGAGAGAGAGATATGGAAGTGCTAGAAGAGGAGAGAATGGAAACGGTAGGAGAGATGGAATGAGAGAGAGGTATGGGAATGCTAGAAGACGAGCGGATGGAAACAGTAGTAGGAGAGACAGAATGAGAGAGGGATATGGAAGTGCTAGAAGTGGAGAAAATGGAAACAGTAGGAGAGAGGGAATGAGAGAGATGTATGGGAGTGCTAGAAGAGGAGAGAATGGAAACAGTAGAAGAGAGAGTCCCACCCCCCCCCCCCCCCACCCCCCCCCCCCCCCACCCCCCCCCCCCCCCACCCCCCCCCCCCCCCACCCCCCCCCCCCCCCACCCCCCCCCCCCCCCACCCCCCCCCCCCCCCACCCCCCCCCCCCCCCACCCCCCCCCCCCCCCACCCCCCCCCCCCCCCACCCCCCCCCCCCCCCACCCCCCCCCCCCCCCACCCCCCCCCCCCCCCACCCCCCCCCCCCCCCACCCCCCCCCCCCCCCACCCCCCCCCCCCCCCACCCCCCCCCCCCCCCACCCCCCCCCCCCCCCACCCCCCCCCCCCCCCACCCCCCCCCCCCCCCACCCCCCCCCCCCCCCACCCCCCCCCCCCCCCACCCCCCCCCCCCCCCACCCCCCCCCCCCCCCACCCCCCCCCCCCCCCACCCCCCCCCCCCCCCACCCCCCCCCCCCCCCACCCCCCCCCCCCCCCACCCCCCCCCCCCCCCACCCCCCCCCCCCCCCACCCCCCCCCCCCCCCAGGGCAAATGAATGGGAGTGTCAGTTTAATGCAACAAAATGTAAGGTCTTGAGGTTTGGGAAACATCGATGGGATGCTGCATACTCTATGGGAGGAGTTTTACTGGAGGAAGTAGGGGAGACAAGAGATCTGGGGTTGATGATTGATAGAAACCTGAAGTTTAGGGGACATATTGCAAAGGTGGTGAAGGTAACACAGAGGATTGCTGCTATTATGAGAAGGACACTGACCTGCAGAGATAAGAGGGTTATCATTCCGTTGTATAAGTCTCTGATCAGACCACACTTGGACTATTGTTCTCAGATTTGGTCCCCAGGATTTGAAGGGGATAAATTAACTGTGGAAAGGATACAAAAACGGATGACAAAGATGGTTTCAGGACTGTACAAGGATAGTTATGAGGATCGGCTGAGAGAATGTGGACTGCAGAGTTTGGTGGATAGAAGAAGGAGAGGTGATATGATTGAGACTTTTTAACTGTTGAGAGGTGGTTACAGGGTTGATACTGGGGAGTTCTTTCGCTTGGTTGATCAGCGGGAAGGAGTGATGACAAGAGGCCATCCCTGGAAGTTACGAAAGGAAACTGTGAGCAAGAGGGTAAGGAGTGGTTTCTTTGTGTGGAGGGTGGTTCCGCCGTGGAATGCATTGCCTGATGGAGTGGTGGGAGCGAGAACGGTCAGTGGGTTTAAGGAGTGGCATGATAAACTTTGTGTTTCTCAGGGGGGGGACCTCCCCTCGATGAGTCTTGACAGACTTTATGTCTTAGAAGGGACCTCCCTTGATGAGTCTTTTGACTCCTTGGAGGCCTGAATAATAATAATAATAATAATAATAATAATATTGAAAACTGGCATCCCTTATCCGCTCCACTAAAGACCAACCACTTCACTTAGACTTACCTGGTGTATACCAAATCCCTTGCAGCTGTAAATTGTCATACTTTGGCCAAACAGGCAGGACAGCTAATATCAGAATCTCAGAACACAAGGATTACATCCGATTTCACTAATACAGCCACTCTGGGCTTGCAGACTATGCTCTGGATACTTGTCACAGAATAAGATGGAAGAAAGTCACAGTAATACACCACAGCAAGTTCAAATATGAAAGACTATTCATGGAATCAGCCTCAGCCCTTAGGAACATGCCAAACCTAAATAAATTTGAATGCATGAGACTGCCCCAAATTTGGGAAACATTTATCAGAAGAACTTCAGTCAAAAGGCCAAGAACTACCAATATAGCCAACCAGGTGGGCGCCGTCAGGACTTTGGGAAAACAGTAGCTTCCTAGCTTTGGTTCTCATTTGCTGTTATATACTAGTACTTGCGTGCACTTGTCTTTGTATTAAGTTCCCAAGAAGATGGCAACATGACATTTGCTGAAATATCGGAAAGTATATATTAAAGTTTATTTAATTTATATTTCTAGTGTATGCTGTCAATTCCTTAATTATTAGTTATCATGTTTAACCAGTGTATAAGCCTCTCTACAAGAATTAGGATCATCCACGGAGATTCCTTCGCACGCAAAGCCCGCCATTACAGCAAACTGAAGCTGAAGTTATCCAGACAACTTAACCGTTTAGCATTCCTAAAATGATGCCAGGATAATCAAGTCATCCCTAACTGTGTAAAATTTAACCGCTTCTTTTCACAGAAAGCTCTCCCTATCTACAACCGGGAGAGCCAGGCTTTACTTCGGGAGCAAATTTCCACTACACACGGTTCCCTAGCTGGCATAAACAGAGGATATTTTAGTGCTAGAAAATGAGCTTTCAAATACACTTAATCACTTGCTTTGGTCAGTCCTACATGATGTCTTGTGTACGGTGGCTAATAAAGAATTCGAACGAATACGGAGTCGACATATCAACAAGTTTGATAAGTTAATAAAGAACTTGGCGTCCAAACCTAAACTACAAACCAACACTGTAGTTAACCTTTTTCAGTTATCTTGAGGCCTGAAGCACTCAACGCTCTGTCACGTGGTCACAACTTTGCCATTGCTCCTAGGAAATTACCGGCCGAGGAATTAATGATCCAAATTGAACGTGGGATTCGCCATCTTCCAAACCACATTGCCAACGAGATGAGATTGGATGTAGCCTGCGTTCTCACAAAAGCAAAACCTCCAAAAACCAACATGTCCATTAGTGAATACAAGTCACTACAAGAATTGAAGAAAAACAAAGAAATAGTTATCACCAAAGCGGATAAGGGGAACGCCACTGTGGTACTCAATCTTATGACTACACAGGTAAGCTTAAGGCTTTACTATTAGATCGAGCCACTTACCTCCCTATTGAATACAATCCCACCAACTCTCAAATTAAAAAACTCCATAGGCTCCTTAAGAAGGTCACTTCTTGGCCTGTGGAGATTACCAACAGCCTAAAACCATATAACTCTAGATCCCCCCCCCCACACACATATATGGGCTCCCAAAAATACATAAAGAAAATGTGCCATTACATCCCGCAGTGGATGGCATTGATTCCCCCACTTACAAACTAGCTAAGCATTTAGCCAAAGTGCTCTCACACTGTACTGGCAACACACCATCACACATAAAAAAAAAAAAAAAAAAAAAAAAACTCAGCCCACTTCAAAGCCAGTATAGAAAACTTTACACTCCAACATAATGACATAATGGTCAGTTTTGACATCTCCTTATTCACGAATGTCCTCCTCAAAGAAACCTTAGAGCTAATCCAAGCTAAATTTCTCCCGATATCTCAGCCCTATTTCAGTTTACAATGAACTCAGGCTATTTCGCTTGGCAGGAAAAATTCTACAAACAGAGGGGACAGCCATGGGTTCACCACTTTCCCCACCCTTGGCCAACTTCTTTATGGAGACTTTTGAAGAGAAAGCCTTAAACTCAGCCCCACAAAAACCTACCATATGGCTTCGCTACGTCGATGATGTGTTCGCTATTTGGCCACATGTCCCGGATTCACTCCTCTCCTTCCTAACACACTTAAACAACCAACACCCCTAGAATCAAGTTCACCCTGTAAAAAGAGAAAAACAATAATGTCCCCTTCCTAGACACACTAGTCACCTGCCAACCTGATGGAACCTTGGTTTTCTCAGTTTATAGAAAACTCACCCATACAGGCAGATACATTCACCAACAATCCCATCACCCCTCCTCACAACAATATGGAGTTATTAAGACACTATTCAACACGGCAAAAATAATCTGTTCAAATGATCAAGTCCTAACCACTGAACTAAATCACATCCATGACACTTTCTCAGGCCAATGGCTACTCCCCCGAAAAGAATCCAAAAAATACTTAAACTGCTTATCTACAACCCACCTTCCCCCCCCTTCACAAAAAAAAAGATTACTCGAAATCCATCGCCATTCCCTACATCCGAGGCACTTCGGAAAAAATCAACAAAATCTTAAAAAAACATGACTTGACCACTTGTTACAGACCATATAGAAAATTGGCATCCCTTATCTGCTCCACTAAAGACCAACCACTTCTCCTAGACCTACCTGGTGTATACCAGGTCCCGTGGAGCTGTAAATTGTCCTACTTTGGCCAAACAGGCAGGACAGCAAATATCAGAATCTCAGAACACAAGGATTACATCAGATTTCACCAGTACAGCCACTCTGGGCTTGCAGATCACGCTCTGGATACTCGCCACAGAATAAGATGGAAGAAAGCCACAGTAATACACTGCAGCAAGTTCAAATATGAAAGACTATTCATGGAATTAGCCTTAGCCCTTAGGAACATGCCAAACCTCAACAAATTTGGATGCATGAGACTGCCCCAAATTTGGGAAACATTTATCAGAGGAACTTCAGCCCAAAGGCCAAGAACTACCTATATAGCCTGCCAGGGGTCTCCATCAGGACTTTAGGAAAATGGTAGCTTCCTAGCTTCGGTTCTATTTGCTGTTATGTAGTACTTGCGTGCACTTGTCTTTTTATTAGGTTCCCAAGAAGATGGCAACGTGACGATTGCCGAAATATCGGAAAGTATATATTAAAGTTTATTTAATTTATATTTCTAGTGTACGCTGTCAATTCCTTAATTATTAGTTATCGTTTAACCAGCATATAAGCCTCTCTACAAGAAAAAGATTTGATAGTAGAAACTGTGTAGGTGACATCACAATCTTGTTGGCAAGGAAGTTTGTAAACCACATTGTGGTGTTCTAGTATTTCTTTGTGTGTGTGAGATTTAGTAGGTTTTAGAAGTGTTGCCAATTTTTGGTTTGTGGTGAACACCAGCTTATAGTCTGTGTGTTTGAAAATGTATTTGTAGGCTTTGTATGTGTTCTGGATGTATGGCAGTTTCATGATTTTTTGTGTTGGAAAGTTTGCTGTTATGCCAAGTGAAAGAATGCTTAGAATATCAGAAACAATAGCCAATAAATGTGACAAAAACTCAAACGTCCACAGAATGCTTGTACTGGAGATTTGTAAAAATTTTGTAATTTTCTAATGTAATGGGTTATTACCCATAACCCATTAGAAGAATAAATGTAATAAATGTAATATAACAAAGATAATAATGCATACAATGAAAATAACCTTTCAAAATAATTTTTAAGAAAAGACGCTGAAAAAAATTCCTTTAAGAACTAAAAAAATTTGAAATCAGTTGCAACAGATAAGATGTAACAGAATTAACTATTATAATATGGATGGAAACAATTGGCATGAATTAGGATTTATTCTATTGAATTAGGCGATATTCTAAAATCAACCCTTTATGGAGCTGAATGACTCATCATGGAAGGTCTCCAATGTCACACACCAACTTACCATAAGGTGACTTAAATGCATTCTCTTTCTCTGCACTCTTACACTTTCAGGAATGCATTCCAATACCCACCATTCTCCATGCAAAAGCCTACTCCTCCCCTCTCTTCACCCACCTATTCACACCCTCCTTATAAAGCTTCTAGTGGCCTCTTATTCTCCTACTGTTTCCTCATTCTATGAAAAAACTCATCCACATTAATCTGATAACCCATTACCAACTTATATATCTTTGTCATATTCCTCTCTTCTTTCTCCTTTCCACTAGACTATGAATTAGCATTTCCTCACAATCTTTGTTCACTCACAACATTCCAGAGACCGGAAACCATCTTAGTCAATCATCTCTGAATCCTTTCTAATATCAAATACAGTATTTGATTTAAATTTAATGAAATACAGTATTTAAAAAAGAAAAATTCCAAATGACTAGCAAAGGAGACTAACAATACAAAGTTTCCAAAAAGAAGACAGGACAAATCTAGAAAACTAAAGAGGAATACATCTGCTTTATGCAATATTAAAATTAGGAACAAAAAGTAATAGTAATTATCATCATCAGACCAAAACACATCAAAAGTCATGCAACTCTGGACACACACTATGTGTGATGGTAGATGGCTCCCTATCCTCTCAGCATCAAACAAATGCTGGGGTCTCACAAGGCTCAGTTCTCTCACCGATCCTCTTCCTTCTATATATCAATGACCTACTTCAGTTGACCTCAAACCCAATACACAGTTTTACAGATGACAGCACATTACATTCCTCCCTTTCATTTGACAAATCCTACTCTACATAACTCACCTCAATCCACAGAACATCAACCACCACTGCCCTTAATTCTGACCTCCAAGCCAATGGAGCTCAGATAACCTTGTCAACTTCAATGCTAGTAAACCCAGTTCTGTCTTATTTCTCACAAAAAAGAACCATTTTCTCCCACATTGTTTTCGATAACACTCAAATTCTCAGACAAGATAATTTCTCTTCTTGGAATTACCTTGACATCAAGCCTCTCTTGGCTTAAACACATCACAACCATTGCATCCTCAGCTTCTAAAAACCTAGGCTTCCTCTTTCGCTCAAGACGCTACTTCACCTCTAAACAGCTGTTAACTCTATACAAGTCACAAATTCACCCAGCTCTCGAATACTGCTCTCACATCTGGAGTGGGGCTCCAAAAAAGCTCCCTCAAAATGCTCGACTCAATACAGAGGAGAGCAATTAGACTAATAAATGACCGATCCCTCACCAACTCGCTCCTCCCTCTTTCACATAGATGCCTGGGCTCTTCAATCTGTATATTCTATAAATATTTTCATTGGAAATGTTCATCTGAAACAGCATCAATAATTCCCCCACCCTGTACTAAGCCCATTGGAACACGTACAGCTGCAGCCCAACATCCTTTCACAGTACACCTCGAAACCCACAAAACAAATTTCTTTTCCTTCTCATTCATCCCTGCTACTGCAGTATTGTGGAACAGTCTTCCCCTGGACGTTTTTCCCAAGAAATACAACACACAGGCGTTCAAATGTAATGTAAACAAGTTTCTCCTTTCGCAACCCACCACCCATATACAGTACTAACATACTACAGGTTGACCAGCCACCTCCTGTATATGGGTCCAACATAAATAAAATAAAAACTCACCTATCTCCTTTATACTAAAACTGTCCAAAGTCTTTGAAATTGGATATATACCTGAAACACTAAAGACAGCATTAGTCATCTCGATACACAGAAAAAGTAACACGAGTAACTACAGACCTATCGCCACATTGTCAGTAATCAACCAAATTATGGAGTGCATCATCTATCACAAACTCTCCACAATACACTGAAAATTCCACATTATCCCACAATATAATTTTCAAAAGAATAAAGGAACAACAACACTCCTGGAAGATTTCACAGACCAAATAAATGCAGCATTAGATAAAAGCAGAATAATATTGGCTATTTTTATTGACCTAACAAAGCGTTTGATGCATTAACACACAATTGTTTGCTGCACAAGCTAATACATATCAAAATAAGATGTCTATTCCTGTGGTTCAAAGTATAAATGAAGAACATCACACATAATAGGATCAGCACACAGCAAAGAGCTATCACTAACCTCTAGAGTATGCCAAGAAACTGTTCTCTTTCTGATTCTGTTTGACACACACACACACACATTAACCCACTTCTCAAAAGTAATATCTTACAATATGCAGACGACACAGCCATGTTGTTCATTCACAACAACACAAACACAGCTTGCACAACGCAACATCAATCGGATCATCAACTAGTTAACTTAAAACTGCATATATATAAACCCTGAAGTTAATGATTTTCAATAATTTCCAGACCAAATCTACAGAAACTAAATATCTCGCCATCTGACATCCATCATCATATACGCAAAGCAATGATCCTAAAACCACAACACAGGTGAAAAGAACACGTTATCTCGGACTTCACTTCAGTGCTGATCTAAGTTGGAACAGCCGTGCAAATTATCTATACAACAAACTTAGGATAATAGCAAGCAAACTATATGACTAAAAGACATTGCTCCCACATATTACATATAAAAAAAAACCAATCTATAAGTCATTATGTGAAAACATTTTAAGATATGCAATTAAATCATGTGCATTCTGCATAGACTACAAACTTAACAAATTATAAACACTGCAAAATAAAATAGTAAAACTGATATTCTGGAAACTAAGAGAAGATCCCACACTCATACATGATGCAATGACAGAACATTTTTTAATGTAAAATAGTTATGCTACTACGGAGTCATGCCAGAACACTACTCCGGTCCAATCTACAGAATAACCAGAACATATCAGATAACATGACCACAGTCAACAAACTACATAATATATGAGTATAATAATCACTACGGAAAAGCAACCTGGAGCTTCTACATATCTGACATGATCAACAAACTGCCATTCGACAAGAGAAATCTAGGGACCTACAGAGATCTGAAATGAGCACTATATAGATATTACAGCAAGATGGAAAATTAGAGAAAAATGACTCAAAAAAATAAATAAAAATAATTCCTTTCACAAGGACATAAATACACCCTATCCCATCCCCTTCAAAAAGATTAAAGCATGCAGATGCGGTGGTTGTTCACGGATGCATATACTGACTTCTACATGCTAACCAGAAAAAAATGCACTTATATACAGGTATTATTTCTGGGAAAATTCCCATGTTACTCCTCTAAGTAAATATTATTTTTTATGGCTATTTAGCCTATTTTTGCTTAGGAGTACCCCATTTTTATAATGTCATTGGCTTTTTACTCGAACATTACTTATGTTTTGTATGGACAGATATATGAAGATATATAGAAAGAAAAAAACCACATACCTTTGTGGGATGTTGCTGGCTGTCTTCTTTTTTCATCATAATTTTAGTATAATTATCTTTGGTTATATTATATTTATTCTTCTAATGTAATGGGTGGGTAATAACCCATTACATTAGAAAATTACAAAAGTTTTACAAATCTCCAGAACAAGCAGGATTAAAAAAAAAAAAAAAAAAAAAAAAAAAAAAAAAAAAAAAAAAAAAAAAATTCAGCAATTGATTATGCACGTAATAAGAAAAATAATTGAAGAGACAAAATTTTTACAAAATCTCCAATGAAAAAAGGTTGTTGGAAGAGACGAGAGTGAAGAGTGAGAAAGCGAAAATAGTAAATATATATTCTCGATATGATGAAATAGAATTAAGAAAAAGGGCTATGAAGGCAAATGATTCGACGCATAGGCTGTGTAGAAGGAATTGATGTAAGTTTTTGGATATGTCGAGCGAGTTTGGGCGAAGATTGGATTTGTATAAGAGGGATAGCTTACACTTGAATGTGTTTGGTATCAGGAGTCTTGAGAAACAAATAACTGATATGAGACCTAACACAGAGAGTTGGGAAATCTAAATTAGAATGGGAGGAATGGTGAGAATGTGAATATAACAGCAACAATGATAGGTAACTGTGCTAATGACAGGAATGGGCATTATCATGGAAATGATTACGAAGAGAGAACAATTTCGACTTTGTGTTCATCCAGTTTGGACCAATCAAACATGTGCAAAGATGTTTAAATGTATAAGGCACTAAAGCAGAATAGAGATCTGTAAATTGTCCAACTGTGTTATGCTGACAAGAGTAAGAGCATTAGGAGTCTTGAAAAATTATTAATTGATATAAGACCTATCAGAGTCAAGGAAACTGAATACTGATTGGAGCAATCGTAAGAATCTGTGTTTAAGAGCAGCAATGTTAGGTAATTGTGTTAATGATGGGAATAGTTATTAATATGGAAATGATTATGAAGAGAGAACAATTCTGTGTTCGTCTGGTTCGGACTTATCAAGCATGTGTAGCAATGTCTACATAAATAAGAAAATAGATAAGAATAGAGATTTGCAAGTTGTTAAACTGTGTCATACAGACCACAGACAAACATATGCAAAAGAGCATGCAATGCAGGTAAATTATTATGTATGTATACGAATGCTAAGAGTATCAGAAACAAAGAAGTAGAGTTTGCCTTGGTTAATAATATATTGGGACCTCATGTTGTAGGCATTAATGAGACTTGGCTATCAGAAGTAGACATACTAACTGGTATCGAGTATGGTGAGTACAGTATTTTTAGGAAGGATAGGAGAGGAGGGGGTGCACTGCTGATGATATCAAATGTCTTGAATCCAGTTAGAACTGTTGTTGTGGAGAACAACTGCAAAGTTGTTGTTCTCCACAATTTTTCACGTAGAAGTGAGTTGGAAGTCATCTGATGTGAGGTGGAGTCTAACAAGATTAAATACACATTGGGGTATTGTTACAGACCTGGTGGATCGGTTGCTAGGGATGAAAAAATGCATCAATAAATTGAGTCAAAAAGAGTAATCATAATGGGATACTTGAATTATCCAAACATTGATTATGTAGCTATAAAGTCGCATGAGAAGAATGAAACTAAATTTATTGAGCTGTTGCAAGACTGCTTTCTCAAGCAGCATGTGACAGAAGGAACTTGATGTCAGAAAGTGTTAGTTTGGATTATAATGTCAGAGAGAGTTTAGCAGAATAGTTACGTTAAAGACATAACTATTCTGCTTCTGGTTGGTGACAGTGATCATGTGGTACTCATTTGGAAGTGGCTAAGTTTATGAATGTTCCATTCAGAAAAGGTACATGTTGAACTACAAAACAGGAAATTATGATCCTGAGGGGTTATTTTAGGTTCTGTGCCATGGTATCAGTTATTGGATGGGAAGGATATCGACAGTGCATGGAAGTAATTAAAATAAAAAGCCAAAAGGCTTTTTATTTTAATTACTTCCATGCACTGAATAGTGAGGGAGCTTGCTCCACCTTTGCTTCAAATTGCCTTCGCCGATAGTTTTTCGGCATTGAAACTCATAGATCGTAGTTATCGATCTTGAGTTTCACTTACTGGCTATATATAACAATATAGGATTCTTATCCATTTAATATTAGTTCATGGAAGTGTTTAAAAAAGATGCAGTATCAGAATGTGTCCCTAGAGTTTGAAGAATAAATAGACCAGGAGTGAAATGGATGTATAATCTAAGTGATCCAGAGATTCATAAGAAAAAGATGATGTGGAAGGAATATCGTATCCATAAGGATGATGTCAGTTATGATAATTACAAGCAGCAACCAGAAGAGTCACAAGTGTTGTATGGAAAGCTAAGTCCAAGTGTGAAAAGTAACTGGCTCTACAAGTTGAAGACAACTCAAAAGAATTTATTTTTATGCTGCAAATAAAAGAAAGAATGAATTTGAAAGGCTAACTCTACTGAATGCAAATGGTATTCGGGTGACTGATGCAGAAGTGATTGTTCAACTAATGAGCAGCCATTTTGCTAAAAGCTATTAACCCGATATATACAACATTGAATCTCACCACTACGTCTTCGCTGTATGAGGAGAAAGTATTGGAGCTGTTGCACAAACTGAATAAGAATTCTGCAATAAGAATTGATGGGATATCAGCACGTATGCTAAATGGGTGTTTAGCTGTACTGGCTATTCCCTTGACCAGGCTATATAATTTGAGTCTCAGAACAGGGAAGATTCCACAGGAGTGGAAAAAATGATGGCAATTCCATTGCACAAGATGATTATTCTATAGCTGGATAGATCATTCTATATTGGTCTATAGCTGGATAGATCAGTTTCTGCACCACAAGGGTGGTGCAGAAACTGATCTATCCAGCTATAGACCAATCGGTATCTCAGGGGTGCTGGTGAAGATATATGCTGTTATAGGTACAAAGGAGAGTGTCAAAAATGATATCAGGATTGTAGAATATAGATTATAAAGGCAGATTTGGAATTTGTAGACTGCAGACACTGGCAAACAGGAGAAAGAGGGGTGATATGATTGAGACTTACGAACTTCTTAAAGGGTTATACAGAATTTCGGTAGATGGAATTTTTCATTTTATGGAGGGTGGGGAAAGGATGCAGTAGCATCCATGGAAGTTGAAAATGATTGCTGGCAAGAAGAGGGGGTTATGACTAGATTTTTCTCTCATACAGTAGTGTGTGATTAGAAAGGATTGCTGTTGGATGTTGTGTGTGTGCAAGTAGCGTGAATGAATTCAAGAACAGGTCTGACAGCTGCAGTCATACCTCTCTCAATGAGTTTCTGACTCTCTGGAGGGCTCTTATTATATAATAATAATAATGATAAAAAAAATAAGTTACCAAAAAGCTAGAACAAATGGAAAATGGAACAGTAACCTCCTCTATTTACCTAGGACAAAAGATAACAGTAGCAGATGATTGTAAAGATGAAATGATACATAGAATTCAACTTGGTTGACAGCCTTTGGAAATCAAGAAGCACTCAAGGGAAGCATCCCAGTCTGCCTTAAATGTAAAATATTTGACAGTTGTATATTTCCAGTTGTGACATATGGAAGTGAAACACGGACTTTGACTAAAAATATTGATCCTCTAGTTGAAGATTACCCAAAGGAAAATGGAAAGATCATTACTCAGCGTTACTGTTCTAGATAGAATATGCAATACTTTGGTCAGAGCTCAGACTAGGGTGATAGACATTATAACAGCCATTAAAAGATCCAAATGACAATGGGCAGGTCATGTTGCAAGAAGTAACACTCAGAAATTGACAAAGTTGATGAAGAGATGGAAAGAGCCACAGGAAGACCAAAGAGATGGTAGGAACTCAGTGGCATAGAAAGGCTCTCAAGATAGGAATGGAGGACTTTGGGAGATGCCTTTGTTCAGTTGTTCCAAGTGCTAATATGTTCTCTTTCTATATCTGCTGATGTTATCAGTAATTTTTTTTCTGGTGTAATTTCTTTGTTAATTGTAATGTATTACAGGATTTTGTCCACATGTATTTTCCCATGTTATTTTATGTTGTATTTTATGATCAGAGAATGTATTAATTATATTAATTCATTATTCTCACAAAATTATAGTAGATTTGTTCCATTTTCATTTATTATTTCTTTTTAAAATCTTTGACATATATTCGGATTGCATGTTCTTGCATTTAAATCTCCACTTATTATATATATATATATATATATATATATACAGTAGAACTCGGTTATAACGAATTCCACGGGACTATATATATATATATTTGTTCGTAATAACAGTTATTCGTTATATCCAAGAAGGTCATAATTTAAGCGAATTAAAAATGTTTTCAGATTTTTCTCAGCAGAGGTATATTGGGTAACATAAATACATATGTGTACATACATATAAAGAACAAAAATTTATTTTTAAAACTTCACATTTTTACAAAAAATCGAGCGTGCTTTGCTTTGCACAAGACGCATATTTCATACGTTTGAAATTGTTCCTTATACCACTAAGATGCTTGAATGTGTCGTCTGAACTTACAGATCGCGATTACATAAATCTTGTTAAAGTATGTTTTAACAAGATTTTAACAAGAAAATCGTTACCTTCACACCAGGTAACAATTTTCTCATCATTGCTATTTTCTTCCTCAGAGTCACTACTACTATTATCTTCTTCTGGTGTATGAGAGATTTGTTTTAAGATGTCAGCGTCTGTCGGTATACCTGAAGTTGCGACACCATTATTAATGTCTATAAAATTATCAATCTCTGCGCACGTTTCAAAATTGTTCAAGTTTCGTACTTTTAACCATGCTGATAACGGTAAGTTATCCTGTTCATCTTCTTCAGATTCGCACTTGTATTCCACAAGACCGGCTTTCCTAAAACAGTTTTGTATCGTAGATGATGATACCAAATTCCAAGTATCACTCATTAAACGTATTGCGTGAAGTACACTGATCTTCGAGTCGTAAGCATAAGCATTTTCCACGGATTTTTCTCTGCGCTCTATGAGTTCCAAGACTAATAGACGACGAAAATGGGATTTAAAACATCTAATTATGCCTTGATCAAGTGGTTGCAAGACAGATGTCACATTCGGTGGTAAAAAAACAAGTTTTATGTTTGTTAAATTAGCCACTACAGGATCGGCAGGACAGTTGTCTATCAATAACAAAATTTTCCGGTTTTCATTGTGAAGATTTTTTATCCCACTTGCGAATGTCATTTTCGAAAATTGAAGATGTCATCCAGGCCTTCCTATTCGTTGTATAATTAATGGGAAGTTTCTTTATGTTTTTAAAGCATGTAGGCTTTGCCAATTTTCCAATTACAAGAAGCTTTCTATTATCGCTACCGGTCATGTTTGCACAAACTAAAACTGTGAGTCTATTTTTGATAAGTTTTCTGCCAATGCACTTTTCATTTTTAAATTGAAAAGTTTTATCGGGTGTTAAATTATAAAAAACCCTGCTTCGTCTGCATTATAAATGTTGTTGTATCCATACCTTCATTTGATCCAGTCAGAAACAACGTTTTTGTCAATGGACAATGCCTCGCCGCTTACTTTGCATAGACAATATGGGTTCTTAAAGTGATCAATCCACCAATTTGCATTTAAAATCACTATAACCAAGTTGAATAGCAAAGTTTTCGGCTTGAACTTTCAAAATTGGTCCGCTAATAGGTAAGCCAGCAGTTCTGCAGTTCTTTGCACTTTAAACCATGAAAGAAGTGTCTCGTCAACATCACTTTTATTACGCTTTTTAAGTTTTTCACGCTTTGATAAATTGTTTTCAAAAGCTTTCAGAGTCAACTCGTGATTCTTCCAAATTGTTGATATTGTAGATGGGACAAACCATACTTCTTTGCTACTGTCAGATTTGATTGGCCACTTTCCACCTCCTGTATAATTTCTACTTTTTTGGAACCCGATAAAATTTTCCGTTTGACTCCCGACATTTTTCCACAACCAGAAAATGCGTACGTACGAAATGTCAGTAAAGGAACGACTAACGTGTATTATTCGTTCGTTATTCCCTTGAAACGAATTCGTAATAAACATGAAATACATGCATTAAATCAAATGTAATTCAAATATACCTTCAAAATTATTCATTATAAACGTGAATTCGATGTAACCATGATCGTTATAACAGAATTCTATTGTGTGTGTGTATATATATATATATATCTTGTAGATCTTCATAAAATGTTTCTGTTTTTAGTTAGTTTCCTTCCTCTGGAATATATTAATTATTTTATATATGTATTTTTAATGTGTATAGTATGTTATTTAAACAGAATTTGACTTTATTATTTATAGGCTTACTCGTTGCTTCAGTGGCATCGACTGTATAAATATTGTACTGGCTGTGGTGGAAAATTGGAGAGAAATGTTTCAGGTAGTTTGAAAAAGTGTATAAACTGTGGAGCAGTTCAGTATCCCAAGGTTTGTATTATACTTTATCATTATTATTATATTATGCCTTCATATTAATAAAATAAAACATGTATGTATGCAGCTGATTTAAAAGGCTGTGCCGATATTTTATGGAATCGTAAGCAGCATTAACCATTTATAACGGAATTTTTTGGGATTCTGGCACATTGCCAAATGTCAAAAATGTTTTAAACATGATTCAAAGATTCAAAGTGTTTGGTAAATTTTTAACTTTAAAAAAAAAATAATAATAGACAATGTTTATTTTAATATGATAGATCTGCTAGAATTTTTATGGAGAACCTATCCATGAAAGAGTGAACCTGTAGTATGCTACCCATGGATGGGCAATATGGAACTTATTCACATATCACTATTTGTCTTGAAAAGCTGTGGTTTGTATTCTTTGGAAAATACATGGTGGAAGACTATTCCAGAGGACAGCAGTGGAAGGGATAAATGAAGAAGAAGAGAAGTTTGTTCTGTTGAATTGGAGCTGAACTGTGAGAGGATGTAGGTTAACTGCTGCATGAGATTTGTGAGAGATTAGGGGAATTATTGTTGCCAATTCTGATGAACAGAAGCTGTAGAAATATTTATGGAAGATGCAGGTTGCAGAGACTGAAAACCTGTGAAAGTGAGTGGAGTGTATTAGTGAAAGAGGGGTCATTGATTAATCTGACTGCTCTTTTCTGTACAGAATCCCATATTTTCAGGGAGCTCTTAGGGACATCATGTTAGCTATGGGAGCAGTATTCAGTGGTTGGGTGGATTTGTGATTTATATAGGTTTGAAGTTGAGTTTATATTCAAGTTATTTGAGATACTTTAAGTTGCATATATTTTGATAAAAAGTCCTCTTAAGTTAGTAACTTTTTGTATGACCATAAATTTATGGACAATTAAACTACAAATGTCTAGCACGTGGGAGGGGATGTGATATCCTTCAGTTGGAAAGACTTGAGTTTGATTCACACTGTACTGTAAGAGGAACATTTACAGAGTTTGCAGTTAATGGCATGTTAGCTGGTCCCATACAGCAGCTTACTTATTCAGTAGCCTTAGTTGTTTTACCATAATCACATCACATCCACCATGCACGAAGTAGCCGAGTGCAGATTTACACTGTAGAACAGAGCCTAGCTTTCTTTCACACATCTCCATATTCCCTCTGTCATGTAGTACAAGCATGTCAAACTCAATGGCTAACACGGGCCAAATAAATGAGGTTTAAATTTATGTAGGCTGCAAAAAACAAAAACTTCGATTTTCATAAAAACGCAGGTTTATTTTGAAAAGTACAGTATAAAAAAAGAACAAGAACAACAATAAAATTAATGTTTTTTCCCTGACACTTGACATCTCTTCTCTGCTACTATCTTTCCTACTTAGGGGGAAATCTTGTTCGCAGTGATTACTTTCAAAACCGATCCAAGATGAATGTCAGTAATTCTGGATCTGACAGGAGACTTATTTCCCTTCATAATTGTAAATAACTGCTCACACCCATAAGTACTTCCAAATATGGATATAATTTCATATGTGAATTTTCGAGTATTTTTAAACCTGGCAGGTAAATATTTGTAAAATCCAGGCACGCCAACTTCACTGAATTTTGCCTTTAAATCTGAATCGCACTGGATCAAAATTACCTCCATTTGCATTTGATTAGGTACTCATTCAATATTTATTGAAAAAAATCGATAAAAACACAGAAAACTTGTCTTCCAAAAATTTAAAATCTGCAAACCTTGTTTCAAATTCAGTTCTAAGGCTTACAATTTTTTCTGCTTATTTTTGATACGATGCAGTTTCACTTGAACTTGATTTGTTCATGTTGCATGTCGGAAAGTGCGTTAAATCTTCATTTTTCAACTGCTTTTCCCAAAGAACTAGTTTACATTTGAATGCCTTAACTTGGTCACACATGTTCGTAATGATCTGATCTTTTCCTTGCAGTTTTAAATTTAAATCATAAGTGTTTTGTTATATCAACCATGAAGGATAAATCTTGCAACCACACTGTTTCAAAAAACAGGCTTGTGTCTTGATTTTTAGTTATTAAGAACTGATATATTTCTTCTTTCAAGTTCCAGAATTCTTTAAGAATCTTGGAGCAGGATAGCCAATGTATCTCGGTATAGTAGGACAAACCGGAATATTTGCTAATTCACTTAAGAAAGCAGAGAACTGTTGCTGATTTAAGCCTCGAGATTTTATGAAATTAATGATTTTTTTTTTTTTTTATGTCAACACATTTTCCATGTTTATTACTTTCGCATAGTACTCCTTGATATATAATGCAATGCGTATGATGAATCTTGGATCTGTTATAAATTTCACTTTGTTTTTTTTGCAGTAATGCCACGAAACCATTGTTTTTTCCGGTCATAGAAGGAGCTCGATCTGTAGCTACAGAAGTTAATGTTGACAGAGGTAGATTGTATTTTTGCAGAAGTTCAAAAACGCAATTAAATATATCTTGTCCTGTGCTAGTGTTATGCATTGGTACTAGTTCCAATAATTCCTCAAAAATGTTGAAATCCGTGTCGCAAACATGAAGAAACACAGCTAATTGAGCTATGCCCCCAATGTCTGTACTCGCATCACAGGCAATGGAAAAAGCTTCGAAACTAGATGATTTTGCTTTGATCTGAACACTTAAATTGTCGGCCAAATCAGTAATTCTTTCTGCAACTGTATTTCGAGACAAAGAGATTGTTTGAAAAGCCTTCATATTTTCAGGACAAATAATTTCTGCAGTTTTAATTAGACATTCTTTAATGAAATCATTCAGTAAAAGGTTTCGAGTGTTTAGCTATCAACTCCGACAAGACGTAGCTTGCATGCACTGCCACTACACTTTCTGGTGATACTTTAGTAAACAGGAACTGTCGTTTTTTCAGTTCCGACTTGAGCTCTTTCAGCTTTTCTTGTCTCATTAATCCCTCGTAATTATCATATTTTGATTTATGTTGTTCATAGTGACGATTAATGTTGTATAACTTTGGTACACTGATAACATTATTACATATTAAGCAGATTATTTTTTTTTACTTAACAGCAAAAATACTCCAATTCCCACTTTTCTTGGAAATTTCGATATTTGTCAGCAATTTTTCGTTTATTACTATCACTTGGTTTTGATAGAGACATGCCGAATACAAAGGACTGATAAAAATTAATAATCGTTAACATAAAATAATAGAATATTTTAATAAAAACTGATATTTTTTTCTTGAACATCAACTTACCAGACACTAAATAACTGCACAAATTAATAAGCGTAACGTAAGTGAACTTATTTTTCTTGTTCATCGAAAGCGAAATATTTCCTTTATTACACTTTTTTTTATCTATTTTTGTCAAGTAGCTTTATTTTATAGTCCTACATGTTTCGCCAATTTTTCTATTGGCATCTTCAGGGAATACAAACTAGTAAGCTAAAATGAAGGTTACAGACTAGGTTATAACTGATGGTTCTAATACATACATACAAAAATTAGTATTGTGCGTGACTCGTTAACGTGATTTATTCGTTATGGCTCATTACTGGCTAAGCCCATATTTGTATAATTTGAGTCTTAGCTCAGGAAAGGTCCCATAGGAATGGAAAAAATGTAATTGCACAAGGGTGGTGCAAAGACTGCAATGTCTGTTGCCCTATCAGTGTCTTTGGAGTAATTATAAAGATTTTAGAGAAATTGGTAAGAACTCACATGTATTTAAATTATACATTTTTGGTCGTTTTGTAATAGAAATACAATTTTATTAATACAGACCAGTATTTTACAATAAAAAAATTTATTCAAACCTACCAGTTTCACCAGCAAACTGTCTGGCTTTTTCAAGGCATTACAGAGATATGAAAGTTAGTAAATGCAAATTAAAAGGAACATAAAAAACGTTGTAAACCAAATTAGTATCTATGGTTACACATTTCACGTGACAGAGATGACTTATTGTTCTTATTCATTATCACGCATGCGTGTTTGTTGTAGACTTGTAATGTGATTACTGGCTAGCTGTAGTTCAGATTGATTGAGAGAGAGGATCAAGTTTTTCCACAAACTGTTTAGAATTACACCCTGATTTCTGTTGAGGTTTCCGCCGGTTGTTAGTACTATTGTGGCTTCCTTAAATACACGATGCCTGTAGTCGTCATCGAGATATGGCATGGAGCTGTTTTGCCAATCTATCGTGTGGTTAGACATGCAGAAATGATGTGCTAAGCCGGAAGAGATGCTTCTGTTGTGGTTTACATCACCAACATGTTCTTTTTGTCTAATTTCGTCTAAACTTTGTGAAGTTTGTCCGATGTAAGCAAGACCACAGGAGCAGGGAATGTAATATGCTCCTGGATATTTGTAGAACGGAACTTTATCTTTTGGAGATCCTAAAACTTGTCTGATGTTGGTGGTTGGTTTGAAGACCACTCTGATGTTGTGGGCTCTTAGTATTCTTGCTATTTGATAAGAAATTGACTTGATGAAAGGTATCACTACAGTAGAAATGTGCTGACGGTGGGATTCTTCTTGTCTGGGGTTGTCATTGTTGAAACACAGAGCCAAAAAGTTTATATCAGAAGAGGAGGATACACAGAATGAACTCTCACTAATAGCCAACACATTATCACAAAATGGATATCCTCAAAACATCATCAAAAAATATCTATACAATGACAACCCCAGACAAGAAGAATCCCACTGTCAGCACATTTCTACTGTAGTGATACCTTTCATCAAGTCAATTTCTTATCAAATAGCAAGAATACTAAGAGCCCACAACATCAGAGTGGTCTTCAAACCAACCATCAACATCAGACAAGTTTTAGGATCTCCAAAAGATAAAGTTCCGTTCTACAAATATCCAGGAGTATATTACATTCCCTGCTCCTGTGGTCTTGCCTGCATCGGACAAACTTCACGAAGTTCAGAAATTAGACAAAAAGAACATGCTGGTGATGTAAACCACAACAGAAGCATCTCTTCCGGCTTAGCACATCATTTCTGCACGTCTAACCACACGATAGATTGGCAAAACAGCTCCATGCCATATCTCGATGACGACTACAGGCATCGTGTATTTAAGGAAGCCACAATGGTACTAATAACTGGCGGAAACCTCAACAGAAATCAGGGTGTAATTCTAAACAGTTTGTGGAAAAACTTGATCCTCTCTCTCAATCAATCTGAATTACAGCTAGCCAGTAATCACATTACAAGTCTACAACAAACATGCATGCGTGATAATGAATAAGAATAATAAGTCATCTGTCACGCGAAACGTGTAACCATAGATGCTAGTTTGGTTTACAACGTTTTTTATGTTCCTTTTAATTTGCATTTACTAACTTTCATATCTCCGTAATGCCTTGAAAAAGCCAGACAGTTTGCTGGCGAAACTGGTAGGTTTGAATAAATGTTTTTATTGTAAAATACTGGTCTGTATTAATAAAATTGTATTTCAACTCACATATAGAAATGGGTGGACAAAGAAAATATATTTTGCAAGGAAAAGCATGGGTTTACTAAAGGGAGATGATGTCTCAGCAGTTTGCTCATATTTTCTAATAGTGTTATGGCCGAGTTGGATAAAGGGAATGTTTACAAGTATACTACTGTTGGACTTTGCTAAGGTATTTGATAGGAAACTGCTTGAAAGACCATTGATAAATTAGAGAATATGGGATTGGAATATAAACTATTAGCTTGGATAAGAGGATGGCTGACGGACAGGTATCAGAAAGTGGTATATGTGAAATGTGAATCTGCCAGTTTAAGGTGACCAGTGGTGCATCCCAGGGATTCATTCCTTGGGCTATTATTGTTTATTCTATACATTAATGATATTGGAAAGGGACTGATAGGAGATCTTCAGTTGTTTGCTGATGATGCAAAGATAGGCAGGGTAATCAGAGATTCTAATGATGTATAGCATTTACAGGCTGATTTGAATAGACTGGAAGTGTGGGCAAACAATAACGACTGTTAATTCAATGTTAGTAAGTGTAAAGTTATGCACTTTAGAGTGATGCAATATCCAGCAGCATATTATATTGATGGGATTATTCTTGAAGTTGTGGTGGATAGAAAGTTAAATTTCAAAGGTCACATAACAAAAATTGCAAATACAACTCATTGGATAATTGCAGTGTTGAAACGAACATTGGCATGCAAGGATACGGAAGTTATTTTGAATCTTTACATGGATTTAATACGACTGCACTAGGACTACTATGTGCAAATTAAGTCTCCTAGGTTCCAAAGGGATAAAGAAGCTGTGGAAAGGTTGCAAAGAAGAGTTACAAACATGATATCAGGATTATGGGATGTAGATTATAAGAACAGATTGAGAGTGTATGGATTGCAGACACTGGTAGATGGAAGAAAGAGGAGCGATATGATATGATAGAGGTCTATAAACTTTGGAGAGGGCATTATAGGATATCAGTCGATAAACTTTTTCATTAATATAAAGGTAAAGAAAGGACAGGGGGAGGGGAATCTACAGAAATTAAGTTTGCATACAGTTAAGAAAAGGTAAGTACTAGATTTTTCTCTCATAGAGACACGAGTGAGTGGAAGGAACAGTTTACCTGTTGAAGTAGTGAGTGTATATAGTATGAATAAGTTTAACAGAAGGTATGGCAGCTGGTGTGGGTGATATGTGGCCTACCTTGATGATTCTTTGACTCCCTGGAGTCTAATAATAATAATAATAATGCTGAATGGAATTTGTTAATCTGATTATTTGCATCTTTATCTGTTTTTATAAATTATATTGTATATATATATCTGTAGTTGGCAAACTTATACTTGCCAGCCTGGTTGGCCGAGTGGTTAGCATATCTGCTCTCCAACCAAAAGGCTGCGAGTTCGAATCCCACCGTGGGCATGGATGTTTGTGATTGTCTGTGAAAATACTAGTGGTGATGGGCAACAGTAGATGGCATTGGTGTAGATGATGAAGGTATGCGGTTGGTGGAGAGATGGAGAGTTGTAGAGCAGGTACCCTCCCTTGATGAGTCTTTTGACTCCCTGGAGGTGTTACATAATAATAATAATACTTGAATCATGGTATTCATATTCACAGTGTTCTAAAGAGGCTGTATGAACTAATCTATTTATTTAAGTAGAATAATATATTTTATCATTTGATCATGTAGTTAGTATTGGTTACATGATAAGTTCTGATTCCTCTTTATTGAGAAGGCACGAACAATCATTTTGTTTGCTAAATTGCAGTTAGCCTCACTACCAAACTTCAGGAGCAGTTTGTCATAACATAATTTCCATTGTGTTTGTGCTTGTGGAAAAGTTACAACCAGTAGTTTGTTATGGTGAGTTTGTTTGCTTTACTGCTGTGATTGCATATTATTGATATCCTAAGTAATTCTTCCTACAAAGCATACTTGTACACAGAAAATGTACAGTTCTTGTACATTCTACAAGAACAGCTTTCCTCTGATGACGGAAGAATAATAGAAAAATTTCTCCAATGTTTTATAAATTAAAGATACCAAGAAATTATATACTTGGTTTAATCCTTTATCCAAGTGTAAGCAAACACTGCGCCTGAAGTATTTTCAGGACTGGGGCAACTCGTGGGAAAGGTGGTATGACTTCACATCACTTGCCTTAGTATCCCATAATGCAAAACACATCTCTTGTGGACATGTATGATATGCATTATGAGAAGGGTCACTACCAGACCGGTTTCA
This sequence comes from Typopeltis vanoorti, assembly GCF_054136105.1. NCBI lineage: Eukaryota > Metazoa > Arthropoda > Arachnida > Uropygi > Thelyphonidae > Typopeltis > Typopeltis vanoorti. The sequence continues at coordinate 142,445,366 of NC_143556.1, forward strand.
AACTTTATTGAGGTCTCTTCAGTGGGAGCCAGACCCAGAGGTGATACCAAGCTTGAAGCAATGCAGAAGTCATATTTTTGTTCCATGCGGGTTGCAAAAAGATGTCGCACCTTATATTTTAATACTTTGGATTAGAGATAGATTTTGAAAGTTTTTCACTTGGTTATACTATAAATTAAAGATACCAAGAAATTATAAACTTCTCTACTGTTTGTATGTCGATTTTGATTTTTCAGGTTTGTAGCAAATAATTCTGGTGGGTTTTAGCTTGGAGGATAGTGATTCTTTTAGTTGTAACAGTGGAGTTGGACTGTGATATGTAGGCTTTCATATTATAGAGAATTGATAAGAGAAGAATTCCCTATATGGATTAAGTAAAACTTATTTAATACAATGCTCTGAGTCATCATGTGTGCATCACCTCCATTTTTTCAAAGTGAATAAAATCTTTCAACTTTTCTTCCTGTTGAAAGGAGCACTTCTGTGGCTCAGTTGTGAAGGTGATACACAACTGAGCTCTGTGGTTTAAAAGAACTTAGCTTGAATCCAGTCTGGGATAAGAAGCATTTACAAGAGCTTTCAATTTAAAATTAGCTAATTTCATATGGAGGATAGAAAGGTTTTTATTCCTTGTAGAAACTGTAATCCACCCTCCACCAAAATAGACAGACTAGCTTAGAGAACACTCGCAATTAACAGATATTATTATTATTGTACGTGCACCTCCGTGGAGTCCAAAGACTCATTGAGGGAGACCCAAACTAACACAAACTATCATACCTCTCTTCGAACCCATTAACAGATAAAGCACTCACAACTCGCTCTCGCAACCCATTCCACTCATTCACAACTGTACAGGCAAAAATTCTAGTCTTCACATCCACTATTTACCATACCTTTATTCAACTTCCAGGAAATGATCCGTTGTTCTGGTCACTTCAGCCAAGTGCTGAAACATTTCCCCTGCATCAATCTTATAAAACCCTTTAAGCAACTTGAATGTTTCTATCATATCCCCTCTTTTTTCTCCTATCAACCAACTTCTGCAATCCACACACCATCAATCTATCTTCATAGTGGACATTCCACAGACCACTCACTATCTTGGTCACTCGCCTCTGAATCTTCTCCACCACTTTCTCATCCCCAAGAAACCCAGGAGACTAGACTTGAGAACAGTAATCCAGATGTGGATGTATTAAGGCCTTATAAAGGAGAAAATAACTTCCTTATCTCTGCTTGTTAACGTGTTCTTCAATAGCCAAGTAATCTTATGGGCTACCTTAGCAGTATGTCCTCGAAACTTTAACTCTTTTACCACTACCCCTAAATCTCTAGCTTCATCCACTTCCTGGAGTACAGTACCATCATTGTGATAAACGGGATGTAATTTGTTTATCCCAAAATGCATAACTTGACATTTCCTGTCATTAAACTGACATCTATTAACTTTTGCACATACTAATAGCCTATTTAAATCATCCTGCAAGCTCTTCACATTGCCTTGATTAACTATTACTCTACCTAATTTCACATCATCAGCAAACAACTGAATATTTCCTTTCAGGTTATTTCCTATATCATTTATGTACAAATTAAACAGCAATGGTCCCAGCACCGAACTTTGTGGCACACCACTAGTCACCAGTTTTTGTTTTGATTCTACCCCTCCTTACACCACTTTTTGATATCTGACCAGCAGCCACCCTAGTTAGTGTCATATCCATCCTAATTTGTTTTAATTTGCATAACAGAATTCCATGTGGTATTCTGTCAAATGCCCCTTTTCAAAATCCAGCAGAATCATCATGTAGCCATTTCCTTTATCCAGCTCTGCTGTTAATCTATTATAAAAAGACAGTAATTACTAAGACATGAATGACCCTTCACAAAGCCATGTTGCCTCTCATACAGTATCATATTTTTATCCACCCATTCTTGAATTCTCTTTTTGACCAATTTTTCTAGTACTTTTATCACTATGCCCAAGATAGTGATTGGTCTATGATTTGCTACTGCAGTCTTAGAACTTCCTTTATGCAAGAGAATTATTTTGCCCTCTTTCCACTCCCTTGAAACTCTTCTAGAGCTTGAGACTTAAATTAAAGAACTTAGTCAATGGCTTTGTCAGTTCCTTTTCACATTCTTGCAAAATCCTAGTTGATATATCATTTAATCCCACAGCTGAATTTACATTGTGATTCTACAATATACTAAGAACCTCCAATTCACCCACCTCTGTTTCCACATTACTGTCTTTTCGTTCAGGTTATTTCCTAACATAGGTTAAACATTTAACTGTGAAGTAACTGTTTTAACATAGGTTAAAGCAGTTACTTCACTTGGATGATATACCCTTGCAAAGTGGTCACTCAGTAATTTAACTATTTTATCTGCTTCTGTCACCTCATCAGCATTAACACTTATTAAGTTTAATCTTCCATTACCACATAACGAAAGAACTCTTTGGGATTTCCTTCGGCCTGCTTGGTTAGATTCTTCTCATAATCTGATTTTGTCTTCCTTGCTATTCTGGTCACCTTTCTTGCCTGAGCCTTGTATTGTTTGTGAGTTAGCTGGTCATCTTTCTCTTTATATACCCTCCACAACATTTTCTTCTTCTGTAGCTCATGTTTAATGATATTACTCGTCCATCTAACTCCTATCTAATTAACCTTCCTCACCTTAGGTAATATAATTTAATATTGCTTCCTCTAGATAATCCTTGACAATCTCCCATGCACTACTAACATTCTTACCCTGCAGTGTTTTATGTCATGGCACAGGTTTAAGCTTTTCATAATCACTTGCTTTGTAGTTCCACATATATCCTTTCTTGACAGAATATTCCTAATGTTGTACAATCTCCCAAGTCAAGAACCTATGGCAACTTTTACCATTCGTACACAATCCTTGGTTATATATAGCTCTTCTTATCCTATGACCAGGTACATTACTCTCGCATCCCTAGTCACATGCTACCATAAGTACGAGGGTGGTCTTAAAAGTTCTTGGCCTCGACCATAGATGGCAACACTATCAGCAAGTTTTTTTTCTAAGTTGGTACATCTATCATAAGCATCTATGTGAAATTGCAAGTCATTCTATCAGGTACTTCGTTTTATACAGCTGTCTGAAGAAAAATTGTTGTCTGTTGTATCTCTTGAAATGGATAAAATTGAGTATCGTACAATTATAAAATTCTTTGTAAAAGAAGGTTGAATGCCAAAAGAAATTCATTCGAAGGTTCATAAAAGTTTATGGGCACTCTTCTCCTTTGTTTTCGACAATTAAGAAATGGACTGGTGAGTTTAAATGTGCTCGTATCAGCCTTGAAGATGATCCAAGTGAAGGACGTCAAAAAAAGTGTAATAACACCAGAAATCATTGATCAAGTGCACAATATGGTATTAGATGACTGGAGAATCAAAGTGCATGAAATTGCTGAGACTATAGGCATTTCAAAAGAATGTGTAGGATATATTTTGCATGAAGAATTGCATATGAAAAAGCTTTGTGCAAGATGGGTGCCACACTTGCTCACAGCCAATCAAAATTGCAATCCCATGAAAATCTCTGAACAGTGCTTGGAGCGTTTTAACAAGAATAAAACTGATTTTGTGTGTCGATTTATTACTATGGATGAGACTTGGAATCACCATAACACACTAGAATCCAAAGCATTCAAAACAGTGGACAGAAGCCGGTTCAGCACTTTCCTGCTGATGAAGACAGTCAGTTCCATCAGCAGGAAAGGTCATGGCATCGGTGTTTTGGGATGCTAAAAGCATTTTGTTTATTAATTATCTTGAAAAGAGTATTATTCTGATCTTTTAAACAGACTAGACGAAAAAATTCGCAAGAAAAGACCTGGTTTGCAGAAGAAAAAAATCATCTTTCATCAGGACAATGCACCTGCCCAGAAAAGTGTTTTGGCAATGGGGAAAATTAAGGGATCTGCACTATGAATTGTTGGAACATCCACCCTATTCCCCAGATTTGGCTCCCTCTGACTTCTCTCTCTTCCCAAAACTAAAGCTCTTCCTCGCTAATCAGCATTTTTCTTCAAATCATGATTGCAGCTGTAGACGGGGTCTTCTGCAGTTTAGAGAGGTATTTTGCAGATCTTACTGAAAACCACTATAGGGATGGGATAATGGCACTGGAGCATCTCTGGAATAAATGTGTTAATCTTAAGGAGATTATTTTGAAAAATAAAAATAATTTTGAAATTATAAATTCGTTTTTTCATTGTTAGGCCAAGAACTTTTCAGACCACTCATAATTATCTCTTAGTACATGTATAAATTCCATTTCCTTCCTGCCATGTGCACTTTCTTCCTTCCAGGCTATGTCTCCATAGTTGAAGTGCCCCATAATAATCACTCGACCTGTGCTCATTTTACTAATTTGGTGATGCATGTTTCCAGATCATTTGTAAAACTCCACGGCCTATAACAACAACCAACTGTATATTTTGTCTTACTGGCCTTAATCTCACAGCGGACTGCTTTAAATGAACAGCTACCCTCCTGCCTATCTCTTATTCTTTATCGGCAGTACCCCTCTCCCATCCTACCTTCTCTATCTTCCCTGAAAATACTAAGCCCTTCACATTCTATCCCTGTGACTACAATATCTGCTTTTAGTCTAGTCTCACTAATACCTATAATTTTTGGCAAGGGTGCATTAACCAGTACAAAAACTCTCATGTTTTGTTTTTGATACTTCTGGCATTAGTATATAGAAACTGCAGCATCCTTTTAGCCCCCCCTCCCCCAACCACCTTTACTTCCTGAATTGACTACCCTGTTTAATAGTTTTGTCTTGAAAAACTAGATTCCGCATTTGGTCATTCTCACACTCACTCGCCTCATGGGTGCCTTTACACAAACTCACCTGTTTCCATCCTGATTGCTTACATTTCCATTTGTGCTTCAGCATTTTCTGTGAACAAAGCGCTCTCCAGATACCTGACACCAAAACCATTTAGATGCAGTTCATCAGCATTGTACAAATCTTTCTTTCTGTCAAACACGGACCACAGATTCACAAATTCTGCATCATTCCTTCTGCACAACCTATGTATAGACTCATTAGCTAGCAATGTCCTCCTCCTCCTCAGTTCACCTCTATCATAGCATGGTAGGTGACTTACAATCTTCATCTTCTCACTCTTCAGTTTTGCCTCTTCTAACAACTCCTTTACACCCACATCCTGCATTGATAACACCATTTTGCATCCTACGTTCTGTACTGTCCACTCTGCTAACATTTGCTGTGCTCTCGTCGCTTAATAGGCACTCACTTTTGAAACACTTAATACTCTCTCTCTCTCTCTCTCTCTCTCTCTCTTTAGTTTCAATTTCCTTCCACATATCCTTTAATTTTCTCAACAGATACATTTCACACATACTGCACTGCCCAAAATCCTACAAATTCAAATCATGTGACAACTTGGTCTTTGCCACCATTGCTTTACACACATTGGTGCCATACTGAATATTGTATTGAAACAAAAAAATACTAGATTAACTTACAAACTAAATTGCTCATTTAATCACACACTTGTTTAAAACAAAAACTAGAATAACTTAATCTAATATTTTCACCTAAAATACAAAAAAAATTACTAAGGCAAGTGATGTGAAGTCATACCACCTTTACTACGAGTTGTCCCAGTCCTGAAAATACTTCAGGTGCAAACTTTGTTTGCTTACACTTGGATAAAGAATTAAACCAAGTATATAATTTCTTGGTATCTTTAATTTAAAGTTACCCTTCAGGAGCAGTAAATCCACTCTACACACAAGGTGCCACCTCCAATAAGATGTAACGTATATTGTCAGTGGTTTTCAGTTTAGCCTCTCTACCATTAATATTTACCACGATAGATGACTTACATCACCTGCCTATTGATGCTTTGTTTAGTCTACTGCATGTGGTATGGTTCACCTCTCTTCACACTTGTAAGCAGGTGAGTTATTTTATGGACATGTCTTTCCCATTTGAGAATACAGAACTAAAGCATTTTCACAGGCTGGCTGCTTGGTGATACACTGGACTGAATCTGATGCAGGATGTCAGGAGGATTCCCGATCACTTAGCGAATAATCCTGCTGTCATTTACTCTGTTAGATGATGCTTGGAGGAGTCTTAGTATAGAAGTAAGGGAGGGACTAATGAGCCCATGTATAGATAAGATTGTGAGTACTTGTTGCATGGGAGACATGTTCATGAGTCTTTAACTCCCAGACTGTATGTCCTTATTCTATAAGTTTCTGACATCAGCTATGAAAAACACCACTGGAGATTTCAGTATTTTTAACCTCAACTGGTTTCTCTTCTCTAATATCACAGATCAAGTTGGAAGTGATGCTATACAATTTGCTGTTAGTAATAATAATAACAAAAATAATGCTCTAGTAAATATTGTTGATTTACCCACCAGAATACCAGATAATCCTCATCATTTTCCCAACATCCTTAATCTTTCCTTTACCACCCCTACTTCTAAATGCTCTGCCAATATCAGTTCTCTTCTTGGCAACTCAGACCATAAACTTATTCAAGTTTCAGTTTCTATGGAATAGCTTTCACCCAGCCAATATCAATCTTATATACCAAATGGGTTTACTGTTATGATTTCTATTCCTCCTTTTCACACTTTATTGTTTCCACTCTCTTTAGCTTCAACTAAATAGCTGAAATGTCAGCCTCGTTGGCCAAGTGGTTAGGTTAGAGTATCTGCTCTCCAGCCAAAAGGCTGAAGATTCGAATCCTGCCATGGATGTTTGTGATTGTCAGTGAAAATACTAGTGGTGGTGATGGATGGTAGATGGCATTGGTATGGATGATGATGGTTTGTTGTAATTGGTGGATTGAGTGGAGACGAAGAATTATAGAGCAGTATCCTCCCTCGATGAGTCCTTGGACTCCCTGGAGGTGTCACGTAATAATAATAAAAGAGCAGGCCCAGATTCTTTCACAACAGTCTCCCTCAGGGCTCTGTGTTATCCCTTTACTTTTTAACATCTACTTGTGCAACTTACCACATACCAGCTCAAGCAAGTATATGTACGCTGATCACCTAGCGATCCTACATCAATCTACCTCCTTTGCCAATCTGGAATCAACCTTGAACACAGACCTGAGCATCCTTGAAGGGTACTTCAAGCAGTGGTACTTGAAGCCAAATCCAACAAAAACTGTGTCCACAGTATTTCACCTGAACAATACAGAAAGAACAATCAACACCTCAACCTTTCTTTCTGTGGAAAAATGGTAGAACACGAGCCTCACCCGAAATACCTTGGAGTGAGCCTGGATAGAAGCCTAACCTATAAAAGGCACATCACCAACCTGTCCAACAAAATTAAAATGAGAAGCAGTATCATTTCAAGACTTGCTGGAACAATCTGGGGTTGTGGTGCAGAAGTCCTAAGGTCATCTGCACTAGCCCTTGCATTCTCTGCTGCAGAATATTGTGCCCCTGTCTGGGAAAGAAGTGCACACACTAACATTATAGACACCCAGCTAAACTCCACCATGTGCACAATTAGTGGGACAGTGAGAAGCACCCCTCTCTCCTGGCTGCCTCTCCTATCTAACATTGCTCCACCAAACATATGGAGAAGACAAGCCTTGATTAAAGAATTTAATAAAGCAACGAGCAACCCACTCCTGCCCCTGCATCAGACTCTCATAAATCCACCTATTCTTCACCTAAAATCTAGAAAGCCTTTCTTGTTCATGGACGAACTTTCTTCAGCTGCCCTGCCATCAACACCTGACATGTGGGAGAATACTGGTCCAACAATCTCCCAACAAACGGCTTCCTGGTAGAAGATCCCTGTGCTCTGCAGCCTGGTTTTTGCTCTTCCTAGGAAGATTTGGTCATTAATCAACAGGAACAGAACTAACCAGGGCAGATGTGGCTACCTACTACATAAATGGGGGCTGTTAGACCACCTTTATTGTGATTGCTCTTCCGTGGCCCAGACGATTATTCATATTGTGAACGACTGCCCAAGCCGCCACTTTCACGACAGTGGTGGTCTACAGGATATCCATAAGGTGACAGATGAGGCCTTGGATTGGCTTTCCAGACTGGACATTGACCTGTAGCTGTTCTGTATTCCTTTTGCCATAAGAATAAATAAATAATAATAATGATAATCCTTACAGGAATGCAGACTCATCCTCTACTCCACACTGAAGTATTACCAACTACTGACTGCATTTCTAACAAATATGTCAAAGTACATCTCATGTGACTCATCAAACCGCAGCTTTGCACTTAAAATTATCACTAAATCCAAATCTGATTTTAGAATAATGAAATTCAGAAGACTTGCCTCGTTCCAAATGGTGGCTTTCTGAATGTGAGAGAGGAAGAAGCACTGAAGGGTAGAAGTTTCCATTTCTGTAGAATAGCCTTCATCCAGATAATGTTATTCTCATATACTTTAGCAACTACATTAGTACCAATTGTGATGACTTTGGATATCTGGATAATTGAGTAGGAGGCAAGTTTTCTTCTTAGTTTTGATACTAATGAATTTCCATTTCCAGATAGTATCTGTAATCTTCTTCTATAATCTTTCTCAAAATCTGTGCTCTAGGAGTAAACCATCATATGTTGCATGACAATACTCATTTGGTATTTAACCAGCAGAATTTAATCTTGCTTCATGCAGATTTCCTAACTATCCTTATTCATCTTTGGACTTCAACTCTGGAAAGATTTGGAGAAATTCTTGTGGATTCAGTTAACATATCCAGGGCATTTGATCAGGTCTGTCATGAAACTTAACAGCTAATCAAGCCACCATTTTATAGTCTGCTTTCTGCAACTCTCATTTATTACCTGTTATGAAGGAAATTTCCTCTCTTCAGATTTCCCTGTCTATGCTGGAGTCACCTCTCCTCCAAGCTCTGTACTTTTGTCCATGCTTTTCATCTTGTACTTTAATGATCTTCTCTTTCCTCTTCCATGTAGGACACCCTCATGGTGGAGGGAAGGACTTCCTGGTGGTGCTGATCTTTTCATTGTTTCTCTTTTTCCATATTCTTCACTATAGTTTTGAATCTTTTTTTTACTATCCTATCTTCTAGCCCACCAACTGGGCTCCTCTGTCCTGCTGCTGTGTTTGCTATGCAGTTCTGCCTGTGGATATTCAGAAAAAGGGATCCTGGTGATCTTTCATTACTCTGATCCCAGCTTTCGCAAGATGGGAAGTCCTTAATGGCCCAGCCATTGGCTTGCCTGCAGTGTCAGTGGTGTTGTAATAAGTCTCCCATCCTGTGGTCTGGAGACAAGGCCCAAGACTTGTTGGGGTGCCATCTAGGGATAAACCTGGATGCATTTATTGCTTGCTGGATAGTGGACTTCCATGTGTGGTTGTGATCTTTGATACCAAACTGTCAAATCTCTTTGAGCAAAAGGAATCCTTCATGCTTAAATTTTCCTGGGCTGTTACAAGGCCCATCCAAATGCTGATAGGATAGATGCGTCATTTTAAAATACGATAAGATCTGATGCATAAATATACCTGTGTTTCTCATCATTCATGCAACTGTGAGAAGCCAATAGGGAAAATTTCACTTCTTTCAGAAGGGTTCAGAAGTAGTAGTAGAGGTAATATAGGTTCAGGTAGAGGCTCAGAAGTAATATTCTTTGGCAAAACCTCATGTAAGCAGCTCTCAGAAAAACTATTATGAGCAACATCAGTTGGAGGGGTCGGGGAATACAAGTTACAGTAACACCTCATACAACACTCAACTAATCTAGAGGTGTGGCATCACAATGGAATTTCCTTGATGTTCCATATGAGGATGTATGTTAGTAACTTAAAGATCAAGGAGTGACTAGCATGAGACACATCTAATACATAGGTCTGGTAATCTCATTCTCACTAAGAATATAATCATCATTATTATCAAACCTTCAGAGAATCAAGGACGACCACCCATCTCCCACACTAGCTATCATACCTTCTCTTAAACTCATTCACACTAAATGCACTCACTACTTCAACAGGCAAGCCTGTTCCACTCACTCATTGCTCTGTAAGAGATAAAATCTAGCTCTCACCTCTTGTCCTTTTCCCACCTTCCATATAATGAAAAATATCGCCAAGTAATATCCTTTGACACCCTCACCTTCTCATGGTGCACCCTGTTGGGTTTCTTCCATGGATACTCAACGAACGAGGATGGGCTGGCAATTTGGGATTTAGCCGACCAAATTGTATTCTTATTGGCTTAACCAATATACAACATGATGGTACAACATGACAAAATTTCATGCTGGCTGGGGCTTCGCCCAGTTAAACAAGGCCCATGTTGTTTTTGCCAGGGAACCAGGGCAAACAGCAAAAAGTCAGTTACTGGAACAAATCTGAAAGCACATCCCATCTCAATATCACCAGAGTTAAAGATCGGTACTATCAACATAAGAAGCCTGAATGGCAAAGAAATGGAGCGATGAGGAATTAGATAAGTACCAGATCGACATAATAGGGGATGACTGAAACAAAAAAGACAAAAACTGGTGATATCTTTCTGAGCAATAATACAAAACGGTATATTCAGGCAATGAAAATCAAGGAAAAGGAGTAGCCATAGTATTCAACACAAAATACGAGGTTAATCTTCTTGAATGGCATGCAGTCTCAAGTAGAGTGATGTGGGCAAATATCAGAATGGGGAATTGGACAATGAGACTTATTTGTGCCTATGGTCCCACAGAAGGTTCTACTAAGGTAGAAGTGGAGGAATTTTTTGATGCTTTATAAAAAGCAACTGACACAATGAAAAAGGAAAAGTTGGTCCTTGTTGGGGATCTAAATAGCAGAGTAGGAAATGATTGTGAGACATACAAAAATATTTTGGGAAAATTTGGAGAAAAGAGCAAAGCTAATAATAATGGCAAATACCTGTTGGATTTCTGCTCAGGACATGGACGAGTTATTACTAACACCATGTTCCAACATAAAAATGCACACAAATTCACATGGAGAGAAGAGGCAAAGAATAAGAACAGTCTCATTGACTATGTTATTATTGATAGTAATGTTTCTCCTTGGTGCAGGACACCAGAGTGTACTGAGGATTTGAAATTGAAAGTGATCACTATTTAGTCTTGAGCAGGATAAAACTGAATTTCATATTGAAAAGAATAACATATAAGAAAGTTTTAAAGCAAATAAAAGTTGAGCAGCTCTCAGATGTGAACTGTAGACTAAAATACAAAAGATTATTGAAGAAAAAATGATAGAGTTTGAGAACAGGAACCAAACCTTGGAGATGCAGTGGCAAGCCTTGAAGAAAACCCTGATTGACTCAGCCAGAGAGGCATGTGGTGAGGTTGTCTGCAAAGATAGAAAAATCAGAACACCATGGTGGACACAGGAAGCTAAAGAGGCAGTGAAGTAAAAGAAGAAAGCATATCAAAAGTTCCTGCAAATAAGTCAGCTTTTACTCTTACAGAATACAGAGACAAATGTAAGAAAGCTAAACAGTGTGTAAAACTAGCAAAACAAAAGTCATGGGAGGACTTTGGCAAGAATATAGAAAATAAATATCAAGAAGGTGGTATGATATTTTGGAGGTTGTTGAAGAAGCTTAGAAATGGAGGGAAGAATGCTGTAAAAAGAGTTAGAGATGATAAAGGTGACATGAAAATGGGAGACAAAAATATCCTTGAAGTATGGAGTAATTACTTCGAAAAATTGCTAAATGAAACAAGCAGTGATAGCACAGTGGTAAAAAAACACTCAACAGGAATACATATTCATACTTGAAGTGGAAAAAGCCATCAAAGGCTTGAAATGTGGAAAGGCACCAGGAATAGATGATATTCGACCAGAAATGCTAAAGTATATTGATATAAAAGTCTTACAGTGGCTGCACTGCATAGTTCAGAAGGCCTGGACAGAGGGACGAATTCTCGATGATTGGAGTAGAGCTCTCATAGTACCCATATATAAAAAGAGAAATAAAACTGAATGTGAGAATTACAGAGGTATATCCCTACTGAGTGTTCCTGGCAAGATCTATGCAAGTATACTTGAGAAACGGTTGAGAAGATTTGTGGAAGAAAAGCTTGGTGAAGAACAAGCTTGATTCAGGCCAAATAGAGGCGCTCAGGATCAGATCTTCACTTTACGACAAATAGTCGAGAAAGCATGGGAATATAACAAAGATCTGTATTTTAGTTTTGTTGATCTGGAAAAGGCATATGACAAGGTGCCAAGAGAGAAGCTATTCAAAACACTACAGTTATATGGTGTTAATGGGGCATTATATCAAGCAATTTGAGTTGTAAATCAGCAGTTAGAATTGAAGGAAGTACAGGAAGATGGTTTAATGTTAAATCTGGTGTGAGACAAGGATGTACATTATCCCCTCTGTTATTCATTATCTATACGGATCACATTATGAAGGAAAGTGGTATGAAACATGATATCAGAATTGGAGATGTTAATGTCAGCTCTTTGCTTTATGCAGATGATGTTATACTTCTAAGTAAATCCACTAGAAGGTTTCAAGATTCCCTGACTATGAAGGTCAGCAATACAAAGACAATGAAAATAGGTAGAATCGTTGAAAATATCAACCGTGTTGTGAACGGAGAACCTGCAGAACAAGTAAAACATTTCAGCTACTTAGGCACGATTTTTAGTGAAGATGGTAAATTAAATATGGAAATAGACAACAGAATCAACAAAGCTGGTATGGTATGGTAGGAAGTCACTTGAATAAATTATATGGAATTACAGAGAAATTAGTCGGAACACTAAATTAGCTGTATACAAGACAGTATTTAAACCAGTTTTAACTTATGGATCTGAGAGCTGGGTCAGAAGTAAATCACTTGACCAAAGACTAGAGACTGCAGATATGAGAGTTCTGAGAAAGATTAGAGGCATGAACAGATGGCATCATTGGCAATATCATATTAAAAACGAGGAAAGAACTTGACATTGTCAGCATCTAGGAATGCGTTAGCAGAGCTAATCTCAGGTGGTATGGTCACTTAAACAGAATGGGTGAGGAAAGATTAGCAAAACAAGTGTTCTCTGCCAGGTTTGCAGGAAAATGACCTAAAGGAAGACCAAGATATAGGTGGATTGATATGGTACAAAGTGCCTTAGACAATAGAAATATAAGATCTGATAATGTTGGAGTCTTGATAAGTAACAGACTGAGTTGGAGGAAAATTGTAGATAGGAAGTTAGTAATGATGTAAATTTTTCATGTAGTACTATCATATCCTGTACACCTCTTGAGGGTTCATGTCAGGAATTTGATGATGATGATCCTGATATCATCCTTATAACTCTTCTTTGCAGCATTTCCACAATATCTTTATCCTCTCAGAACCCTGGAGATGAAATCTGCCCACAGTCGTCGAGGTGCATAGTATCCAGTCAAGAGGCAAAATGACTTCCATATCCTTACCTATTGATGTTCATTTCTACATTGAAATTATCCTCTGAGTTGCATTTGCAATTTTTTCTATGTGGCCTTTGGACTTCAACTTTATATCCACCATAACTCCAAGATCTCTAATTTCATCAGGTTCTCCAATCATAATCCCACTAATAGGGAAAGCTGTTGAATATTTCATTATCCAGAGTGCTTTATTTTACACTTATTAACACTGAATTGATAGCCATTATCATTTGCTTTCACTTCAAGCCTGTTAAATTACCCTGTAAGTGCTATGTATCAATAGCATCTGATTGCCCTGCCTATCTTTGCTTTATCAATAAACATTTGAACATCTTCTGTCAGGCCTTCCCAATTTCATTAATATGTAGATTAAACAAAGTGGTCTAAGGATTGATCTCTGAGGCACATCACTTGTCACCTTAAATCTGACAGATTCATCAAAATCTTTCTGATACCCACTTACCCAAGCCAGTAGCTTATATGCCAATCCCATATTCTCCTATTTTGCAACAGCCTTTCATGTGACATTCTATTAAATGGCTTAATAGTGTTAAGTCATTTAAGTTATTCAACAGTGTTATAGTGTATCCATTCTCTTTATCTACTCCAACCATAAAATTATAAAATAAGAGCGAGTTGTTCAGACACAACCTCCTTTTTGTAAACCAATGCTCTTCCTTGCAAAGAATAATATGTGTGTCAACACATTTCTATATGCAAGTTCTTACTAACTTCTCTACATAATCTTCACAATTACTCCAGGGATACTGATAAGTTGATAGATAGATCATGATAGATAACTCAGGGCTCCAGAAATACAACTTAATTATACTAGCCACAATTTTTATTCGCCCAGGATATTGATCTACTTTATATAAATATTGTTATAAGTAATGTTTTTTAAAAAAATGAAATGTTATAATGACAAAATAAAGTAATACATTATTTAATTCTTTCTGTGCATTACACATAGTTATACAGAAATATCATTTCCTTTCAGGGTGGGTTTAAAAAAATACCCCACTAACATACTTTTCTTTACATAAAAAATATGTAAAAACCTATAGTGTGTCTTTTCTTGAATAGAGTTCTGCAGAGAGGGCCATGTTCATGTGTATCATCAATAAATCATTCAGATTGGAGGGATTATTTGTGATGACCTCAACTTCCCTTTTATTAGATTAATTTGGCTAAAATCGTATTCACATTATTATTTACTTGCTGGTATACAACCTCAAGCAGATTTGAGAGAAATTGTAATCTGTTCTTATCAGTTATTGTTCTTCATAAATATCTCTTATGTTTCAATGCTTCTCCATAACTTTAAACTTATTACTACTTGTTCACCAAATTTACTGAAATAGTTTCTTCATTATTGTCAAATTATTTGCTGAAATATTTACTCAATATTTTACTTCCTTCTTTCATAAAATCTTCCAAATCTTCAGGTCAGATACATTATTCTTGTACCTATTAAATTTTTTCATTCAACATTGAAATAGCTCTCTGCATGCATTATCTGATGAATACCATTGTATGTCTTCATTTTCTTTAACTAGCCATTTGATGATGCAGCATCATCATTCCATTTTTCATTGCCTATTTTCTCCAAATGCATTGCCACTGTGCAGTAGTTATTAACAAATGCAGCCAGTACTCCACTCTGGTAGACACCAACCTTACTAAATGTTGATACTTCAGGGGTTTTGATTGTAACATGAGTGTGACTTTTTCTAATTCTTTCGATCTTTTTTTATGACTACTGGTTAAAGGTATATAATTTTTTATTAGTGTTCCAATTCAGCAACAAAGGGAAAATCTTTAATAGAATTTAAAACAAGAAGATTCAAATTATGTGCAATACAATGTGTTGATATAAAAACTGGCACATCTCTCTTTAATTTTGCCATTAGTCCATTATTTTTTTTTTCTACATGTTACTTGCAACATCTATTCCAATGCCTACTAACCAGTGGCGGCCCATAAGCACTGCGACACTACAGCACCCCCAAGACAAAAATGAAAAAAATAAATTTTGTTTGTGTTTATAAATAATAACAATGCTTACAACATTATATAAATGCAATACAACATGTTAAAGGTTACAGCTTATATTTCAACATTGATTGAATAGTTAATAATTGGAATTGTTCTATTAACGCTTTAGATTACGAAACAAATGCACTGCGATCTAACGTCGATATTCGTTTACACTTGTCATTGCACGTTACGTCATTAGATACACTGCCGTCTGGGCAGTGTATCTTATTATTGTGCGCATTATTTCTGTGAGATATGAAACGTTTATTACTGGTGCGTGTGCGTGGTGAACTATTTTTTGTAAATCTTTTTTATTTTGTTAAAATAACATATAATTATTTATTTATTATAGATACAAGGCTGAATTATGACGAGTGTCACTGTTGAAAATATGAAAAGAATTATATTTTTTCAATTATCATTACACGAAACAAATGCAGTGCGATTTAATGCAGATTGCACTTGTCATTGTTATTGATACGAAACTTATTATTGGTGTTTGTTCATGGTGAGGATGAAATATTTTTAATAAAGCAATTTTTTAATATGTAAATTTATTTATTAATAAATTCGTTACTGATTAGGAAAAAAATATTTTTTTCTAATCAGTAAATTTTTTTTTTTTTATATGCAGCACCCCCACTTGAAATTTTCACTGGCCACCACTGCTACTAACCCATTACAAGTTCTTCATAAGAAGATGAAGTTTGCATGCAAGGTATCTTCACGACTAGGCTTAATTGTATATAGAAACTGTTGAATTCAAATCAGTTTCTTGACATCATTAGCCTATTGTGAAGATACTTCATATGCTTTGAAAGGGAATGTTATGTGATATCAGCTGCTGAGGCAAGAAGAACTTGTTAATTTCACTCTATAATGTATCAGAGTACCTGCAGTTTTTAGTGGATTACAGTAATAAATGTCTCCTTTGATTTTAATCTATGTATCGTATATAATGGACAAGTTCATTCTCATTTGAATTACTTATAGAAGCATCTAGAAGAAGCCTAACTTTAATGGAGTTCTTCGATTCCTTAACTGATTCTTATTTAATACCATCAACACAACTGATATGTCAATTTGATACTAGCTAAATTAATTTAATAAGTTAGTCCTTATTACGTCAGGAGCTAGTTGGAAATAAAACTTCTTTAATAAATTTTTTTTCAACTGTTCCTGGCCAAATAATACGTGAAAGGGAGTGTTATGTGACATCAGGTGCTGAGACAGTGAATGAGATGATGTTTTAAAACAAACATTAAAAAATTATAAATGATGCAAATGAAATAATATATTTCGAATGCATTTAGAGCCTAGCTAAATATTCACTTGCTACTTATTTCTGATAACTCACATGTGGCGAGTGGATTTCTGGAGCCCTGTGCTAACCTGCGATGCAAAATTTTTTTAAAGAAATATTATATGGTCTTTCTAAACCAGAACTCTCAAGAATTTAAACATAATCACAGAAATCAGAGGTACAAAAGACGTTACATTTTTTTTTTATAGAGAGTCCTTATTGTACTCATTGTTTTAGGAAAGCACCACAATTGTAAAACATGTTTTTATTTATTTATTTTTTTCTTCTTCTTCCTCCACACTATATGAATATTGATCCATTTAAGTGCCATCATTCCATGGCAATATTCTGGGAGAAGAATATATGCTAGTAGATTAAAATGACATTTCTGCTTTCTGAAGGTGATTATTGTAAATTACTTGGATATTTATCATATTTAAAGTGTATCTGTATGGTATGCTTTTTAGTGGAATAAGTACAAATCATCAATTTTTGACGTTTTTGTTAGGGTGTGATATATAGTGGAAAGGCCTTTCTATTGTATGTATTGTTTTAGAAAAGCCACAACTCTGAACATGCTATTTATTGTTAAAGATACCAAGCAATTTTATCCTTTTTTCCCAAGTGAGCAAACAGACAAGTAAGTCAAGTTTGCTGCTGCATGTAGTGCAACTCGTGGTAAAAGTGGAGCAAGCTCTGATCACTTTCCTTAGAATTTTCTCCTAATGCAAAGCACATTTCCTTGCGGAAATGTATGATGCTATGCATTAAGGTAATGGTCACTACCCATACCTTTATTGAGGTCTCATCAGTGGGAGCCAGACCTAAAAAATTTATAAGCCAGAGCTTATAAATATTTTACCTAAACAAGTTGCCATAAGGTGCTTTGACCTCATTAAATAAAAATCTCGGGATGAGAGTAATATATAGAAAGTTTTTTTACCTTGGGTGTGTATATATATATATATATGTATGTATGTATGTATGTTAAAGATACCAAGCAATTTTATAAGCTAGGTTTTTTAATCCTTTTTCCCAAGTAAGCAAACAGACAAGTCAAGTTTGCGGCCGCACGTAGAATATATACACGCAGCCGCAAACTTGACTTACTTGTCTGTTTGCTTATTTGGGAAAAAGGATTAAAAAACCTAGCTTATAAAATTGCTTGGTATCTTTAACATATATATATATATATATATATATATATATATACACCCAAGGTAGAAAACTTTCTACATGCTATTTATTATTTTTTTTTCTTCCCTCCCACCATGCTATATATGAATTCATTTAAGTGCTATCATTCTGGGCACTATACCATCTACCATCATTTCATTTGGAAAAGATGGCATTTATTATATATAATTTCAATATTTATCATACTTAAAAGTGTATCCATATGGTATGTTTTTAATTGGAATAACTAAAAATCAGCAAATTTTGACTTTTTATGAGGATGAGACATATATGTAAATATTATTTTTGGTAGACATATCTAAATGAAGATATTTCAGAAAGAAAGTACTTATTAATTATTCATCTTATTCTAGACAGAAAAATATTTGTATTATAACACAGTTTTACATGATATTAGCAGAATATTTTATTGAGGAAGGAAGGGTAAATATTGATCTCTTAACCATGTAACTTTTGCATGTAGTTAACTGCGCACTGCAGATTTTTATAATATTAACATTATTATTATTATTATTATTATTATTATTATTATAAAAAATAGCACTTAGAAATTGGCAAAGAACGTTAAGTCAGCTAGATGAAGACATTGCAGCAGAAGGAATAACTAGTGAACAAGATGCTGTTAAGCAAAGGTCTTTTCCAGATCTTTAGAAAGTAGCAGGTGGATTTTATAAAATTTTCATTGCAGATTGGACACCAGTATCACTTTACTGCAGTTTTGTTCTGCACATTCATTGCAAAAATAAAAATACTAATGAATAAAAATAACATTTTTTTTCTTTTGTTTTCTGGAAGGGATGGTTGGGTAGAATTCCTATTTAATTGAAAGGAAGTAAATGAAAAATAGTTCAAAACACCTAATATACCACATGAAGCTAGCATTTTTGTACTCTCTTCTCCTGTTTCAAGAATCTTCTAATTGCTAACTACTAATTTTTTTTTTGTGAGAAAGCTGTTATGGCAATAATGTTATTCTTTGCTAAGAATAATGTTATTCTTTTTTTCCATAAACTGAAGAAACTAACTGAAATATCAGTGATTATATAATTTTTCATACCCATAAAATAGGTATGCAGGCTGTCATGTTTGTAGAAATTAAAAATATATATACATATATAGAAATTAAAAAAATATATTTATATATATATATATATATATTTTTTAAAATTAGGAATTTGCTGAATTTCTACTGAATTATTTGTGCTATAGTGGCATTTCCTTTTAAAATAATCCTTTTACTGCATTCAGTTGTTAATGTACTGAGGATGTTTACCTATATTCTTTTTATATCTGGGCAAAAATTTGATATCAATTAAAATTATTTCCTTGTTCAAATTTGTCTTTAATTTCTACAATAAAGCATTCATTAGTCATGTGAGTATTTCTTCTCCACAGAACATGCAGCATTCTTTGAAGCTAACAATCTTTCATATTTGCTATCAAAAAAATTGAGTTCCCAGTGCTCATATAAGTAGATTATTATACTCTCATTAAAATGTTTTCTATTTTCTTCTTTTTGTATGAATTTCATCCATGAAAGGCTCTTGTATATTAGTGTTATAATATATTAGTAGTATATTAGTGTTAGGGACTAATGGTTAGATAACATGGGAAAAAACTAAGCATGGAACTTTTTTCAAGCTAGTTCAGGCTTGCAGTAAGCAGAATAATAGTCTTATACTGGGTGATGAAATTTAAACAATTTAAACATATATCAATAAACTCAATAGTTTACTGATATATGATTTGGCCTCATGATAATTTATTTCCAAGTATATACGTGGGCTGTTCAATAAGTAATAAGACTAATTTCACTGTGGCGAAACCACTCATCACAATATTAATTTCTATGGAATAAAGAAAGGTTGCTGTCTGTATTAACAAAAGAGGTTGATAGATGGCGTACATGGGCTGATGTGCCAGAGTGTCACGTGACTAAACGCAAGTGCTCATCGGCGCGCCTACGAGGTGTGACTTGTCTTTGAAATGGAAGCCTCCTTGGAACAGCGTTATGCGATTAAATTTTGTGTCCGTTTGCAAAAATCGGCATCGGACACTTCTAATGTGATACACGAAGCTTTCCACGATGAAGCAATGTCGAGGGCAAGTGTTTTTCGCTGGCATAAAACTTTTAAGGAAGGAAGGCAAAATGTGGAAGATCTTGAATGTGAGGGAAGACCTTCAACGTCCATCACAGACACAATGATCAACACAGCAGCAATTATCATCAAGCACGTCAAAAGGAAGCATCCATTGCTGAAGAATGGCTTCTTAATGCACCACGATAATGCAAGGCCACATATTGCTGGTTGTGTAGTGGACGTTTTGCAGAAGAACAACACAGATATCCTACCACACCCTCCATACAGTCCTGATCTCGCACCGTGCGATTTCTGGCTGTTTCCTCAGCTCAAGAAACCACTAAGAGGCCGCCATTTTGAAAGCAAGAAAGCATGTGTAAAAGCTGCGGAGGCGGTTTTGAAAGAACTCTCAAAAAACGGACTCTCATTGCGCCCACTTCTTGTGTTTAAGAAGTGGGCGCAATGTTGGGACAAATGCATTGAGTCTCATGGTAGTTACTTAGAAAAAGACCATGTAAATGATGATGATTAAAGGTAATTTGTTTTCTGTATAAATAGTCTTTATTACTTATTGAACAGCGTATGTATGCTTATCAATTTTTATTTATGTGCTTGTCATGGTGTCTCCAGGGCATACAAAGACTCCTCATGGGAAGCCTACACTAACCAAACACTAACATTGCAAACTTCTGTGTATGACACTGAAATGTAATGAAATATGTCCAGTGAATATTATACTGAATATTGTAATGAAATATTGTACATTGTTTTTAAACTAAAATTCAGAAAATTTCAGAAATAATCATTTGTGTTAGTCATTTTTTTCTCACTTCTAAGTATAATGTTTTAATATGGTTGATGTAGCCAGACCTTGCCACTATTACTATAATCACAGATGATCTCACCAAGAAGTGTTTGTTAGTACGACAACCTACTTTTCCTTCTGGATTATATACTGCTATTGCTGGATATTTAGAAATGGGTAGGTGTTTATGAATCCTTATAATGAAGTGTTTTTTCCCCCCAGTTAAAGTTATCAAGAAAGAAAAACATCTTAATAGCCAATTTTGTGTATTTTTAAATGTAAATTGCTTTCATCAGCATATGGTTTAAATAGCAACATCGATAAGGTGATGATTTACTGTCATGAAGTAATAAATCTGCCATAGTAACTGCATATAAAATGTGTATTACATTTTTAAAATTATTTTTATTTATTTATTTTTTTAAGGAAATGTTGTGGTAGAGTGAAATGTGAACATCCACATACGAATAAAGTTCCAACAGGTATTTATATTTAAATAATCTAGCATGCTGCACATACAGGCCATCAACCATGCAGAGTTGCTTGTAAGAGCAAAGCATCTCTTGCATGGGATCTTCTTTAGCATTATGTTCTGTTATTCTTACTCAGAATAACAGTTGTCATGACAGGGAGTGTACTTAATGTCTCAAGATATACACAGCAGACACTCATTATAGTGAACCTGTAAAGACCAGAGAAACAACTTGTTATAGTGCAAAATGGTAATGGAATTTTTTGTGGGGAGAGTAAATAAATACTTACACAGCATCTGTAGCTCAGTCAGTATAGACGAAGCCCTTTGGTCAGAAAAACATGGGTTTTGATTCCTGTCAGTGATGTGAGGAACTTTTATGTGGTGTCTTTCGACTAAAGGTGAGTTAGCCGGTCTCATACGGTGCTAGGGTTTTTTTCGTCCCCAAAAACAGGCCAACTTGGCCTGTGGATACACGCATATACAGATATAGCACACTGTAAAAATAATCATAAGTTAAAATTCTGAATATTTTTACAAATTGTTTATATTAGTACATTATTAGGTTCATAATACATATTGTCGGCACTTGCGATGTGCCCTTTATAATGTTATTTTGTCAAAATGAAATGTAAAGCAATTAAAAATGCATGTACTTACTGGATTTGGATAGTTGTGTTACTTTCAGAAATTTTATTGTAGTTTAAAATTATTAAGTGCTGTGTTTTATGGAGACATTCTCTTGTCGCTAACAGAGACAACGTGTCAGCCATTATACTTAGCTTCTCGCTTCCACTTTCATGGAGTGCGCATGCTCACCGGGGAGTTTGATGGGTGATTGACAGCTGACAGAGCATTCTGTATCGAGGTAATGGGAAGTAAACAAGAGAGCGTTTGGGAAGAAAGGAGAAAAACAGGCCAGCAGATATTTAGGTTTGGAGGAACTTAAGTTTATGTAACAGTCAGAGGAAAATTAATAGTAGATTCCAAAAAAGGAATCGTGGATTAGTAGATTCCAAAAAGGGAATTGTAGAGTTTTGAGTTTTTTAAAGATTTAAGACTGTCAACAAGTGTTGGTAAATAAAGGAAGATATTGCATTCGACATTCTAAAGGAATGTTCGAAGAAATGCTGATCGGAAGGTTAATAGTGGATTCCAAAAAGAGAATTGTAGAACTGAGTTTTAAGGTGGAAGACTGTCAATAAGTATTTGTAAATAAAATAAGATATTGTTAATGATGTTCTAAAGGAATGTTTGAAGAAATGCTGATTGGAAAGAATTGCATGAAGTGAAAGTGTTTATGCTTAGGTGAATTCAGAATATCTACGCTTCAGTGTCAAGAAGAATTAATGTGTACTACATCAGGCTTTAACAGAGAAACTGGCTACGTACATTTAGTTACTGTGTAAACAAAGTGTTTAGGCTAGTAAAATGAGATGAAGTATATGTTAAACAAATCAGTAATAGACTGAGTCAGAGAATGGCTGATCTTTTAACTGTAAGTTTATTTAAAAGGCCTTTGGATCCAATTAATTTTGTAATTATGTATTTTGTATGAAATGTATATATTGTTTTTGTTTTATTAAATGTGTTTATTTTGTATTTAGTCTTGAGTCAGTGATTTTTTTTTTTTTCTTTCTGAAAGAAAGAGTTAAAGTCATTGCACCAATCGGAATGAACCCTTGTGCATATATAGGTACACTCGGAAATAAAAAAAATAATTGTTAGAAACAGAGATTAAATAATACAATTAATCTCATAACAAATAACAGAAGCCCTTTGGTCAGAAAGACATAGGTTTTGATTCCTGTCAGTGATGTGAGGAACCTTTATTTGGTGTTTTTCGACTAAAGGTGAGTTCCAGTCTCATACGGTGCTAGGGGTTTTTCTGTCCCCCAGAACAGGGAAACTGACCTGTGAATACACGCATATACAAATATAGCACACACCGGGAGACACAGGGCTAACCACCTTATCCTCAATACGGAAGCGGTTAAATGTAGAAAAATCCTCAACACTGCAAGGTAAAAGAGGAGGGAAGGAATAAGAAGACTCCTCCCACCACTCAGATTTAGACCGGCTGTCTAGAATATCTTGCTTGTAGCAGGCTTTCACTTACCTTGGAATCTTAATTTCTTCATTGAACTCATAAGCATATTAAATGGTCTGTAACCTTTGGAAAGATCTCTGCATTGAAGGGTTTCATGTCATGGTAGCTATGTAACTATTGGTATTTTTAATATTTAAAGGTACTACCTGTGGCTTAACTGTTAAACAAGAAAATTACACGATGATCGCAGTAATAAAACTTGAATGAAAGTACAGATATTTCATACTGAAAATAACTGTACATCAGTGTGCAGAATTTGGTAGAATTTTGAAGAAGCATCACCTTTTTCCCACATATTTTTTTATCAACAGAATTTCTCATGTACAAAAGACAAACTGCTGCCTTTAGCTTGTGTTTACCAGACCCTTTGTGAATGTAATTTGACATACTTTGGGCCGAAGCAGTTTTCAATATGAACACCTTTTCAAAGAAAGTTGTGAAGCTCTTCTACATCAGCCTAACCTGAATCTGAAGGATTGTCTCTCTCTTCCAAAAGTTTGGGTGGTTCTCCTTTTACGTAAACACCAAAAATAGTTTTAATATTATTTATTAATATTAGTATTAATGTCTAGCTCGCAGCAACTATTTTTAATTGATAAACCGATTGTTGTATGTACCTTGTATTCCTGTTCTTTGCTTTGCTTGTTCTATCTACATGCTAATGTACTTTTATTTTCAGTACAAAATATCTGTACTCTCTCATTAAAGTTTATTACTATGGTTGTGCAATTTTGTTGTTTATTGGTATTTTTGAATGCAGAAGTTTATCATTATTAACATCTGACCTCCATAGACTCATTGTGGGTGGTACACATTATCGCACACAATGCTCATCCAACCATACCTTAAACTGATTCAATGTGTCTACATTCACAACATCAGTCAGTGCATTCCACTCGCCAACCACTCTCCATGCAAAGAATCTTCTCATTCCTCTGCTTGTTCACACATACATGGAATATGTTAGGACTCAGAATCTTAATTACAGTACATGTTTGTATATTTGGGATGAAATATGGAAATAGAACAACAATATGCCAGTATTTGATGTCTGTAATAATATTTATGGATTGCCATGATTTGAAACATTTATTATTATTACTACTACAGGAGTGTCTCGTGGGCATCGAAAGACTTCATGGGAGGCCTATACTAACCATTATTAACACAGTGGCTGTCATATCTATCCTTAGTTTTTCAACAACAGAGCACTCAGGAATGCCTCTGGCAACCCATTCCATTCATTTACCAATATCCAGGCAAAGAAAAATCTAGCCTTAATTAGGCTTCATATGGATTATTGTCATAGATTTGGTCACTGGTTTTTCATGGTGATGAAGATATGGAAAGGTCGAGAAAAGATTCACACAGGTTGTCAGTGGTCTTTAGAATGTGGAGTATGAAGACAGATTGAAAGAATGTGAATTGTGAAATCTTGTTAATAGGTGGAGGGAGGGGGATATGATTGAGACATATAAGTTAGTTTGAGGT
The DNA here is from genome assembly GCF_054136105.1 of Typopeltis vanoorti. NCBI lineage: Eukaryota > Metazoa > Arthropoda > Arachnida > Uropygi > Thelyphonidae > Typopeltis > Typopeltis vanoorti. The sequence continues at coordinate 142,470,326 of NC_143556.1, forward strand.
GGTTATCAGATTGACATGGAGGAAATTTTTCATAGATTTGGGGGGGGGGGGGGTAAAAAAAAGAGTCCATCCCTGAAAACTCTATAAGAATGGAGTGAGAATGGTTGGTTAGGTGTTAGGTTAGTAACTAGGAAGAAAGGGGTGTTATGATTGAGACATATCAATTAGGAAGAGAAGCTTTTCAGATAAGATAATTATTGCATGGAGTAATATGCATTGGAAGAATGAGAAGTCATATCTGGAAGCTGTATAAATAAAGGTTATATGAGAAACACAGGAGGGTCCAACATATTTGAATTTGCCACAGTAGTGTTTGGCATAACATGTATTCCTCACATGTAATCAAATAGCAAATTATTTATTTTTTGAAAGAGAGGTGTAGTGTTTATGACTAAATGTATTCACGATAGTAGTTATTACAATAAAAATTAAATTACATAAATATAAATACTACATATATTTTAATTCACAGTATTTTACATTCTCTTTGTTTAACAGAAAAATTCTTACATACATACTAAACATAACAAATTCCTGACATATACCCTCAAGGTGTACAGGATACTATGATAGTACTACATGAAAAACTTACATCATTATTAAATTCCTATGAACTTTCCTCCAAATCAATCTGTTATCATCAAGACTCCAACATTATCGAGATTTTATATTTCTGTCTTCTCAGCACTTTTTACTGCATCAAACTACATATATCTTGATCTTCCTATGGGTCATTTTCTTGACAACCTGGTTTTGCTAATCTTTCCTCACCCATTCTGTTTAAGTGACTATACTACCTGAGATTAGCTCTGCTGACACATTCCTGGATGCTAAGAATGTAAAGTTCTTTCCTAATATCCTTGTTTTTAATATGATATTGCCATTGATGCCAACTGTTCATGTCCTTAATCTTTCTCAGGACTCTCATATCTGTGGTCTCTAGTCTTTGGTCAAGTGCTTTATTTCTAACCCAGCTTTTAGATCCATAAGTTAAAATTGGTTTGAATACCGTCTTGTATGCAGTTAATTTAATGTTTTGACTAATTTCTCTCTTATTCCATATAAATTTATTCAGTTGACTTCCTACCATACCGGCTTTGTTGATTCTGTTGTCTATTTCCATATTTAATTTACCATCTTCACCAAAAATTGTGCCCGAGTAGCTGAAATGTTTTACTTGTTCTGTGGTTTCTCTGTTCAAGATGCAGTTGATATTTTCAATGTTTCTGCCTATTTTCATTGTCTTTGTCTTGTTGTTGCTGATTTTCATACTAAATTTATTTAGTATTTATTTATTTATTTAGTCAAGAAATCTTGCAGACTTGTACTAGATTTATTTAAAACTATAACATGATCTGCATAAAGTTAAGAGCTGAGATTACCATATCCAATTTCTATATCAGGTTTAGTGCTGCTTTTCTTCATAATGTGATTGTTTTGCAAGTTTGGGTCTCCCGCGATGAGTCTACTGACTCCATGGAGATATCCATAATAATAATAATAATATCAATGCAGACAACCTCACCACATGCCTCTCTGGCTGAATCCTTTTTTTTTTCAGCATTTTTTCAATAAACATTTTTGTACAAAAAATTTAAATTTTTGATATAAATACATTTTCAACACTAGAAGTACCAGTTCACCACAAATTCATAGCCTTTTCACATGTGGCTAGTGGCAATTGGGTTGGACGCCAGGGGTAAGGAAGAGTGAGAAATAGATTATTTGCATGATTAGTTGTGAATGAGCTTGGATGTATTGTTGGAGTGAATGGCAAGTGCACTATTGTCAAATGTGTTTAAGACGAGCATGATATGTGTTGTGTGAGAATAGAGATTACGACCTTTTAAAATAAGTCTTTTGACATCATGGAAACCTGGAAGTATTGATACTACCTATTAATATATACTAATTTCTGCTAATAATATGCAATGTACATGTAGCATATATTACCCAGATACCAGTAAATAGTGTCTTTGTATATGACTATTTGTCTGTGTGTATGCTATACAATGTATATATGTTTTTATTTCTGTTAGGAGAAAGTGCTGAGGACACAGTAAGAAGAGAAGTTGCAGAGGAGATTGGCCTTGAAGTCAAGGAAATGGAATATGTATCATCTCAGCATTGGCCTTTGAAAGGAACAACACTTATGATTGGTTTTCTTGCCACTGTTTGTTCTGGAGGAAAAGTAATTATATTCAGTTTTATAAGAACAAATAATTATTTTTAAAGTATGTTAAACTTTTTTTTTGGTGTGCTATGCATAAGCATGTATTATTATTATTATGTGACACCTCTAGGGAGTCCAAAGACTCATCGAGGGAGAGTGTGCCAACAGCATCAAATGAGTGATTCCCTTCCAACTACTAACTGCGTTCAAACTCGCTTAACTTTTTGTGTGAGCCATTAGTAGCAGAGGCTCTACCAACCTTTGCTGGCATTTAGTCTAGTAGACGTGATTAAATTTGTTAAACAAACCAGTAATAGAATGAGTCAGAGAATGGGTGATCTCTGAAGTGTAAGTTTATTTTAAAAGGCCTTGGATCCAGTTAATTTAGTAGTTGTGTAAATTTATTTGAAGTGTATATATTGTTTTTTTGTTTTATTAAATGTGTATATTTTGTATTTGGTCTTGAGTCAGTGATTTTTCAAATTCTGAAAGAAACAGTTAAAAGTCATCACACCAATCAGAATTGAACCCTTGTGCATATATAAAAACACTCGGAAATAAAAATAATCATTATAGAGAAAATCTCATAACAAATGAGGATTGATAGTAATTAAATAATAAATAATCCCCCTTTATAACAAATGCTGCAGTCGACTAACAGGATTGGTTGTGACTTGACTTTATTTTAGAATCTTTTTGACTCAAGTATAGGAAATAGTAATTTCCTATTCAGGCTACAGGAAATAGTAATTATAGTAGTGAAGTTTCTTCAATTAAATTGAGGAATTTTTTAAGTTAGTTAATCAAACTTTAGTAATACTCTCTTTTTCAGGTGATAATAGTGAAAACATAGAAACATTTTTTAGATGTGCAGAAAAAATTAGAGATTTAGGAAAATGGTCAGATTTTCATTTGTTAATTATACTTCATAATAAATTATTGGGCAAAGCCAAAATGTTCTTAAACACATTCCCTTTGCTGAGAGACACTGATAGTTATGCAACATTTAAAAGTTTGCTAATATCAGAATTTTCAAGTGTAAGAGAATTAGGGCCTAACATTTGAAAATTCATCAGTGCATTCAAGGTAATAGGGCGTCTGTTTGAGAGTATTACCACAGACTTTGGAGCATTGCTCATAAATTTAATTTTTCTTTCTTGAAAGAAACGGCATACAAGAAAAAGGTTAAAAATCTTGAACAATGTTTTCAAATTGTTAGGGAAAAGGAAGAGAGACTTAGAGATATATTTCATTCCACAAACAATAAACAGGTAAATTCTTTTCAGTATACTGAAACTCATTCTCCGAACACAGTGGCTACAGATAAAGTGAGAGAAGGAAAGTTTCAAAAATTAAAAGGTGCTAAGAAACAGTGAGGAAATTTCTGTGAATTTCACTGAAGATATTCCAGAATCTGAGTCCAAGGTACAGTCACATGATTTGGGAAAATTAGAGGAACTGAAAGCATTTCTTAGTGAAGGAATAGAAAGACAGCAGAGACCAATGGTGAAGGGACAGGAATTTCTGTTTAAGATGATATCTGATTTAACAATATCCAAGAATCCTACAGGTAATCAATCTTTATTTTGTACATCTAATGGTATTGACAGGAATAAAACATCTCAAAGGAGATATGTTCCAAAATGCTTCAGATGCAATAAATCTGGTCATTTTGCTAAAGACTGCTATGTTAGGGATAAATCTTGTTTTCAACATAAGAAATCTGAGAATAAAGGAAATCTGGAAATAATTATTATTCCAATATCATATTGGCAAGGACAGAAATGTCAAACTACTCATTAGACATGGGTATAGCTAAAGACATCTCAAACCTTGAAAGAGAGTTTGATATAGCATTAGCTCCTTATGCTAATGGAGATAATCCTTTGACAGTTCAACAAGGATTTATTGAAGATGTGCCTTGTGAAATCTTACTTGACACTGGTGCACATATTTCACTCATTTCTTATAGTTTGTTTAATAAAATTAAAACTCTAATTCCAAATGACATTTATTTTAAGTTATCCAAATTAAGCTGAAGGGTATATCTGAATCAGAAATTTCAGCTGATAAGCAAATCAGTGCTTTTATTTCAATTCCTTGTTTTCCTTTGAAAGTTTGTCAACCATTAATAGTTCTTCCAGAATCCTCTAATCCAAATGTACAAGTAATATTTGGAATTGATTTTCTGAAGCGTCATGCTTTTGCATGTAATTTTGTTGACAGTGCAGTGTCCTTGTGTGGATTAGAATGCTGTTTAGACAGGACATCAGGTGACAAAGGAAAATTAGAGCAGTCTCCTGAAGTTTTTAAACATCCTGATGATAATGATCAAGTGTTTAATATTGAGACTAAAGAATAAGGAACCTAGTTCACAAATTTGGGGAAAGGATGAGATTGTCCAAGCTCAGAAAGATGATCCCATACTCAAAACTATTTATGAATCAGTATTGAAGGGTGAAACTCAACTGGATATATTTTTAAACCTGGAAAACTTATTTTTGGATAAAGATGGATTAATCTGATCTAGACAAATGGAAGAAGGAAGATGGAAAGTGAAAATATTGGCACCAACTCAAATGCTTCCTTGGATTATGTACACTTTCCATGATTCTAACTTAGCAGGACACCAAGGATTTTCTAGAACTTGGGAATAATAAAGGATCATTACATCTGGAAAAGTATGAAGAGAGACATACTCAAATATGTTAGATCATGCCATAAGTGCCAAATAAGATTCTCTTTCAGAGGAAAAGTTCCACTACAAGCAACCTTTTCAGGCTGTTGCTATTGATGTAGTAGGTCCACTGCCAACTACTAAAAAGGGCAATAAGTATATTCTACTAGCCATAGATATGCTAACTAGATTTCCTGAAGCAGTCTCAGTGAAGGATCAACCTGCAAAGACTATTGCAAGAAAGTTCTTGAATATGATAATTTGTAGATATGGAACTCCTCGGACCTTACCTTCAAATCAAGGAGTAAATTTTACATCTGAACTGTTGTTACAATTATGTAAATTACTCAATGTTAGGAAGATTTTTACTACCTTACCACCCACAGTGTAATGGTATGTGTGAAAGGCTGAATAAAAATATTAAGCAAATATTTTCCAATCCAGGGAGAGCCTGTGTAGCTCAGTAAAAGTGGCGTTTGCACTCTATGGCTCTTGACTGCATGATGAAAGGCATTCGAATCTAGTCCCCGACTAGAGGAACTTTTTGTAAGCCTTTTCTTGACCGGTTCCCGAATTAGTCGATCTCTAGCACTAGCTAGTGGGTTTTTTCTCCCTGAAACTCAGGTTTTTCGTCCGTAAACTCAAGAAAATTGGCCGTCGAACCCACACTATTTTCAGACATTAAAAATATTGTGTTAGGCACCATGAGATGGCGGCACTTGCTGGCCGCCTTTTTCACTGCATACCGATTAATTAGTGATAGCCTTGGGCCAGCTATCTCTGATTGGCTACCAGTGGAGATTGAACTGCCCACTCAGTCTCCAAAAGTTAGATAGGGCTAAACGGCCTCGCCTACTCCCTATATACGGGAACAAAAATGCATTAGCTGATTTTTTTTATTTTCCAATCTGGCAAACACTAAAATTAATGATTGGGACACATATCTTTCTCAAGCATTATTTGGGCCTAATGAACTTGTTTCAGTCATTCCTAATTAATACAGGATACAATGACATAAACAAGTATCTGGAAACAGTAGTAGATAAATTTTTCACTACTCATAGGTTAGTAGGTGAAATAAGTAAATTAAGTTGGCAGAAAACTAGACGGTATATAAATCATTTTAGAAAGTATAAGTCATTTGCATTAGGAGATTTAGTATTGTTAAATGATAAATCTAGTATAAAAAAAGGTTGGGAAATTAGGAAGAAAAGCTTCAGGTCCATATAGAATTCTAGACAAATCTTCTCCTGTGAACTTTAGGATTCAAGACGTCAGAAATCCTAGTAAAATTATAAATGTACACTCTGATAGGTTAAAAAGGTACCTTTTAAGGAGTAGAAATTTAATTATGTTGGGAGACAATATGAATAAAATATTGAAGGATGAGGGTTCTTTTCCTGATATTAATTGTATATCTCATTCACAATCAGATAGTAGAAAAGGGAATAGTTTCAAACCTTGTAATTTAAATACACAGCAAAGGAGAAAATTAAATTCAGGTAAAACAAAACCTAATACAAGAAATTCCAGAAATCCCAGGGTACATAATTCAGATAATGTACAATGTAAGAGTGATGATAATCAAAAAGACTCTAACATGGAAGAAATAATAGCAGAATGTCATAGGTTAACTTAGAGTTAAATAAACCAAAGGAATATGAAAATACCTCTAATTTAGTTAGTAAGGATAAAGAATCTCAGAAACCTGTAGAATTTGATTCTGATAGTAATGATTCTGTGGATTTAGAACATAATTCAAATAATTTAAATGAAATATTTAAAAATTATAAAAACGAAATTTGTAAGTATAATAAATTGGAGGATATAAATTCAGAGTTATCTCTAGCATCAGATGATTATGAAATTAGTGATTCAGAGATTGTAAAGATCGGTACTATCAACGTAAGAAGCCTGAATAGCAAAGAAATGGAGCTAGCTGAGGAATTAGATAAGTACCAGATCGACATAATAGGGGTGACTGAAACAAAAAAGACCAAAACTGGTGAGATCTTTCTGAGCAATAAATACAAAATGTTATATTCAGGCAATGATAATCGAGGAAAAGAAGGAGTAGCCATAGTATTCAACACAAAATACGACTAATCTTCTTGAATAGCAGTCAGGCTCAAGTAGAGTAATGTGGGCAAATATGAGAATGGGGAACTGGACAATGAGACTTATTTGTGCCTATGGTCCCACAGAAGGTTCTACTAAGGTAGAAGTGGAGGAATTTTTTGACGCTTTAGAAAAAGCAACTGACACAATGAAAAAGGAAAAGTTGGTCCTTGTTGGGGATCTAAATAGCAGAGTAGGAAATGATTTTGAGACATACAAAAATATTTTGGGAAAATTTGGAGAAAAGAGCAAAGCTAATAATAATGGCAAATATCTGTTGGGTTTCTGCTCAGGACATGGACTGGTTATTACTAACACCATGTTCCAACATAAAAATGTGCACAAATTCACATGGAGAGAAGAGGCAAGGAATAAGAAAAGTCTCATTGAATATGTTATTGTTGATAGTGATGTTTTCTCCCTGGTGCAGGACACCAGAGTGTACAGAGGATTTGAAATTGGAAGTGATCACTATTTAGTCTTGAGCAGGATAAAACTGAATTTCATATTGAAAAGAATAACATATAAGAAAGTTTTAAAGCAAATAAAAGTTGAGCAGCTCTCAGATGTGAACTGTAGACTAAAATACAAAAGATTATTGAAGAAAAAATGATAGAGTTTGAGAACAGGAACCAAACCTTGGAGATGCAGTGGCAAGCCTTGAAGAAAACCCTGATTGACTCAGCCAGAGAGGCATGTAGTGAGGTTGTCTGCAAAGATAGAAAAATCAGAACACCATGGTGGACACAGGAAGCTAAAGAGGCAGTGAAGTAAAAGAAGAAAGCATATCAAAAGTTCCTGCAAATAAGTCAGCTTTTACTCTTACAGAATACAGAGACAAATGTAAGAAAGCTAAACAGTGTGTAAAACTAGCTAAACAAAAGTCATGGGAGGACTTTGGCAAGAGTATAGAAAATAAATATCAAGAAGGTGGTATGATATTTTGGAGGTTGTTGAAGAAGCTTAGAAATGGAGGGAAGAATGCTGTAAAAAGAGTTAGAGATGATAAAGGTGACATGAAAATGGGAGACAAAGATATCCTTGAAGTATGGAGTAATTACTTTGAAAAACTGCTAAATGAAACAAGCAGTGATAACAGCACAGTGATAAAAAAACACTGACCAGGCATGCAGTCAGGAATACATATCCATACTTGAAGTAGAAAAAGCCATCAAAGGCTTGAAATGTGGAAAGGCAGCAGGAGTAGATGATATTCGACCAGAAATGCTGAAATATGGTGGTATAAAAGTGTTACAGTGGCTGCACTGCATAGTTCAGAAAGCCTGGACAGAGGGACGAATTCTCGATGATTGGAGTAGAGCTCTCATAGTACCCATATATAAAAAGAGAAATAAAACTGAATGTGAGAATTACAGAGGTATTTCCCTACTGAATGTTCCTGGAAAGATCTATGCAAGTATACTTGAGAAACGGTTGAGAAGATTTGTGGAAGAAAAGCTTGGTGAAGAACAAGCTTGATTCAGGCCTAATAGAGGCTCTCAGGATCAGATCTTCACTTTACGACAAATAGTCGAGAAAGCATGGGAATATAGCAAAGATCTGTATTTAAGTTTTGTCGAATTGGAAAAGGCATATGACAAGGTGCCAAGAGAGAAGCTATTCGATACGCTGCAGTCGTATGGTGTCGATGGGGCATTATATCAAGCAATACTTAGTCTTTATTTGAGTTGTAAGTCAGCAGTTAGAATTGAAGGAAGTACAGGAAGATGGTTTAATGTTAAATCTGGTGTGAGACAAGGATGCACATTATCCCCTCTATTATTCATTATCTATATGGATCACATTATGAAGGAAAGTGGTATTAAACCTGATATCAAAATTGGAGATGTTAATGTCAGCTCTTTGCTTTATGCGGATGATGTTATACTTCTAAATAAATCCGCTACAAGTCTGCAAGATTTGCTGACTAAATTCAATTGCTGTTGTAATAGATATGGAATGAAGGTCAGCAATAAAAACACAAAGACAATGAAAATAGGCAGAATCATTGAAAATGTCAACTGTGTTGTGAATGGAAAACCTGTGGAACAAGTAAAACATTTCAGCTACTTAGGCACGATTTTTACTGAAGATGGTAAATTAAATATAGAAATAGACAACAGAATCAGCAAAGCTGGTATGGTGGGAAGTCAATTGAACAAATTCATATGGAATAAGAGAGAAATTAGTCGGAACACTAAATTAGCTGTATACAAGACAGTGTTCAAACCAGTTTTAACTTATGGATCTGAGAGCTGTGTCAGAAGTAAAACACTTGACCAAAGACTACAGACCGCAGATATTAGTCCTGAGAAAGATTAGAGGCATGAACAGATGGCATCAATGGCAATATCATATTAAAAATGAGGATATTAGGAAAGAACTTGACATTGTCAGCATCCAGGAATGCGTTAGCAGAGCTAATCTCAGGTGGTAAGGTCACTTAAATAGAATGGGAGTGGAAAGATTAGCAAAACAAGTGTTCTCTGCCAGGTTGGCAGGAAAACGACCCAGAGGAAGACCAAGATATAGGTGGATTGATACGCTACAAAGTGCCTTAGATGATAGAAATATAAGATCTGATAATGTTGGAGTCTTGATAAGTAACAGACTGATTTGGAGGAAAATTGTAGATAGGAATTTAGTAATGATGTAATTTTTTCATGTAGTACTGTCATATCCTGTACACCCCTTGAGGGTACATGGCAGGAATTTTATGATGATGATGAGATTGTAAATAATGATCAGCATGAATCACTTTATTATTATTATTATTATGGGCAGCTCCATGGAGTCCTTAGACTCATCGAGGGAGGCCCAATATCACCTCAAGAACAACTATTCAACATTCACACAGTATCTATCATACTTGACCTTGAACTCATTTACAGTCATGGCACCCACAACAGACTCTGGCAGCTTATTCCACTCATTTACCACTCTCCAAGTAAAAAACCTAGCTCTAACACCCTTGCTAACCACACTCTTACCAAGCTTCCATGGATGGCCCCTAGTCCGTCCACTACCAGTCCTATTCTCAAAAATATCTTCTGAATTAATCTTATAGAAATCCTTCAGTAATTTGAATGTCTCAATCATATCACTCCTTTTCAGAGTATCAACCAATTTCTGCAGCCCACAAATCTTCAACCCCTTCTCATAAGGTTCATTCCATAGTCCTGCTGTTATCTTGGTCGCTCATCTCTGGATCCTCTCTAGCTCCTCCCCATCAAGAAGAAACCCTAGCACCCATATCTGATCACAGTAGTCTAGATGGGGTCTTATCAAGGTTTTATACAGAGGAACAATAACTTGTATTGTCTCTGCTCGTTAAAGTGTTTTTCAGCAGCCAAGTGATTTGATGAGCTGATTTAGTCACTTTTGCGATGTGCCCCCTAAACTTCAACTCCCTATCCACCAACACTCTCAAATCTCTGGCCTCGTCAATCTCCTGCAGTACAGTTCCACCAATGTGATATACTGCTGCTGATCTTTTCACCCCAAAATGCAAAACCTTATATTTTTTCCACATTATATTGACATCCATTCTCCTTAGCCCAGTCCTCCAAACTATCCAAATCATCCTGCAAAATTTTGACATCCTGAGCATTCACTACTGCTCTACCTAACTTTTCATCATCTGCAAACAGATGCACAGTTCCTCTCAGATCCTTTCCTATATCGTTAATGAACAAATTGAAAAGTAGTGGTCCAAGAACAGAATCCTGCGGTACACCACTAGTCACAGACCGTCTTTTGGACTCTACTCCTGAATAAACCACTCTTTGATATCTCTCCATCAACCACCCTACTATCCATCTCACCAACCCTATACCCATTCTCATATGCTGCAGTTTACTGATTAGAATTCCATGTGGTATCCTATCAAAGGCTTTAGCAAGGTCCAGTAGAATCGCTGTAAACCCATTACCCTTATCTAGTTCAGCCGTCATTGTGTTATAGAATGTGAGCAAGGTACTGAGGTACGAGATACCCTTCACAAAACCATGCTGTCCCCCATACAGTATCCCATTTTCATCTATCCAATCTTGTATTTTCCTCTTGACTATTTTCTCCAAGACCTTGGCAACAACTCCTGATATGCTGATTGGCCGGTAATTTTCAACAGCAGTCTTTGAACCTCCTTTATGCAGTGGAACTATTTTCCCCTCTTGGGACTAACCTAGACCCGAGACTCAAATTAAGCAAAATGGTCAAAGGCACTGACAATTCTTTAGCTGTTTCATGTACGACACGAGCTGGCATACCATCCAATCCCACAGATGTATTGACATTGAGGTTTCGTAATAGATTACTCACCTCCACTTCATTCACCACAATTCCCGTATAATCTATTGGTTCATTCATTTCTGCAATATCACCACCTGGATGATATATTCTTGCAAAGTGCTCGCTCAGTAATTCAACTATACCAACTGATTCGGTTATCTCCCTAACATCGGCATTCTTTAAAATCAATCTGCCGTATACATTTTTTCTTTTACTTGCAACATATCGAAAAAACTGTTTGGAATTTGCTTTAGCCTGCATGGCTAATGTTCTTTCATAATTTGCTTTTGCTTTTCTTACCACACTTGGTACCTTTCTGGCCTGGGCTTTATACTGTTTGTGTGCCTGCAGGTCACCTTTCTCCTTAAATTCTCTCCACAGTTGTTTCTTTTTTTTGCAGCTCAAGCTTAATGGTGTTATTCATCCATTTAATCCCTACTTGATTTATTATTCGGGCTCTAGATATACAGTCAGCCATTGCCTCCTTCAAACACTTCTTAACTGCCTCCCATGCACTATCAATATCCAGCCCTTGCAGTTTTACATGCCATGTTACTGAACCAATCAAACTCCTAAGCTTGTCATACTTACCAGCCCGATAATTCCACATGTACCCTGTCTTAATTATAAATTCCACACTTTTAGCCACCTCGGAAGTCAAGATCCTATGATCACTCTCACCAGTTGGTGGCAACGTGGTCATATTCGTTACAGTCAAATCCTCAGATGCAATTACTAGGTCAAGCCCTCTCTGACCGCTAGTATATTCCATTACATGCTGTCGCAGATAGTTATCCCTTAATAACTGCATAAAATCCAATTCCATCCTCCCTTGTGTCCTCTTCTCCCTCCAATCTATGCTACCATAGTTGAAATCTCCCATAATAATTACCTTTCTTCCACTCATTTCTTCTATTTGCTTATGCATACTATCTCCACCATCTTTTCAATTACCTGGTCTATAGCAGCACCCAATTGTATATTTTGTTCTGCTAGCCTGAATCTCGCACCAAATGGCCTCAAATGTGCTCTTTTCTCTGTCCTGCAATTCAACTTCTATTCAGCTCATCTGCTATTTAATAATACTCCCCCCCCCCTTTTTATTCTCCATGTCATTCCTGAATACACTCAGTCACATTCAATCCCACTAGCTATATCATCTTCAGTCAGCCATGTTTCACTAATGCTAATAACCAACACTTTATTATTTAAGATCTAGGAATAAGCATTAAAAGTGTTGTTAGATGCAAGATAAATAGTTAAAATTAAAAAAAAAAAAAAAAAAAAAAAAATTTTTTTTGAGAGAAAGATGAATCTGATGTAAAAACAGTCATAATTTAAAATTATGAATATTTTTACAAATTGTTTGTTAATACATTATTAGTTTGGTTTCATATACGTATTGTCGGCACTTGTGATGTGCCCATTATTGATGTTATTTTGTCAAAATGAAATGTGAATCGTTTAAAAAAAAAAATTATGTACTTACTTTATTTGGATACTTTCAGAAATTTTATTGTGGTTTAAAATTATTAAGTGCTGTGTTTTGTAAAGACATTCTTGTAACGCTAACGGAGATGACACGTCACCCATTATACCTAACTTCTTGCTTGCCCCTTTCATGAAGTGCGCATGCTCACTGAGGAGTTTGATGGGTGATTGACAGTGACAGAGAGAGCATTTGGTATCAAGGTAACAAAAAGAACATGAGAGTGTTTGGTATCAAAGAAATGGAGGAAAAAGAAGAGAGAGCTAATGGAGGTTTAAGAATACAGGAATTTTGTTCTTAGGAAATTAAGTTTTTATGTGACAGTGGGAGGAATATTAATAGAAGATTCCGAAAAAGGAATCATAGAACTGTGAGCCTTTAAGGTGGAGGAGTTAAGACTGTAAATAAGTATTGGTAAATAAAAGAATGTATTGCAATTGATGTTCTATAGGAATGTTCGAGGAGATGCTGATTGGAAAATTTCATCTGTTTTAAGGACGCTGGATCTATTTGTTATTTCTGCTGAAAAAGGTGATGGAATTAGCTCAACTTAGATAAAGCAGTAGAAGAAACCTTTTTTGCTGGTACAAAAATTAGCAAAATTGAACTGCATGAGGTAAGAGTACTTATACTTAGGTGAATTCAGAATATCAATCTATACTTTAGAGTCAGGAGGAATAATGTGTGCTATAAGGGTGATGAGAAAGGATTCTATGGAAAAGAAGAAGAGAATCTTATATCGTCGGAGAAAGGCCTTAACAAAGAAACTGACTATGAACATTTTGTTATTGTGTAAACAAGATGTTTAGTCTAGTAGACATAATTAAGTATATGTTAAACAAACCAGTAATAGAATGAGTCAGAGAATGGGTGATCTCTAAAGTGTAAGCTTATTTTAAAAGGCCTTGGATCCAGTTAATTTTGTAGTTAGTTGTGTAATTTTATTTGAAGTGTATATATTGTTTTTTTTGTTTTATTAAATGTGTATATTTTGTATTTGGTCTTGAGTCAGTGATTTTTCAAATTCTGAAAGAAAGAGTTAAGTCATTGCACCAATCAGAATTGAACCTTGTGAATATATAAAAACACTCGGAAATAGAAATAATCGTTATAGAGAAAATCTCATAACAATTGAGGATTGATAATAATTAATTAATAAATCCCTTTTTATAATAAATAAGAGAGAGAGAGAGCTAATGGAAGTTTAAGAAAACGCAGACAGAGAAGTTTTGTTCTTACGAAGTTTACTTAATCAGATCAAGGGTCTATATCAAAGGTACATTGATAAACAATGAAATAATGTCAAGCTGAACTTGATGAATCTGTCAAGATTAGACCATGTAACACCGATATCAAGAAGAAGAGATCTGTGTTACCTTAAGATGCTATGATCTGAGAGACTATTTTTGGAATCAGCATCAAGCTATGGAGCACTTCCTCAACTTGAACAAGTATGGCTGCATTAATTTTCCAAAGATCTGGAAGCCAGTCATTCTGAGACCAAATGTAGCGTGACTTCTGATATTAGCTTTAAAGTTATCTTGACTCCTAGAAAGCACCCTGTTAGGATATTAGTTATTTTCAGTTACAGCATGAATTCTTTCTATTCCTACCTATTTGAATTCTGTATGCCTGCTGCAGCAATGGGTAACCACTAACACCTAATCCTTTCTATACATTTACAGTATCTGATATCTTATAGATTGATTACCGATTGTACACAAATTAAAGAAATTGATGTCTTTTTCTTTAAGAATAATAGGATCAATTTTTATTTATTTCATGGCACCTCCAAGGAGTCCAAAGACTCATTGAGGGAGGGCACCTTCTCAACAACTCTCCATCTCTACCACTTAATCCACCAACTACACTGAATGACTGCTACCACCATCACTACACCAATGCCACCTGCTGCCTACCACCACTAGTATTTTTTTGTCTGTAGGATCGATTTTTAATTATTACTGTTTGCTAGTTCATCATCTGGATATTGTTTTTCTTGTGGCTTATTTTAATTTTAATTTGGATTTGCAGGAAGATTAGCCAGTATCTATCTCGAAGAAAATACATTTGCTGTTATGAAGAGAATCTGGCCTTGTACTGCATATTATTACTACACATCAGACACACACTTCAGTGGGAAAATAATGAAGTTATAAATTGTGGTCTTCTGTTTAGGATGACCACATTGTATGTATTTGTTATACATTGTGGTCACAGTGTAAACTTTCACAACTCTATCCTTTAGTGAAAGCTTATTAAATAAATCATACTTCACTATATAATGCTTGTCTTATAGCAAATTTAGAAACGCATTTTTCCCAGTTTTGGGAAATCTTGTTTCTCCACAATAATAACTCCTTTCTCCCCGACACATACATGCACATGAAGAACCTTTATAATGATTTTTTAGCTGAAGTTGATCAGTAAATTTATCAAAGTTAACTGTCTCAGGTGTAAACTCAGGTTCTTCATCCTGCAAAAACAGAAACTTGCTAGGAGAACATATGCAATTAACTGACGTAGCCTTAGTTACTTTGGCCATTATTCGAAACAGCACTAATCCCTGTATATGCATGTTATGTGTTCAGAATCTTTGTGCTGTATGGTATTATGTTTTTATTGGATATTTTGTTTATACCAGTCTTCTTTTATTCTAACATTCACACACTGTCGACAGCTGCTTGAGAATCATGAAATGAAACTGAAAATTGTGCAGTTATAATAAATCATATAAATAACTCTATATTTATATGATTTAAAGCTGTTATTGCTATTAACTTCATTTAATAGCACTAGTCAACAAATTAAAACTTTGTCTAAATTAAATGATTTGTTATAGAAATAGAGGATATTATAATACATCATTTCATAGCCAAATAAACTTAAAAGGTTTCAAAATTGACCAGAGAGCTTATGAGATACAGCCCTGGTATCAGAATTGTCTTGAGAAGCCTAGGAAAACCTCTATATTTGCCTTTTATTAGTGCTTTTGATTAAAGTTTCACTGGCCTTAAAGAGCTGTTCTGAACTATTGGTTCTCATCAGAGACCAGACAGAAACCTTAACCACCCAACTGGCCAAGACGTATATACGTCCAGGTTACCATGGATGTGGAGTGCATATTAAAATTGTAATACCATTATTATTACTTTGAAATATATGATGGATACGAAGTGTAGAGGAATGATGTATTTTATCCATATTGATGGTGACGTGGTTAAAGGTGATATAAATTTTAATTCTATTGCAGTCTTGTTGTATTTTTCAGTGTGGGTGGAAAGGAGATCAATGCTGCTTGTGTGATATTCAAGAACTGTTTAGTAGAAGCAATTCTAAATGTATTCCAATGGTCAGAAGGTTAAATAAGGTAGGCGTGAAAGGGATGAATAAAGAGAATTAAGCATGCAATATGAAAAAAAAAGGCATTATGGAAGTAACATAAGATGAGTGGCAATGATCAATTCCATGAGGAGTATGGAGAACAGGTGGCAAGGGTGACCTGGTTAATAGGGTTGCAAAAGTGAAGTATGAGCAAAAAAAGAACGATTATGGTAGGATGACATGGATTGGAGAAAATGGCATAAGGATAACTGCTGTGGAGGTTATAATTCAGATATTAAGTGAGCAGGTCATACAGGTTTTTTATCCTAATATCTATGAATATGACATCATGGAGAGTTTGGGAACAGTAGATAATGATGAGGAGAGACTAGCTGTGAGTGAGTAAGCGTTATATGTGGAATTGAGTAAACTAGATGTTAATAAGGTTATGGGACTTGATATACGAGGGTTGTTTGAAAAGTTTGGTAAATTTCCAATAGACAGCAACACAATTCATTCATACCAGTCTCAGCACGTATCATCTTTTTCATGACCCCTGGCAAAATTTTAGCCATGGGGCGCATAGTTCTCGTTTGGCAAACATTTAAAATGATCATGTCTGCATTTTTCATAAAAATGGAAAAAAACGAGTTTCGTGCAGTGATGATAAAACACTTTTATTTGAAGAAGTGGATGGCCGCACAGATCAAAGCCGAGTTAGATGCAGTTCATGGGGACTCTGTGCCAACATTAAATAAAGACTATTTATTTTTGGATAAATGAGTTTAAACGTGGTCGAAGTCCATCGAAGATGAAGTGTGCTCCAGACGCCTGACTGAGCGCTATGAAGGAAATGATTGACAAAATCCATGGTATCGTTATGGAAGACTACCGAGTGAAAGTGTGTGGGATTGCTGAGATTATAGGCATCTCAACTCAACGGGTGTATAATATCCTGCATGAAAAGTTGCACATGAAAAAGCTGTGTGCACAATGGGTGTCTCGATTGTTGACTGTCAATCAAAAATGCATGTGAAAAGACATTTCAATGCAATGTTTTGCGATGTTTAATCTCAATTCGCAGGATTTTTTGCATCGATTCATTACTGTAGACAAAACTTGGATCTACCACTACACACCTGAGTCCAAAGCAGCAGTCAAACCAGTGGACAATACCCAGTGAAAGAGCACCGAAAAAAGCGAAGACTGTTTTGTCAGCTGGGAAGGTGATGGCTACTGTTTTTTTTTTGGGGGGGGGGGGAGATTCCTAAGGAATTATCATGATGCACTGTTTGGAAAAGGGTAAGACAATAACAGGAGTCTATTATGTGTCATTGTTGGACCGTTTAAAGGAAGAACTGAAGAAAAAACTGCCAAGATTGGTGCACAAAAAAAGTGCTCTTTCATTAAGACAACGCACCTTCCCATACATCGGCCATCGCAGTGGCAAAATTGCACGAATTGAGGTTCGAATTGGTTCCACATTCACTGCATTCTCTGAACTTGGCCCTGTGTGACTTGTTCCCAAATTTAAAAATTTGGCTCAGTGGGAAAAAATTTTCTTTGTATAAGGATGTCATCAAGGCTGTTGATGACTATTTTGCACAATTTGTCAAATTCTACTTTTTAGATGGGATGAAAAAATTGGAAACTCGATGGACCAAATGTGTATACTTTGATGGAGACTATGTTGAGAAATAAAGGCAATTTTTTCCAAAGAAAAAAAAAAAATACATTTAACTCATTTTTTTTTATCAAACTTTTCAAACAACTCTCGTATCACCACATTTTGAGGGAGTTAACATCTGCCTTGGCATGTTTGTTTAATATGAGTGTCACATTGGGTCAAGTTCCAAAGGAGTGGAAGGCAAGATTGTATTGCTTCATAAGGGAAGTGACAGAACTCAGGCATCAATTATAGGGGAGTTTCTTTTTCAAGTAGCAGTATACATATACGAGGTCTGACACAGAAATAATGAGACTGTGCCTGTATCTCTTTTTATTTAGCAAATTGAGAAAATCAACTACGATCTTCAAAACAGTTCCCTTCTGAGTTGTGACACAGCTGCATACAATGCTGCCAATGTTCTAAGCAATTCTACAGATCATTTTCTGAAAGGCTGTTGAAGATCTCCTTGGTTTTATTTTCACATCTTCTACCGACATAAAATGGGTTCCTTTGAGCACTGACTTGATCTTTGGGAAGCAGTAGAAGTTGCAGGGAGCCAGGTCTGGTGAATAGGGTGGGTGCTCAAGTACAGTAATATTGTGATTAGCTTAAAACTGCTTCACAGACAATGCATTGTCTTGGTGCGAAATTCAACCATGACAATTCACTAAAAATTGTGATTAAATAGCAGAAAACCTTTTGCTTGTTTCATGGGATCTCCATTGGATCTCATATTTTTGATATTTTTATTGTTCATACCATATATGACACCCCAGTTAATCAATTGGCTTAAAGAGTCCTGAAGACTTTTATTGGATTTATTTAAGAGTATAACTTCTCCTTCATGGAGTAAAGAGCTGATTTGAATATTCGAAATTCAGTGTCATGCCTGATGGCACTTTCCTTCATAATGTGATCCATATAGATGATGAATAACAGTGGAGAAAGTGTGCATCCTTGTCTTAGCCAAATTTTACATCAAACTATCTTTCTGCATTGTGTATATTTCTGTATTCTTTGATCTTAATAGCCGATTAACACTTATGTATAGGCGGCATTGTATTGCATTGCGATGTATAAAGTTCCATTTTCACCATGTAATTGTAGGGTGTTTGAAAAGCTTTTCTTTTGGTGCCTTATCATATGCTTTTTCCAAGAATGAAAAGTTTTAAATACAAATCCTTATATTTCCATGATTTCTCGACTTTTTTTTTTTTTAAGTAAACGTATGATCTTGCTAACCTCTATTTTTCCTGAACCCAGGTTGTTTCTCCCCAGGCTTCTCTTTAATTTTTTTAGGATCTCAGGATGCTTGCATAAATCTTATTCTTAAGAGAGTCTCCCAGAGAGTCAATGACTCATTGAGGGAGGCCACATATTACTCACATCAGCTGTCATATATGTTCTTGAATTCATTCACACTTGCACACATAACATCCAGTGGCAATCCATTCCGGTGAGAGTTTTATTTTTCTTTCGTAAAGTAGTATGTGATTGGAATCTCCCACACTCCATGCATCTACTGTGAAATCCTTTATGTCCCTTTCAGAAGTGTGTAAATGTCAATCATATCACTTCCCTTTTTCCTGTTTGCCTAGTGTCTGCAGTCTATAAATTCTCAATGTCTTCATAATCTGTATTCCACCATCCTTATATAATTTTTAGCACTCTCCACTGTATCAGAATCACCACAGAAACCAGGAGACCAAACCTGTGCTTAATAGTCCAAGTGAGATCTTATCAAAGCCTTATAAAGAAACAAAATGACTTCCTTATCTTTACTTATCAAAGTTTGTTTCATTGTAATTATCCTTTGAGTTGTATTTACAGTCTTTGCTATATGACCCTTGAACTTGAATATTAGTAGATAAGAAGTAGATAACTTCTTATCTACTAATATTCCAAGATCCCTAGCCTGATTAGTTTCTTCTAGCATAATCCCACCAATATAATATGACATTAGATATCTAATCACACCAATGTACATGACTACATTTGCTAACATTAAACTGATAGCCATTTTCACATGCCCACAATTCCTGCATATTCAAATCATTCTGCAAATACTGTATTTCAGTAGCACTCCTGCTGATTATGCCACTTATCTTTGCATCATCAGCAAATAACTGTATGTCACGTTAAATCCTTCCCAATGTCATTAATGTACAGATTGAATAACAATGGACCAAGGACAGATCCTTGAGGCACACCACTAGTTACCTTGAATATTGCAGATTCATCCTCTCCTATATATCACTTTTTGATATTTGTCAGTCAACCATCTTCTTATCCATGCCAATAGTTTATAATTCAATCCCATATTCTCCAATTATGCAACAGTATTCCATGATGTAGCAAAATTCAAACGTATCATGTATATCCTTGTCCCTTGTCTAACTCAGTGGTAACATTATTGTAGAATGTGAGCAAGTTGCTACAACGTGACCTTCCCTTATTAAATGCATGCTGTTCATTGCAAAGTGTAGATTCTCTGTCAACCCATTTCTGAATGCAAGCCCTAACCAACTTTTCTAATCATCACCATGACTTCAAATATACTTATGGGTTGCTAATTGGTTACCTCAGTCTTTGCACCACCCTTGTGCAATGGGATTGTCATACATTCTTTGTACTCCTGCTGAATCTTCCCTGTTCTGAGACTCAAACTATATAGTGTGGTCTAAGGAATAGCCAGTTTAGCCGAACACTTTTTTAGTATCCATGCTGATATCCCATCAGTCCCTATTGCTGAGCATGTATACCTCCATATTTGAGCATTTCTGGTCAAACATCATCTATCCCAGCTGCCCCATTCCACATTCCAGGTTTTAGTTTTGATGACTTCCTACTGTGTGTGTGTATTGATACATACAGACACAGTTGACCTTTGAACGTGGGAGTTAGGGGTGCCGACCCTCTGCGTTGTTAGAAAATCCATGTATAACTTTTGACACTCCAAAAACTTAACTACAAATAGCCTACTGTTGACCGGAAGCCTTACCGATAACATAAATAGTCAATTAACACATTTTTTATATGGTATGTATGTATGTATGTATATATACTATATTCTTACAATAAAGTAAGCTAGAGAAAAGAAAATATTATTAAAGAAAATCATAAGGAAGTGAAAATACAATTACAGTGCTGTGTTTATTGACACCGTGCGTTTACATCATCTGTTTATGAGATGAATCACATGTCTGTCAGTACCTACATCCGTATTGTCTTATAAGATACAAAATACTGTAGATGTTATACGTATCACTAACACTAGACATTAAAAATGAAAAGCGAACGTGAAAAAGAAATAGGTATAACGATTCATGGATTGATAACAAAGTAGCAGCAATATGATTGCTTTGTTGCCTAGTACAATCAGTATGATTGCTTCATGGTAGCCTAGTCTATACACTGATGAATGAATCATTATAAAATTTTTATTTTATGCAGTTATGAATTAACTTGGATCTTTACGTTTGTTTACATTTCTCTCAACTGCAAATAGCATGTATGGTCTGTAAGTGTTTGTGTGTAAGTTTGATAACTTACACACAAACACTTAGTTATAAAATAGACTAATATCTACATATATTTTATGCATTCATGACATACCTAAATTTTCTTCATTTTTTCGATATTTCTAAGCTACCCAGTTTGTCTGCGAGGTTTTTCAAACTGTCGTAAATCTCCAAAAAAAATTTTTAGTATATTTTATTTATAAAAAAATGTGTATAAGTGGATCCGCCATCTTCAAGGGTTAACTATATATATTATGTTCTAATATATATATATATATATATATATATACATACAGGGTGTTCGGGATAAATTTGACAGTTTCGTAAGGAAAAAGAAAATCTTCTTTGTATCTATTAAATTTAATGAATTGACAAAAAACATTACAGGCAGAGTTAATTACAATACTATCAACAAGATTTACTCAAAATAACCACCATTAGCATCGATCACAGCTTCAATTCTGCTTCGGAACCTCGAACAAGCTGATGCTACAGTCTCCCTGGGAAGGGCCGCAAAAACTGTTTTAATTTTATCCATTAACTGGGCTTTTGTATTACTGGAAGTGCGATTGGTGTCTTTTTCAACTGCGCCCCATACAAAATAATCCATGGGGTTAAGGTCTGGGGAGTTTGGAGGCCAAACATTTGGACTGGTGAAGTCGTAGAAATTTTCAGACAACCATTTTTGACTTTTCCCAGAGGTGTGGCAAGGGGCCGAATCCTGCTGCCATACATACGGCCTACCATTGCCTACCCTTGTTATCCAGGGCTTGACTACAGTTAGCAACTCCACGAACAAAGCCCGAATTCCAATGCCAGGGTTCTTCAACACCTGTTCCTGCAGATTTGCGAGGAATTCTGCTGTACGAACGCAATCAGATCGTCTGCTAGGGATCTTTCTTCTTGCTACATCCTCGTAGTCACCATTGCAAGTCTCTAGTTCATGCCTGATTGTTTTTACTGTATTCAGGGAGCATTGGGCAGCAGTCGTAATATCCTTATTTTGATGGCGGGCACGAATCATCATGATACAAGTTATTCTCTTCCATGATTCAGGTGGGTTCCAGCTATCCATTCTTTCTGACATCTTGTATGTGAATGAAGAAGGGTCCAAACTTTTAAATGAAGAGAAGTGTGTGTTAATACATGTAACTTACGGAAAAATATAATTAATTATAAATATGTCAAATTTATCCCGAACACCCTGTATATATATAATATATTTCTGATTGCATTCTTTTTGAATATATTCTAGCACTATTCTTTTTTTTTTTTAGAAATTATGGACTTTACAACCAAAAAAAATTACCAGTATATTTATTTATAAAAAACTACGTATAAGTGGACCCGCGTTCTTCAAGGGTTAACTATATATATATATATATATATATATATGCAATAATACAATCAGGAATATATATAATATATTCCTGATTGTATTATTTTCGAATATATTCTAGCACTATTCTTTTTTTTTTTTTTAGAAATTATGGACTTTACAACCGTGCTATAAATAACTCTTTTAATTTTATGACATACCTAACTTTTCTTAATTTTTTCGATATTTCTAAGCTACCTAGTTGGTGAGTTTTTTCAAACTGTCGTAAATCTACAAAAAATATTTCCAGTATATTTATTTATAAAAAAACAGCAGGAAAGTAAGACAGGAGAGATTGAAGGGGTGGTAATGAATGGGGAAGTGAGTGGTATGAGTATAGAAAATGAGAGAATGGGTGTGCAAGAGGAGCAGGGAAATGGGGAGGCTCAGGGTGGACAGGGGTACACAGCGTGAGAAAGGTGGATGCTCCAAGAGAAGGTGAGAGCATGTGTACACAGGAAAGGAATGGGATGATCTGGGATCAAGAGGAAATAGTTGGAATTGAAAAAGGTTCTAAAATGAATAAGCAGAAAAGGAAATGGCCCCGGTCAAGCATGGAGAAATCACATCGAGTGAGTGGTATCAGTGGAACTAGCTGTTGATCCAGAAATGAGCTGTTGTGTTTGTATACAAATGCTAGAAGTATAAGAAACAAGGCAAATGAAATGGTTGCACTACTTGCATATGTTCACCCAAAGATTGTTGGATTAAGTGAGACATGGTTGGAAGAGGACGACATCCTGACAGGAATAGAGATGGAAGGATATCATGTGTTTCGTGAGGATAGAAGGGGATAAAAAGGGAGGGGAAAGTGCTATTGATGATAGAGAAAGAGTTATGTCCATACAAAATAGAGATGCAAGAGGGAAATAGTGCCAGTGGTTTTGAAGCAGTATGGTGTGAGGTAGAGGTGAATGGAATCAAATACTTGGTTGGATGTTGTTATAGACCAGGTAATGTGGATGGCAGTGATAATGATATGTATAATCAAATTAGCTAAGCAAATAAGAAAAGGATGATCATTATGGGCGATTTTAATTAAGGCAATATAGACTGGAATGATGAGATAGCAACTGGAAGTAAAGAAAATGAGTTTCTTGAGTTTTTGAGGGATAACTACCTCAGACAGTATGTAACAGAGGGCACACAAGGATTTGAGGGTCTTGGATTTGGTCATGTCATCAGAGGATGTAATTATAAATGAGGTGTCAAATCATCCACCAATTGGTGAGAGTGACCATGAGGTCATTACCTGAGTGGTTGCCAGCAGTGTGAGGACCTCTGTGAGAAAAGGGTATATGTGGAACTACAAGTTGGGGGAGGTGATTATGAAGAGCTCAGGAGACAGCTTGCAGGTGTAGCATGGAATGAGGAGTTAGCTTTTGAAATCCCCAAGCTGCATTGATCTCTTTTCCAGCTATCTAGTAGATGCAATGTCTAAATGTATTCCAAGGGTGTGAAGGTTAAATAAGGTAGGTGTGAGATGGATGAATAAAGAGATTAAGCATGCAATACAGAGAAAAAGGGCATTGTGGAGGCAGTATAAGAGAAGTGAAAATAACCAATTCCATGAGTCTACGAAGACCAGGTAAGGAGGTTGACTTGGTTGGTGAGCTAATGAAGCCAAAAAGAATCTTAAGGAGTTCTTTTGATATATAGCCAGCAAAAGAAAGATCGATTATGGAAGGATGACATTGATTGGAGAAAATAATATAAAGACAGCTGTTGTGGAATGTGTGGTGGAGATAGTTAATGAGCAGTTCATAAAGGTCTTTCAATCTTGTGAATGTGACTTCATGGAGAGATTGAGAGCAGTTGATGATGGGGAGGAGAGACTGACCGTAAGTGAACAAGAAGTGTATGGGGAGTTGAGCAAACTAGATGTTAATAAGGATGTGGGACCTGATAATATTCTGAAGGAATGTGCCAGGGAGTTGATACCTGCCTTGACATATTTTTTTGATGCGAGTCTTGCACTCGGTCAAGTTCCTAAAGAGTGGAAGGAGGGCAAGATTGTGCCACTTCATAAAGGAAGTGATTGAACTCAAGCATCAAACTATAGGCCTGTATGTGTGTCAGGTGTTGTGGTTAAGTTGTTGGAGAACTGGGATCCAGAATTGGGTTGACAACAATGGTATTATCTTTGATGGGCAGCTTGGATTTGCTAAAGGGAGGTCATGCTTTAGTAATCTACTTATTTATTACAATAAAGTGACTGCTTCCTTGGCAGAGGAGAAGGATACACAGTAATATACTTGGAATTTGCAAAGGCTTTTGATAGAGTACCTCATGATAAATTGAAAGTCAAACTAGAGCAGATGGGGTTGGATATTAGATTAGTGCATTGGATCGGAGACTGGCTGTCTGATAGGTATCAACAAGTTGTGTATGGGGGGAGCGATATCCAGGAAAATGAAAGTCACTAGTGGAGTGCCTCAGGGGTCTGTTTTAGGGCCATTACTGTTTAACTTGTATATTAATGATATTGGTGAAGATTTGGATGGGGATATTCAGTTGTTTGCAGATGATGCAAAGTTGGGATGAACCATGAAGAGTAGTGAAAATGTGACCTTACAAGAAGACTTGAATAAATTGAGTAAATGGCTATGGAAATGGGGATGCGAGTTCAATGTTGCAAAATGTAAGGTTTTAAAATATGAAAAACAAAGATGGAATGCAGAATTTATGCTTGGTGAGGATATATTGTTGGATGTGGAGGAAATAAGAGATCTGGGGGTTGATAGTAGATAAGGATCTGAAATTCAGGGGACACAGCCAAAATTGTGAAGACAACACAAAGGCTTCTGGGAATGATGCAGAGGACACTGACTTGTAGAAGTAGGGAGATTTTTGTTCTGTTCTATAAAGCTTTGATTAGGCCACACATGGACTATTGTACCCAGATTTGGTCAGCTGGTTTTTGGAAGGATGAAGAGATGTTGGAAAGGGTCCAAAGGCGACTGACTAAGGTAGTTTCTAACCTTTGGAATGTCGAGTATGAGGAACGATTGAGAAGATGTAATTTGTAGATTCTGGTGGACAGGAGGAAGAGGGGAGATATGATAGAGATCTACAAGTTGGTAAGGGATTGTTATAGGATCAATGTTGGAGAAGTTCTACAGAAAATAGTGGGAGATCGGGAGAGAACCACAGGTCATCCCTGGAAACTGTATAAAGAGGGTGTGAGTAGGGGAGTGAGAGGCAGGTTTCTTCGTGCAGAGTTGTAAATGATTGGAATGCCTTGCCTGACAGTGTAGTGTCTGCAAGGAGTTTGAGTGCGTTTAAGACATGGAGTCTTTGACTCCGTGAGGTCTTGGGGTAATAATAATAATAAAAACTGCGTATAAGTGAATCTGCGTTCTTCAAGGATTAACTGTGTATATATATATATATATATATATATATATTCCTGATTGCATTCTTTTTGAATATATTCCAGCACTATTCTTTTTTTTTTTTTAGAAATTATGGACTTTACAACCGTGTTATAAATAACTCTTTTAATTTACCGAAATTTCGACCTTCATATTAAGGTCATCATCTGGAGTATATACAAATATACAAGGACAAGATGATTTATTAGTCAATACAAGATATATAAGATGATATATTAGTCAGTTTTGACGTCTCTGCCGTCTTTATGAATGTCCCAATCAATGACAAAATCCTTCTTTTATAGAACAAATTCCCTCTAGATATCACTGTGCTCTTTCCACATGTATTGCGTTCTGATTATTTTGTATGGCAAAACACTTTCTACCTACAAAAAGAAGGCATAACCATGGGCTTGCCATTATCCCTCCCTGGTGCTAACTTTGATATGGAACATTTTGAGCAACATGCTCTAGATTCATCTCCTTTAAAATCCGAAGTCTGGCTTAGATACATTGACTATGTTTTCGCGATCTGGCTGCCAGACACTAGACTTTCCTTAGCCACCTAAACAAACAACACAAATGCATACAGTTCACAATTGTGATTGAAAAACAGAACACAGTTCCATTTCTAGATACGCTTGTCACATATCTTTCCTTCTGGCAGTCTTTCCTTCACTGTTTACCCGAAACTGACATATACTGGTCAATATATACACATAAACTCCTACCACCACCCGACACAAAAACTAGGTGTCATTAATACTCTAAAAAACAGGGCTTTGAAGATCTGCTCCAATAAACGTGTGAAAAACGAATTTAAAGTTATCAGCAATGCTTTTCTAAAAAAATGGTTACAGCCAAAACACTATTAACAAAATTCTCTACAAGACCTGAATAAAAAACAAAGATAAACCAGACTACAATAAAACTATAACCATTCCTTACATTAAAGGGACATTAGATAAAATAAACAGAATACTACAGAAATATAAAACCTCAAAGCCACCTTTAAACCTCCTGCAAAATTAAAAAGCTTGCTCAACTCATCCAAAGACCCACTCCCTCTGCTGGTCCACCCTGGAGTATACCGTATTTATTGCACCTGTAATATACTATATATATATATAGAGGAAACAGGACACACAATTCCTATTAAACAAAAGGAACATAAAACACATTAAATATAATAACTATGGTGAAGCTGACCTTTCTGATCATGTCCTGAACACTTGACATAGAACTGACTGGAAAAGCACCAGTTGTTTACATCACACCAAAACATGGTATGAATGCAAATTTAAGGAAGCCTGTCAAATGCTTATCAGCCACCCCAGTCTGAACAATAATGATGGTGTAAAAATCCCAAGCATATGGAAGGCA
Source organism: Typopeltis vanoorti (assembly GCF_054136105.1). Lineage (NCBI taxonomy): Eukaryota > Metazoa > Arthropoda > Arachnida > Uropygi > Thelyphonidae > Typopeltis > Typopeltis vanoorti. Next base: position 142,497,722 of record NC_143556.1, read on the forward strand.
CATGTTCTACCAAGGAACCTTTCTCTCTAAGAGTTAACTATAAACAGGACTATAGATAATCCAGAATCCTATATCTAAACTAACAATTGTAATGTTAAAAATCTGACATCGTTGTTACAGTAAGAAAACTATCTATAAGAAAGAATTTTTTCTCATGTTATCTTAAATAGAATTTAGCTTTGATGTAGTTTCTAAAGAATTAATTAATTTGTGATTTTATCTGTAATTTTTTTTTTTTTTTCCGCTAGAGGTCATGTCAGTAGAATAACCGGTGATCAAATCAGTTTCTTTAGCTTATGTGAAATGTAACCGAGCTTGTCCTTGTATATACTCCAGATGATGACCTTAATACGAAGGTTGAAACGTCAGGAAATTAAAAGAGTTATAACATGGTTGTAAAGTCCATAATTTCTAAAATGAATGCTGATCACCATGAACACTAAAAGAAAGGATGTAGCACTATTCTGTTCTGTTCCTGTTATTTAACAATCTTTCAAAGTAATTATTCCATACATCCAAAATAATTTTTGTTCAGTTTTTATGTCACCTTTATAATCTGTGATTTGTTTTACAGTACTTCTTTGACCAGTTTTCTTATCTTTTTCAATAGCTTCTAGAACTTTTTGTCACCTACCTGATATTTGTCTTTTCTGTCTTCTTATTACAACTTCCCATGACTGCTGTTTTGCTACTTTTATACATAGCTTATCTGTCTTACACTCTTCTCTCATTTCTATCAAGGCACCTTCTGATTTATTTGCCTGAACTTTGAATATGATTTTCTTCTTCTTCTGGACTATCTCTTTATACTGCTAAATAGTAATCATATCCCATACTCCTGTATGCTGAATCAGTGTTAAAATGTTACTATAATATCATTCAAGAACACTATTTCTTTTATCTTCCTCTCCACTGAATGCTTACAATGTACACGTGTATCTTTATGTTGAAACATGTGCATTTAATTATTAGTCCATGAACTGGACAGAAATTTAGCAGGTACTTGTTATTAGCTTTGTCCTTTCTTTTCTCCAAACTTTTCCCAAAAATTTTTGTATGCTTTGTATTTATTTTGTACTTTGATGTTTAGATTTCAAACAACCATTTTTTACCTTTTTCTTTATGTCAGGTGTTCTCTCAAATGAGTTGAAAAACTATTTAATACAACTTCTTTGGGGTAATAGGCACAGATAAGTCAGATTGTCGACTTTCATATTTTGAAATTTGTTCACATCATTCTACTGGAAATGCTTGCCATTCAAGAAGCTTATGTTTAGTGTTAACTACTGTAGCTATTCTTTCATTTCCTTAAACACTGTTACCTGATTGTATTCTTAAAATTAAATTCTTATTATTTTATGCAAAATGTGATTTAGATTATTTATATTTTGTGTGATAGGTGCAGTTAGATAAAACAGAATTGGAGGATGCCTGTTGGTTCACTCAAGATGAAATTGAAATGGCTTTAAACAGATCATATAAAAGTGTTGCACAAAGGTTACACCCATCACTTTCTGATGGATCTCTCTTATGGGTACCTCCTAAACCCACCCAGGCAAATGCTTTGCTTCAGGCATGGCTGAAAAAATATGGCAGTGCATGACGATGTTTCCAGCCTTCAGAAGGTTTGTTTCTATATACATTATAGTCTGCTTTTTTAAGGAGTTATTTGTTAGTCATGCTAATAGTAATGTGATGTGGTATGTCATTCTTCTTTCACATACAAAAAGCATTATTCAACTGGATCTTTCATTTCTTAAGCTGCTTGATAGATTTTGATGATTTTTGGTAAGTTATCTTTAACAGGAAATCAACCTCGCCAGAGTCATTTTCATTCAGACTTGGAAAACTTGATCTGTCATTTTGATCTGTGTATCAGTCAGCATGTTGTTTATATTTAATTGTCCTTTTATAAAAGCTATTGCTTTGGTATTGGTAGATTGAGATCCCTAGGTGCTTGCTGACATTCGTGGTGGCTCTTTGCTTAATGGAGACTTGAAGAAACTATGTTTGATTTCCCATAAAAGAAAACCTTTTGATTCTTAGACCAGAGTTGCTTGCCCACTTATATTACTGATGCACTCTAAAATTATACACATTTTGAAACTAAGCTTAACATGCTTGGGGGAGAATGAATGCTTTTGAAGCCAAATTTGTGTAACAAAAAAAAAAAAGATGAAACCTTATCTAATAAATTATTAATTGGTACATGCATAATACAGTCTTCTGCTGTTTTAATAAGTATTTATTGGATAAGGTTTTATGTTTATTTTTTAATCAACCTCACATGAGTGGTTGCAAAACCTATGACATGTCAATGCTGTTGTTGTGTGTGTGTGTGTGTGTGTCTGTTTTCAGAACTTGTAATTGAGAAGAAAGTAGGAACCTGTTGATATATTTTTATTTTTGAACCACCGGAGATTGTCGTCCTTAGGAAAAAAAGTGTTTGATAAAGAGTTCTACAAGGAACAGGATTAGATGGAATAATGACACTCAAATACAAATGGGAGGCTTTTTATGGATAATGCATCGGAGAAGAACATCGTCATCTCTCAGGTGAATAGGATATTATTATGATAGTACTACATAAAAAAGTTACCTCATTACTACCTTCCTTTTTGCAGTTTTTCTCCAGATTAATCTATTATCTGAATAATAACTAACCAGTTTTTAACTCATAATTTTTTTTTATTAACATTAGATGTATTTTTTCAACATGTTTTGCTATGCTGCTGACAGCATCTTGGAGTTCATAAGTAAAAAAAACCGACAAAAAATGAACATTTCTCAACCATATTTTCTATAAATTGAAAAGACTAGAATGACAGTCTAATCATGTGTACCATTAGGAATGTTACATGCAATCTCTACATTGTTTTGTAAACTCTTTACATCATTGCTCGCATAGGAGAGATCCTGAATGTTACAGTACATATATTCATTAATGATTTCCAAAGGTTGTGAAGGATCAGTCCTTTGTTTCTATTTAGCATACCGTTTGAGTGAAGAGGACTTTTTGAACAACCTGTCAAAGTAATTCTCAGTCATGAAGAATGCTTGCCAATTTACTCTGTGACGTTCTTTGAGAATGTGTGCTGTGAGTCTGCTTTTTTTTTTCTTCCTTTTTGTTTTCAACATCACTTAGGTGTTTTTTATGGATTTTGAAACTTCTCCCAGTTTGACCTACATACATCTTTCCACAAGAATATGGGAATCTTGTATACTCCTGAATGTTTATAAGATGGAACTTTGTCTTGAGGAGAATGTAGGAAACTTTGTAAGGTGTTAACTGGTTTGAAAATTGTTCTGATGACTGATTTTAATATTTGGGTTGTTTTTCTTGATGCATTACCAACATATGGTATGAGTATTGTGACTTTGTCATTTCTGAATTATCTCAGGATGGTTCATCAGAAAATTAAAATTTCTTTAGTGCTTTTTTTTTTTTTGAGTAGCTGTAATCTTTTAATTTCATAATTTTTGAGTATTTTTAAAGCTCTATGCTTGAATATGATGATACCTAATTTTAGTTTAGGGTAATGGAATGATCTTGCCTGTCAGTACCTGCTTGTGTGGGTTTCTTTCATGTAAATTTCTAACAACAATCCTCCAGCAATGTTTTGGTTGATAAAAATGTCTAGGAGTGATTATTTTTCATCCTTTTCTACTTCTAATGTGAATTTGATTTACAGATGGCTATAGCAGAAGTAACCGTCAAACCACGTTTGGTGGAGATATGTCAATATCAAACATACCCACAAAGACCTTGAAGATATTGAATATTTCCTGGATAATTGCAAATTTAACTACTTCCTCAATTTTTCCATGTATAAGTGGGCAATAAGGGAGAGTAAATTAATTCCTTTCCAAGTAAAGAATGAAGATTTAATGGAAGAGATGTGTGATGTCAGGAGGAAATAGGTCTTCAAAGATCTTTATTGATTTTTCCACAGAGATGTTGGTAAACAATGAGATTATGTCTAAACTATGTAATATGTCCAATGGAGAAATTTTTATGCTATCTACAAAATGCATTGAGTTTTTCAATTAGGAATTTGTATGTTCAATATGAGGCTTGAGGAGGTTAGATAGCTATTTAGAAAGAAAGTATACCACATAATCTGGGAGTGGTTGGATGTCTTGATTTCAGTATATTCAGAAGTACTGGAGATTATATCATTAGTTTTCATATGTAATGACCAAGTATAATCATGGTCCATTTCTGAATAGGTAGAAGAGACTGAGAACATGGAGGCAATATTAGTGTCATAGTTCACCATATTTAAAATGATGATTGAATTCCATTTGTCTGCTTTAAGTATAATGATTTTATCATTATCATGTAAACTTCTTAAAGCATATTTCTCTAATGCTGTTATATTAATTTTTGGCAACTGACTGTTTAATAAAACTGAAGTGCTAAGTAATCTTAATGGATACTGCATGTTTGTGTGATGACACAACTTTAGTAGCTTTTTCAATACTGGCAATGATATCCACTTTTGGAATGTGTCTTGGAGTAATGGTATAATTAAAGTGTCTTTGTTTAGACCCAAAGCTTCCATATTAGTAAGATTACAGATAGAAAAATTTAATACAAATTTATTACAAGTCACCATTTATGTGAACTGTATTTTATAAATGCTTGAATTTTTTTGACAGTCTATATTTACAATCTTTGTCTACTCTTGAGACCTTCTACAATTCATACCATCTGTGGCATTCCATATTTTTGGAGATAGCTAGAGTATTATGTAGGTGATATGCATTTTTGTTCAGTGGCATACAAGTCTGATCTAGTTTTTTGTATTTTGACTTGCAAAAGAGCGAACTTGCATTTCTATATATCCTCTGTATATTTTCTTATATTTTCTTTGATTCTTAAAAATTGTGGGAATTATAGAATTATCTCTGCAGTTTTTCAAAAAAAGAAAAAAAAAAAAGAAAAGAAGAAAAGTGTGCTGGAAAGCAAAATAATCTGGAAGTGATTATCTTGATTTCAGTCATTTTTTGTAAGATCTTCTGTAAATTCAAAAGTACTGGAGATCATATCATTAGTTTTTATGTGACAAGCAAGTGGGAACATGGCCCATTTCTGAATATGTAGAAGAGATTTTTTGAGATGCAAAAATGTATTGCTTTCCAACAGACTTAATTTTGTGATTAAACTGTCATTCCAGTCTTTTCAATTTATAGAAAGAACAGCTGTTTAGAAATGTTTAGTTTTTTGTCAGTTTTTTTTTTTAATGTTAAATTGAAGATGCTGTCAGCCATATAGAGTGAAATGCGTGTGATGTGTATCCTTATCTTACACTTGCTTTATCATCAGACCATCTTTAAGTAATTCCATTAATTGTAACTGCTGACTTACATCAGAGACTGTATTGCCCAATATTATTATTATACAGCTTTCATCATGGAGTCAGAAGACTTACTGCAAGAAATCCATTATTCACACAATACCCATCACACCTCTCCTTAAACTCATTCACTGATGAAGCACCCACAAATATCTCTGGCAAACCCATTCACCACCCTCCAAGCAAAAGATTTAGTCATAATACTTTTGCTAACCACGCTCTTACTCATTTTTTTCCTTTCGTGCCATGTACTGAAAAAAAAAGTCCTCAGTGGCAATCCTATAAAATCACATTTAGTAACTTATACGCTTCTGTCTTATCGCTTTTTTTTTTTTTTTGCCTAACAGCTAGATTTTGATTTCCACAGATCTTTAATCTGTTATCATAGAGAGAGCATTCCATAAACCTGACACAGTCTTTGGTGCTTGCCTCTGGATCCTCTCCACCAATGAGAAAAATGAGGTGCTACCCATGGAAATTGTTTGAGTGTGGTTAGCAAAAGCATTATGACTAGATTTTTTGCTTGGAGGGTGGTGATTGGGTTTGCCAGAGGTAATTGTGGGTGCTTCATCAGTGAATGAGTTTAAGGAGAGGTGTGATGGGTATTGTGTGAATAATGGATTTCTCGCAGTAAGTCTTCTGACTTCATGATGAAAGCTGTATAATAATAATAATATTGGGCAATACAGTCTCTGATGTAAGTCAGCAGTTACAATTAATGGAATTACTTAAAGATGGTCTGATGATGGTCATCAGAATCAAAAAATTTCTCCCTTCGTGCCATGTACTGAAAAAAAATCTTCAGTGGCAATCCTATAATATCCCATTTAGTAGCTTATATGCTTCTGTCTTATCTCTTCTTTTATTTTTTATTTTTTTATTTTTTTGTCTAACAGCTAGTTTCTGATTTTCACAGACCTTCAATCTGTTATCATAGAGAGAGCATTCCACGCTCCACCAATTCTTCATCCCAACAGAATCTGGATGTCCAGATCTGTATGCAGTAGTCTAGATGTAGCCTTATAAAGGAGAATAACTTCTCCATCCCTGCTTATTAGTGTGTGTGTTCTTCAACAACCATGTAATCTGATATGCTGTTTGACTACCTTCGCAATATGTCCTCTAAACTTCAACTCCCTGTCCACAATCATATTAAAGTCCCTGGCCTCATCAGTTTTCTGTTCTTCAGTTCCATTAACATATAATATACAGCTTGTGATCTCTTCTTCCAAAAGTAAATCACCTTAACACTTGGCCCCCACATTAAACTGGCAGGAATTATTCTTGCAGGATCTCTACATCACCTTAATTTACTATCACTTGTTCCAATTTAGCATTGTTAGAAAATAACTGTATATTTCCTGTTAAATCATTTCTTATATCAGTGAAGTACAGAGTCCTGTGGTACACTGCTGGTCACTTTCCTTCTCCTGGACTCAACTCCTCCATAAACCACTCCTTGACAGGATATCTGTCCATCAGCCATCCTTTAACTGAAATCAGTCGATTCATATCCATCCCCATTTGCTCCAGTTTATACAACAATGTTTTGTGTGAAATCCTGTCAAGTGCCTTTGCAAAGTCTAGTAATATCAATGAATGGCTATTTCCTGTATTCATTTTTTTTAATATTGCTTCCACCTGTGAAAGGTTATTTGTCAACCGATAATGTACCTTGTACTATGAATGAGCTAAGGATCTTTTTTCTATTTTTATCAATTTTATATATATTTATTTTTTACCCAGTCTGAAAACCCTGTTCTAGTGATCAAACATGAAACTTTTTCAAGCCACTTTCAAGGCCTCCAATAAATGTGAAAGTAGTCTCATACCAGGCGAAGAAATTCATCTACCACCTAAAGACAATCACTAACATCCATGCCCATGGTGGGATATGAACATATTGTCATTTTTCCATTGTCACTATGGCAAGACCTACCCTTCACAAAACTATGTTGTTCCTTATAGAGTAACATATTCCTATCCACCCAGTGCTGAAATCTGTCTTTCACCAATGTTTGTCACATCTGTTTTGAAGCCTCCTTTATGCACCAGGACTATTTTATCCTCTTTCCACTCCACTGACATCTTCCCACTACTGAGGTGTAAATTTATACAGCTTGGTTGATAATTCCCTTACACATTCTCCTAATACATGGACTGATATGCTATCTAAATCCCAGCTGTATTTGCATTGCGGTTCTACAATATTTTAAGCACCCCCATTTCAGCAACTGCTATTCTCCCATCAGCACATCTCATATTGCAACATCACCACTACTAGATGGTACACTCCTGCAAAATGCCCGCTCAGTAATTCAACTATTTGATTTGCTTCTGTTACCTTTCCACCATCAGCACTTTTTAAAGTCATTTCTCCTTTTACTTGCCACATAGTGAAAGAACTCTTTAGGATTTATTTTGGCTAGCTGTCTCTCATAATTTGTTTTGACCTTCCTCACCACACAAGTCACCCTTCTTGCCTGTGCCTTGTAGTGTTCGTGGGCATGAAAACCTTTTTAGGTTTTGTCTGCAACTTAATGATGCTGTTCATCCATCTAACTCATAGGTTCACAAACTTTTTCGGGCCACCGCCCACTTTGCAAGACATGTAACGCCCCCCCATCATAACAGTTTTCCCGTGTTTTTACTCGTAATATTAAATTATATAAAATTGGGTTTATTTTTGTACAAATCATTAGAAAAGTGGTTTTATATATTTTATATATATTTTGAAATGAAATATAACGAATATATTTGCTACTGTAAACATAACCTATTATACACACATATATACATGCTCTATTTTCTCATTGACATAGAAAATTGACATCTATTTCTATTTGACATGGTAAATTTTCAAATGATTAAATAATTGAAATAGAAAATTGATACAAAAAAAAAATTGATCGTGTAAGACGGGCATAAGATGAATTAAAATGCAATATTTAATTTTTAAATGATTATCCAATCGCAAACTCACGAAAATAATTAATTTTTAAATATATATTATTAATTTCTTCTATAAAGAGCCACCGACCCCTAGACTGCCCGAACACCCCCAAATGCTTCTGATCCTATAGTCCCCTAGAAGGCTTCACCGTCCAGTTTGGGACCTATGATCTAACTCCTACATGATTTATCCCTCTGATTCTGTGTATTCAGTCTGATACTGCTTTCTTCAAACAATCCTTAACCACCTTCCATGCACCAAAAACATTATCCCCCCCCCCTCCAAAAACTGGATTAAATGCTGTCTGGACTGAAGAGATTACATACAGAGTTAGGAACTTCTTTGGTCTTGCAAAGCACATCCCTTAAAGGAGCTATACAAGTTTGTCCAGGGTAGGCTTTTATAAATTCGTGTCCCCATGATGGAATAGAGCATGTATTATTCACTTGGCCACCTAAACATTGCCTTGATTACCTTAGTACTGATTCTATTCAAGTTTAATATTGTGCCTTGTAGTTCCTCATCTCTTCATAATTAAATCTTATTATGGGTCACCTAAGTCAGAATGATTATTCTCTCCAGAGGACAAGCAAGCATTCAAAAGGAAAATTTGCTAAATGTTTTAAAAAAAAAACATCCCTGCAAGGCCACTTAATTATAAGTAGATAAGGTATTTTGTTTTGTAAATTGGCCAAAACAGTTTATTTCATAATGATACAAAGGAAAGGTACTTGCTGTGTCTGCATTATTTTTTGATTGTTGGTGAGTCGAGAATAAAAGATTAAGGAAATTAGGAATTATTGGCCCAAAAAATGCAGTAAACATTTTTGCATTTTTTTATATTCTCATCAAGGGTTTATTTTTTTCTTAATATGACAGTGAACTTGTATACTTCTAATTTTTGCATTGCTTTGACAATGAAGTATACGTGGAAGTTTAAGAGTTAAAGTAAAGCAAGCCTAAACCTTTTCCTGAGATATTTCATCTTTTAACAGTTTAAATATATAATTAAAATGAAATATATATTGATCTTTAATTGATCATTGATTTAGAAACATCTAATGCCAACAAGTTTTGCCAACAAGGCTGTTTGGTTTCTTCAGGGATTATAACTGTAAGAGAAAACTCAAAGTGACTAGGTACAGAGAAAATTGAGTAACACTATCATATAAATTAAAAATTAAAACAGAACGCGTAACATTGCACGCATGGAGTGTGTTGTGTTAGTCACTGTTGTGAAAGCATGCTCTGTAGTTTTGAGCGAAATTAAATTCTGGCAGACTAAGGGATCTTATTAAAGTTTTCCATATGTCAGCTATTATCATCCCCTGGTTTCTGTTAAGATTTTCTCCAGAACGGAGGACTACTACGGCTTTCTTGAAATTTCTATAATGGAAGTCTTCTAGTAAGGCATGGTTTGTAATCGTGAAATGATAGGCAAGACCTGAATTGTCTGTTCTGTTGTTATTAACATCTATATGTTCTTTTTTTTTGGATTTCGAAGCTTCTTGATGTCTGTCCTATATAGTTTAGACCACAAGTACAGGGGATGTTGTACACTCCAGAATGTTTGAAAAAAAGCATTAATGTCTTTTTGCAATCTTAAAACGTGACGGACAGCCTTGACCAGTTTCAATGCAACTCTGATATTGAAAGGTTTAAAAAGTTTTGCAATCTTTTTTGACACTGTACCTGCATAAGGAATAACTATGGATGATCTGAATTGAGTGATGGTAGATTATTGTTGTTATGTGGGATGGCTATAAAGAATCTTGTTGATTAAATTCCTTGGATAGCAATTTTTTATTAATGTCTCTGATATATGAGTGAGTTCATCATAGTTCTTTTTCTTCTGAGATGATGTTCGTGGCTCTGTTTTTGAGCATATATGAATTATGCTGAGCTTCTGGGAAATATGGCGAGTTGATTTGAAATAAAGGTAGCATCCAGTTGTGTGTTGGTTTGCAGTAGATTGTTAGTTTGATATGTCCATCTGCTAGTTTCTTGATTAGGTTATCCAAAAATGGTAGTTGATTATAATCAACTACCATTGGAACTGGAAAAAGATAATTATCTTTTTCCAGTTCCAAAGTGAATTGTATTTTTTAATGGAAAGAATTAATTTTATTAAAAAGTCCAGAAGAGCAGTTTTTGTGTCCCTCCAAATTATGAAGACATCGTCTACATACCTCCACCACACTAAAGGTTTTCGGTCTAATTTTGAGAGGATGTCTGTTTCTTACTTTTCCATGAATAGATCTGCACAGGGCAATGAAAGGGGACTGCCCATAGTTAAGCCATTTAGTTGCTGATATATCATTTCATTCTATTTAAAATAATTCGATTTAAGGCATTGACGAAAAAGGTGAGCTGTATCTTCAGGGAAGAGATTGTATAGATACTGATAACTTCTTCTACTGGGATGTTGGTAAATAAAGATACCACATCCAAGCTAGCGAGAATGTCTGTCTTTAAGATTGAGATATTTTTCAATGAAGTGCTTTGAATTCTTAATGTAAGTGTCCAATTTTCTGATATGTCCTTTTAGGAGGCTGGATAGGTGTTTGGACAATAAATATGTGGGAGCATTTCTTCCATGAACGATTGGGCATAGTGATCTCCACTTTTGTGGATTTTCAGGGTGCCATGCAATTTGGCATCAATGAGTGTAGTGACTTCAGATTCTGTTGCAAGTCTGTGGACCAACTAGTCATGTTCCGTTATTAGTGTCCTTGTTTTTTCTATGTTGGGTCTGACTCTAATATGTGATATGTTGATGAATCTGATAGTAATTCTCCAATTGTAGAATTACAATTGACTACATAGCCAATTGTAATTCTACAATTGACTATGTAGTCCTTGAAATGCAGAAAATTAAAAATTAAAGATCAATATATATTTCATTTTAATTATATGTTTGAATGACCAAATAAAATCTCAACAGTGAATAGACTCGATGATGATACGAAACAAAAAGTACGTTATTTTGAGAAAATCAAATGTAAAAAAGCTAGACTTCTAAACTATCTAACATTCTTAAAAAGAATGCAGAACCTTTAATATTACTCCCAAGTTTTTAACATTTAAAGAACAATTACACTCAAGAAGAGCGAAACAAATATATACCAAGGCATCCCTGCCTCTACTGTGTGAAAGAATACAACCCATCAGATTTGAACTTAATAGACCTTTCATGTTTCCAACTTTTTGAAGTTATTTCTAATAACATAGAGAGCTACTTATGGACACTTCTAGATAAGATGATTTACAACGGTTTCACAAGGCTTTTCTAATTAGTAAAAAAACTCAAATAAAAAAATTCAACATTCTATATGAAAAGTATTACAACTCTGGACAAAGCCTCTCTGATGAAAAAGCAATTTTTAACCTTTCGGAACATATATTGACACAACCAGAAACTGAAATACTTAAGAAAGGATTCAATTTTGGCATCGTCCCAGATCATATTCCTAAGATCTACATCATCAGTAACACAGAGAAAGCACTCTCATCCTTTCCAGAAACAATGGCAAATGATCTGAGATTAAAAAGTGCAATTATCCTTTCAACTTCAAGGCCACCTAACCTAAACATAACACTCCAAGAAAAAAGAGCTCTCTCAAACTTGAAAAAAGATAAACAAATAACAATCGTAAAAGCAGACAAAGGTAATGCCACAGTCATTTTAAACACTAAGGACTACACAGCTAAGATTACAGAATTATTATTATTATTTCGGGCAACTCCAAGGAGTCGACAGACGCATCAAAGGAGGCCCTAACATCATGTCAAGAACAACTATTCGACATTCACACAATATCTATCGTACCTTGCCTTGAACAATCATTGCTCCCACAAGAGACTCTGGCAGTTTATTCCACTCATTCACCACTCTCCAAGTAAAAAACTTAGCTTTAACACCCTTGCTAACGGCATTCTTGCCCAGCTTCCATGTATGGCTCCTAGTCCTCCCACCACCAGTCCTATTCTCAAAAATATCTTCTAAATTAATCCTATAGAAACCCTTCAGTAATTTGAATGGCTCAATCATATCACCCCTTTTCCGCATATCAACCAATTTTTGCAACCCACAAATCTTCAACCTGTTCTCATAAGGTTCATTCCGTAAACCTGCTATCATCTTGGTTACCCGTCTCTGGATCCTCTCCACCTCCCCATCAAGAAGAAACCCTGGCACCCATATCTGGGCACAGTAGTCTAGATGGGGTATTATCAAGGCTCGATACAGAGGAACAATAACTGGTTTGTCTTTGCTTGTTAAAGTATTTTTCAGCAACCAAGTGATTTGATGAGCTGATTTAGCCACTTTTGCGATGTGTCCCCTAAACTTCAATTCCCTATCCACCAACACTCCGAAATTCCTGGCCTCATCAATCTCCTGGAGTACAGTTCCACCAATGTGATATACTGCTGCTAATCTTTTCACTCCAAAATGCATAACCTTACACTTTGCCACATTATATCGACATCCATTTTCCTTAGCCCAGTCCTCCAAACTATCCAAATCATCTTGCAAAATTTTGACATCATGTGCACTCACTATTGCTCTACCCAACTTTGCATCATCAGCAAACAAGTGAACACTTCCTCTCAGATCCTTTCCTATATCGTTAATGAACAAATTGAAAAGTAGTGGTTCAAGAACAGAACCCTGCGGTACACCACTAGTCACAGACCGTCTTTTGGACTCTACTCCTGAATAAACCACTCTTTGATATCTCTCCATCAACCGCCCTCCAATCCATCTCATTAACCGTATATCCATCCCCATATGCTGCAGCTTACTATTTAGAATTCCATAAGGTATCCTGTCAAAGGCCTTAGCAAGGTCCAGTAGAATCACTGTAAATCCATTACCCTTATCCGTCACTGTGTTATAAAACATGAGCAAGTTACTACGGCATGATCTACCCTTCACAAAACCATGCTGTCCCCCATACAGTATCCCATTTTCATCTATCCAATCCTGTATTTTTCTCTTGACTAATTTCTCCAAGACCTTGACAATGATTCTTGGTATGCTAATCAGTCGGTAATTTACAACAGCAGTCTTGGAACTATTTTCCCCTCTTTCCACCCCCTTGGGACTAATCCAGACCCGAGAATCAAACAAAATGGTCAAGGGCACTGACAATTCTTTAGCCGTTTCATGTACAACACGAGCTGGCATACCATCCAATCCCACAGATGTATTGACATTGAGGTTTCATAATAGATTACTCACCTCCACTTCATTCACCACAATTCCCATATAATCTATTGGTTCATTCAATCCTGCAATATCACCACCTGGATGATATATTCTTGCAAAGTGCTCGCTCAGTAATTCAACTATACCAACTGATTCGGTTACCTCCCTAACATCGGCATTCTTTAAAATCATTCTGCCATATACATTTTTTCTTTTATTTGCAACATATCGAAAAAGCTGTTTGGAATTCGCTTTAGCCTGCATGGCTAATGTTCTTTCATAATTCGCTTTTGCTTTTCTTACCACACTCGTTGCCCTTCTGGCCTGTGCTTTATATACCGTTCATGTGCTTGCCAGTCACCTATCTCCTTAAATTCCCTCCATAGTTGTTTCTTTTTTTGCAGCTCAAGCTTAATAGTGTTATTCATCCATTTAACCACTACTTGATTTATTATTCAGACTGTAGGTATGCAGTCAGCCATTGCCTCATGCAAACACTTCCTAACCGCCTCCCATGCACTATCAACATCCAGCCCCTGCAGTTTTACATGCCATGGCACTGAACTAATCAAACTCCTAAGCTAGTCATACTTACCAGCCAGATAATTCTACATGTACCCTGTCTTAATTGTAAATTCTACACCTTTAGCCACCTCCCAATTCGAGACACTCTGATCACTCTCACCAATATGGCAATGTGGTCATATTCGTTACAGTCAAATCCTCAGATGCAATTACTAGGTCAAGCACTCTCTGACCCCTATTATTTTCCATTACATGCTGTCGCAGATAGTTATCCCTTAATAACTGCATAAAATCCAATTCCTTCCTCACGTGTGTTCTCCCCTCCTTCCAATCAATGTTACCATAGTTGAAACCACCCATAATAATTACCCTCCTTCTACTCATTTCTTCTATTTGCTTATGCATACTATCTCCACCATCTATTCCATCACCTGGTCTATAGCAGAACCTAACTGTATATTTTGTTCTGCTAGTTTCAATCTCACACCAAATAGCCTCAAATGTGCTCTTTTCTCTATCCTGCAGTTCCATTTCTATTCTCCTTGGCTGTAGCTCATCAGCTATCATCAATAACACTCCTCCCCCCATTTTATTCTCCCTGTCACTCCTGAACACACCATACCCCTCACATTCAATCCCACTAGCTATTACTATCAGATTATCAATGTATCACATATGAGAGTTGGATCCAACAGGGAAAAACCACAAGGACACTAATAACTTGTTACGGAACATGACCAGTTGGTCCACAGACTTACAACGGAATCTGAAGTCACTACACCCATTGACGCTATGATTGTATGGTGCCCCGATCATTGATGGAAGAAATACTCTCACATATTTATTGTCCAAACACCTCTCCAGCCTCCTAAAAGGACATATCAGAAAATCGGCTCTTTTGGACTTTTTAATCAAAATTAATTCTTTCCAATAAAAAATACAATTCACTTTGGAAACTGGAAAAAGATAATCAACTACAATTTATTGGAAAGCATCACGATCTTAAAGGCAGACATTCTCACTAGCTTGGATGCGGTATCTTTATTTACCAACATCCCAGTAGAAGAAGTTATCAGTATCCTATACAATCTCTTCCCTGAAGATATGCTCACCTTTTTTGTCATTGCCTAATTATTTTAAATAGAATGAAACTATATATGAGAAACTAAATGGCTTAACTATGGGCAGTCCCCTTTCACCGCCCTGTGCAATGATGATGTCTTCATAATTTGGAGGGACACAAAAACAGCTCTTTTGGACTTTTTAACCAAAATTATTTCTTTCCAATAAAAAATACAATTCACTTTGGAACTGGAAAAAGATAATCAACTACCATTTATGGATACTCTAATCAAGAAACTAGCAGATGGACATATCAAACTAACACACACACTGGATGCTAAATTCATTTCAGATCTACTCACCATATTTCCTAGCAGCTCAGCATAATACATATGCTTAAAAAATAGAGCCACAAACATCATCTCAGAAGAAAAAAAAACTCTATGATAAAATGTCTCATATCAGCGACATGAATAAAATATCCAAAGAATTTTATCAACAATATTCTTCATAGCCAACCTGCATAATAACAACAACAATCTACCATCACTCAATACAGATCATCATACAGTTATTCCTTATGCAAGTACAGTGTCGAAAAAGATTGCAAAACTTTTTAAACCTTTCAACATCAGTTGCATTCAAACTGGTCAAGACTGTCCATCACGTTTTAAGATTGTCAAAAGACATTAATGCTTTTTTCAAACAAGCTGGAGTGTACAACATCCCATGTTCTTGTGGTCTAAATTATATAGGACAGATGTCGAGAAGCCTCGAAATCAGAAAAAAAGAACATATAGGAGATGTTAATAACAACAAGACAATTTAGGTCTAGCCCATCATTTCAAATTACAAACCATACCATTGATTGGGACAGTAGCTCCATGCCTTATCTAGAAGAAGACTTCCGTTGTAGAAATTTCAAGGAAGCCATAGTAGTGCTCTGTTCTGGAGAAAATCTTAACAGAAACCAGGGAATGATAATAGCTGACATATGGAAAACCTTAATAAGATCACTCAGTCTGCCAATATTTAATTTCGCTCAAAACTAGAGAGCATGCTTTCACAACAGTGAGTAACACAACGCGTTCTGTTTTAATTTATACGATAGTGTTACTCCATTTTCTCTGTACCGTTATAAGCCCTGAAGAAGCGGAACAACCTTGTTGGCAAAACTTGTCGGCATTAGATGTTTATAAATCAATGGTCAATATATATTTCATTTTAATTATGTTTGAATAACAAATAAAATCTCAACAGTTTAAATATAGTTCAGTTCCTTCAGAGCTTTCTGTTTTTTGCATTTTATTCTATTGCTGTTTGGTTTTTATTCTAGAAGACAGCCTTTTGCATGAGTAGAAGGAGAGTTTCTGTAGATACGATTTTGTTTCTCTGTTATCATTACTGAGGCTGGAGTCCATATTCCACATGTCCATGTTGTGAAGAGAAAAATGCAGTTTTTTGGTTATTATATATCCGTTGCTTACTTTTGTTAATTTTTTACCTTCTTTTCATCAACAGATGAAAAGACGGTAAGGGTAAATGAGCCACAAAACGAAATAGTTTTGCTCTTCTAATAACATGTTGAGATGAATTTGATAATTTTAATCTTATTACAGTGATCGTAATATCAATGTGCTGGTCAATGATAGGCTAACCCATTCAAGGGTAATTTAATTCAAACTTTGGTTTGAAGATTGAGTAACTGAGAGAACTCTATATCAAGATTTGTGGATGAAAATCTGATTCTTTAAACAGGATTTTGTTATCGTTGGTTTTTTTTTGATTCATTACTGAGGTAATGAAGTACTGTTTATTTTAGAATAAAAAAAGTATATGATAAAGTAGAGAGTGAATAATAACTAAAGTTGTACTGATATATATTTTGATCAGGTCTTGAATTTCACATAAAGTATATTCTGAAACTTTATTTATAATTACATCCTTAAATAAATATATAAACTATACTTCACATATCATATACATTGTCCTGTTACTGCTTTCTACATATTTGTTAACTTTATGATTGGAAGTTATATTACATTGGTTCTTTTTTTACAATGTACAAGTGTACAGTAGTACAGACTACCGAAGTGTGGGATAACTTCTAAATGATGCAGCATCTGCAAGGGGTGCATTCATCTCTTGCCATTCATATATCCTTTGCTGTCTAAAAATAATAAAATTATTCATCATGATTAGAAAAACCACTTTAGAATGTCTTTATAAAGATATAACAAAATATAAAAGGCTACAAAAAATCTGAAGAAGCAGTAAGAATTTTTGAATATTCTATATCGAATGTGCTGCCTATGAAACTTAGTGTAATCTAATTAAAAGCAGCTAAACACCAATGATGGGAAGACTTAAGAATATAAAACTCATTGTAGATTATATGTAACAATGTTCTACAGCATGTTCCAAGGAGTTTGACTCATTGCAGGTAGACACACAATGCCCCCACTAATAGCATTGATTGTGTGTTCTTTGCTCAGTGTGCATATATACAAGATGAAAAACTCAAGCTTTGAGGGGGGGAGATAGGAACAATTAATTATTCCTCTCGTCATGATGAGTCAAACTCAGATCTTTTCCAGTTGTGGCACAGGGGCACTTATTTAATTAAACTTGCAGAAACGAATTTTTTCTTTAGTTAATGTAATCATACTATGATGAAAAATGTAATTAATTGCTTTATATGATAATAAATAACACAATGTTTATATTACAAAATATGTGACTGTGGGACTTGGTGTTTTCAGATTTTAGCTGAGTTTAGCCTAGATGTGGAGCCCAAACAGATTACAAAACAGAGGAGTTGTTATTTAATATATATAAATATATTAACTAAACTGTTAAGTGATGCTTAGAAAATAAGTATGAAAAAATAAAACAGTTTATTACAAAGTATTTGTCCTCAGTGAAACATATGAGGGTGGTGCGAAAAGTTCTCCACCTCAACCATAGATAGAAGAAAAAAAAATCTTGCCAATAGTGCTGCTAAGTTTGTACATCTGTCTCAAGCATCCATGTGAAATTGCAAGTCATTCTATCAAGTAGTTTGTTTTATACAGCTGTCTGAATCCCTTGAAATGGATAAAATTGAGTATGGTGCGGCTATAAAATTCTTTGTAAAAGGTTTAATGCCAAAAGAAATTCATTCGAAGTTCATAAAAGGATAATTAATGTAATCTTCAATTCAGTTTAGTGTTGGTTAAAGTATAACTGTGTTGTGCAATCAGAATTAATACTACAGGAAAAAAATTAAATAACAATGATTATCAAAAGAAAATATATATCCAGGAGTCGATGTTTATAAAACACAGGAATTTATTAGTCATTACATTAAATAAACCAGTTCAACTGTAGGTAGTAAAGCTAGTCAGTGTAATTTATTTAATGACATTTTTTATTATTATTTTAAATATTATTTTATTTATTTATCTAATTTACTTAACTAATAAATTCCAGTGTTTCATGAATAAATTTAGTCATAAAAGTTTTTCTACTTACAAGTCATTGTTTATACATAAGACCAGTCTCTCTCTCTCTCTCTATATATATATATCAATCAGTATTTTTTTAAAAAAAAAAGTATAATATCTAAACTACTTACTCTGCAGGACTCAGAATTGATGCTTGGCCACTAAAAATAAAAACAACATATGTTATTTTTTTTCTTCCCAGATGATTTAAGACAATTCCTGAATATATATACCCTCAAGGGGGTGTACAGGATATGATAGTACTACATGAAAAATTTACATCACTACTAACTTCCTATCTACAATTTTCCTCCAAATCAATCTTTTACCTGTCACGACTCCAACATTATTAGATCTTATATTTCTATCTTCTAAGGCACTTTTTACTGTATCAATCCACCTATATCTTGGTCTTCCTTTGGATCTTTTTCCTGCCAACTGGGCAAAGGACATTTGGTTTGCTAATCTTTCCTCTCCGAAACCAAAATAAAATGATGATACACATATATTATTTGTTGTCTTGTGTCTGTGTGTACACATCAGAGACCAGCTAGTAAAGAAACCTTTACAAATCATGTAATTTAAAAATTATAGTGGACACATACTAAATGTCATAGTGCATTCCTAGCCCACTTAATGTGTGTGTGCCAAATGTACTGATACTGCTAAAATCCAAGGGCACCCAATATGTTATATAATTATATTATGTATTATACTAACTCCTAAAATACAATGACTCACAGTTAAAAGAATATTAAAAAAGAAATGGGTAAGGTCAAATGGACCACATTATTAAGAATCATGCCTCACATTCAAACAGAAAAAATTAAGCTTTATTCTATGCAGATGACACTATCTTCTTAACCACCCAGTGAGTCATGGTGGATTAAATATATCAACCATTTCAAACTTTGTATCCATGTTATTTAAGTGATACACTTCTAAAGCATATTCTGCATAATGGATTAGCTTATCATTGATGGTATGAAAACAGGTGTGTGTTTGAGGGGGGGGGGGATCAGCTGCATTCTCAGTAGTGAACTCGAGACATTTTAGCAAAAACAGAAAAATTTAGTAACCTAGCCAAGCACATGGCATATCTACTCTCCAACCAGCATAGTTTCGAGTTATAATTCAATGAGTGAATGTTTTAGGTGGTAGTGAAGTTCACTGACCAGTATAAGATGAGTGCACTGCTTATTGTAGGCCTGAAGTGTTTCAAAAAAATAAAAAATCTACCTTTCAGTTCACCTTGTGGTACTAATGTATATGGGTTTCCAACCTTTCATAGGTGGGACAAAATATCAAATTAGCAGTTTATATGATCCTGTTCAAACACATATGAATCTCAATAGGAAACCCCATATTTAAGCAGAGCTAATCTAAGTTAATATAATAATTAAACCAAAGAAGAAGCTGACATATGAATAACATAATTGCTTGAAGTATTTAAAAAAAAAAAAAAGAGAGAGAGAGCTAAGATATTGGTGAACTTAATGTGGGGATCTGTGAGCTGGGATTGAGGGAGAAAAAAATGGAATTTCTATTTTCACTAACCTGTAAGAAGAATTAATGGCAGACTTTTCACTTTTTTCTAAAAGAAATCCACTCTTGGAACACTTTGAAAAAGAGGATTTTATCTATGAATTGGCTTACTGGCAGATATTTTTAACTATGTAAGTGAGATAAATCTTTTAATTCAAGGTCTTAAGTCACCATTATAGATGCTACTGAAAAATTACAAGCCTTCTTGGCTAAGCTACTGATATGGAACAATAAGAAAATAGAGGCCACCATCCTTACCAACTTTCAAATGCTAGAGGAAGTGCCTTACTATGATGAAGTTGAGATACAAAATTCCCTGTCATTTTCTTAGAAAATCTGTAAACACTCAACTTTTGAAAAAGTTCTGAAGAATTTGTTTCTATCTTGATGGCATTAAAGTTGAACCATGGATCTGCAGTCCTTTTCTTATTGGTAAAAACTGTATTGAAGATGCTGACTTAACCAAAGATGAGCTCACTGATCTTAAGGAAAAAACTTACTACAACTGGAATTTAAGTCAAAAAGCCTTGGAGAATTCTACTGTTCCTTGAGAGAAGCCCATCCTCACCTTGTAAAGCAAGCTATGGAAGTCTTACCCCTACAACAATATCTTTGTGAATCCAGATTTTCAACACTTGTAACCATTAAAACAAAAAAAAAAATTGAAATTGATTGAATGTTCAACATGACACATATTGCCTTGTGTCTGCACGGTTAGCCTAGTGTGGCTATGCGCTTTGCAACCATATGCTGGGTGAAGGAGTATCCTAGGTTCGATTCCCATCGATGACGTGAGGAGCTTAAGAATCTCCTCAGCCATGCCAAGTTAGCCAGTCTTGGGCATGGACAGCAAGCCCCCCCCCAGTTTATCTGGGATTTTTCATCCTGCAATCAGGCAAACCGGCCCGTTTACCCACAGGCCACAGCTTAATTCCCTCATTAGGAGGGCTCAACCCTAAGGGGTGACTAGGAAGGGGGAACGCCACACAAAAAAACACAATATTGTCTTGTCACAGACCACCCACAGTTTAATGTTTTTATTTAAGTTGAAAGTTTATTTTTTCACTTGATAATAAAATTAGTTTAATCCTTGATCCAAGTGTGAGCAAACAAAGTTTGCGCCTGAAGTATCTTCAGGACTAGGGCAAGGTGATACAACACCAGGGCAACTCGTTGCAAAGGTGGAGAAAGCTACCAACACTCCTATCTCAGTATCTCCTATAATGCAAAACACATCTCCTTGCGGATATGTCTAATGTTATGCATTAAAGGAAGGGCCACTACCCAGACTAGTTTCGACCTTTATTGAGGTCTCTTCAGTGGGAGCCAGGCCCTAGTGGAAATACCAGGCAGAAGCATTAGCAGGTCATCTCTACCTATAGGAGTTGCCAAATGGTGTGCCACCCTTTTTTAATAAATTACTCTGGATTTAGAGAAAGATGTTGAAAGTTTATTTTTTCACTTGGTTAGAGTATAATAAAATTAGTTTATCACCTTGTCCTAGTCCTGAAGATACTTCAGGCGCAAACTTTGTTTTGCTCACACTTGGATAAAGGATTAAACTAATTTTATTATACTCTAACCAAGTGAAAAAATAAACTTTCAACATCTTTCTCTAAATCCAGAGTAATTTATTAAAAAAGGGTGGCACACCATTTGGCAACTCCTATAGGTAGAGATGACCTGCTAATGCTTCTGCCTGGTATTTCCACTAGGGCCTGGCTCCCACTGAAGAGACCTCAATAAAGGTCGAAACTAGTCTGGGTAGTGGCCCTTCCTTTAATGCATAACATTAGACATATCCGCAAGGAGATGTGTTTTGCATTATAGGAGATACTGAGATAGGAGTGTTGGTAGCTTTCTCCACCTTTGCAACGAGTTGCCCTGGTGTTGTATCACCTTGCCCTAGTCCTGAAGATACTTCAGGCGCAAACTTTGTTTGCTCACACTTGGATAAAGGATTAAACTAATTTTATTATAGTTTTTATTTAAGCTAAGCAACAACAGTCTTCAGATTGATATGTCTTGTTATTTAATGCATTAATAAAGAAGTGCATATATTACTTTATCACAGTTTTTTTTTTTTTAATATTTTGTTAACTGTATTTCAATATAATTTGTTTCCTTTGTAATCCTATATATTTTATCAAAATTAAGTGGAATAAAGCAGAAACTTTTGGCTCTTTATATATTTTATTTTATGCATTTAAAAACATTATTCTGCAAAGGAGTCGACAGGCTTCACCAGACTGCCAAAGGGAATCCAAGTCACAAAAAAAAAATAATAATAACCCCTGTTTTAAAGGAACCTATGATATCAACATTAAGTGAATACTTGTAATCAAAATAGAAACAATAATACTTGGTGATGATTGAAATATCCCACAGATGTTTTTGACTGAAACTAACAGTTCGTCTTCGGTGTAAAAGCAAGCGTTTTAACAATTAGCTAACCAAAAATCATACAAAATAAGCAGGAATAACTATTATAAAGTAATTAATGTGTACACTAATTACACTTGCATAGAGATAAGAATCTTTCAAACTTTAATAATGATAAGCCATTATTATGATTCAAATTAGAGGATAAAGGCCCTTATGCTCATGCATCCACAAGAATTCTGTGATTGTTTCATCTTGTCCCTAAGTTTTTTCTTATCAAAATACTTTGATAAGAAAAGTGTGAGTTTCATCTTCCTTATTTTGAACAAAATTATTGCTATATAAAGAAAAAGAATTAGTGAACACCACAACTAAATCCAATATAGAGGAGTCTCACACAACACTTTCCCAAAGAAATTATCTGAAGCATAAATGTTTGGTCAAGGTCTTTATTACATTGTCTCAATTTAAATTGCAATGATGCTTGTCATTGCCAAAACACTTATCCCATCAGTGTGATATACTAAACACACACACACACAAAGATTTTAATATGATTGTAAATTGTTTCTTTCTTCTCAGGAAAAGGAAATACGACAAGAAAGTTCTTACCAAAAACCAGGATCTAAATGATGCACACACACCAGGAACTACTTTTTTGCAATCTGGGTTGGTTTCTCTCAAATATAACTTTTTTTTTTCCTTGTTACATTTAGATCAGGAATCATATGTAGTGATTGTTTCAGGCTTCTGAAATTGGCATATTGTATATTATATAAGTGATTTTAGTATCATGATGTATGGATGGTATGAAGGATGGTTAAATGTCTTTCTATTGCATGATATCTCTTTCTATATCTGCAAAGTGCAAAGGTTAAGATTTGTTGTAATGCTGAACTTGCTATTATGAGACATCTTATTTTGGTTGAGGAAAGCATTAAGGTGTCTATCAATTTCTCATGTTTAAGTAAGCATTTGGTATCAAGTGACCTATTTTTTAAATATGTGATGGCCTGACACATGAGGTTGTAAATTTTATAGCCCATTGCTGCTGTGCATGGGCAACTAATTAATGGAGCAAGAAGAACATTGTTGATGTTTTTTGAACAAGTAGAGAAGATAGGCCCTGGTGATAGTGTGAAGACCATTCCAAAAAAAAAAAAACGAGAGAGAAATGGAATGAAAGAGGAAGGTGCATAGGTCATCAACATTCAACTTCACCATTTCAAAGACCTAACAATATGAATTATATTGCTATCGATTCATAGCATAGCTTCTGACCAACATATTTTTGTTGATGGAAGTCAGTGAAGCTCCACACAGTTGAGAGTATTCAAGTGTGCAACTTACTCTCTTTCAGATGTTTTCTTATGTGTTACTCAGAGAAATTAAGAAATTTTCTCTTCATTTTTAGAGGAAAAAGAATAGTTTTA
Organism: Typopeltis vanoorti; assembly: GCF_054136105.1. Taxonomy (NCBI): domain Eukaryota; kingdom Metazoa; phylum Arthropoda; class Arachnida; order Uropygi; family Thelyphonidae; genus Typopeltis; species Typopeltis vanoorti. Next base: position 142,521,679 of record NC_143556.1, read on the forward strand.
TGTGTAAGATAAATCAAAACCTTAGGGAAAAGTTTTATGAGTCTTGTCCATCACAGGCCATAAACTTACATGAACATTAATATTAGTTAATTCAAGGTGAGTAATCCACCTGCTCTATGGACAAACAAGAAGAAACTTTTTTCCACTTCAGGCCTCCAGTAAGCATGGAGGAAATTTCAGACTTAACAAATTCTTCTATTATGTAATGCTTTCAGTTACAGTGCAGTTTACACTAACACAGTTGTATTTATTGTCAGAGAAGCACCCCACCCTGCTTATTTAGTAAAAATACCATGAAAACAGTACCTTTTGTACATGTTTTATTAAATACTGTTCAGTGGTGTAGCTGGGGGGGGGTTCTGCCCTGGGCAGTACTTTTTTGAGGGTTTCGTGAAATGAGACAATTTTATTTGTCGATGATTCTTTTATTTATGTTAAATTAGTAATTTTTATTAATTAATAATTAGTTTTTAACAACTATATTTCTTTATTTTACAACTAAAATAAACCAAATATAAATATATCAAAACCGTTACATTTCCCTATCATGCTATAATTCAAATTCTTAAAAATAAAACACATGGTAAGGTGATTGCTTATACCGTGATGGCTGCATCTCAGCAGCAGGCACTGCACAGTCAGTACATATTTGCAGAAACATTTTTTTTTTCTTCTAATGTAGCATGGAATGAGGAGTTAGCTGGAAAAGAGATCAATGCAGCTTGGGGGATTTTCAAAAAATATTTAGTGGATGCAATGTCTAAATGTATACCACGGGTGAGAAGGTTAAATAAGTTAGGTGTGAGATGGATGAATAAAGAGATTAAGCATGCAATACAGAGAAAAAGGGCATTGTGGAGGCAGCATAAGAGAAGTGGAAGTAACCAATTTCATGAGTTCTACAAAGACCAGGCAAGGAGAGTGACTTGGTTGGTGAGAGTAGCTAAAGAGAGGTATGAACAGCAGTTAGCTAATGAAGCTAAAAAGAATCCTAGGGAGTTCTTTCGATATGTAGCCAGCAAAAGAAAGAATGATTATGGAAGGATGACATTGATTGGAGGAAATGGTATAAAGACAGCTGTTGCAGAATGTGTGGTGGAGATACTTAATGAGCAGTTCATAAAGATCTTTCAATCTTGTGAATGTGACTTCATGGAGAGATTAAGAGCAGTTGATGATGGGGAGGAGAGACTGACTGTAAGTGAGCAAGAGGTGTTTGGGGAGTTGAGTAAACTAGATGTAAATAAGGCTGTGGGACTTGATAATATATCACCGCGTATTCTGAAGGAATGTGCCAGAGAGTTGACACCTGCCTTGACATATTTTTTTAATACGAGTCTTGCACTTGGTCAAGTCCCTAAAGAGTGGAAGGAGGGCAAGATTGTGCCACTTCATAAAGGAGGTGATCGAACTCAAGCATCAAACTATAGGCCTATCTGTGTGTCAGGTGTTGTGGTTAAGTTGTTGGAGAAGCTTGTGAGAACTAGGATCCAGAGTTGGGTTGACAACAATGGTATAATCTTTGATGGACAGCATGGATTTGCTAAAGGGAGGTCGTGTTTTAGTAATCTACTTACTTATTACAATAAAGTGACTGCTTCCTTGGACAGAGGAGAAGGATACACAGTAATATACTTGGATTTCGCAAAAGCTTTTGATAGAGTGCCTCATGATAAGTTGACAGTCAAACTAGAGCAGATGGGGTTGGATATTAGATTAGTGCATTGGATTGGAGACTGGCTATCTGATAGGTATCAACAAGTTGTGTATGGGGGTGCAATATCCAGGAAAAGGAAAGTCACTAGTGGAGTGCCTCAGGGATCTGTTTTAGGGCCATTACTATTTAACTTGTATATTAATGATATTGGCGAAGATTTGGATGGAGATATTCAGTTGTTTGCAGATGATGCAAAGTTGGGACGAACCATAAAGAGTAGTGAAGATGTTGTGGCCTTGCAAGAAGACTTGAATAAATTGAGTGATTGGGCAAGCAAATGGGGATGTGAGTTCAATGTTGCAAAATGTAAGGTTTTAAAATTTGGAAAACAAAGATGGGATGCAGAATTTATGCTTGGTGAAAATATATTGTTGGAAGTAGAGGAAATAAGAGATCTGGGAGTGATAGTGGATAAGGATCTAAAATTTAGGGGTCACATCGCCAAAATTGTGAAGACAACACAAAGACTAATGGGAATGATGAGGAGGACACTGACATGTAGAAGTAGGGAGATTCTTGTTCCATTGTATAAGGCTTTGATTAGGCCACACATGGACTATTGTGCCCAGATTTGGTCACCTGGTTTTCAGAAGGATGAAGAGATGTTGGAAAGGGTCCAAAGGCGACTGACTAAGGTAGTTTCTGACCTCTGGAATGTCGAGTATGAGGAAAGATTGAAAAGATGTAATTTGCAGAGACTAGTGGAGAGAAGGAAGAGGGGAGATATGATAGAGACCTACAAGTTGGTAAGGGGTTGCTATAGGATCAATGGTGGAGAAGTTCTACAGCGAATAGTGGGAGATCAGGGGAGAACCAGAGGTCATCCCTGGAAACTGTATAAAGAGGGTGTGAGTAGGGGAGTGAGAGGTAGGTTTTTTTCGTGCAGAGTTGTGAATGATTGGAATGCCTTGCCTGAGAGTGTGGTGTCTGCAGGGAGTTTGAATGTGTTTAAGACCCGGTATGATGAGATGTGTGTGAGATAAAAGGACCTCCTAGATGAGTCTTTGACTCCATGAGGTCTTGTTTAATAATAATAATAATAATAATAATAATTTTGTGTATAACTAAGGACATCGACAGGGTTTTTAGGTTCCCGGTAATAATAATATTTCTGCAGTTCCCTATTATATTAGTGTTTTTGCTTAACCTTTTTGATGCATGTATAAAAATTAACAAGCATGATAATGCCTGATTCATCATTAGTTTTTTTTTTAATCTGTTACACGTTTATATCATTTGGGTCGTTATCGAAACCGATGAAAACATATTTATTGTATTCTTTATCTATGGTTAGTCTAGAGCAGGGGTGGGCAACCCTTGGCATGGTGCCAAACGTGGCACGCCAACAACTTTTTTCCAGCATGCAACCCAGGGCTCACCTTAAAAAATAAATACATTTCAAACATCTTCGCTGACTTGTATATTTTAACTTAATATAATATAATACAATTTTATTAAGTACAATGATACCAAATAAAAATGTAATAAAGAAGCAAACCCTACTAACTGTTTAAGTAATAAGAAAATAAGAAACAAAGATCCTATTTCCAGCCATCTATCTGCGATATGCTGATGTACAAGTTTCGTCCAGTTCAGTTGTTCAGTCTGGCTGCCTGACAAATGACATCATTTGTCAGGCAGCCAGACATGGTGTGACTCCTTTACCATCATCGGATATATCTTTTCATGTTTCATAAAGAACATATCCATTTTATAAAGTGTATGTTTATGTGGATTTGGATTTTATTAAATCATAAGTCATTAAAATATGGATTGGAAGTATTTATTGTCAATTAATGTGTTTAACTTATTAGATATAAAAGCAAATTTCCTTTACAATACCATAAACATACCATATTTTCTCGAATATAATACACTTTATTCCTCCAAAATTAAAGCTAAAAATCGTGGTGCGAGATATGTGGGGATTTTCGGAAACTAAAGTTTTCAGTTTTTTACATAAAATCACGGCATATATCTCACACCACGATTGCTATTTCCTGCCTAGAGAGCACTTTCCTTGTGTGCATCCTACCCAAATAGCACAGTCTTCTTTCCCATTCTTTCAAACAAAAATTATCAGTAATTTACAAGACTTGAGATACTTAATGAACAATCCTTCACGAATGACTAATGAACAGACAGCTATGGTACTAGGCCAGTAAAGATAGAGCAGCTATGAAGATGTGCATATGATTAGTGCGATATTAACAAAAAATCGCACGAGTCAAACATAAAAGCAAGCCGACAATTTTTGAATTGAAATGTTAATTAGGGAGCTGCGGTGAAAGGTGACTATGCCTCAGATTGTCAGAAATGCTATGCGTCTTTTTGACTTTTTTGTAGTATTTTTGGTGTATACTGAGAAGGGCAACAAAAGCTGTAGCTATGCCACTGGTAGTGCTGTTTTGAAGAAAAACTTTTAAGTCATTATCATCAACTTACTGCACTACATGATTAAGTTTACATTATAATTAATTTTCTATCCATAACTTTCCTCCAAATTAGTCGATTACTTGTCAGCACTCCATTATTGTCATATCTAACATTTCGTGCCTCTAAGATACTTCTGACTGAATCAATCCACCTAGACTTCGGTCTTCCTCTGGATCTCTTTCCTGCCATCTTGGAATCAAACACCTGTTTTGGTAAACTTTCCTCATTCTGTTTAAGTGATCATAAAAGCTTAGATAGCTCTGCTTGCACATTCTTGAATGTTAACAATGTCAACTTGTTTTCTAATATCTTCATTTTTAATATGGTTCTGCCATTGATGCCATATGTGATCTAGTCTTTGATCGAGTGCTTTATTTATAACCCAATTCCCAGATCCATAACTTAAAACTGGTTTGAGCATGGTCTTGTATGCTGCTAGCTTGGTATTTTAGCTAATTTCTCTCTTATTCCATATAAATTTATTCATCTGGCTACCATACTAGCTTTGCTTATTCTGTTGTCTATATCCAGATTTAACTTGCCATCTTTACTAAACACTCTACCTAAATAGCTGAAATATTTTACTTGCTCTATAGGCTCTCTATTCAGAGTGCAGTTGATGTGTTCAATGTTTCTGCTGATTTTCATGCCAAATTTGTTACAGCTGTCATTCAGTTTAGTTAGAGAATCCTGGAGACTTGTACTAGGTGTGTTTAGGAGTACATCATAATAAATTTAGTTTAATCCTTTATCCAAGTGTGAGCAAACAAAGTTTGCGACTGAAAGTATCTTCAGGACTGGGGTAAGGTTAGGAGTACATTATTTGCATAAAACAAAGAGTCAAGTTTGACATCTCAAATTCTAATATCAGATAATTCATCATCTAATAGCTGATAAATATGAGTGGAGATTGGCTGATTATAAACAAACTTGGAAGAAGAAGTATTTTTGTATTTGTAATACATAGTAGATACAGTCGTAAGTACAGTTTTTAAAAGTACAAATTTCAAACTTTTTTCTACTGTTATTTGTTTATTTACTTCTGATTAAAACAATCTATACTAGTCAAACACTAATCAATTCCCATTTAAAAAATTATAGGAACACGAAAAGACAAAGACCAAGTGGATATCAAAGAAGAAAATTAAAAAAAAAAAAAACATGAAAGAAGAAGCTGTTACAAATATGTCGGGAGCTATTATAAAATACATAATGCCAGCAACATCAGTTTCAACCATAGCAGCTGAAATAGAAGAAATGGTGGTGGAAGAATGGCAATAAATGGAAGATACTTTGGAACAAATGGTCCAGCAGGATAAGAAAAATATTGATGATGAAAAGAATATTGAACTCAATACGACAGAAGCAATAGAACAACAAGTAAAGAACGTCAATAGTAAGGAAATGGAATGGACAAATACAAATGAAATATTCTGTGATGTTGCTGCTTGGTCAATCCCAGTACCAGATGAAATTAAAATTGATATTATTAAGCAAGGAAGTGAAGTATTTCAAAATAAAGATGGACTTTTTGATGCAACAGACAGATCTGGAATAGGAATTAAAGGAGATCAGCGGCAACTTACAAAATCATGGTTTTATAAAGAACTAACAAATGGTGAAAATGTTCTTAGAACTTGGATGGTTTATTCTCAGACCAGCAAAAAAAACATACTGTTTTTGTTGCCATTTATTTGTCTGCGGCGATACAACTAGAGTATCGAGTTTTGTGAATGGTTTTAATAAATGACGAAAATTAAATCCAAAGATTTTGCAACATGAAACTTCGGAACATCTTAATTGCTTAGAAACATGGAAAACTTTAGCAACAAGGTTAAAATTGAATAAGACTATAGATCAAGTTAATAATTAGATCAAATTATTAAGGAAAAGATAAGAATGAAGGATATTTTGAAGAGAGTTTTGGATGGAATTCTCTTTTTAGCTCATCAAAATCTTCCTCTTCGAGGTCAAGGAGAAGATTCGTCAGCGACAAATAAAGGAAATTTTTTGGAGTTAATTTAGTTTCTATCTCATTATGACCCTGTTCTAAAAGAACTGAACATTCTGATTTATATAATAAAAGATATAGTTCATACTTATGTCCCAGAATCCAAAATGAATTCATAAATTTACTAGGAAACCATGTAAAAAAACAAAACATTGGCAGACATAAAAAAGGCTAAATATTATGGGATCCATTTCGACAGTACTCCTGATGTATCTCACGTGGATCAAATGTGTGAAGTTATCAGATATGGGCACATCAAAAATGTAAAAAAATGCAAATGATATTACTTCTGACATTCTGAAGAAATTAGAAGAGGACACATTTGACATCAACCTATGCCGTAGCCAGGGATATGATAATGCTGCAACTATGTCTGGAATTCATGGTGGAGTTCAACGTAAAATAAAAAGTATCAATTCTAAAGTGTTATTTATGCCATGTGCAAATCGCTCACTTAATCTTCGCGGAGTTCATGCTTTTGGAAGCATTTCTACTTGTGTAACAATTTTTGCAGTTTTGGAAAAATTATATTCATTGTTTGTAAGTTCAACTCACCATTGGGAAGTATTAAAGGAAAATGTAGGACTAACATTATAAAGATTATTAGACACAAGATCGAGTGCTCACTATGAAGCAAGATATAATATCAAAAAGCTAATTTTAAGTTTAAAACACTATGTGATAGAAAAGAAAATATTGACACATGAGGATCAGCTCAAAATTTACTTGGTGCAATTTGTGATTTTACTTTTTTGCATTATTTGTCTTTTTGGAATGAAGTTTTAGAAGTAAATAGTGCTCAAAAATACATGCAAACTAGCAGAATAAGTTTAGAAAAATGTAATGTGAGACTTGAAAACGAACGAGAAGGAATGGCGAATAGAGCAATCGAATATGCAACATCGAAATGCGATAAATTGGACATTCCTATAGAAAAAAGGGGCAGAAAAAGGCTAGGAGAATTGTTGGATGATGTTGGTCTTACACTTCAAGAGGAGGTGAGAAGATCAATGTTTGTGTGATCTTCATTGATCCATGTAATTAATTATTTTAATAATTCCACCTCTAAAGTAGCAAAGCATTTTGATATTAAAACTTAAACGCTAGACAATGTCATGATGTAAATATATTATTTGAAAGCAGCTATGTATTTCACGCAACATCTTAGTTAACTTTGATATGTCATTCCTTTATGACATATCAAAGTCGACACATTAGACTCTAGAACAAAATTTTCTACACAGTCATCTGTGATCCTCATGTTCACTTACAATAGACTATTTTGAATGCATCAAATATAACACTGAAGTGAAAAAAACTTTTTCTTTCATTTTTTTTTAATACAAGGCACCCTCAAGTGTTCTTCGCACCTTAAAAATTTGTCTTAAGTCAGCAGTGCACTTGAATCAACAAGGACAGCAATAAAATTTTATGGAATTTATGGTATATTCTTAAAAGTCGTGTTGCTTTAAATAACAAATAAATGTACAATTTGCTTTAATTAATACAGTACTCTTTCTGCAGATTATTGTCATTTGATATATAACTGATAGATGATAGACAGATGAATGAGTTTGGCCTAGCAATTTGAGATTTAGCAATCAAATTGATTTTCTTGTTGGATTAACCATAATGCAAAATGATGGTACATCATGACAGCACTTCATGTTGGCAACACAGTCTATACATGAATTGTAAGTCAGCAGTTAGAATTGAAGGAGGTACAGGAAGATGGTTTGATGTTAAATCAGATGTTAGGCAATGGTGCCTCAACTGTTATTCATTATCTGTATGGATCACATTATGAAGGAAATTCTTGTTTTTAGAGAACTTATGCCATAGTTCTATACAATATATGTATATATATACACCCAAAAACACAAGGTAAAAGTATTATATTTATTAAATATACTGCCATATATTTCAGACTGAAATTAACAGATCATCAGTGGCTTAAAAAACATTTGTTACAAAGTAGAATGCAAACAACTGATTTATTCAAAATAGAACGAGCTGCATGACGTTACATTACCAAAAACTTCATGCTTTAACTGAAGAAAAGGTTAATCATAACAGTGTAAAATAAATTGCACGTGTGTGTGTGTGTGCTAACCACTCGACCAGCCAGGCTGGCTGGTCGAGTGGTTAGCATGTCCGCTCTCCAGTCAAGAGGCTGCGGGTTCGAATCCCACCGTGGGCATGGATGTTTGTGATTGGCTATGGAAATACTGGTGGTGGTTGGCAGTAGATGGCGTTGGTGTAGTTGCGGTCAGTTGGTGGATTGTGAGTGGTGGAAGCAGAGTTGTAGAGCAGATGCTCTCCCTCAATGAGTCTTTGGACTCTCTGGAGGTGACAAATAATAATATATATATATATATGTGGGCTGTTCAATAAGTAATAAGACTAATTTTACTGTGGCGAAACCACTCATCGCAATATTAATTTCTGTGGAATAAAGACGGCATATACGGGCTGATGTGCCAGAGTGTCACGTGACTAAATGCAAGTACTTGTCGGCGCATCTACGAGGCACAACCAGTCTTTGAAATGGAAGCGTCCTTGGAACAGCGTTATGCGATTAAATTTTGTGCGCGCTTGCAAAAATCGACATTGGACACTTTTAACATGATGCGCAAAGTTTTCCACGATGAAGCAATGTCGAGGGCAAGTGTTTTTCGCTGGCATAAAACTTTTAAGGAAGGAAGGCAAAATGTGGAAGATCTTGAACTTGAGGGAAGACCTTCAACGTCCATCACAGAGACAATGATCAACACAGCAGCGATTATCATCAAGCACGTCAAAAGGAAGCATCCATTGCTGAAGAATGGCTTCTTATTGCACCACGATAATGTAAGGACACATATTGCTGGTTGTGTAGTGGACGTTTTGCAGAAGAACAACACATATCCTACCACACCCTCCATACAGTCCTGATCTTGCACCATGTGATTTCTGGCTGTTTCCTTAGCTCAAGAAACCACTAAGAGGCCGCCATTTTGAAAGCAACAAAGCATGTGTAAAAGCTGCGGAGGCGGTTTTGAAAGAACTCTCAAAAAAGGACTCTCACATGTGTTTAAGAAGTGGGCACAACGTTGGGACAAATGCATAGTCTCACGGTAGTTACTTCGAAAAAGACCATGTAAATGATGACGATTAAAGGTAATTTGTTTTCTGTATAAATATAGTCTTATTACTTATTGAACAGCCTACGTATATATATATATATATATATATATATGTATACACACACACACACACACTAGGGGGCTGTGCCTACGGCACCCAAATCCCCCATGTTCCGGACAGGTAGGCTGGTTCTCCTTGAATTCTGATGACTCGAATTTTGAAAACTAAGGGGGGGGTTCTGCCCCCTGGCGCCCAACTCCCCGAGTTCCGGACTGGTAGGCCGGTTCTCCTTGAATTCTGATGACTCGAATTTTGAAGACTCGACACTCAGGGTAGCCCCTGAGTTTCAAATCGTTTCAAATAACTTGACAAAAAACGTTACATAAAAAGGCTTATCATTTTATATATATATAGGGTAGATATGCAATTTATGTTACACTGTTATGATTAACCTTTTCTTTAGTTAAAGCATAAAGCTTTGTAATTCAGCAGACTTACAAAGACTAACTGCTGACTTATATATATACACACACCTTGTATATATTGTATTGTATAGAACTATGGCACAAGTTTATCTAAAAACAAGAATTCAAATCCTTCATAGGAAAAGTTAAACTAAAAAGATGTAAACTATCTGTATTACAAGATAAGCTGCAGCCTAAAGATTATTCCAAACATCTCTCATCTGCAATTAACTCTATTCATTTATTAAACAAAATCTGATCAGATACAAATAGTTATACAATTATTAGAGAAATTCTGTGAATTTGTTATAAATATTCATTAGATATGTTGTTGATTTCTAATGAAACTCCAAGGCGTTTGACCAGGTGCCAGACCTGGTCAAACGCCTTGGAGATATCAAGTGCAACCGCTTGAGATTTGCCAAACTTCTCCATGACATTTGTCCAGAGATATGTGAGCAGATTTCCTGTTGATCAGCAGCGACGGAATCCATAATGACGGTCATTTATTAGATGTGTAGCTTCAAGGTAGTGTAGGAGTTGGGAATTGATGATTTTTTCCATTATTTTAGACAGGACTGAGATAGCAAGATGGGATGGTAGTTGGATGACAGTGACTAGTCGTCCTTCTTGGCAATGGGTGGAATATATGTCAATTTCCAGGCTGTGGGATAGATACCAGTGGAGTAAGACAGTATAGCAGGTATCTGGAATGGTTGGGGGACATTTGCCATTGTCAGTTATGTGTGCATTGGAAGCAAAGTGTGAGGCTAGGAGATTGGCCTTTTTTGTAGGTGATGATGCAATGGAGCCATCTGGGTATGATAGAGGTGGGAACAACCGATTGCTTTGGCGAGAGACCAAAAGGCTTAGCTGCCGTTTGGATATGCTGCTAATTTCCTGCTTTTTGCTCTTTCGAACTTTGTTTTGGAAGCATCGATTGTTTTTTTTTTTTTTTTGCATTTATTTCGGGCTTGGTTATAAAGTTCTAAAGGAGGGTGTAGTTCTTGATTTGAGCCAATAATGGTATGTTTGGCTTTTCATATGTACAGCCTTTGCACATCTTTTGGAAAACCAGGGTTTGGTTAGGGAATGGCAGATCAGAGTACTGTGGGGAATGTATGATTCCATGCTTGTGAGGATTACTTTGGCTATGAGTTAGGTGCATGTGTTTGGGTTGGGAGATTGGAAGCAATAGTCTAACCATGGGAATGAGGCATAGAAGTTGTGGAGGCTGTCCCACTTGGCACTGTCATAATGCTAAACTACTCTTGTATGGGAGTGGCTGTATAAGTGTTGTTGCATGAGGTAGGAGATGATTGTGAGGCAAATGTGATTGCTAGGCAATTCTGACTACTAGGTTGTGGTCAGAATTGCCTAGCAGGCTCTCTACATTCAATGTGTATTTCGAAGGGTCATTGGTCAGGAAGAGATCTAGGGTATTTGGAGAATGGTTGGCATCTGAACTAGTTGTGCCATCATTAGTGATGGCGAATGTTTCAGCATCTCTGCCTGCAAGATCTGTACAACTGAAGGAGGAAAGCCAGTTGGTGTTGTGGACATTAAATCTCCTAGGAGGATGATTTCGCTGTTGGGAAAGTGGGACTCAAGGAAGTCAATTTTTAAGGAGAGGAAATTAAAGACCTCGGAGTAAAAATCCTACTTAAATCCAATCTAACATATCTCCTTCTGAAAAGAAAGCTTTATATTCACTAAGATGCAACAGTCATCTTGTTATCACCAAAGCAGACAAGGGAAAAGCTACAGTACTTATGCACTCTGCAAATTATAAAAGAAAAATTTCTTATTTACTACGAGATCATTCAACCTACCAGGAACTGGATCTTAATCCCACTAACAGGAAACTTAGGAAATTAAACTCCCTTCTAGACGAAGTTATAAGTTTAGATGCCGAGACCATAGAAAAGTTAAAAATGTATTTTGCAAGAGCACTGAGGTTCTATGGTCTACAAAAGATCCATAAGAAAGACATTCCTCTTCATCCAGTTATAGACTGCATTGATTCATCTATGTATCGCATAGCCAAATATTTAGCAAACCTACTGAAATCACACGTAGGCAAGTCTCACTTTTTTAAAAAACCCTTCGGATTAATGTTTTCAGCTAATATCAATACTTTAAATCCTTGTATCAAATTCACTATGAAAATTGAAAGAGACAACAAATTATCGTTTTTTTGACATTCTTCTCATCCGTTCATAGAAAACCCACATTCACTGGATGTCACATTCCTCAACAGTCTGCACATCATCCTTCTCAAAAGACAGGAAATCAAAGTATTTAATTCTACGAGCTAAAAATAATTTTTCAACTCCCCATTATTTACAATAAGAATTCTCTACTATCGAACAATATATGAAATTAAATGGCTTCTCTGAAAGAACTACATAACATCAGCATTTCAAAACTGATTTCAAGAAATATGATTTAATAGCGACATTGGAATTTAAGGAGAAAGGTGACCAGCAGGCACATGAACAGTATAAAGCGCAGGCCAGAAGGGTAACGAGTGTGGTAAGAAAAGCAAAAAAGGATTACAAAAGAACATTAGCCATGCAGGCTAAAGAGAACCCTAAACAGTTTTTTAGATATGCAGCAAGTAAAAGGAAAAATGTACATGGCACAATGATTTTAAAGAATGCCGATGGTAGGGAGGTAACTGAATCAGTTGATATAGTTGAGTTACTGAGTGAGCACTTTGCAAGTATATATCAACCAGGTGGTGACATTGCAGAAACGAATAAACCAGTAGATTATACGGGAATTGTGGTGAATGAAGTGGAGGTGAGTAGTCTATTGCATAACCTAAATTTCAATACATCCGTGGGATTGGATGGTATACCAGCTCGTGTCGTACGAGAAGCAGCTAAAGAATTGTCAGTACCCTTGACCGTTTTGTTTAATTGGAGTCTCGGGTCTGGGTTAGTCCTGAGGGGGTGGAAAGAGGGGAAAATAGTTCCACTGCATAAAGGTGGTTCCAAGACTGTTGTTGTAAATTACCGACCGATTAGCATATCAGGAATCATTGTCAAGGTCTTAAAGAAATTAGTCAAGAAAAGAATACAGGATTGGATAGATGAGAATGGGATATTGTATGGGGGACAACATGGTTTTGTGAAGGGTAGATCATGCCTCAGTAACTTGCTCACGTTTTATAACACAGGGATGGCTGAACTGGATAGGGGTAATGGGTTTACAGTGATACTACTAGACCTTGCCAAGGCCTTTGACAGGATACCACATGGAACCCTAATCAGTAAACTGGAGCAGATGGGGATAGATATAGGGTTGGTGAGATGGATAGGAGGGTGGTTGAAGGAGAGATACCAGAGAGTGGTTTATTCAGGAGTGGAGTCTAAAAGACGGCTTGTGACTAGTGGTGTGCCACAGGGCTCTGTTCTTGGGCCACTGCTTTTCAATTTGTTCATCAATGATATAGGAAAGGATTTGAGAGGAAGTGTTCACTTGTTTGCTGATGATGCAAAGTTGGGTAGAGCAATTGTGAGTGCACAGGATGTCAAAATTTTACAGGATGATTTGGATAGTTTGGAGGACTGGGCTAGGAAAAATGGATGCCAATTTAATGTGGCAAAGTGTAAGGTTATGCACTTTGGGGTGAAAAGAATGGCAGCAGTATATCGCATTGGTGGAACCGTACTCCAGGAGATTGATGAGGCCAGGGATTTGGTAGTGTTGGTGGACATGGAGTTGAAGTTTAGGGGGCACATCGCAAAAGTGACTAAATCAGCTCATCAAATCACTTGGATTCTGAAAAATACTTTAACATGCAGAGACAAACAAGTTGTTGTTCCTCTGTATCGAGCCTTGATAAGACCCCATCTGGACTACTGTGCCTAGTTATGGGCACCAGGGTTTCTTCGCGATGGGGAGGAAGTGGAGAGGATCCAGAGATGAGTGACCAAGATGATAGCAGGTCTGTGGAATGAACCTTATGAGAATAGGTTGAAGATTTGCGGGTTGCAGAGATTGCACGATAGGCGAAGGAGGGGTGATATGATTGAGACATTCACATTACTGAAGGGTTTCTATAAGATTGATCCAGAAGATATTTTTGAAAATATGACTGGTGGTGGGAGGACTAGGGGCCATGCATGGAAGCTGGGCAAGAGAGCATGGTTGACAAGGGTGTTAGAGCACCAAAACCTGGTTTGAGAGAAAATTTAAAGAAGCCTGTGAAATGCTAAAATACAATCCAAACCTGAACAAAAATGACGGACTAATCATTCCAAGAATGTGGATGACCCATCTGCAATCCTTTTAGCAACCGGAACAAGCTCAGAAGGAAATCTCAATACGAGAGGACTTTTGAAATTTTTAATGTAGTTCTGTTTTTATTTTCCATTAGAGGTCAGGCTAGATAAAAGATTAATAAGCATTTTAGATTCATTTTACCTTTGTAAAGTGCAATAGCATGTAGCACGCTTCTTATACATATGTATTTTTCTGATGATGACCTCAATACAGAGGTTGAAACGTCAAATGTTACTTTCCCAATATTAAGTAGTGTAATTATTTTAATGTGTTTTGTGTCTCCCTAAATTCTTAACCACAGAAGACATTCAAGAATGTGTTAGCAGAGCTAATCTCAGATGGTATTGTCATTTAAACAGAATGGGAGAGAAAAGGATGGCAGGAAAAAAGAACCAGAGAAAGACCAAAATCGAGATGGACTGTGGCATTAAAAAGCCTTAGAAATAGAAATATAAGATTTATTGACACTGGAATCTTGACAGATAACAGATTAATTTGAAAGAAAATTGTTGATAGTCAGTTTAGTAATGATATAATTTTTTCATGTAGTACTATCCTATATCCTATAGTACTAATAATATCCTGTGCCTGTTAAGAATTTCATGATGACAATCAATAAATGGCATATAACAACAATATATGCCACTTATCAATTGCACATTGAAAACATAATGATAATATACAATTATACAATTATTTTATTAATCTGATGTTTCTGAGACATACAAGCAAACAAAACATGAAAATCAACTCATCTGCATGAAATATATAGCACATGCAGTTGGTAGAATATAATATATTAGTGTTGATGTAACAGCAGTAATATGCAAAATGTGAATATACCATTAGATTCCCAAATTATTATTGACACCTACAAAGTGTCCAAAAACTTATTGAGGGGGAGCATCTACTTTACAACTCTCTGTCACCACTTCTATCCATCTACATCAATGCCATCTACTGCTCACTATCACCACTATTATTTTTTGCCTGTAAAGTGCATGTGTCCTGAAGGATGATTTGTCTGTATATGGGAGAAAAAACCCTGCTGCCTCCATATGAGATTGGCTAACTCACCTTCAATTGAAAAAAGGAAAAAAAAAAAACAAAGATTCCTCCCGTCATGACGAGAATCAACTTTGGCCTTTCCCATCTGAAGGGTGCAAAGTATCATCGTTCTTCCAATTATGCTATGGAGGCTTACCCAGATTAAAAAAAAAGTGGTGCTGAGTGTCAGCATGATTGAGGTAAAGTTATTTATTCCTATTTAAGTTCAGAATGCATATGTATGCTCCATGGTGCTAGTATTACTCCCAGTCTTCCATGGCATCCAAAGACTCATCATGAAAGGTTTAGCACTCACAGACCTCAATAACTATCATACCATGGCTTGAATACATTTGATGTTAGAGCACTCACCACCCACTCTGGGAATATATTCTACTTAGCAACCATCCCTGTCAAAGAGTTGGCTGAGTGGTTTGCATACCAGCTCTCCAACCAACAGGTCACAAATCCTGCTGCAGGTATGGATGTTTGTGATTGTCTTACCTTATGTGCTGCTATAATTTTTGATATGGTGCAGTGTGACTTTTGCTGTCGTTGTGCCATTTAAACCATAAATCATCATCGTCACCTGCCAAATATCTCTCATTTTTGCATCTCCTTAATTTCCCCTATCTATTTGATAGGCTCCTCTCACCAAGTTATACGTCTCAATCATACCAACCCTCCACCTCCTCCTATCTTTGTTAGTTATCCCTAGTTTCAAAGAT